>NC_063181.1:19669318-20283941 GCF_023159225.1 Perognathus longimembris pacificus | reverse complement strand
TGAAGTAGCTTTAGTGCTAGAGGATGCATATTTAAAAAAATGAGAAACCTACAAATAAATATTTAATTTTATATAGTATATATTAAACAATGAATATCTAAAATAACTGGGTTGGAATGGCAATTGCTAAAAAGATAAAATGCAGAATGATTTTTTTTATAAATTACATTCTTCAAACGTTTCTATATGCTATATATAGCATATATATTAAATGTATATATTAACTTTGTTACATGTAATACATTTCTATATGCACGTATTGCATAGTGTGTATGTGTGCCTCTGTGTGTGTGTGTGTCACAATCTAGATAAATTGTTGTTCAGTTTGTACTGGAATCATGTAGTCTAGGCTAACCTCAAGTTTGCATCCATCCTTCCTCAGCCTCCACAGTGTTAGTATTGTGAATATGATGTAACATCCTATCTAAAATGTAACAATCACTGACTTAATTACTACATATTTTATATGTTGCATAAGACCAAATGGATAGTATAACAGTGCATTTGCATGTTTTTTCTATTGTTTATTTAATTTTCATTTTATACAATATTTTCTAGTCATTCTCTGAAAATATTAAGTGTAACTCTTTAACGTAGAATTCAAAATTCTCTCATGAATTCATATTTAATATTGGATTGAAACATTTTTAAATAAAGCAAATATGGAAATAATATTTATTTAGTAAGATGTGTTAATACATTTGAATAAGCATCTTTTCTCTAGTTACTAAGTGTGGCATGTCAGGACTACAGATCATTATGTGTTGAACATAGAATTTATTCAAAAAATACAACTTATACATGGAAAATCACTTTAAAGTATGTCAAGAATTTTAATTCATTTCATCGAAACTCGTTGAAGCAATTTTAAATGACATGCAAATCTGAAAATTAATTACAATTTTCGATTTTATAGAACAGCAAAGCAGAGCTTTTAAAATATGTTATTTATCAGTAATTTTGAATAATACAACTTAATTTTCTTTCATATAACTACAGTTCAGAAAAAGCTGATTTAACTTGATAAGACCTGTTCTCTCTTGAATGAATATTGAAACTATGTTAGCCAACTCCAATGATTTACTGATTTATATGAAAAACTCAGTGCAACCTGTAACAATATTGTTAATGTCCAAATAAAAGAAAAAGGACAATAGATTGTATAGTTCTTCAACTTGGAAAGATCAAGTGCTATACTTCTGATAGTCCTTATTCCAGTCTACACAAAGTCTTTTTTTTTTAATCAAATTTTTATTGTCAAACAGAGGTACAGAGAGGTTACAGTTTCATATGTTAAGTATTGGATACATTTCTTGTACTGTTTGTTACCTCCTCCTTCATTCCCCCTCCACCCTCCTCCTTTCCCTCCCCCCACTCCCCCAACCCGGTCGGGCCTTTTACCTCCCGTGTGGCCCCTTTCACCCTTGTGCATAAGCCGCCTGACCAGCAGGGGGCAAAGCCAGAATGAGGGCCACGTAAAAGCCTCGGACCTTGTGTGAATGCGGAGACGCCCTTCCCCCCCTTTGACTCGCTAAGAGCAAAGGCGCGGGACAGGCTGGCTTCCTGGGGAAAGCTCCTTGGAATTCCATTTAGTAATGGGAAGGGCAAATACATTTGTAGCAGTAATGACGGTGGCAAGGGGAGGGGCTTGGAGTGCCTAGCTAGGTATTAGCGATTGACTGATAAGCTGTCCATCCAAGGGCGACACCCTAGGACCTCCTCCAAGGCTAACATCATGTTCCATAGGACTGCCCCCCCTGGGCTCCGTGGGTGCCATTGTGGCACACTTGCTTACAGACAGAGGGTGGGGCTGGTTTAGCTACCTCTTCCGGTTTCCGACCCGGAAGGGGGTAGGAGTGGCTAACAACCACACAGCCCCAGGGCGGGAGGAGAGACAGCATCTCGGGACTGCCCTCTCCTCCTCAAGGCCAAGCTGATGCCCCACACCTACCGCTCCCCCCCATGAGTTGTTCAGTTCAGTTACATCAAACAGTTTTGCAAATATTGCTTTTGTAGTCATTTGTCTTTTTTACTCTGTCTCTTGATTTTGGTATTCCATTTCTATTTCCTAGTTCTAATACCTGTATACACGGTTTCCAATGTACTCAGATAAGATACAGAGACAGTGAAGGTACAACCACAGGACAGGGTACACAAAGTCTACAATTATACTGAAGAGTGTAAGGCTACATGAACTTAGACATTGACACTCCTTTTTCTTCTTTGTGAAATGCTTCATTTAAATTACACTTTCTATTTATGTATTCATTAAATCAACCTGCACAATGTTTTATTATGTCTAGACACATATTACAAATTTTTCATTGAGATGAATTATGCAAAATCATGTCTCTCTTCTTGGAGAATTGCAAGTGTTCTTATATGCCATATAATTAAGGTGAGGACGATTGAAATCTGTCTCATCTTTAAAATGAAAGAAATTTCAAATTAACCTGAGGCAGAAAAAAAGAAGGAAAGAAAGAAATTAGTCTTAAATCTAAAGACTAAAACAAAGCAAAACCAAAGCAAGAGATGTCAAAGCATGTCATCCCCCTGAGGTAGCAGAGAAATAAGAAATGTTTCAGATGCCATCTAAATGTATATGTAGTTGATTAAGCGTCATGACATGGGAATGTGTGAAAGAGGTGGAAAATTGAAGCCATTAAACACTTTACAAAGTTAATATCGAACTTGCAAGGAAACTAGAAAATTGAAGAAAGTTTATTGAAATCCTGAATTTTCACTGAATCCTATTGGTAGAACTATGTGAAAAATAAATGTCCTGTTTTACTGTTTTACAAAGGTGAAAAACTCAGTGATTGTAGGATTAATTGATGCAGAATTGGAGTAGGAAGGTCAGTATATTCTCGGAGAAGCAGAAACTTTTAAATAAGGATTTGGAATGCTGGGCTCTATTTTTTATATCTAGGAGAAATAAAATTAACAGTGAATGATTTGGAATTACAACAATAGGTTTGAAAGCAGAGTGGTTAATAAGTGGAATAAAATGACCTTATAAATAGCACTTATACAAAGATTAGAGCCAAGAAACACTATAAATATAACTGTAAAAGTGGGTGAACATAAAAGCAATTGGAATTTGCTAACATGTATGTTTTTATGAAATAATTCCGTAGATGTTAGAATCACCTTCTGACAGAAATTAAACAATTATGGATTAAGATACCATGAGGAGCTAGGAATATGTCTTTGTCGTAGAGTACTTGCAAAGCATACATAAAGCCCTGGGTTCGATTCCTCAGCACCACATATACAGGAAAAGCCAGAAGTAGTGCTGTGGCTCAAATGATAGAGTGCTAACCTTGAGCAAAAGGAATCCAGGAACAGTGCTCAGGGTCTGAGTTCAAGATCCAGGACTGGCAAATATATATATATATATATATACATATATATATATATGTATATATATATATATATGTATATATATATATAGAGAGAGAGAGAGAGACAGAGAATTAAGCAATAATGAGTCCAAAATTGGCACAACACTGAAGACACTGATATATGTTAATGCCGCTTTTACTAATTTTTACCCATGCTTTCAATATCTATAGGAAGGACTTTACTAAAGATCTCTGTCACATGCACAACAGTTAAGTTTTTAAATGACAATTTCTCTCTGGTACCTACTTGGCTGAAATAGTTTATCCTTTTATAAAAGCAAATCTGAATCAAGCCTGTCTCACTTCTACTGTTGGCCACTAGACCATACTTAGTCTATCAAACTTTCTGGAAGCTGTCTTTTGTCTCTTGGGACCCAGCCCAGTGTGGTCTGTGTAGTATTTTACATGTCCCAGATATCTTTGCAGCTATTGTAAATGGACTCTTCACTTTGATTAGTTTCAAATTCTTTGGTGTCATTTCTTTAACAAGTTTACCAGGTATTCCCAGACAATTCTGGCTAGACTATTAATTAGCATGGAAACAGGTTCAAGTTAGCTTCTTTGTCTGCATTACCAGTTTCACCTTTAACATTCCATCCTCCTAAAGCTTGCTCAAGTGCTTCTTGCTTTACTTATTACATGTTCTTTTTTTTTATTAAAAATTATATCCTTGTCTCAATTTAAAAACAATTATTGACTGAATTCTCCTCTTCAGGAGACTTAATTTTTGCTCAGCCATTTGATTGTAGATACATTAGTTACAGAATCTATGCATCTATTCTTCTGGATGTTTTAACATACATTTGATGTTTTTGAAAAATTTGTATGATCTATGTGGAAATATACTCTAGGTGTATGTGTTAATATGGCCAAATTATGACTAAGTTAATATAGTCTTTGGATTTACTATGTATACCATTCTTCTAATAAGTGTTTCCATGTGAAACTCCTTACCATTTCTGTATTTTCTTCTAAAATGGTGATATAAGGGGCAGCACAATGTTTTATTAACTGTTTCAGCTCACTGGGGTTCCATTGAAACTAGTGCTTTAGTATGTGAAAAGTAAGGATTAAGAAATATTGTGAACTTCTGATGGCATTTTAATATTCATCACATTTCCATTGCTGGGGTGTACTTAATGTCACAAGTAAGTTCTTGCTTAGTGTACTAGTAGTTTCCTGGAGATATAAAAGCCATACCTTCTGAAGGTGCCTAGTTGGTGATCAGAGAGCCATGAAGGTCCTCTGAAAACTAGATCATTATATTGACCCCTGCTTTGCCATTTTTCCCTAGCCATATTCTAATATGTAATTACACTGATTCTTAGTATTCCATGCACACAAATATATACTGGATTTTAAATACTGTTTTTCAGCTATGATTAGACATATGAGTTCTTCCTACAATAATTTCTGTCCCTTAACAGACAGCCAATTATACTTAGGGCATGTGGCAATAACATTTCAGAAATACTAATGGTGTGTCACTGCATTCATTTATTTGTATTTCATTTAAATGAAAATCACATAAATAATGAAATATCATGAGTTGACATACCTTCTTAAGTGTTTTCTTAATTTATAATTCCTTTTATTTTCCTTAACACATTGTTTTATGATTGAGGATGAGTCATTAGGGAAATCACCAAGATAGCAATATAATGATTAATTATTATAACCAGCACTATTTAACGTACATGCAAAAATAAATTTAATTAAATTAATGAGAGGAGGAAGGCATTTTAGAAAAGCAAATCTCTAAACTTAATAAAATGAAAGTGTCCTTTATGAGTGGGTCAGTACTGTCTTCTCATAGTCAACATAAAATGTCATTATTTAATTTGACATTGTACTAGGAAATGTTTATAGTAAACAAATGTTTCATTTTAACATTAATGTCTATGTGATTGAAAAGTCCTGTCTCCGAATACAAAACTTTCAATTGAGGGACAGTACGTATAATGTGTATGCTAGGAATGAGGCTTGAACTATCTCTCTGTCTCTCTGTTTCTCTGTTTCCCTGTGACTCTCTCTCTCTCTCTCTCTTTCTCTTCTTATGTAATTTTGGCAAGGTACAACTTGTGACACAGTTCCTGTCTAGTTTTATTGTAAGTTAATTGAAGATGAGAATATTGTGAATTTTTTTTCCTCTTACTAGCCTTGAGCTGTGATCTTCAGATCTCAATCTCCTGAGTAGTTCATTCATGAGCTATTGGTGTCTGGATGATGAAAAATATTATGTATAATTTAATTTATACATTAAAGGGCACAAAGAGTAGTCATTTCACTTAGAAATAAGCATTATAGAAATGTATAGTAATTTCTATTTGTAGAAGAATATTGCTTTTCATGTTCTCATACAATAATTCAGTAGTTCTGAAAGCTGTAAGTTTTCATCATGCCTGTGATAGATCTGTGTGTGTGTGTGTGTGTGTGTGTGTGTGTGTGTGTGTGTGTGTGTGTGTGTGTGTGTTGGAAAGTAAAGAGAAATGTAGGGCTGGGAATGTGGCCTAGTGGTAGAGTGCTTGTGTCCTATACATGGAGCCTTGGGTTTGATATAGAAAAGGCCAGAAGTGGTGCTGTGGCTCAAGAGGTTAGAATGCTAACCTTGAGCAATCAAAAGCCAGGGACAGTGCTCAAGCCCTGAGTCTGAGCCCCAGGAATGCCCCCCGCCCTCCAAAAAAAAGGAGCAATGCAATGTGAAATGTCCAGAAAAAAATTAAAATATACATATATAATAAGCGGGAAAATATATTCAAGTTAACCGCTTGATTTATAAGAACATATTTGATCACATGGCATGTAATTTATTTCCATTTGATTCTTTTATAAGCCTGTAAATGGTAAAGACCTACGTTCCACTATTTTCATTCAATTGGAAATTATATTGAATATCCTATACTGCTTACTGCAGTAAAAAAAAAAAATTGGAAACATTGGCAAATACACTAGTTCACATTGTTTTTCATAACATACTTGTTATATTTTGGAGAAAATTTTGCACTAGATATCAATGAAAGAAATTCATACATTGGTAATGCCTTAAGAGCACTCAACCTGCAAAACCCATCCTGCATATATTATATTAACTGGTTTCTATTATTCTGGCACATGCATTGTGTTAGTAGTGCCTTTTGCTACCTCTTTTTCCCTGATTTTCCTTCTTGTCTGCATCATAAATTGTAAAGATCTTTGGAAAAATTTATTTTTTCATAATGCATATGACTCACACATATATGACTCACTAACTCTGAGATATTTTGAGATACTGCTAGAATGCCAAGGTTTCAATTATCAGTTGATGTCTAAAATATAATTTGGAACTAACTAGGCAATAAGCTCATGAACAGTAGCTTCTTTAGCAACATTTGTTTACATAGCCAATTGTTAAATTGTAAGTACTTTAGAGAGACTCTAGTTGTCTTTGATTTTTGTTTTATAAAATTGTGCCAAACTATTTGTTTCATTGTACATCAATTATAGAGTTTATGGTCCCTGAAGAAAGAGAATTTTTACAGAGCACCTAATAAGAATCTACAAGTTCAGATATTTTGTTTTTGTCTTTCAGGAATTTGCACTTGATTATCTATTGGATTTCTCTTCAGGTAAGAGAATGTCGTCTATATGTAATCTCATATCATAATTCCACTATTTTTCTGGAGATAAAAATACTAAGA
This sequence comes from Perognathus longimembris pacificus, assembly GCF_023159225.1. Lineage (NCBI taxonomy): Eukaryota > Metazoa > Chordata > Mammalia > Rodentia > Heteromyidae > Perognathus > Perognathus longimembris. Next base: position 20,276,860 of record NC_063181.1, on the reverse strand, counting down.
TTAAAAAAAATGATTAGGGCAATGGGAATATGGCCTAGTTTTAAAGTGCTCACCTCATATTCATGATGCCCTGGGTTTGATTCCTCAGTACCACATATATGGTAAAAGCTGGAGTGGCGCTGTGGCTCACTTGGTAGAGTGCTAGCCTTGAGCAAGAAAAATAAGCCAGGGACAGTGCTCTGGCCCTGACTTTAAGCTCCTGGACTGGCAAACAAAACAAAACAAAACAAAACAAATTAGTCATTATAGTACTAGTCTTTCCATGTTCTTTTGATGTCTACTATTCTAAATGTTCTCCTTTCATTTTGTCTACTCCATAGAGAATCTTCCTCTTTAGTAATGCTTGGGTGTGTAATTACCATATCTACTTTAAAAAAAAAAAGAAGAAAGAAAATTGTTTTCTGGACTAAGTATGATGGACTAGAATTCTACCTAGATGAAATGATTATACCCAGCATTACAAATATATCTGTCAATCATTTGCTGGAGTTCCAGTAGATTATGTGGCTACAGTAGGAAATAGTTCTTATTACTCTAGACAAAACAATTCATGTATCTAACTAACTAACACGACTCTGGCTTAGCGAAATAAGCTTATTAATAAAAGTTAATTTTTTTTGTTGTATTGGGAAAGTTGCTAGATTAAAAATATGCTTATTAGGGGCTGGGATTTGGCTCAGTGGAAGAGCGCCTGCCTGGCAAGCGCAAGGTCCCAAATTTGGTCCTCAGCTCTGGAAAAAAAAAAATGCTTATTAGATGAATGACTATATTTTCATTACTCAAATTTTAATCATTGTGTTGCTCTATCATGAGCAAGCCCTGCTTGCTTAAATGGATACTATGTATAATAACGGTTAGCACATGTTGGTCCCTTGCTACCTGCCAGGTACTGTTGTAGGTTCCTTAATGAGGATTATGGAGTTTGGTTCTCTTGTTTTCTTAAACAGTCTTACTAGAATAAAATGCAAATCCCTTGGAAAAAAAAGTTAAGTGAGCTTATTTAAAAACTGAAGCAAGGGCTGGGGATATAGCCTAGTGGCAAGAGTGCCTGCCTCGGATACACAAGGCCCTAGGTTCGATTCCCCAGCACCACATATACAGAAAACGGCCAGAAGCGGCGCTGTGGCTCAAGTGGCAGAGTGCTAGCCTTGAGCGGGAAGAAGCCAGGGACAGTGCTCAGGCCCTGAGTCCAAGGCCCAGGACTGGCCAAAAAAAAAAAAAACTGAAGCAAAGATTTGCTGCTGAATTTGAAAGACCTAGGATCATATGACTGAGGCTTTCGTTTGACAGGGACCCAGCAATGGATACAGCATGAAAAAAGTCAATTCTAAAAAATACCCAAGCAAAGTAAGGGGGACTCCAATTTTATAACCATAAAGAAATAAATATTTTTACTGAGAAAATGGTAGACAAATATTTGGTAGGGAAGCAATTCATATCCACAGTATAGAAAGAGCTAGGAAAAGAAAAACAGCAAAATATAATCAAGTTAATAGGGCAAATGAACTGAACACTGTATTGGTAAGTACATTTATTAAGACTTTTTCTTTCCCTTTCAGAGTTTTCATATATGACTATTTACATGGAAAAATTATCCCTTTATGAAATAAAATCAAAATAACATTTTCTGTGATCTGAAGGTAACTAGAATTTAAAGACATATTCAAAATTTACAGTTAGAGGGTCTTGATTATTTTGTAGGTTTTTTTTTTTTTTTTTTTGTGGTTGTTGTTGTTTTTCCAGAGTTGGGGACTGAACTAGGGTCCTTGCGCTCACCAGACAGGCGCTCTTCCGCTGAGCCAGATCCCCAGCCCCTTCTTGATTATTAGTATGGTTATAACTATTAATATTAACACATTAAACTTATTCTAGCATTCATCTTTTTCTAAAGATGTTACACTGAGAACAATTTAATTTCTTTTTTCTTTCAGTTAGATTAGAGGCAGGTATAGGAGTGAGAGGTGAAGCAGTTCAAAGGGAGGACATTGACCAAGACACATTCTATTCCTAAACTGATTTGACTAGTGACAACTCCTTTGTAAAATTAAAGACAAAAACTGAAGAAAATGAAAATAAGCAATTATACTAATAAAGGAATATCATAGCTAAAGCATAAGTACACTCAAATCAAATCTTTAATAATACTGATAAGATTCATGGTATTCACAAACTGTCTTGTTAAATGGCAACTCCTTTGCAGATCTACTTAAACATGATAAAAATATTCTTCTCATAAATACTTAATAAAATGTCATAAATCACTTTTTGAATTTGTACTAATTTACTTAATACAACGGTGACAAAAGCCACCTTTTAATTTTTTTTTTTGGCCAGTCCTGGGCCTTGGACTCAGGGCCTGAGCACTGCCCCTGGCTTCCTTTTTGCTCAAGGCTAGCACTCTGCCACTTGAGCCACAGCGCCACTTCTGGCCATTTTCTGTATATGTGGTGCTGGGGAATCGAACCCAGGGCCTCATGTATACAAGGCAAGCTCTCTCACCACTAGGCCATATCCCCAGCCCAAAAGCCACCTTTTAATTGACTAAGAGATATATTCATTCCTCTGGTTAAAATTCTGACTGACACAGTTGGATGCAATTGGTTCAAAGGTTTGTGAGTCATTGTATGGGTTGTGATAGTCCAGCTGTTCCATTGACAGTTCACCTTTCAGAAAACTGGCAACAGTTCTGCCCTCTACACACTGCTTGAACTTAGATTTAGATTTGGCAAACACCAGGAAATTACTATGAATGCTCTTTTGAAACATAATTTAAGACATGGTGTTTATTCTGTTTTCAATAGCATCTGGTGACTTTTATAATCAGTGTGTATATTATATTAATAATCAGAATTATTACAATGAGATACTTGGTGTATCAGAGCAAACTTGAAACAGAGCAAACCAGATTGAAGTAGTTCATTGATTCGGTTATCAGAAGGAAATAAATTATATGCAAAGAATACAGACTGTGGAGCCTAATTTACTCCACAGTCTATAATTCTCAGTTCACTAGAAATATGTAATGTTTTAGTTAAAACTGATAAAGAACTGTTCATGACAATCCACATTTTTCTATTGAAGAAACCAACATACCAATGGGTACATTCACAAGTTTTCTTACCAGTTGTGTTGAAGGCACATTTTCATATTAGGTGCCTTACAAAGGTACCTTCCGATTATATTCCATGAGAAATTTGTTCTAAAATTTCAACATTTAGAAGAGAAAATTGGGTCATTTAAGGAGGCTATAAGGTTTACTGAAAGAAGAGTACAATACCAAACTTTAAAAAACAATCTAGTCTGAACTTGAAAATTACAAATATTTATGTAAAAACATTACCAAAGTAAGATCTAATTTCTTAGTTGCCCAGAAATTTAACAAACATAGAGCTACAGAATATTCTGCAGTGCTGAAATATTCTGTAGTTCTATGTTTGTTGTCATTATTATTTCAATTTCATAATTAATAGCTATTTTTAACAATACATATGTTTACATTATTAAACTTTGAGAAAATAAATGACATTTTTAGCTTTGGTATTTTTATATATTCTCTTTTCCAATCATTTTTCAGACTTTTTACATATACGTCTTCCATGTATTATTTCAGAGGTCATGAATCAGATGTACAGCATACATCATTGTTCCATAGCATTAATGCCTAGTTTTCATTTCTTTGGTTGGTTGCTTTGGTTTGCCAGTCCTGGGTCTTGAACTCAGGGCCTGGGCACTGTCCCTGAGCATCTCTTGCTCATTAACACTCTACCACTTGAGCCACAGTGCTACTTCTGGCTTTTTCTGTTTATGTGATTCTGAGAAATTGAATCCTGGGCTTCATGCATGCTAGGCAAGTACTCTACGACCAAGCCACATTCCCAGCCTTAATGCCTAGATTTTATTTATTTTTATTTAAATTCTCTTGCCATACCTTGAAGTATGGATTTGATCATATTTGGTTCTCAAATAAGGAGATGTTAATTCTATGCAAAAATGCACAATATTTTTCTATAATAAATTTGTAAACTTTCAAAAATATCTTTCATGTATTTTCTCACATTTGGCTTAATCTTATTACTAATATCCAGTTTCTTACACACTTATTCCTGCTTAGCAAATATCCAGGGTATCTACTACCTGTCACAGGAATGAATGCATGATTTAGTTTACACATAAAAGGCTGTGTATTTAAATATATTCATCTATTAATTAGAAAATATGGTAAAGCAAAGAGAATGTTTTTTTCATAAGCTTTTCACACCTTAATGATTGAGTCAGGGGTATGCAAAGTATAATCAAAAGCAGACATAATAAACATTGGCATTTCTTAAGATTACTATTGATGATATGTTTAGTAATACTTTTACAAAAACCAACATTTTATTAATGAACTTTGGACTTAATAGGAAATTCACAAAGCAGAAAAGTAAATGATTAGTAAGCATGAGAACGGGTTCTCTCTTATTATAATCATAAAGGTGAAAATTAATACAATAAAAATGTAGGGCTGCATATCTTCTAGATATAGCTTAAATTTGAAAAGCTGAACAATATGAAGTTCCAGTCAAGACACAAATATCTCAGAAAGTATCTCAGGTGTTTCATATTGGTGCAGCCAGTTCAAAGTCAATTTGCCATTCTCTAGCAAAGTTAAAAGTACATGGTGAGAAGCTTCTCTTTCTTACAGTACATTTCATACAGTTGTGTATGCTTGTGCACTACTGATCCAAACAAGAATGTCTGAAGTAACATTACCTAAAATGTCAAAACTAGAAAGAATTCAAATGCTCATCCTCATGTGCATTCTGTATATCCTAGAATAGCCCACTCTACATGCATGGAGATGCAAGATCTACAATATCAACCAACAACCAACACTGAGAAACCATACAAAAAAGCTCTGGTAAGCAAGTTGTGGTGACACATATGTAGTCTACATAACTTAGGAAGCCGAGACAGAAATGTGAGTGCAAGGTCAGAGAACTGTCTATTTATTTATTTATTTATTTATTTTTGCCAGTTCTGGGGCTTGAACTCAGGGCCTGAGCACTGTCCATGGCTTCTTCTTGCTCAAGGCTAGCACTCTACCACTTGAGCCACAGTGCCACTCCTGGCCGTTTTCTATATATGTGGTGCTGGGGAATCAAACCCAGGGCTTCATGTATATGAGGCAAGCACTCTTGCCACTAGGCCATATTCCTAGCCCAGAACTGTCAAATTTTGATACAGTTTAGTTTTTAAACTTTCATATCTGTGCCACGTAACACAATATCTACATGATTTACACATGATTATTGAACACAGAAATATTTTCTGATTAGTGAGAATTCAAATATTTACTTTTATTTATTTCATCTGTTCTTATATTGGGCCCTAAAATAACCCCAATTTTCTATGACTGTGTCCTAACGAAATCACCCATTCTGTAAAATAGTGCTGTGTATTTCAACTTTAGGCTTTCCTGAATATTATTGCTCTTACTGTTTTTTAATGTCTTTAAGGAAAACTGTGTAAACAAAAAAAGTACTTACATGCTAGAGATCTAACCTAATTCTCAATTTTGATTCTATCAAATAGTTTTCAGATTTGTTCTACTACTGAGTTCAACAATAGATATAATCTCATCTACTCAGGAAACTAGAAAGGAAGATTGTTTTAAGAGAGAATCAGTCTGTATGTGTTAGAGAGAGAGAAAGAGAAAGAGAGAAGGAGAAAAAAAGGAGGGAGGAGGAAGGGAACGATGCAAGAGGAAGAGAGGAAGGAAGGAAAGAAGGGAAGGAGGAAGGAAGGAAGACTGACTGAACCAAATTATCCCTTTATTAGCAGTGCATGTACATTCCAATTACTTCATATCCTCATTATATTATCTTTCTCTTTCAGTTTTTTTTTTCCATTTTCCTAGGTATATTGAATAAAAATTGTGCTTATAAGTTGTATTTTTCTGTTTCAAATAAAAGTGCATCTTCTCACATTCAATGACAATAATAATCAGGGGAAATTGTCATAAAAATCCAACATTTTGAAAAAAAATACTTCCCCAGTATATTTCAAACTATAAAGGTTTGTGAGGGAAAATAGAAAACCCGTAAGTCAAGAAAAACACAGAAATTGCTTTTAAATGTTTTATAGCAATCTTGATGGGAAAGCAGAACAGGAAGAGTACCTTACAATAAAAACTAACAACTCTGTGTAAAGTTCTATTTTTAGCTAAGAATAATGTTCTGTTTACAACACATAGACAATAAAAAGCAGCATGACAATACTATGGAATCTTAGTGTAGAAAACACTAGTGTAGGAAACATTTTATGAATCCTTTAGAATCACCTGTTTTTAAATTCAATAACATTCAAATATTTGCTAATATATGAAGTGCTAGATCTTTAATGAAATGTACTTATGATATATCAATATATGCCTAAAAGAAGGAAACACATATTCTCTAAATTTAGTATAACAGACAATTAAATACTTAAAGGACTCTTTTGTGAACTCTGAAAGAGATTAAGAGGAAAGTGGATTGCCAAACTGCCTCCCTGCACTGATGCTCTGTGATTGACTTAGTGTGACACACAGGAAATGAGATTTTTAAGAACCACAATGTCAAACTGACTACTTGGGGCCCAAACATACAGTAGGTAACGCAATGCAAAGTAAATCTTCTTCTAGAGACAGAAACATCACTTTTATTTTATCAACACAAAAAATTAATTCCAGCAGAGTTGATCTCCATGAATATATTTCTCTTTAGTCATTGCTAAGGTCAAAGGAATTTTCACTTCTGTGGCACATTTGTTCTGGTTTTACACAGCTTAAGCCTTCCTAGAGCAAATATAACTCACCATCTATCAAGTTTACTTTTTAAAGTTCACGTTGAATATTTCTATTTCTAGCTTAGCCTTTACATGCTCTGTCGGGTTATTGTTAGTTTTATTTTATTTTATTTTTTTTTCCCCCGTTGTCATATTCCTGAGCTTTTTTCCATGTACTTAAAGCCTCAGATTATATGGACTAAACTGTTTTAGCACTCAAAACATAAGCATTAATGGATTTAAATTGTTCACTTCATAGCAATACTGAGAATCCAGGCATAAGCTATTTCGGGTGTTTATTGTAATTAAAAGTACACATTGATAAGGTTCAGTATAGATTTTAAGATTAATGGCTTCAAGCAATGCAAAAGAAAAAGTAATGTCCACAGTTGAAAATAAAAATATTAAGTATTATTAATATTTAAATTTGTAACTGCATAAATTATAGACATTAAAATTCAAATGTTTGATTCATTTTTAAATATCTTAACGTTTTAGTGATTTATGATTTTTTTCAAAGCTCCACTGAAGCTATTCTTCCACAAATAGTCATTCTTATGATTCTGGTTATACAAAACACTTTTGCATTTTGACAAGTTAAACTTACAAGACTCACAAAGATTGTTAAATGGAGGGGTTTGAACTCAGTGCCTGGGCCTGTTCTTATTTAAGGCTATCCCTTTGTTACCTGAGCCACAGCTTCACTTCTGGCCTTTTGGTGGTTAACTAGAAATAAGAGTCTGACATAATTTCCTGCATCATCTGACTTTGACCAGAGATCCTCAGATATCAGCCTCCCAAGTAGTTAAAATTACAGATATGAGCCACTGGTGCCTGAATCAGTCAGTTTTTGTTGTTGTTGTTGTTGTTATTGTTTTTTTTTTCTGGTGTTGGGATTTGAACTCAGAGACTAGGCACTGTCTCTGAGCTTTTATGTTCAAGGCTAGTGCTCTACCACTTGAGCCAAAGCTCTACTTCCAGTCTTTTCGTGCTTCATTGGAGATAAAAGTCCTGCCTGTACTAGCTAAGAACTCTGATCATTAGTTTTCAGAGTCCTAGAATTACAGGCATGAGCCACCAGTGCCCAACTGAATCAAGTATTATTAAGTACAAAGTAAGATCAAGTACATCTGCTCTGATATCCACAAAAATGAATATTATTTTGTAAAACATCAGTTTACAACTTCAAGAGTAAAGTTCAAACACAAAGATATACATCATAGGATAAGACTTGTCAAGGCATGGTTACATTTATCACCTAATTGCTGTGTGTGCTGTGATAACTATCTTAACAATAAAACTCCCTACCCACAGTAAAAACCCCTTCCCTAGCAGCTATGTAAATCAATCTTCCAAGGAATTCTCTTATCAGGAGAGGAATGTCTCATGACCAGATGGTTTGCTCGCCGTCAGACACAGAAGTGCCTTAGAAGAGGTGTTCCCCTTTGGCCCCTTGTTTGGCAGGTCTTTGCTGAGCCTGATGTCACCAAAGGTCAGAGAAACATTCCAACACACTCATGATTATTGATAGTAAGATGTATTTTATTTTAGGCCTTCTGAGTTCTACTTGTATCTCTAAATAACACATCCCCTTCCCCCAAAAGAATGGAGCCTGTAGAGGCTTGTATCCCAAGCCATCCACGAGAAGAAGCAAAGGCCCACCTGAAACCAGATGAAAATTGACATTATAAGTTGAATGCTTTGAATGCTTCAGATTTGGGATCCTATCAGATTCCTTGAAAGAAAAAAGATCCGTACATGAAACCATGCATATTCCAACTTATTCTACCTGTGGCACTTTTTGACTTTTGGCCAATGTTATGCACAGCAGTCTCCATGAATATGTCTTCCATGATTCTTCAAATTTCTTATGCTGAAATGTTAATGGATGTTTATGTTGATAAACAAAAGGGCTTTGGGAACTTGATTAGATCATGATTGTGGACAGCCATAGAAGTGATTCATAACTTCGTATAAGTGCTCAAGAACAATTCCTTTGTATCTTCTCACTTTGTTTGGAGGAGCCGACCATGAAGAAACTGACACTTTACCAGTTCCTGAATCTGCTAGTGTAATATTCTAAGCTACCCTATCTCTAGTCCTGTAAGAAAGAAATTTCTATTTTAGCTGCCTAAAAAATGATTGTAATCTTTGACAAAACATGTTTTATAAAGTGTGACAAGTTCTACAATGCTCATGCATTAAGCATATAAAATATCTAGGTAAATATACAACCACATTAAACAATTTTAGGAGGTCAATCCTGCTCCAGGAGTAATTTCTAGAATATATTTCAGTAAGATATTTCCATGGCTGAAATCTTTGTAAACTGAAATCTTTGTGCAACCAGAGATTTGGGGGAGTTAGTTTCATTTTTCTTTTTCTTTTTATAAAGGCACTGTAAAAATTATATATTCTCTTTTGAATGCTTTTCTAGTGGAATAACAATAATTGGTCTTTTTGGGAATACAATTAAGAAATTAAAATGTACACATGCACAAATCAGTAAAATACAAATGGGCAGAGTTGAAGAATTTTTGCCATTAATCTGCATTAAGCTCCATCTTTTATCTAGTTTTATGACCTCATTATTTCAATGTCAAGTTTTACTGTTCCACTTTTATGGCAGGGACTCTTCATTTCCTTCATGTGGTACATTGCTAAATTTGACAATTAGACAACATTTACAAAGTTATAATTAAGTTTAATTAATATGTATTGTGTTTCTTCCTGCTAAAGACAAAAATATTGAAATTAGTTTTAGTAGACAGTGTGCCAATCTAATAAAGAAACCAGACTTACGGTTTTGATATTATGGAATATTTTGCTTTGTGAAATATTCCAGTGAATCAAATAATTTAATGTGGTTTATAAGCTTAATAGCATTGGAAAGCGCAATGCCCTGGCTTGTTTTAAATCAGCATCAGAGAAGTGCCAACCTGTCACCACTTTTATGCATAAAGCACACTGCAGCTCTTCACACCCCTTTGAGCTCATATCAATCATTTGAAAATAACATTCCCCCCCCACTCAGAATGAGCTGTCACTATCAATTTGAATAGTGGCTTGTGAATTGGAATGCATCCAACTTTCAGCAAATCATTTGGTTCATTATATCACAAACCAAATGACTTATGAAAACATATTCTTTCATACTATTTAAAAGCAAACAGTAATATTTCTGTGAATATTTCAATGATCACTGAATAATATTTATTCAAATATCAATTTCAATTTCTAGAGTTTTCCTCCTGACTTATTAGTAGTTCAGACACATTTTCAAAATGATCAACTTAAATATTTGCATTCTTAATGGTCCAGACATGTTAAAGGACTTGGTTATATGTGGGATCTCCACTGTTGCAAAGAGATCTTTGTAATAATACCCTAGTTCTTTCCCTATTATAAAGTGGTAATACACAAGATGTCAAACATAGTGCACAAAGGAAAGAATATTTGTGAAAACACACAATCTGGATTTTTAAAAAATGGTTTCTCATTTTAGCACAGAGACCATGATTACTATCTCATAAATATCCGATCATGTCAGACTTTTTGGTCTTGTTCCATCTCAATCAGACTCATCTATTGTGTTCACTGCTAATACCAAAGCAGCTGCAGACTTCCTTAGAGAAAAACATCTACAGCCCCTTTTTCTTTCGTTGTAAGTGCTAAAGATCTCAGCCTCTGAGGAGCCCACACTTAGCATTATTTGAACACTTTCTAGATGAACCATAGTAGTCAGTTCTCATTTCAAGACTCTTTGAATAACTTTAAGCCACAAAACAAATCTATTGGAGATTATTTTATTTGGATGCCAATAAGACATCAGGGAAAGAATGTCAGACAGATAAAATAAACTGTGAAGAATTAAATCCTTCATGCAGTTATAGCCAAAAGCCATGGTGAAAGTATTTTCTTAGGTTGTAGTTATAACTTAGGTATCTCAACCCAAGTTTGAATGGTTGTCTGTAGAGACAAATGATATTAGGATGTATCAGGTAGCTTATTATAACTTAATAGTACTAATAAACATTTTGTTCAGCATGTATAGGTATTGATGTATCAGTGAAATCTGTTCTGTCAACTGCTTCTGAAATAATGAGTGGAGAACTTATAAATTCATGTTTGCTTAATAGCCATGAGATACTGCATAATGAAAACAATTACTAACATGGATTTGATTCTAGCCTATTTCAAAAATATAACTTCTATTGGACAGTTAGAATGTACATATAGTTTTAGTAATATTTCAATATTTACTCAGTACTCCGGATAGTTTGTCTCAAGCTAATCTTACTGTGAAAACTTGAAGAATTAAAATGGTTTTTATAAGGCTTTAGATTGTTCTTTTATATGTAACATCACAATATCCCAGCTAAATAAGGTACATAAATTTAGTTTAAGAAAAACATACAGTTTATATTTGTAGACATGTAATACAATTAGCCTGACAGTACCGCATTCAAAATTTAGAATTAAATTTTTAGAAATGAATTGAAAGTGACATTCAAATGTCTCTCGTTCTCAGTAGTTTGATGGTGCTTTAAATTGTTCCTGTAAATCTTAACACTTTTACTAGTATTCCTGGTTGGGGTGGAATTTTTTAGCACTTGTATGAGTCATTAATATCAGAGGCATATGTAAACTTTGTTGTGACTTATAACAATATAAATTTTGATGTATAATTAATTTTTATGTCTATTTTCTGTTTGTTTTTTTTTTAATTTAAAATTAGGCCATTATCATGAATCCTCTTTTGATTAATTCTAAACTAGTTCATTTAGATAATTTCCTATGGTAGTTTATGGAAGCAATATGTTTTATTTTGCAAAGATTTGCTTTGTATCTATTAAAACTATTATTTTTAACTATTAAATGCTGTTAAGGCAGGAGCCGTTGGCTCTGCCTTGTATTCCTAGCTGCTCAGTATTCTGAGATCTGAGGATCGTGGTTCAAAGGCTAGCCTGGACAGAAATGTCCAAAAGAGACTCTTATCTCCAATTAACCACTTAAAAAGTGGAGCTGTCCCTCAATTGAAAGAGCACAAAGAGTCTCCAAGACAGCCCCAAGGCCTGGATTCAAGCCCTACAACCAATAGGAAAAAGGAATGCTATTAAATATTTATACCAAGAGGTTACAATTCCCTAATTCAGATTAGTGTTAATGTCTCCTCTTCTATCATTCTACTCTATTTCCCTCCACTGATTCCTGCCTTTAAGTGAATTGTTCAGTGTTTTCAGCTACCAAATCCACAGGTAAAACATATTTTCTTGTACTTAGAGTTTTTCAAAATGAATGCAGCTTTTCTAAAATATTTTGTTTGTTTGTTTTTTGTTTTACTTCTTGCTTTCAGCTTTTCTCCCTGAATATGAATTTCTTAATAGGGAAGACAATAAAAATAAGAAATTAAATTGCACTATGATTTCCAGAACACTGCATTTTTACAGCCATTTAGAGATCTTTAACTACTTCTATTGTGCTCTCCTGGCCAATTTTTTTCCCAAAGCCGCAGATGTCAATTTCTCCTCCTCTGATGCTCAGTATCTTAGTGACACCCCGCAGGCTACAGGGCTTGCGTTCCAGCTCTCCACGATCATCTGAGTAAGAAAGAAATGCTAAAAATTGCTTTCCTCTCCTTTTAACTTCTCTTTACCTTTTACCTTTACAATTTTATTCTTTGTAAGCAGTCATTTCTTCTGTCAAATTTTCAATATTGGGTAATTTATACAGATGTGTTAGACTTATTAAAGTAGGTAGCCGATAAAGGAGAACGCCAGGCAGTATTCAGGCAGGAGAGAAAGTTTATTACTGAACTGGTGGCCTGTGACCTAGATGGCCTGTGAGAAAGGAAGACCCCTGCCTGGCCCTGCCTTATCTAGGGCAGGGGCAATGTGTTGTGGCCAGGTGGATTAGGATGTGACCTCAGGGAAGGGGGAGGTAACTGCATCAAGGTATGTCATTTACGTAACTGGGTGGAGACTTAACCAGGTGGGGGGCATCTCTGTGGTGATCCCAGGGGGTGGACCTTACAGGTAGGTCTTTCTTTGGCTTTGGGAAACTCTCAAAACAGAAAAAGAATCATATATTTTTTTCTTTTTTAAAACAGTAATTTACAATATGAAATTGTATAGGTCAAATACTTTAAAATAAGATGCAATTATAAAAATACTTTTAAAGCACTAAGTATAATAATTATTTTAAAACTAAATTAAAAAAGAATTTAAACTTAGTGAAATTTAGTTGAGGATAATCAAATTAACACCAATTTATAAAAAAAAGTATTTTATTTGATGAAATACTGTATTTTTGGTTAAAAGACTTCAGAAAAATTGTCTCAATATTAGAGTTCACTTTAAGTAGTTTATTAATTTTTGCTAGGATTTATAAACATTTACATTGTTTGCAATCCTCCTCCTTTATTCAAAGGTAAGCTTGAACTCAAGCTTCAGCATCAACACCATCATTTCATTACTTAGGAGAACCAAAATCCTCATGCTTACCCCAAATGTTAATTTTAAGAAAAGTCTATGGAGCGCCAGCTCTGACCCCCTAACTGCCTGCGGAGTGGGGAAGGGAGAGGGAACATCAAAATCCAGATACAAAGAACAAAAGGCAAACCATTCAAAAAGCGACACTTACAAAATCATTTGGTGTAAGCCAACTGCACAACTCTTGGGGGTGGAGAGGAAAAGGGGTGGGAAATGAGGGAGGAGATAACAAGTAGAACAAGAAATGTATTTACTGCCTTTCATATGAATCTGTAACCCCTCTGAATCAATAAAATAAAATAAATAAAATAAAATCTCTTAGGGTATTTTGAAAAAGTACAGTTGACTAAGGAGGGAGATGATGTTCTATTTGTTTGTGTTTTTTAAGATGGAAATTGAACCAAATCATCTAGTTTGGAATTAATACTAGTTAATATTATTGAATGAAAACAAATATTTATAACACACACACACACACACACACACACACACATACACACACCACTCAGAGGCAACCAAAATCTCCTCTGACATCAGACCTAATTAAAACCTTTTAGAGTCTTAAGCACTGAAAATAAGGTGCCCTACTCCACCCCATGTAATTTAAAAATAAATTGAAATGTGTTTAGAAAAGAAAAAGAAAACCATAGAATTAATTCATACAATAGGTTTTGAATTTTTATCTCATATATTTAAATTTTTTCCATCCCAAATTGTAGAAATTAGTTATATCTAAAATAATAATTAATTTGTTTAGCAATTTTAATGCCAATATCTTTTGACCGTATTGTAAGTCCTTTCCAAGGAAAATAGATAATAATTATAATAGGATGTATTTCTCATCTGCCCATTTTTAATCTCATTATCTTAAGAGAGGGGATTTCATCATTTATTAATATATTGAGAACAAAAATAGAAGATTAGATTAAAAGATCTTTAAATCATATATAGCTACATGAAATCTATGTCTGTACTACCAACAAAATTATTTTATATTAAACTAGTGACTTGCTCATTGTACTACGAGTCAAAAGAATGCCCAAGCAAGTTTGCAAAATTATCTATTTACTACAGGCACAGATTTTGGAATCAGACAACTTAGGATCAAGTCCTTGATCTTCATTTTGCTCACTACCATAAATTCTTATCTTACATTTTATTGTTATACTATCTTATATCTATTTAATTGTGTTAATGTTCATTGTGGTTTGTTTTGTTTTGTTTTTTTTGTCATTAAAACAATTATCAATGAATTGGCTTTATCTACATTAAATGCCTACAGAAAATGTTTCTTGTTTGTGAACATATTAATCCAGATATTCCTTGTCATTTTTCAAAATCCACATATATATAATGCAATATTGAAAGAAAAAATCTGAAAATTCTCTACCACAATTTGATTCAGAGAAATGCAAAGAAATAAATCATGCAATAGATGTATATAAAATTAGATATCTCATTAAATTCCTGCTATGCATTAATGGCTTCAAAAGCTTAAAGATGTTATTAGGGAGTTCTAATGTACTATGGATTAATTCCATGTAATTATTTTACCTTAAAGCTTTGTCAAATCATATTATTCTATTGCATATTTATTTAAAATAATGACTTTTTAACTTAATTCATATAAGCTTTAAACATGTATAATTTAAAACCATTTGAGCATCTGTTTTAGCAATTTCATTTAAATCTTTATGTTTTATACTCCCTGTTACAGATGGCTAAAGAAATGAAGAGTCCACAAGGACCATTTCAGTTTTCTGGTCACTGCTCTATCATGTTCAATCCCCAGGGCTCTTCTGCTTTCTTTATTTTGTTTCTGGCAGCCTTGTGTAAATTGGAGTGTTCCTATTCTCATCTTCTCATTCCCTTACTGTCATAACAATCCCATTTTGTATTGGAAATTGGTCTTCTCTGAGGCTTAAATATTGTTTTATGTTCTTTATGGTTTCTATATTCTAAATGAAAACTAAGATTTATGATGCCCTGGAGAGACCACTGGTTTCAGTCCTTCAAAGAAATATGTTACATTAAAGACAGTCTTGGTAACCCTGCAGTGTATCAGAACACTTTATGAAGTATTAACTATGCTAGAAAGACAGATAACAAGTTGTGAAGCTGAAATCATTATATATAGTAACATCATATTATGAATATTCACAACAGTTCTTAAATTACTCTTTTTTTTTCACACAGGTTTCAACACTGCACCTTCTCTAGAATGAATTCCCTCTCTCACATCAGTACTTAAAACATTCCTTGTGTATCTGTGCAGCAAGTGCTGAATAACCTCAAGGGAATTCATCTGTTGTCTTGAAGAAGAATCTGTCTTTGGGGATAAATGTGAAACATTAATAAATTCTTCCATGGGATGCTGTATAAATTGTATTTCCATCAAAAGCAAAAACAACCATTATTTCTAAGGTTTCTTTTCAAAGTATTACTTTTATGCTATTTTCTGAAACTTGAACTAGAGTGGCAAATAAAACAACCTACACTAAATCCATCTATTTAAGGTCAACCTGGGAAACGCTGTTATTTTAATCAGTAGGTATATCTCATTTCCTTTTTCTTTTTCTTTTTCTTTTTTTTTTTTTTTGGCAAACTTGAGGGTGATAAGTCTAGGATCTTTCAAGGTCATTTTATGATAATACTACCATACAAGGGTAGTTTTTGAGATACTATAATCATTCCATCTATGAGTAGTTTGGCTAAGCTACTCCAAAATAAAATATCTTCTGTTATCTGGCAGAGAAATCTGTCTCATTCTATTGCCAAAATTAGTACTACCTGAGAAATGCAGGAATGTCCTCAGAGAATGGGAGAGAGAGAGTGGCTCAGTGAATTCTCATAAGTATATATTTTCATCATACATGTACTAGTGAAAAACAAAACATTTAATTTTTTTCTAAATATGATATAGTCTTCAATTACTGAAACACACTAATGACCATAAGGGAAGGTCCTGAGAACACAAACAATGGAGCTTGATTTCCTTCATGGTATTTTTGAGTAAAAGAATTAACAGATGAAGCAATATTTTCTATTTGCTTTTCTCATTATTTAACCCTTTGTGATTATGTCACATGTATGGAAAGCATCCTAAATCATCGGTTAGATTTGGAGTTTATTCCTAGTTTGGGTGCCAAAGAAAAGGCACATTCTTAGGGTTATTAGATACCTGGGCAGTATCAAATCCCTGCTTGAAGCAAAATGCCCTGCTTCCTTCCCAGTCAGCAAGCTGAAAAAATTATGGATAGCTGGATCAGTCCTGGTGTATGATGTGCTTTTAAGGTTCTGTAGTAACTGAGTCATAATATTGCACATGCCAAGGACAGAGCAGTAAAAACACAGAAGAAAAGGATTGGATCAAAAATTCTGTTCAGAGTCCTTAGCATTTGACATTTCAGTAGCATTGATACACGTCATAACATGATGATATTGTAAAAGTGAAGTAGTATGAGAAAGAAGTGCTGTGAATGATACTTCCAAGGACAGAAAGAATAAAATACTAATTGATTCCACAGATCCATAGATGGTATCAGTTAAACAACTGACAATGTCTTCATTTCTAAAGAAAGGTATTCTATGTTGCAGATCTGCAGAGGGTTTCACTCATTGGAAACAACTAGTACTTGTCTGGGATAGTCCTAGCAAAGGAGCACAATAGCTCAATAGCATTGTACATATGATCACATAAGATGATCCTAAGTGAAATAAACTACAAGATTTGGAAATAAGTGGTTTGTCTTTGATGTTGTTATTTCCAATGCACCTTATGAAAACATGCCTTTTACTTTTGTCTTTTTTTCCCCATGATTTTTATGCTAGTTGTCATTTTACCTTACTTTGGGACATTGGGTATTGTATATATGTTTACTGAAACTAGGAAAGGAGAACACCAAAATGGAGAAATAACGTTGTAAAATATGAACCAATGCAACAGCAATACTTACAAAACAATGTATTGTAAACCAACTATACATTTCAGGGGAAGGTGGGAAGGGAACTGTGGAGGGCAGAAGGTGGGAGAAAAATGAAGGAGGAGGTAAAAAGTTTAATAAGAAATGTATTCACTGACTTACATATGTAACTGTAACCCCTCTGTACATTACTTCAACAATAAAAAAATGCAACAAAAAGAAAGGTCTTTGTAGTTTTGTCTCTAATTATTCATTTAAAAACTTGCATTTTAGTACCTATTGCATGTTGAATGATAAACTGATGATAAAGTTCAAACTAAACCTATTTCAGCCTTCATGGAGTCTATTTTCAAAGAAGTATTATTATGAAACTACTACTAGAAAAGAATTATAAAGCATAGAGATGACAAACCCATTTTTTTAATGAAATTACTCAACAAAAATAATCTAATACAAGCCAAGTTATCTAGGAGGTTCCTTCAAGGAAGTATTTTATCTGATAAGAAAAATATATGAAGCTAAAAGGAAATGAACTTTTAAAAGTTCAGAATTTTGAAACAGGGCCTTTCAGTATGACAAGAAGAACAGAATAATACAACATAAATTGGAAAAAGAAGTACATAAAAAAGTGTACTGTCTAGGATGTGGAAGAAAAGAAACCTATTACACTGTTGATGGGTAAGTGAACTAGGACACCTACTTTAGAAGGTAGTTTGAAATTATTTCCAAAAATTAAACATGGAACTACCCTACCATCCAGTGATATGATTCTTGAGCTACTAGCCAGAATATTACATATCAGGATACCATAAATGTGCTGGAATGATTCTCTGACCTGTGGTGACATCAGACTCAGCAAAGAACTGCCTTGGAACACCGAGGGCCAAAGGGGAACACCTCTTCTAAGGCACTTCTGCTTCTGATGGCCAGCAAACCATCTGGTCATGAGCCATTCCTCTCCTGAGAATTCCTTGGAAGATTGATTTACACATCTGCACGGGAAGGGGGTTTTACTGTGTGTAGGGAGTTTTATTTTTAAGATAGTTAGCACAACCCAAACAGTAATTAGGTGATAAATGTAACCATGCCTTGACTAGTCTTATCCTATGATGTATATCTTTCTGTTTGAATTTTCCTCTTGAAGTTGTAAACTGATATTTTAGGACCCTATTTCTAAAATAGTATATAAGAGCTGGCCTTCCTAAAATAAAACATGCATTGGTTCCTTTGCCTCTGCATCCCCCATGTCCTGATTTTTCCCTCTTCAGTTACCAGGTCCAGGTCCCCCCTAGAGGCCCGCAACACATAAAGATGCTCGCACATACATTCATGTCCCTAGTTGAACTATTAGCCAGGTGTAGAAAAATTGATTTCATGGAAATTGAAAAAATACTTTAAGTGAAGTAAGTAATGCTCAGAGAGAGAGAGAGAGGGGGGGGCACATGATGAATATTTTCTCTCATATGTGCAAATTTGATCTAAATTACAGACATATATGAAAATATATACAGGGTCAAATGGATGATACCAATGGTGTAACTTCCATACAACAAAAAGTTTAACAAAATTAATAGCAGAGATAAAACATGTTTTATGGTGCAGGGGCGGGATTAAAATGAGGTAGTGGCCAATGACTGGAGAGAGAAAGAGCAGGTGAATAGTCAATGGATCCAGTAAATTATAAGAAAATGGAGCCTTGTAACGTGAGGTGATGTTCAAATGGTGCTTGATTGAAAAAGGGTGAAATTGATCAAGATACATTGTCCTCAGAGACTGGCCTGTTGAATTAAAACCAATTTTACAGTTACCAAGATAATATAGTATTAAAATGAAATGATTGCTGTATTACTCAACATTAGATCATGAAGAAACTCATGTGAATCACGTGGTCTTGATTATAAATGATTATAGAGAAGAAATATAACAAGCAAATATTTAAATTTTATGATATAAATTAATACTAAAGTAGTGGGTATTATGATTGCCTAATCTGAATAATTTTACTTTTTTTTTTTTTTTTTTTTTTTTTTTGGCCAGTCCTGGGCCTTGACTCAGAGCCGAGCACCGTCCCTGGCTTCTTCCCGCTCAAGGCTAGCACTCTGCCACTTGAGCCACAGCGCCGCTTCTGGCCGTTTTCTGTATATGTGGTGCTGGGGAATCGAACCTAGGGCCTCGTGTATCCGAGGCAGGCACTCTTGCCACTAGGCTATATCCCCAGCCCCCAAATAATTTTACTTTTAATAGGGAAGAGACATTTACCAGTCCCCAAAGTGGGAGTTTAATTCTTTTTTGAAAGAAACATAGTAAATCCGGTCAACCAAATATAAGGATCCTAAGCTGCTATTTATGTTGTTGTCTGGCCTTTTTATGAAATGGATAGAATAAAATTATTAATATAGTTGTGCCAGTTCCAAGTCTAACAATAAATCTAGCCAAAGAAAATAAAAATGAAAGAAGGAAGAGAGTATGGTTATTTATTTATTTATTTTTTAACTTTAATTTTATTGTCAAGGTGATGTGCCGAAGTTACAGATACATGCATAAGATAGTGAGTAGATTTTGTGTCATACTTGTTACCCCCTCCCTCATTTTTTTTCCCACCTCCTCTCCTTCTAGCCTGCATTCATCCATTCCAAGTAGTACAATTAATCTTGAACATAGTGTATTTTGGGTATCTGTATTTCATTGGTCCACAATTTATCCTTTGTCTCACCATTTTGATGTTCCACTTCCCTGATTCAGATAAACACATATACAATACCCAAGGCATCATAAGCAAATACAATAACAACAGGGGATAAACTATAGGAAAGAAAAAAAAAAGGAAAAACTTGACATAGTACATTAAAAATAACAACAATTAAAAAAAAGTCTTGCTTCCTTAACTTGGAGTTCATTTTGCTTAGCATCATCTTATATGATCATATCTACATATCCATTGAGCTATTGTGATTTTTTTGTTAGGACTATCATTGACATTTACTAATTATTACCAATGAAGGAAACCATGGAATTTATTTTTCTTTGGGTCTGGCTCACTTCACTTAGTATGTTTTTTCCCCATGTCTTTCCATTTCCTTACAAATGGGGCAATGTCATTCTTTTTCGCGGAAACATAGAATCCCATTGTGTGAATGCATTTCCTTATTTAACTAACTTTCTATTTTGCTATATTATATTGAAAACAGCTAATGCCCTTTTCTAGATTTCAACTCAAGTGTTGCTACATCTAGATGCTATATAAATTCAAGAATGACCTATTTCTAACTAGGTAGAACAACTAGAAGACTATTTTTGCAACCTGGTATCATATAAAATAATTACAGTGATATATATATATATAATATATACATATATATGAAATAATAACCAAAAACTGTGATTTTAAAAATAGATGTGCAATCATTTTAGAAAATACTATTGTATTACAAAATAGAGTCTCATTTTGCAAGAGTAGATAAGGTAAGATTGCTATGCTTATGATGAAGATTTTATTCTTTAAAAGTAGATGAATTAAGGTACTATAATGTATTGGATATCTTCCTTTTGCAAGACGATCTTTCATAAATCACATGTAAATGGACTGTAATTCTAACAAAACTGTAATTCCAGCAAACACTATGTCTGCTTCTGTGACAATTATAGTCATCTCTGCGAGGCCTGGTTTTATTCTCTGGTCCTGATGATCCTCATTTATTAATCTATTTTTAAAGACTGAAGAGGACATGTAATCTACCTTTATAGCAAGCACTAGAATCTTATGTAAGCATTATGTCGGG
Source organism: Perognathus longimembris pacificus (assembly GCF_023159225.1). Taxonomy (NCBI): domain Eukaryota; kingdom Metazoa; phylum Chordata; class Mammalia; order Rodentia; family Heteromyidae; genus Perognathus; species Perognathus longimembris. The sequence goes on along the minus strand of NC_063181.1, from coordinate 20,255,860 downwards.
TTATACAGCCATGTGCTTAACATGATAAATGAATGCAATACACATTCCTGGGGTATGATGTGTTACACTTAATTTTTAATGTATTTTTATTATGTATATTTTACTTTGTTCAATATTCAACATGTTACTTATTTTAGAAGTTTTAAACATATGGGTTTTAAATTTATTTTGATTTGACACATGCAAATTGTGTTAATGGAGTAAGTTACATTAGGGCATTTTTATTTTTATTTTTATTATTTTTCATGTAGAGTAAAAGAGTTTATTGCTAGCAGGGCCGGCAAGGCCAAGTTCCCACAGAGGAGTAAAGGAAAAATGGCCCATTAGGGCATTTTTAATACATACATTTATTGTTTAGAATTTAAATCAGGTTATAACTATCTCTTCAAATGTTTATGTTATTTGTGGTTAAAAAAAAACACAAACCTCTTCAAACATTTATGTTATTTATGGTTAACAAAAAAAACCTCTAAACTTATCCTTGTATCTTTTGAAAAAGTAAAGCACTTTACTATTATTGTAATTTGTACAAGCCCTAATGTGTTAGAATGTACTAGACTGTCTTACTATTGGGAATATATGTAAAGGTAATGGAAAAATTATATTAAAGAGAGATCCAGGTTCCATGTTCATTGAAGAAATATTCACAATAGCTATGAAGTTTTAACAACCTAAATGTCTATGTCTCTTGACTGATGAATAGATGAAGAAAATATACATATAATATTATATATAATTACATATAGAGAGAGTAAATTATTGTTAGCCAACAAAAAGAATAAAAACCTGTCACTTGCAGGGACATGGATTTGGAGAACATTGTGTTAAGTAAAATAAATCATATATAGAAAAAGCAAATACTTCAAGGAACAAATCGTATTTTATAATCACCTAATTAAATCATTCCTTCTCTTTATGGAGTTTACAGAAAATCTGCCCACTAATAATTTATGACTATCTCAACCAGTGTCAGGAGTAAAACTCAAACTAAGATCACAATTTCTGGGATTCTATTCAAATCCAATATGATCAGAGGGGATTTAGGCATGTAAAATGAGAAAACACCCCTCTTAACCTGTCCTTTCTGTTTTTCAAAGGGTTAAAAAGAAAAGAGTGGGCTGGGAATATGGCCTAGTGGCAAGAGTGCTTGCCTTATATTCATGAAGCTCTAGGTTCGATTCCCTAGTACCTCGTATATAGAAAACCGCCAGAAGTGGTGCTGTGGTTCAAGTGGCCGAGTGCTGGCCTTGAGCAAAAAGAAGCCAGATGGGCTGGGGATATAGCCTAGTGGCAAGAGTGCCTGCCTCGGATACACGAGGCCCTAGGTTCGATTCCCCAGCACCACATATGCAGAAAACGGCCAGAAGCGGCGCTGTGGCTCAAGTGGCAGAGTGCTAGCCTTGAGCGGGAAGAAGCCAGGGACTGTGCTTAGGCCCTGAGTCCAAGGCCCAGGACTGGCCAAAAAAAAAAAAAAAAAAAAGAATCCAGAGACAGTGTTCAGGCCCTGAGTTCAAGGCCCAGGACTGGAAAAAAAAAGAAAGAAAGAAAAGAGGGCCAATATTAGAATAACACACTGATTTCCTAAATGTTTTCAATCCTATCAAATAATGTCAGGAATAAATAAATGATCAGCTCCATTTTTAATAGACCCCATGATTCCACTGTCATTCCAAGCATTACATGCTTTTCTCCATCAAGCCATTCCTCTTCATTCTCACATCAAAGAAACAGTAAAGATAATTGAAATAAAAGGTGGTTCTGGTAGCTCATACCTGTAATCCTAGCTACTCAGGTGTCTGAGATTTGAGATCAGGATTCAAAGCCAAGCTGTGCAGAAAAGTGTATGAGACTCTTACCTCCAATTCACCACCAGGAAACCATATGTGGTGCTGTGCCTCACAGTGGGAGAGCACTAGTCTTGAGCAGAAGAACTCAGGAGACAGCCCTCAGGCCCAGAGCTCATGCCCCACAACCAACTACAGAATAAAACCAATTGAAATAATGACCTACAGCATAGGCAAACACCTTACTTAACACAATATTCTCCAATTTCATGTTCATTCCTATACTAATAGCTACTTAGGAGGCTGAACTCCAGAGGATCTTGCTTTGATCAAAGTCAGCAACAATACTGCTCCAAAATAACCCAACAAGCCAGGCTTGAAGCATGGCTCAAGTGGAAAACACAAGGAAAACAAGCAAGCAGAGGAACCAAGTCAAGTGAACTTAAGACCCTGAATTCAAAATCCCAATACTCAATGTATGTCCTACAAAATGAAGCAAAGTAAGAGGAAGAGTGGGTTGGGAAGGGTGAATGATAATATTAAAAGAGGTGACATTAATCATAAAATGCACTGTTAGATGGCAATTTCTTTGTACTGCTACTTAAAGATATTAAGATATAATTAAATTAAAAAGCAAAAACTAAAACAAAATCACCCCTCCCCAAAAACACACTACTTTTTCAAGCCTACTTTTTTGTCCTATATGAAGTATGTTAGAGCCATGTAGATATTAAGTATCCCTCATTTCTCCTATCCATAATAACACAAAGACTATGCCATGATCCCAACAAGACCATTGATTATATGCTCTTGTTCATGTAGATAGAAAAGGAAATCACAGAAAACGATTGGCTTTATCTTCAGAAATCAGCCTGGTAAACTCTTCACATTTTTATCTACTCCTTAGCCATTGCTTCCCACATTGTTTTCCTTTCCTCTGAAGACACATTTTTTTTTCCAATTGTCTGTTCAAGTGGGATTCAGTTTGTGTTTTATCCTGTAACTTTATGCCTTTAGGCTGTGAATGAAAGATGTGTTTATTTGTTCCCCATTTACATTCTAGTCCTTTTCTATAACTGCCCTCTTTGTATCCCCATGGTGTCATTTTATGCCAGCCACTTCCTTTTCATGTCACTCTATTACTCACCCTTATTTTTTTTTTCAGTGTCATATATATATTTCTCACTTTATCTTAGTTATTTCAAACCAGACTTAGTGATCTTCTTTCCTTGCAACCTGTGATTTCTTATCATCTTCCTAACCAACGGGCTTGACTCTAAAACTACAAAAAGCCATATGTGAATCATAGTGTTGAATCTTATCATGTCTGAAATTCTGTGTCCAATGGAATTACAAATTCAGCCTTGTCTTAGGTGGTGCCAACTGCTACTTTTCAAAACTTAGTCTGCAGCTTTGTGTTAGGTTTTTAAAGTAGGTAGCTGGTAAAGGAGAACACACGATATTCAGGCAGGAAAGGTTTATTCTGCTGACCTGCTCTCAAGTTCAAGGTGCACAGGAGGGCCAGAGCAAGTCACCCCCCCCCCCCCACACACACACCCCATGCCTTATGTAGGGCAGGGATGGGGAGGTGTGGCTAGGATGTGACCTCAGGGAAGGGGAAGGTTACTGCCTCCCAGGTATGCTGTTTACCCAGGTAACTGGGTGGAGACTTAACCAGGTGGGGGCATCTGCATGAAGCCCTTGGGGAGAGGACCTTACACTTTGAAATTGTGTCAGACTGCATTTCTTTCCTTATCAGATCATATATATTCCCACAAAACTGGTAACTGATGGGATATAAACTATTATTTCTGCAGTTTTATGAAGGCTAAGAAAGAGAATGAGAGTGTCATACATGGACCTGAAATGCCTACAGTTGTCTTTGCACATCAGTAACAAACTGTGTTTATTATCAAGGTGCATGGGTCATGTTTAAGAGATTGATACATTTTTAGAACATAAAAGAACTCTCAGCAGTTGTCTGTTTAATTTTTGTTTATCTCTGCCTTTAAAAAAATAAAAATTCAGTGGAATGAAAATAAATATTGTAAGACAGTAGAAACCATTAAGAATTCCTGATCTGTACAAAAGTCATTAATACTAATACTAATATGAATACTAATAATAGCATTTTCATGAATTGTTCCATAGTATCAGTTCAAATCTTCCCTTACATTCCTTTACCTACCTAGAGGAAACCAACTACAAAACCTTTGAACTGCACTAAGTTTCAAGCATCAATTGTATTGCCACCTTTTACTTTGTTCAGGACATTGATAGCTTCCTTTCGTTTGTTGTACTTGTTTGAAAATCCAGAGCTTGCAGCCATAATTAAAGCAACTCTTCATCAATGTCAAGTCTTCCCTCTTGAATATGGTGGGAGGAAAACAATTGGAATGACTAATTTCACTCTATCCATTATTGACACCCTCAAGTGGACTCTTCATTTTGCCCGGAGATTATCATATCCTATTCCCCAAGATAATGATTATCAAACCAGGTTACATTACTATTCTCATTCTAAAGAGAACATAATTGCTATCACATCCTTGGAAAAGATCTCGAGGTATTATGAGATTTTTCATTTTAGTTGCTGACTCAAATTCTGGCCTGCACTAGGCTCTGTTGTTCTACTTCTATAGTAGAGATTGGAATGTAAATAAAACATAAGATACCTAAACCAAAAAAAGGCATAGTTTATATTTATACAATGGTTTAGTGTCTTATATGTATTTTTTCCTGAAATTAAGACTATATATACTAAGAGTACTAACGTACCCTGCATGATTTTCTGAATTGGAATGCTAGATTTACAGTCAAACAATCAATCATCACTCAGTAAGTTTACCTGGACTCCATTCAGTCTTTTACAAAATTTTCATAAAATGGCTTATTGTTCAAGAGTCAAAGACTACATGTATGCCATTCAGTCACATTCTCAGATAGTGTTTTGTTTTGTTTTCCAAATGTTCAATTGGCTTTATTAATAGAAAGTTTAATTAATGAAGGATAAATAGCAATACACCATTCATGATAACCATAATATCTCTGTATCAGTTAATTACTCAATCTCAAATGCTCTCATAAGCCAAAAAAGAAATTTACCTATGGAAACATACAAAATCAGAAAAAGTGAGCACAATTTTATTCTTACATGAAAATTTCACATCTTCTGGGTAAGTTAGTTTGAATTCAACCTCTCCTAACATTAGCAATGCATATTTTCTTCCAAATTGTGTGAAATTATTTATTAAAATAATTTTATAAAAGTAATAGTGGTTTGCAATAAAAATATTTGGTGGTTTATCCTTATGTGCAAATATTTAAGTTGATTCTCATTCAATCCATTTTTCTCATATTCCTATTAAAATAGAATAAGACAATACCTTGTGAGATGTTATTCACAAATTAATTTCTGTTAATTATATATACATATATGTATATATGTACATATATATACACATATACATACATCTCAGACAGTGTTAGTAGACACAAGTCTACATACAAAACCAACATATTTTGACACCAGGCTCATGGGTCCTTTAAGTAAAAATATCATAATGGATAAAATAAATTAAAAGAGAATGTTTTCAAAAAATTGACTTCTAGGGGTTAGTTTCAAAGTGTTTTATAAATAGGCTATGAATACTTTAATTGTAATGGTTATTATTCTTATAATTCTCAAATCAATCTGTCTCCCTGTAGATAAACTGATGTACATATGTATGTATAGAGCATAACATACAAGTACATATAATAACTATACAAACTCAATTTATATAGTTTTTAATTATTATTTTCTAGGCACATTTACACTCATTATGGAATTTTTTTTTTTTTTTTTTTTTTTGGCCAGTCCTGGGGCTTGGACTCAGGGCCTGAGCACTGTCCCTGGCTTCTTTTTGCTCAAGGCTAGCACTCTGCCGCTTAAGCCACAGTGCCACTACTGGCCATTTTCTGTATATGTGGTGCTGGGACTCGAACCCAGGGCCTCATGTATATGAGGCAAGCGCTCTTGCCACTAGGCCATATCCCCAGCCCTCATTATGGAATTTTTTAAAAAAACAAATAACATTTTGTCATGGTGTGATTAGACAATGAATATTAGGCTAGAAATTCATACTAGTTACTGAAATATATTATTGAAAATATTCTATCTTTAACTACAGCAACACAAGATGAATAATCAACAGGAATGGACATTATTTGCCAAAATATAAAATATCTAAATATCTAATAAGAGCCCAAAGCCTTCTGTTTACTTCATTGTCTATGGTCAAGAAGTGTGTCTGGCTTCTAATTTTGGGGATGGGATTTCTGAAGTCCTGTTGTGAGGAACTGAGAAATTCCTAAGCTTCCCCTTCACTGAACATCAACAAAACCTGAAGGTGCAATTGAAGAGTGTGGCGCAGGGCTTTAAAAAGAAAGCATGGATGGATGCAGAATAGCTTTGAAAAGCTTGGGTTGTGGACTAATATGTATCAGAAGATGAAAGCTCTGAATGGAATTGTGATATTTTATGTAAAACCTTGTTTTTTTTGTTTATTACTTAAACTATGTTTCTATTTTTATTTTTCTTTCTCAGTAGTGGCAGCCTTCCCATGACATACAGTACTCCAATTATAATTAAGCTATTTGGTAATAAAATTCTAAGGTAATCACACTGTTGATGTTATTATTTTAGTTATATTAAAGTTATTAAAGTTAGCAGTGTTTATGTCAATGGGTAACACAAAAAGCAACTACATACAGATTAGCACATTTATATACTTTCCTTAAAAATTCTTCCTAAGATAATGGTGTAGCTGTATCAGTCTTAAATGCAAAAATAACATTAACTTTTGTAATAACATCTTTGAACATGAAGGACAGTGATGCATTTTATAAAAAGGTTGTCATGGGTGAGTGTAACATTTTAAAATACAAAATGGGACCTATTGGGAGAGGATAAATTACTTTTCTGAATAACCTAATAAATAGAACCCAAAAGTTAATAAAAATGTCATTAGTAAATATTGTATTGGAGGTTTTACTGTGCAAATTAAAAAAAAAATTCAGCCATTTGGTGCTTTCATATATAAGAAAACTCGGCTATAAAAATAAATACTGATATGTATGCAGAAAATAATTAGGGTGTAGTTAGGAAAATGGAGGAGAACAGAAAAGGAATAGGCTGGATTTTATTATCAACAGGGGAGGACTGTTTATAGATAGCGAGGGGGTACACACCTTCCCGCAGGTTTGGTGGTTGTGCGACGGAGTGAATTTGGGACCAGGCTTATATGGGGTCTAAACAAGGAGGCAGAGATTATTGAAAGCATTACTAGGTGTAGCAAGGTGGGGCTTCTCCATATGGCCCACAAGGGGTTATTTACAGCTGGGCCTAGGTGAAATATCCTGTTATATCAAGGCAGGTTCCCATGCTGGGGTTCCGCCTGGTGTTTGTATGGGCCTGAGGCAGCAGGGCGCAGGTGAATCTTTCAGAGGTTAGCAGATGGAAAATTGGAGTACTAATGAATTATCCAGATGAAAATTTCAATGTGTCTTGCTCATTCCTGCTATTCTCTTGGATTATATTTCATAAAGTAACTCTAAGTATAAAGAAGCAGAATATGTTTCATATAGAAATGTATCCCTTTAATCATTCATAAATACTTATGTGAAATTATCCTTGCAAATCATGAATTGCCATTACTTCATACTTTAAATAACTTTCCTCATCATTGTTGTTATTATTGACATTTCATGTCAATAATTAAAGTTGCCTACCATTTTGGAGCCTATGTATTTTATATTTCTTTAATTTCCATCTTTTTTATTTTATAAAACTGTTTCATTTCCCTCTCCTGTCCATGATATTAAACAAACCCAACTGAATTTATTTCTACTTTATAGAATGTCTCTAGTATTTCTGCATAAAGTAGCCAGTTCCTTCCTCCCAACTGTCTAACTGATTACAACCGAAGATGACAAGTGACGAGCGATACAAACAGAAATAAGAAGGAAACTTCCTTTAAAGCTTTATTGTGAACTGTCAGCATCTGGACACAGAAGAAAATAAAGGCATAATTTAGCATGACTGAGAAGAATGTTTGGAAAACCAAAAACAAAAGGAAAAGATACTTCAAATTGGGGAGAAAAGAGAAATGAGAAGACTAAAATGTAGGAGAACATGTACAAAAAATTAAGACATAATGAAAATCAGCAAGATCATTCTTCTATATGTGAAATAAGCAATAAAGGCTAAACCTGGTTCAGAGCAAGCACTCTGTCTGTGGCTGATTGGCAAATGGTGAAGTCAGAGTTCAAACCTGAAAAAGAAGGGAGACAATCATAGAGGGATTAGCATCTCAAAGAGAAGCCCAGTGTAAAAGGAAAGGCAAAGTCTGAAAGAGCAGGAAGCTTAGGGAAGGATAAAGCAAGGGGGGGAAATATCCAGTAAAAAATCAAGAAATGAAATATAATATAAATGAAAATTAATTGGATAGTCATTGATTGGAGACCAAAGGGGGGGATTGCTATTTTAAGATTAATGAATATTAAAATATGAAGATAAGAATGTCATGGAAGGAAAAGAAAAGGAAGAGCTACTATTAATATACATGAGATGTACAGTTTAAAGTTACATTTAGAGGCACTGTTATTGTGAAAGCACGAAGTTATCTTTAATGAAAGGCAGGAAGTTTACTACACATCCGTTCCTCAGGGTAAAGGGTGGGCAGTAGGGAACCAAACAAGTCCTGGACATTGAGTTCATTTTCTGCCTGTTGATAAGTGATGTAGGCAATAGTTAATAATGCCATATATAAGAAACTAACCAAGGCAATAGGTGTCACAATGCTTATCTCCAAATCTGAAAACTGTGTGCATGAGTGTGTATGTGTGTTTGTGTGTGTGCAAAGGTATGCAAATATATATGTTTCTTCTAGTCAAGGTAATTAAAACCAGTGCCTGAATGTTATCCTTGAACTTTTATTTTTCTTTTTGCTCAAGGCTAGCACTCAGCTGACAGCTAAACATGAAGCTTTTTGCTGATGGATTGGAAGGGAGAGTCTCAGAAACTTTCCTGTCCAGGCTGGCTTTGAAATGTGATCTGAGGATCCTGAATAGCTGTGGTTATAGGTGTGAAACACTGGCACTTGGCCCATCTCCAAATATTTAGTGCAAGTACTTTTTCATATCTTACATCTATTTCCAACTCGTGATGAAAATAAACCAGAGCTACAGGGAAAGAGAGGAAGAAGTTGAGGGAGAGGATATAGTTACTAAACCAGGTATGTTGGGTCATGTCCGTAATCCCAACCATTTGCAGAAACTAGGAGAATCTTGCTTCATTTTTGAGGCTTTCTTGTGCAAAAAATTGGCAAGATTGTTTCTCAACCACCAAGCATGGCATAGGGTGTGTGTGTGTGTGTGTATGTGTGTGTGTGCGCATGTGTGTGTGTGAGTGAGTGAATGTGCAATCTGGTGAATAAATGATAGAGGAAATTTGTTATCCAAGGCAATTCTAGAAAAAAAGGCAAAAAGACCCTATCTGAAGAAGAACTAAAGTAGCAAATGGCCTAGGGGCATAAGTGGTGTAGCATTGCCTAGCAAACCAAAGGCCCAGAATTCAAGATCAGAACTGAGGGAAAAAAGAGCCTGGAAGTGAAGGGTCTCCAGGCATACAGTGTCTGCATTGCTGGGAGCAGTCATACATCCAGGTCCTTAGTTACCACTCTAGCCTATCACCTGGGGATGACTTGGGAAAAAAAACAAAGGACTGATTAGTTTCCCAGATATTTACACTAGAGTAGGCAACAATCACAATCACTAAGCAACAAGTGAAGAGCCTGTGGACACTGCCTAGGGCCTCTGATTGGGTCTGGGGGCTGATATAAACTCTAGGCTGTCGAATAGTCTCAAAAGTTACTTTAGCTTCTTCTTAGACATAACACATGAATTGATGGCCAAATTATACAGTAACTATCTACTTCCATCCGGGGAGAGCTTTACTTGTCTTTAAATTTTTTTTTTCTTCAATAAATATTTGACAGTAGCATCTCTGTCTTTGTTGGTGGTTGTATTATTTGAAATCAACAAGACAAAGAACTGGACCTAACAGAGTGTAGAAAGAAAAAGAAAGGAAGAAAGGAAGGAAGAGAGAGAAGGAGAGAGTGGGAGGGAGGGAGAGAGAGGGAATGAGGCAAAAAGGAATTGGACTCTTAAGAGCTTTAGAATATGAATAGGAAGATGAATAATTCAGATTTTTTTCATTTTTAATTATTTATTTATTTTATTGGGTTTAAGTTACTACATATATTTCACAGTACACATTTTAACCTTCACAATGATGAAAATTATCATTCTACTCTACATAGATTATGAAGTCTATGAACTTTTACAAGAAAATCATTTCCTCCATTTTGGGTGATATGTACATTACTTTCCTTTTGCTTAGTAACATCTGTTCCCTCTTTCATTCACTCCTTCCTTCCCATCCCTTCCCATGAGTTGCTTAGCTCCCTTCATCAGTGTCCAATGTAGCTGATGGTCCCTCTGTTATATTATTATTCTCACACACTTTCCACTCATTCTGTGCCCTCCTCCCAACTTCCCTCGGATGTGTGCTCATGTATATCCCATATACGAGGTAGGGAATATAGAGTCATCTAAAAATAATAGGACATTTTCAGATGAAGACCTTGAAACAATTTGGTGTAAACTAAGTGAACAACTCATGGGGGGAGAAGGAAAGGGGGAGGGGGGAGGGGGGAATGAGGGAGGAGGTAACAAACAGTATAAGAAATGTACCCAAGGCCTAACATATGAAACTGTAACCTCTCTGTACATCACTTTGATAATTAATAGAAAAAAATGGCAAAGAAACACATGAGGAAATGCTCACCATCCCTGGCTGTCAAGGAAATGCAAATAAAAGCAACCCTGAGATCCCACCTTACCCCAGAAAGAATGGCCTATACTCTGAATTTAGAGAACAACAAATGCTGGCAGGGATGCAGAGAAAGAGGAACCCTATTGCACTGCTGGTGGGATTGTAAACTAGTACAACCACTCTGGAGGCAGTCTGAAGGTTCATCAAAATCTTAGCATAGACATACCATATGATCCAGCCATACCATTGCTAAGCATCAAGCAATAGGAACTAGTATATGACAAGGACACCTGCACCTCCATGTTCATTGCTGCACTATTCACAATAGCCAACATATGGAAACAATCCAGATGCTCAACTACAGATGAATCAATTAAAAAATGTGATACCTATATGCAGTGGAATTCTACACTGTCATTAGAAAGGATAAAATAATGGCATTCACTAGAAAGTGAATGGAGCTAGAACAAATCATGTTGGACAAGATAAGCCAAGACCAGAGAGACAAAGGCATATGGTCTCCCTGATATGTGGCTGGTAGATTTAAAATGCAAAGAGATAGAATGAAGTAAATAGGACGCAAGATACAAAAATATAGGAAAAAATAAAAGAGGACAGCCATAGGAGCAAAGCATCAAATCGTAAGACCCAAGCACCTCTTAATTCAGAAATTTTAGAATTATTTTTTTAATTTCACCTCCATCTCAAGATAGGGAGAACAACATGGCAGTTATAATTTGCAAAGTGTATGCCAGGTGTAAGCTTCACCAAATGGTTCAGGCAGAAAAGTATCTATTGGAGGAAAAGCATACTTCTAGCCTGCACAAGGTGGAGGGTACAGAGGGTGCAAGGGACGTAGGGAGGAAGAAAAGGAAGGGAAAATTGGGAAAGAAAGGAGTAATAGGCCGAACTAATGATGGTGATTAACTAAATAGGGAGAGAGTGGGGAAGATTTGTGGCCACAAAAATGACTTCGGAGCCTAGGGTTCCTGCCACTGCCCAGGGGTGCACCATGGCCTGGGTTACACAGGTGCTGGGTGGGACGTCTAGGGATGGGGCCCTACGTACAAAGAAGAACAAGGGAAGGGGCAATTTTTCCCAGACAGACCTAACAAAAGTTATATGTGATGACTTATGGTGGAACTTGAGTTCATACTTACAGAATGAATGTGTAAATATATTAAATCTATAAAACAGGAAAAATGCTTCTAGAAACTAAGGCTTTAGTAATGAAATTGAGTATGGTAGATTGATATAGTGGGAAGAATTGTAGGTATAACCATAAAAACTATGCAGAGGCTGGGGATATAGCCTAGTGGCAAGAGTGCCTGCCTCGGATACACGAGGCCCTAGGTTCGATTCCCCAGCACCACATATACAGAAAACGGCCAGAAGCGGCGCTGTGGCTCAAGTGGCAGAGTGCTAGCCTTGAGCGGGAAGAAGCCAGGGACAGTGCTCAGGCCCTGAGTTCAAGGCCCAGGACTGGCCAAAAAAAAAAAAAATACTATGCAGAGATAGGAAGAACAATGCCTAAGATATATATATGTATATGTATATATGATTAATTACCTATTTGATACAAAATGGAGAATGAGATACGTCCCACCTGGTAAAATTATTGATTCTATGGTATAATTTGATTACATTATTTCAATATATATTTAAGCTTTCCTGATTGATGATTAGAATATTGAAACTTCTTAACTAATGTAAACAAATGATAAAGTGACCATAAGTAATACCCAGAGCATTATGAACAATTCTCCCTGATGATCTGGAATTAGTAATTTTTTCTTTCTACATGAGAGATCTAGAAAAGTGATCGAGTAGAACTCTGGTAATTTTCTCTAATCTAGCTCTCTAACTTTTTGTTAAAAAATAATATCATTTTATAGTATATGTTAAATATAACCAGAGAAAATATCTATCATCAGAATCTTAATATGGGGTACATTTTTCGAACAATAAATTTCCTCTACCTGATAATTGGTTGTGTAACACACAGGTTAATGCCTGGAACCTGCCAACTGCTCTCTTTCTGAGTATTAATGTTCTTCATAGAATGTCACACAAATAAGAATCACTCAGTATATATCCTTTGATACCCGCCATCTTTTACTTATCAAAATTTGAGATTTATCTGTGTTACTTACAGCATCAATATTTTCTATTTTTTTATGACTAAGGAGCAGGTTATTATAGCTTATCAACAGTATAACAATAGTTAAACAATTTACCATTTTATGAATCAAAGTGCCATATTCACATGCATGTTCCTTAATGAAAATAATTACTTCTCTACAAAAACAGAATTTAACTGTAAACAAGTAGTTATGTTACAGATACAAAGACAATGCAATATATACTATGAAACACAAAGAAGTAAATCTGGCAGTAATAATTTTAGGTAAGCTAGATGCCAGAACAAAGCTGACTCTCAGGGATAAGAAATGGGTGTAACAGAAAAAAAAAGTGTCAGTCTTCTCTTAAGGTAATATCAAGAATAAACACCTTTCAATAAATATGTTCTTGTAAATACCAAAGACAAAACTGAAAACAATAGGGAAATCCAAAATTATTTTCAGACATACTGATTTTCAATACTTTCCTTAAACTAATTGTTAGGACAAATACAGTTAATTGAATTGGCTGGCCCAAGATTCATGTCCATCCCATACCAGCATAATGTTACTTCATTGAAAAGGTAGTTTTGTAGACAAAGAGACCTTGAAATCAAGTCATCCTGTATTTACAGTAAGCTCTAAGTCTGATGATTGACAGAAATCATTATAAAAAGGGAATTTGCAGATAATCACAAGGAAGAGGTCATGTGAACACAAAGGCAGAGGTGGGGTTCATGAAAAGGACATCAAGAATCACAACTCCAAGAAAAAGAGTGACACAGGACAAGCCTCAAGCCCTCCAGAAAGACACAATACTGACAAGGTCTTCTCAACTTGAGACATAACTTTTGTTGTTTTAGGCTACTGTAGTTTTTGCTATTTGTTTTTCCAAGGAACAACAAATATGAGGAAAATTAGTAAAATACATTAGCAACTTTTAGAAATTTGTACATGTTCTGTACATTATCATACAACTTGACACATGTGGCATTTACAGAACAATTTCCTCAACTACAAAACTACCCATTTTGTGTGCACATCAGTAATTCTCTAAGAATTATTAAATTCTGAAAGTAATATAAACCTTACAAACATATCAAGCTCAGTGACATAAAAACATACTGTTTTCATGTACCTTATATATAGGACAGAAGGAAGGAAACTTTACATTATGATTTTACTCTTCTAGATTCCATTACTCCAGGTTAACTAAGAGAAAATTTCAGTTAAACACCAACTCCCTGGGCATTCTCAGAATTATGAAGTTCATGTAAATTAAGAAAGTCCAAGAACGTGCCACAGATGGAAGCAGACTGCAGGAAAATAACTAAATATAACATGGCATCTTGGCTTAGATCCTGAATCATTAAATAAAAGAGGATAGGGCATAATGAGATGTCAATGCAGGTTTATCAATTGTGATGACTGTAGCTCTCTAGTGGATATACTTTCAATTAGGAATGTATGGGCCAAGGGTAAATAGGAAATCTCTGAATCTTTTGCACAATTGTGCCATGGACTTAAAAAATGACTCTAGAATTAAATTAAATAAATTTATAAAATAGAGAGACAAAGGTAGCTGGAAATGCTGGTGAATTTGATTAATAGTAGTATGACAAAATAATATACATCACTTTGATACATCTACCATGACAAAACAAGATGATAATGCTAAGAATATCCAAATAATTATTTCAAAATATAAATAAGAAAACAAGACCTGATTGCAGGGCTGGTAATGTGGCTTAGTAGTAGTGTGCTTGCCTAGCATCCATGAAGCCCTGGGCTTGATCCCTCAGTACCACATAAACAGAAAAAAGCAGCAAGTGGTGCTATGGCTCAAGTGGTAGAGTGCTAGGCTTGAGCAAAAAGAAGCCAGGGACAGTGCTCAGGCCCCGAGTACAACCCACAAGTCAGGCGAAAAATAAAAAAAGATTGCTTATTTGTGGATATATTTCAGCAACACTATCCTTTCTTATATTTCTATTTTATAGTCACACCTCATTTCCTTGATTACTGAAACAGTATATTAAATGTGAAACTTTAATTTCTAACTTTTTTCATTAGCTTATCATAATCTTCCTTTGTGATATTTTTGCTACTTTTCATGTGGTGTAGAGTATTCCCAATAATGCTTTCCAAATTCTTTTCTCTATCCTTATGATATTCTTGGCATACATTTTATTTTTATTTCTATCAATAATTTATATTATATATAGTATATAAAAAAGTATGCTGCACATATTTTCTTTACGATTTATCCTTTATAGTAATATATCTTTAAAATGTATGTTTTTATTCATTTAATTTCTGCAAGTTTATTTATTTATGAAATTCCTTAAATCTCTTATCCTACCTGGGCTATATATCCATTACCAGATAAATTGTAATATTGTAACATTTCAGGCATTTGGGGGTCTACTGAGTCACTGATATGTGTACATATTTCCCAAATAATCTTTTTAAATTTATCTTTGAATGTTTTAATGTAATTTGTATGCATACATACATATGGAATTCTTAATTAACAATTCTCTTCCCCGCTTCCTCTTGTCTCCCTTCTCCTTTCTTCCTTCTTTCCTTTATCCCCCCCTTCGTTCTTCCCTCCCTTTTTGATTCTTTTCTTTATTTTTTCTTACTGTTTCAACATTTAAAAACGTGACTTCATGGGAGTGTACAGCATGGCAGCCTAGCAGATCTGGTTCCCACATGTGCTTTATTTTTTGATGAAATCACAGAAACAGAAATTTTTTTAAATTTTTTATTGTAAAAGTGATGTACAGAGGGGTTACAGTTTCATACATTAGGCCTTGGGTACATTTCTTGTACTGTTTGTTACCTCCTCCCTCATTCCCCCCTCCCTTCTCCCCCTTTCCTTCTCCCCGCATGAGTTGTTCAGTTGGTTTACACCAAATGGTTTTGCAAGTATTGCTTTTGGAGTCGTTTGTCGTTTTATCCTTTGTCTCTCCATTTTGATATTCCCTTTCACTTCCCTAGTTCTAATAACAGTATATACAGTATCCAGTGTATTCAGATGAGATACAGTAACAGTGCAGGTACAACCACAGGAAGGGATACAAGAGGATCATCAACAAAAGAAGCTAGGGTTTCACATGGCATGTTGAAAGTAATTACAACAGTGATGTAACACTAGTTTCCATAACCTGGAGTTCATTTCACTTAGCATCGTTTTGTGCGTTCATAGGGGCATAGCAGCTATTAGGCTCTTGTGATCCTCTGCTGTGACAAGCCTAAAACCTTGCTAATTATTCCCTATGAGTGAAACCGTAGAATCCATGTTTCTTTGTGTCTGGCTCACTTCACTTGGTATGATTTTTTTTCCCAAGTTCTTCCATTTCCTTACTAGTGGGGCAATGTCATTCTGATAGAGGCATCAAATTCCACTGTGTATATGTACCACATTTTCCTGATCCATCTCCCCAAAAGACCACAGTCAAGAACACACTAAAGCCACCAGCACAACAATGTTCATCGCAGAAAAATTTGTCATAGTTAAAATTAAGGAACCAACCCAGATGCCCCTCAGAAACAGAAATTCTGTCTCCTTAATTGACTGTAGAGCTGCCTGCTCCCGGCCCCCTCAACATCCCCTCCCTGTCTGGCCCAAGAATACTCCTGTGCTTTTACCTTTGAATGTATCCATTTACAACTTTTGTTTATGAATGATTTATCTTACTTAATAAGAGTCTGGACATGGAGGCCTCCTGGGGTCTGAGTGAACTTGAGAAGGAAGCCAGGAAGCCGCGTTGGCTCAGTGAAGCACGGCTTAGTAGGTGAACTATATAGGTCTAGGGGTGGATTATGGTAAATGCGGATGGCTACAATAAAAGTTGATTATGATAAAAAAGTGACCTCATTATTTATGGCTTGATTGATTTCTGGCAAAAGTACTTTCCAATCCAACAAATGTGATTTAATCCTTGAACAACACTAAAGATTTTTCCTTTCCTCTTTAGTTTCCCTTACTCTTCATAATAACAATGAATCATCTTCCTCCTTATCTTAAAAACAAAAAATCCTTTGAAAGCTCTGGATGGAGTTTCCTGGCTCTCCCTTCAGAACTGCTGGAAGTCTTTTGTGTATGTTCTTCCAGTGAGGACATGCAAAAGAGCTTGCAAAGGGTACATATTGCACTTTATTTCTGGTCCCTGAGGACTGCTTAACCTTTTGCTAATGCACAATTTCTATTTCTCATTTTATGAAGCACTTTAGGTGAATTCTAACTAGTATCTAATAACATGTGACCAACACAATCAAGTGCTTGCATTCCATTATTCTTTACAGACATTTATTTTTTCTTAACTTTTAGCCTAATTGTCCTTACCTTCTCAGATCTCCAAAAGAGAAAATTGTGGTTTGTCAGTTTTATGACATGGTGCTATTCTTTTAAGTTTCCAAGTAAGGTTTATGTCAATTTTCTACATCACACATAGAATCAGAAGTGTTTCCATTTACATTTGTGACTGCAGGTTTAAGGTATTTTGTCAGTGTTTTTGTTTCATGCAACTTATTTGTCTGCAAGTTCTCAAAGTTCATGACTGAAATGCAAAGTCCTTATTGACTTGATTGTCAAAGATAGGTGTTTTTATCAGTTAAATTCCACGGAGTGATGATGCTTGGCTCTATTTGTGAGACAATTTATCAATGCTTTCACTCTGATTTGTTTGATTTTTCTCTCTTCTTTTTTTTGTTTCACCCAGATGTCTATGTTCCTACGTTCCCCTTTCTTTCCACAAT
Organism: Perognathus longimembris pacificus; assembly: GCF_023159225.1. Taxonomy (NCBI): domain Eukaryota; kingdom Metazoa; phylum Chordata; class Mammalia; order Rodentia; family Heteromyidae; genus Perognathus; species Perognathus longimembris. Next base: position 20,238,317 of record NC_063181.1, on the reverse strand, counting down.
TGGAATTGATATTGCTTTCAATTCTTTTCCATTGAAAGAGTTATCACCAATTTATTTTCCATTTAAGAGTGCTTCTTCATTTCACAGAAATGTTCTTTGTGTGACCTCTTACACAAACCCTTTGTGGGTATTCTTTTATACTTTCTAATGTTCTTAAATTTAAATTTAATAAAATGATGTTGGCAGTTTAGTTCAATAAGGTTCAAAATCCTTTTCAGTTTGTTCTTTTATTGATGTATATTAATTATATACCATAGTGGTTTTATGCTTAGATTTGAATACATGCAACCTTTGATTTTAATCACTCATTTTTTTTGTGGATGAATTTCACATAGTGATTATATTAAATATAGCATAAATGTGGGTTCATAACTCAGTTTCAATGTTCTCTGAATTCTGCTTAGAAAAACTAGTGGCTTGTGGTAGAATACTTTCTGGAAAGTAGCATATATGAAAGCTGCACAGTTTGTTTTTTCCCTGTGACTTATTGTTGGATTCATTAGCCATGCCATTGGATTATGGATTTCTTGTGTGAGACAATACCTCTTGATCTATATACCAAAGATCTTATACTAATATCATTATTCTAGTCTGTATTTTAAAATTTAGTACCGATTGAGAAATTATATTTTTTTCAGTGGTAGATGAACAATACAGCAGAATTGGTCTAAAGATTACATCACAACTAAAAATTAAAAAATATAAAAACCTGATCAATTGAAAGTGGAAATGTCTACCCTTTTGGCTAATACAAGATTACCTATGATAAAAATAGTTCCTGATTTAATAACTTAAAATCTAATATCAACTTTAAGTACCATAATAGTAACTGTAGGGGGAAAACATAAGAAAACACCCTGTCTTCTCAATATACCCAATGCAAGCATATACCAAAAATAGTAGACATTAATATGCTCATTAAGAAAAGTACACATCTCAATGTATCATCTTTATATATCACCTGAAAGTCATTGATTACCTTAACTTATTTATTCAGTAAATATTTCCAGGCTTTTATTAGAGTGAGGCCAAATCTAAATAGTAGGGCTTTGTCTGCTGCTACCTTATCAGTTTCACATAAGACATATTGTGGTCTGTAAAATATAGTGCTCATTGAAAGTGCCAGAATATATTTTATAGGAAAAAAAAGAAATACTAAATTGAGATTTAATGGAAGAATAAGATGTAAATTAGTGAATGATACAGATAGCATGTGAGGTTTTGCCTGAGTTTATGCATTTTGCATCAGAAAATAAATTATGAGAATGTAACAGAAAGGAGACAATAAGGGAAATTATGGAAAATCCCAGCTCTAGAATAAAAAAGTATCACATTGACAACAAAAGTTAAAAAACAAATACATTAAGCCAGGAAATGGTAATTACAAATGATTTAGTCTCTAATCAGAAACTATCAGTTTAAGATTGTCACAAAATGGCTAATATTTTTAAAAGGTACAATGAAAAGGAACTTCCTGGTGACTCATGTCTATAATGCTAACTACTCACTCAGCTGAGATCAACAGGCTCACCTTTCAAAGCCATACCTGACAGGAACGTCTGAAAGATCATATCTCCAAGTTAACTAGGAAAAAGTAATGCTGGAATTCTGGCATTAAGTTCAACATCTTGTAAAAAGGGCAAAAATGAAATGTGGTCAGCAAATCACATTTTCAGTGTATTTAAAATTGAGACAAATTACTATTGTGTTGTCAAATAAAAACACTCATATAAATCATGACTAATATGAAGAACAGATTTCATACCAGGTTTATGCCTGTTTAGTAACATTATTATCAGAAACCAGTTGCACAAAAAAGCATACCAGTCTATTTTGCTGTTATTAACTCCATTTAAATTAAGGTTAGTTAACTACTCAAATGTTAAATGCAGAATTATGGGCATTATATTTTTCATTTGTGTTAAAAATTATCTTCATTTCTCTGACTGGACACATTTCTGGCAGAAATTTCTTTTTTTTTTTTTCTTTTTTTTTATTTTTTATTTTTTGGCCAGTCCTGGGCCTTGGACTCAGGGCCTGAGCACTGTCCCTGGCTTCTTCCCGCTCAAGGCTAGCACTCTGCCTCTTGAGCCACAGCGCCGCTTCTAGCCGTTTTCTGTATATGTGGTGCTGGGGAATCGAACCTAGGGCCTCGTGTATCCGAGGCAGGCACTCTTGCCACTAGGCTATATCCCCAGCCCCTGGCAGAAATTTCTTAAACATCAATTCATTTGTGACTTGTGAATTGAGTTGAACTTGCCCATACTAATGAACATGTATATGATAAAGGATATGCTAAGTACTGTGACTCGAACATTATATATAAATATATAAAAATGCCAAAGTGCTTCATGAATACACAAAATTTTTACAAGTCAATTAACAAAATATAATATGTAATTTTTCCTTCAGAATGAAAGAATTAGTGTGTATTATTGAGTAAAGCACTATTTTAATATTTTCACTAATAATACCTTTGTAGTCTGACAGTCTCAAACCTTTTAACATAGAAATTAATCTGTATATTCACATAGCTATCTTTCTGGATGTCTAAAGGTTACTTTCTTGTGATAAGTGAAATTGTAATGGTGAAATCTATTAAGGAAAATTGTAGCACATCTCCCCTGTTTTTTCAAGGTGTTATCATAGATATGTGCATCTTTTTGAGATGTGGCTAAATAAGAAGCTTTTGGCACATATGCAGAGAGATCTCCCAGCCAAAGAAATCTGGATTACAAGCACCAGAACCTAACCATAGGCCCTATACAAGTGGCTTTATAATCATTGTGCTTTGATTCCTTGAGTATATAGAAGGGGGCATTTATAGAGAAGCATAAGTGAGTTCCAGCATTCTAGCTTTCTTCCACCCTCCTGTAGTCAGTTTTGCTGATTCCAGTGATACCATCAAAAGGTGGCCATTTGTCTTAGCTCTAAGTTCCCAATAGTATCCAGAGGAAAACACTCAGTAGAGTTGGAAAATAGTAAGGAGGGGAAAAATTGAAGGGGATTGTTTTTATTGCAAATCAAACAACTTGCAAGATTTTCTCCATTCATATCTGTCTTTCTCATACTGTCATTGGTGCATGACTTTCCAATCATTTTTTCTCTACATGCAATTTTTGTATTTTGTGTTTTATTGTCTATATAATAATTATATATGATTTATGTTATCTGCTAGCTTAATTTCAAATACTATTAAGTTTATACTTAACTATGGATATATTGTCAAATAATGAAGCTGACTTGTTTGAGAATGTGTGTGTGTGTGTGTGCGTGTGTGTGTGTGTGTTCATGTGTGTGTGCTGGTATTGGGTGCTGGCTTCAAATTGTGATCCTCAGATGTCAGCCTCCTGAGTAGCTGGGATTACAGGAATGAGACACCGGTACTCAGAAGCTGACATTTTTAACAAGAGTAAAATCTCCAAGGACAAAATCTGTGCTTTTTCGCTTCCTTTGTCAGCATTCATGGGATATTTTATAGAACATGAAAATGTCAAAAGTTTGTTAAAGGATGCTATGTAAGTTTAATCAACTACATGAAAGTATGCATGCATTTTTATTCTCCATTCCTTGCCTATATTCAGTTTTTGCTCTGTATCACATGTGTTCCCTCTACATTTTGTTTTTTTCTGAACAGTCTGAAGCCAATGACTACTAGATTTCCTCCTATTGCTTATATTACTGCTGGAAAATATAATTTGCACTGATTTTTTTTCCAGTTTGTCTTTAGCATAGAAAAGAGCTGTTCTGAAAAGTAAATGTCAGAATATTTGGCTTGACATTGACACATGTATAGAATTAAGTAGCTTTAAAAAATCAAATATTATTCACCATATATTTGTCTAAGCAATTTTAAAGAAACATATTTATTTAATTCCTGGTAATAGATGGGTTCACTGCTTTTCAGTGTAGATTACTTGAGATCTTTGTATTCAAAGGTCAATACATGAAGCTATATTTAAATGAAACTCTGTGGTGGGAGGGTAGCTTCCTATCTGCTAGAGCTGTTGTTCTACAGATGTTACAAACCCTCAGCTGTTTGCCCTTTCCAATTCTTTCCTATCCTGGGAAAACAAAAGAGCTGCTCTTGGAGATGAGAGCAAAAACTCCTATTTTACATTACATTATGCATTCTATTTTTCAGCCCAGGAGTTAAATGCTAGCTGCTTGACTTGCTGCACTGGGACTGACCAAGATAACCATTGGTATTCTGTAACAGTTCAAAGAATATTTTTTGTAAGCAGGATATAAAAGGATGCAGATTTATGTTATTTTGTCAACTACTATGATAAAATAAGAGCATGTGTATTTGAAAACAAAGAGTCAGAACACAATTTTGTTTCTAATGAGTATAGACATACCAAGGGAAAGACTCAAAAACAAAAGCTCATGATTGCATAAGTTGGCTTTCTGATAATACAGTGAAATGCAGAATAGTCTAACTTTCTAAAGTAAAGAAGTTTATTTATGTCACAGATATAGAGGTTGAAGGACATGGCAACTCTGGTGCAAGTTCCTTTAACTGTGTCGGGTCATGATAGATGGTGGTGGGTGGGACACTTGCAGGACATCTGGTTTGGAACAGGTTTGGCCATTTATAACCATTTTAGGAAAGCCAACCTCGGTATTCATAAAAAGAAAATGTTAAATGTCAATAAAGAACATACCCGATGTTGCCTACCACACAACTCCTAAGGTCCCACTATCTTCCATTTCCATCACCCTGAGATCCAAAATTTACAATGCATGAAGTTTGAGGAGACCAATCCAAAGCATAATCAAAGTTGACCACAGCAATAACCTTTGAGCTATTTTGCTAGAGATCAAAATTACAGAGAATATACATTAACATATTAATATTATATTGTATTATTAATATTAATAATCCTTCTTTTTATCTGTATTTATTGAGCCTCTCACTTCACCAAAAAATAACACATTGAATTTCTGACATAACATTCATCATGATATTAATATTAACTTCATGATATGAAACTAAGAACATTTTAAAAGTGAAAATAACTTTTAAAATCTGTAAAACTTGCTAAGTTTTTAATGAATACGTGGAAAAATTGTAAACACCTACCTTAGATCTAAGGTTAGAAAATAGTTTGAAGCTGGGCACTGGTGGCTTATGCAAGGAATCCTAGCTACTCAGGAAGTTGAAATCTGAAGATTGTGGTTCAAAGCCAGCCAGAGTAGGAAAACCCATGAGATTTTTATTTCCATCTAACCACCAAAAGCTATGAATAGAGAGAAGCCTCAATTAGTAATGTTCTATCTTTAAGAAAACAAAACAAAACAGGATAGCACCCAAGTCTTGAGTTCAGGAACTACACACACACACACACACACACACACACACACACACACACACACACACCACAAAAATAAGTTAAAGGAAAATATTTGGGGGCCACATTTTGAAGGTCTTCACATGTACACAATGACAATTGGAATTTATCCTTTAATTTAAAGGAATGTCTACACAAATTTTGAAACAGAGAATTATTATTACCTACCAAAACAGTATTACAGTTTTGGAAAACTTTAATATAAAAAGACTAGGAGCCATATTAGAGGGAATTAAGGCAAATATCTAAAATTGAAACACTTTTAAGAAATAAATGCAACACTTAGAAGATTGACATATGCAATATGATTGTGACTAATTCTTCAAGTTTTGTATTATAGTCTGTTTGGATGTTTGAAATACATTATTTCTTTGAGATAAGTTTGATCAAGTCATATATTTTACAAAGAAGAATAGAAAGAAATAATTAAGGAGTCAAGAAAGGAATAAATAGATATAGATCACTTAAATATTTTATATTAACAAATAGACTTGAAGTCTTCCAACTGAATTTTGAGTGTTCTAAGGAATAACACTCAATGATAATTTTTTTTTTTTTTTTGGCCAGTCCTGGGCCTTGGACTCAGGGCCTGAGCACTGTCCCTGGCTTCTTGCTCAAGGCTAGCACTCTGCCACTTGAGCCACAGCACCACTTCTGGCCATTTACTGTATATGTGGTGCTGCGGAATCAAACCTAGGGCCTCATGTATAGGAGGCAAGCACTCTTGCCACTAGGCCATATCCCCAGCCCCTCAATGATAAATTTTATAAACAAAAAAATCTTGAAAATCCAATTAATGATTTCTGAAGATAAGTAAAGCTACTTTTAAGGAATACCCATATGTTAAGTATTTAATTCTGTAAGAGCATTGAATTGTTTTCTGTTGGGGTCCATCTTCCCCCCCTAGATGGAAGGGGCCTGATGCACCTCCCCCAGCTGGGGAATGCGGCCTTTCCATCCTCTATACATTGGAATCCGGAGAAACCGGTCCGATAAGAGACCCCCGACTTAGCTGGCAGCCAGCCTGGCGCCTACCAGCCCCGCCCTGGTTTGGCGCACTCAGAGTGACGTAGCCCCTTGGAGGTCAAGTGACCAGCCCCTTGGAGGTCACCTGACAGCTCGTGGCCTATGGGAATCCTGGCCAACCCCCTTTCCCCGGATCATCTCCCCTTGCCCCTCTCTCAATAAAGTTAGTTCGCTCTCAGAAGCTGACCCGTGGTCTATGTCCGTAGCTCCCAGAGTAGGATAGCGGTCACATTGCCACGCGGGTCGCGCGCAGCCAGGACGGAGACACCCCCACGTCTCACCCCGACAGACCTGCAGGCTGAGGGTGGGGGGAGAAGACGATGAGAGGGTAATAAGAGAGAAAATAAGCATTTGAGCCGGAGCAGAGAAAGCAGTCCCCACAGTTTTCCTAGTATAGATATTGATTGGCCCACATTATATAATGTTCCCAAAGAGCATTATTTTAGGTAAGTTTATAATGATCTGATTTCAATAATGCTATGAAATCATTTAATGGCATATTATCTTTCAGTAATGCAAATACCAAACTACTTTCATAGTGAATAATTTAAGACAGCAATTCTATCATATGGAAAATGTAACCACTCACATCTTCACCTTGCTATTTTCACTACAGTTAGGATTTGATTTGCATGCTTACATATACACATGCTAACTAAAATATGAGACCTCTGCAATATGTTATATTGATTTTTCAAGAAATAAATATTAAAATTATCTTATAACATTAATTACATGGTTACATAAAAGTGCTTTTTAAGCGTAGAATACTTCTTAAAGCTACAATATCTTCATGAGAACTCTGTCAAAATACTATATTGTTTTTTTTTTCTTTTATTCATTTTCTGCATCATTAAGTACCACAGCACATATTGATGCATATCTACTAATTATAGTAATATAATATATATTTTTTGCTTTACTTGGTGGCCCTATTTTACTTCATTTCACTAAATCTAATGAGCCAACCTTATCTACTGAGAAATAGAGTAAATTATTCTTTAAATTTAAGCATTAAATTTTACTTGCTAATGAAACTTAATCTTGAATTTATTTCCTTTCTTTATCACAATGCTAAAAATACTTGAGGGAAATGTATTCATATATATTATATATCCATCATAGGTAACATGATATATTATGTAAAATATCTTACTTAGCATTATCATCTACAGTATCCAACACCATGTTGGTTTTCATATTATCATAGTTCAAGAGCCATAGAAATACTGGAGCCGTGGCTCAAGTGTTATAGCATCTGCTATTACACTGAAAGCATGAGGACATTAATTCAGTCACCAGAGGTCCATAGCTCTTGGTGACTGAACAGGAGTCGGGGACATGGAAAATCTTGATTCAAAGCCAACCAGAGTAGAACATTCTGCAAGATATTATGTAAAATTAACCAGAGATGTGTCTCAATAGTAGATTACCACCCATGAGCCAGAAATCCAAGGGATAATGCTCCAATAACATATATTAGTGTAGTTTCTCTCAGTTTCTCTCTCTCTCTCTTTCTGTCTCTCTCTGTCTCTCTTTCTCTCTCTCTCTCTCACACACACACACACACACACACACACACACACACACACACACACACACACAAACTCCCTTCATCCTTATGCAAAAGAATCATTATTTGGGTTATTTTTGTGGAATTTAATTTTGGTCTATAAATTTGATAGGGTATTACTTTATACAGCTAAATATTTTATTGCCCTAGCTCATCATTATTTTGCTACTTCCTATATTAAAAGAGTAAGTTGAGTAAATTAAGAATATGTAAATTCACAGTAATGGCTTAAGATATCTCTATACTGAATGAGTAAATATTGAAACCACATTAATTGAACTATCTAACTTCCTCTTTTCTTCTTTTGAAATCTTTTATTTAATTTTAGAAAATGATCTAAACTTAATGACATTTAGATGTAGACTACTAATCAAAACTTCCTAAGGTCCTACTCTTTACTAAAAATTGTCCAGGTTTTTTGAATAATTGTTATCAGCAGATCCAAGTGTAGAGGATGTACACAGGATTAATATATCACAGAACTTGATAATTACTGGAGAAGGAAACATGCATCTGTGATCTAAAGCTGTGAATTGTGAGTCAGTGAGTATTCTGGAAGGAAGTAGGAAAAAATGTCCTTATTTTCTTATGTGTCTTATTGTCTTATGTCTTACGTATCTCCATTTTGGTGGACATATATATTTTTCCACATTTAGATTTGTGGTAATTGTAACAGCATCTTCCAATCATGAGGAATTAAAAATAGATTTCCAATGTGCTTGAAAAGGCAAAGCAGACAGTTACACAGAATGACAAAATTGAATGGAAATATTTTTTTTCTTGCTCTATGCAGGAGGAAACAATTCTGTTGAATGCATAAAGGTCAAGTTTGAGTCTGAAATGATTTGATTCACTACATAAGGGATTTCTTGACAAATCATGTAATGCTGGATTTGATGCCGATAGTCAAGGGTAAAAGGATAGGACATGGCCTTCAAATACTAATGTGAGTACCCCATAAACTCCTTGCCTCTTTTTCTTTTGGCTACAGTCTAACAAATGAGTAATGAGTAACAATGTACGAACATGTCTGAAACTGACTGAAATGCTGGTATCGAATGTTTTTATCCTTTAATTTTGTGACTCCTTTAGGAATGCTGTGTCATTAGAATTTAAATCACTTCATAAATATTTCACATTAAATACCATTGTAATGTCTTGTGTATACCTTAATTTGTGTCTAACATAATGGTTTTGCATAGTGAGAGCACTTACTTTGCATCAGAGCACTTACACAGTTAAAAAGAGATTTAATAGAACTTTATCTGTACTTTGAGTTGACCATGGAATAGAAAACAAAAAGGCATTTAACTTCCACACACAAAAGTTCTTATATTTAGATAGTTTGTCTATTTAAAGAAAAACTAACATTTATATGTCTTACAAAGCATTCTCAGGAAAAAAGAATATGGACCTTAGTTTAAAGTGGAAGAGAAAATATAATTGGGGAAAAGAAAAAAAAATACTTATCAAAGTCTTAAACTAACCCTTTTCTTAACCCTAACCTTCACCATAGGGCTGAAAAAAAAGTGATCAATAAATGGATGAAATAAACAAAGAAGCCTCTCTGACCTTTCTAAAGTTTTACTTTCTTTGACATTTTATCTCTTTTTCTTCCAGTGCAAAGTCATTCTAGGACACTCAGAAATACATAAAACATCTGAAGGATGGCACCATTAGCCTTCATTCAAATTGGAAATAGTCATAAAGTACACATAAATATGAGAAGGTTATAGGACATTATATTATACATGCCCACATTTCATTTATATAATCTTCAAATTGTGCATAGAAGAAAAATCTACAATGGTTATATGGAATGGGACCATGACTCTACACCTGTACATGTAACAGACTTACTATAATTGCAGACAACTTTGCTTTTAATAGACCAATACTGGAAAATAGAAATAGAAGATTTGGGAAGATGGTACTGATCTTAAAAAAAAATTCTGTAAAGATTTTTTATGATCAATTAAATAAATTGGTGATGCAAGAAATTAACAATAATTACTAATTTCATGAATACTTATTGGGAGATGTTATAATGTTAAAAACTGCAGTACCTGGTCAATGACATTTAAAAAGTTATACAGTATACAGCTTTTAAATATGAGCAATAGCAGCATTAGTTAATGAATAAAAATGAAGTAAAGTGAAAAAATATTCTTGTATCACCCAATTTATTAGAAAAGCATAGGTTAAAATTTGCTACAAAAGCTTGATTATTATTTTACTATAAAAACACTTAAAGGTGCATATGTTTTACAGATCCATTACTCCAAATATGAGTGGTTAGGATGTAGATTTTAATGACAGATCTACCTTTTATAACAGCTTAATCATTCAGATTAAAAATTAGCTTTTCTAGAATTTTCTCAGATACTGTATCTTATACTAATTTATTGTATTTTTTCATGTTGATGTTAGAAATGAGAGCATTTAGGGGTAATACATAGTGTAGTATCTCAAGAAGAGGCATGGGCAGAAGTAAAACCTGAAATTTTGGGATCATTGAAAATATTTGACTACATTAAGGTCTTTGTTTCATTTCTCTGAATTCTTCATACCTTTAAAAAATTTCTTTATTGTCAAAGTGAAGTACAGAGGGGTTACAGTTTCATATGTAAGACAGTGAGTACATTTCTTATCCAACTTGTTACCTCCTCCCTCATTTTTCCCCCAAATCCACTCTCCCCCCCCTCCATACAGTTGGTTTACACCATATAGTTGTTGTTTTTTTAAGTATTGCTGTTGCATTGGTGTGTCTTTTTATCTTTTGTCTCTCAATTTTGGTATTCCCTTTCCCTTTCCTAGTTTTGTTCACATTTTCACTCATTAAATGATGGAAGTAATGAATTAAATCAAAAGCTCCTTGTATACCTTTAAGAATTAATAACGGAAATAATTTATTTTTACTGAACAGGATATATAAGATAGTATACTTTACCTAAATCATGACACATTTATTTATTTATTTCATTTTTAAATCACTTTGGAGTACCTCTTTTTAATTTAAATTTTATTTTCAAGGTGATGTACAGATGTGTTACAGTTACATATGGTAAGGTAGTATTTTTCTTGTCAAACTTGTTACCTCCTCCCTCATTTTTCTCCTACCCTCCCTCTTCCCCAATTCCCCAATCTCAAGTTGTACAGCTAATTTCCAACATATTGTCTTGTGAATATCACTGTTGCATCGGTTCACTTTCTATGTTGTATGCTTTTAATGCAATTATAACTAAAGGTAAATAGGATCATTTGAGGTTTCCTTGTTCCAGTTCATACCCTAGGAGATAATCACACTGAAGAATCCCCTTTCAATTTGATGAGGAACCTGAAAAAGTATTGTTTACTGACTATCAGTACCCACTATTTCACAATAAATTACACTACATCACAATTATGAATACTGAAAATATTTAGTGATTCCAATTTTTTTGATTATGTTGTCTTGTTTTTATACAACCATTTTAGCTTTTTATTTATATGTCCTCAAAGTTTAAAAAAATCCCATAACAATTTCAAATTTGTTTATTCTAATGTGATTAGTTTTAGAACTTTATGCATGAAGGACTGGGACTAAAAAAATCCTATTGTAGAAGATGAATCTTAAATATTGTCTTATAATGTAGTAAAACATTTCATTTCTCAATTACTTTTGTGAAAAAAATGAAACAAAGAAATGCATCTTGTTCAGAAGATATTTGCCCATATTATCAAGTGATAGTGGTTTTTAGTCACCATTTTATATACATGGTGACATGGGTTTGTTAGCTTGCCTTACATTTCCAAAGCTGGCATCCTGTCTGTTTTAGCTCAGTGCCAGTAGTGTTCTGGCTGCCTGCTGCTTCCCAAATACCTATCTGGAATTTTGCAGTTTAATTGCCACTTGCACAGTGGTACTGTCCATAAACACAGCAGCTGCTACTGTATGTTGGAAGGGACTCAGAAAAATCTGTGGACCAAGTTCAGCTTTGACAAGAAAGCCCCAAATTACAGACCCAGCTGCATTAGTCTAAGAGGTTGGCAATTTAACACCTTAAACAAAAAGAACTCAACTTGCTGGAAATATTCTTACAATATGTTTGGGGCCAATCTAGAAAATATTGCATGAAGCCATGTACTCAATCGGTGAAACTTTGTAGACCTGAAGATTTTTGTTGTTGTTGTTATTTCTCTTTCTTCTAATCACAAAGGTTCTTAGGTTTTGTTCATTAGTATTCCGCACTGCTAGAGATGGCCACCAGAGATAAGAAAGATAATATGTATCTTGGATGCCTTCCTGGTATCAGGTAAAGATTATGTTCTTTTTGGTTAAACCAATTAAAAATGTGAAACCATAGGGCTAAAGCAAAGAAACCTGTATGGAAGACCTTTGCTGAGGCAGCTTGCAGATATTAATGAACACCGCTACAAGGAAAAGATGGACGAATGTCCCATCTAGAAATCAGTGATGAAAAGAAATTCAGATAATATTTAAGCATCTTTCCATGAATGCTTTCTTGAAGGGGAAATAAGAAAGCCAATTTAACTTTCCCCTACAAGCAAAATTCAGAGAATAACAATGAAAGAAGAAATCAGACAACCAACTGATTTATTTCACCAACTTGAAACATGTCAGTGTGCAGGATTTTCTGTAGTTCCACATTTAAAAGTACAGGAGCTGCATTGTGTGCAGAATAAAAGATTTCATTGAAAATAGGAACTGAGCCTTATGAAATATTGTTAGCTTGTTTTATCTGCCGATTTTTCTAACAAGACTTATATCGAAGAGAGGAAATATGCAACTATTTTTAGTAATGTGTATTTTGTCTTTTACTTTTTAGCAATAAGCTATTGAAGTGGCCATAAACATTGTCAGTAGTGCTATTAATTCTTATGTCCTCGATACTCAATGGAAGGAATTGCTGAGGCCTTTCAAGCTAAGGCATCCTATAGGAACACAGTGTATCCAAACCCATTGGCTTTTTTCAACAACTGATAAAATAGATGTGTTTATTTTCTCTCTCACTCTTACAAATATTAGGAAATGATTGGTAGAAATATAGATCACAGAACTGATATATGAATATAGTTAGGGTAAGTTTTGTACAAAATTGGTCTACCTATAAAATATCTTTTCAGAACTTTTACTAAATAAGTAGACATTATCTCTTGAAATATATAACTAACTCAATCAATTCAAACATGAAACAATAAGAAATTGGCTAAGTAATACCAAGTTAAAATTTTGATGGCATAATACATATGAAATTTGATTAGGAAGATAACATTTAAAAGCATTCTACTTCTTGAGTGAAGATTGGTTCCAGTATTCAACAATGGTTAAAAAAAGGAGTAATCAACTAACCTACAGGTACTTACTTTTCTAAAAAAAGAAATAATTATTTCTCAGATTTTATACTTAAGTGGAGGCATTAAATCTTAATATGAAAAATTTCCTGTAAAACGTAAAACAAAATTGAGTGTTAATGCCTTTTAAACTAAGTTCTTTATGTAAATTAATTTTTGGAAAATATGTTAAGCAGACTAATATTGTGAGAACATCATAAAGAAGAAGTCATGGAGCTATTAAATACACTCCAAATGTGGATATATGAGAAAAGCAGAAGATGAGATAATTGGGAAGATCGTGGTATAGGTCTAAAATAATAAAAAATATTAGACACTTTTCAACATATAACTAAAACTAGAAGAACTGAAGGCCTTGCTTAAGTAGTAGAGAACTTATGAGGCCCAGAGTTCAAACCCCAATATAATAAAAATTACATTTACAAAATTCTTGAAAAAAAATCAGAAATAGAATTGTCTTCCAAGTTGATTTATTCCACAACTAAATGGCAGAGAGAAAGAGGCAAATGAACAGTAAAATTCAATGATTCTATTTGTCAGTGTTAACTTCTATTACACACTTTGGTGGTCCAAGGGGTCTTTATACTATTAAAAATATAATACATATGATATTTTATGTGACTATTATTAGTCATGATTTCATGCTAATATTAAAATAAACAAAATATATCATTATAGAAAACAATAAATTTTTATTACTTGTTCATACAAATGACACACAAATGACAGCTTCAGTTTCACCTTGGGTTTCTCTGATTCAGTCAGACAATTTTTTTTTTTTTGAATGTTTAATTCCCCTGGTGGAGAGAATGAGGAAACCCTTAGAAGCCTTGGGAGAAATTAAAATAATCTCTTAGTCATAGAATATGAGTCTATTCAAATCCTTTGAACAGTTCACATAAGCAAACCAACTACTGAAAGAACTGGATAACAATTCTCTGCAGTGAAGTATGGAGAGAGAGAGAGAGAGAGAGAGAGAGAGAGAGAGAGAGAGAGAGAGAGAGAGAGAGAGATTTGTGAACAAGATATAGAATGGTCTCCAATCAACTTAGTATGCATTGCTGGTATTTTTTTGTTTTTATTTTTTTCACTTTTTGCCAGTTGTGGGGCTTGAACCTAGGGCCGGAGCACTGTCCCTGACTTCTTTTTACTCAAGGGTAGCACTCTACCACTTGAGCCACAGTGTATTTCCGGCTTTATCTGTGTGGTGCTGAGGAATCGAACCCAGTGGTTCATGCATGCTAGACAAGCACTCCACAACTAATCCACATTACCAGCCTACTTTTAATATTTTTAATTTACCATTCAATATTACACATTCTATTATACTGTAAAGAATTTAATTTTAGAAATATGACATTCTTTAATCGTTCATTTTTATACTCTTATTTTTCAAATGAAGAGGGTCTAAACAATATAAAAAATGGGCTTGAAGATACCACAATGCTGTAATAAAAGTTGGTGAGAAATTATTTGGGGATTGACAAATTTGATTTTTTTTTATTGGATGTTTCAGGTTGATATCTAGAAATGTGTAGCTGGTGAACTTGAGAGCTCTTCTTTTGTTTCTTCAAGTATGGATGGCCGTCCCTCAGGGACATTGCTCTTTATTGGCTTAAGTGGTCTTTATTTTTCTTTTCTTTTCTTTTCTTTTCTCTTCTTTTTGTAATTTGTTTCTCCACCTCGTGTTAGATCCTGATGAGATTATTGTTTTTTTGGCTAATATTATGCAGTCATTTTGTCCTTCATTGGTATGATCCCATGCAGATTTTCTCACTCTGATTGCTGTTATATTAAATCTACTGACTTGGGCTGGTAACAATTCTAGATTTTTTCTACCCAACAGTCAGAGAAGGACTGCGATCACTTTAAGGCTAGTAAATTACCATCTTAACATATAACATTCTTCAGAAATATTTTTATTATCACGTATAGAAAATAAATAAGATTACTTATTTCATATAGATTACTTCTTACCAAGTAGAAAAGGTACTGAATTATATACTCTACTGATGTATAAAACAGAATGTATTTTTACCACCAACAGTTCTTAATATCTTTGTGGTAAATACCAATATACTAACACAGGTGATCTATGATTCTCCTGGGTAGCTCTTATAACCCATTTATTATATCATTCTTATTGTAATTAAAAATATGATGTATGAGACCATTTTAAATATACATATTTAATAACCATTTAGCTTTTAATTATCATGTTTTACTAGTTTGTGCTGCCATTACTCAATATCAATATCTAAATTATTGAGACAATATACTGAGGGGTTGTCACATAAAGAAATAGATTTGATGATTTTTACTTGTAACTTTGATTAAATTTCAAATTAGAAGATCCTTGTCATGTCAGAATGATAAATGGTTATTTTTAGGTTCAGTTGACAGGGTCAACCAAAGATGAGGTTGGTAAGTTTGGAGTGAAGTCATTTGTCAGTACCTACACTAATGATAGTAATGTCTACAAGAACAAAAACCAGCAGTGCAGCCACATCTTGATCGGTTGTGAAACAAGCTTTCTAAATGTTTAATATTTTTTTGTAAATTTATATTGTCAAGGAGATGTACAGAGGGGTTACAGTTACATATGTAGGTATTGAGGGCAATTTTTGTCCAACTTATTACCTCTGCCCTCATTTTTCTCACACCATCTCTTCTTCCCCCCCCAAACTGTATAGTTTTTTTTTTTAATTGCATATTGTCTTGTAAGTATTGCTGTTTCATTCCTTTACCTTTTACCCTTTGTCTCACCATTTTGATGTTCCCCTGCCCTTCCCTGATTCAGACAAACACATATACATTACCCAGGGTACCAAAATCAAATACAGTGACAATAGGGGTTAAGCCACAGAGAAAATCAATAAAATATAAAAAAAAATATTTTCACACAATGCATTATAAACAACAACAACGATAAACTACTACTTTCCATAACTTGGAGTTCCTTTTTTCTTAGCATCATCTTATGTAACCATTTGTACATAGCTATTGAGCTATTGTGATTGTCTGCTAGGATTATGCTAGACATATTCTAATTATTAAAAATGACTTAAACCATAGAGTCTATGTTTCTTTGGGTCTGGCTCATTTCACTTAGTTTGATTTTTTTTCCGTCTTTCCATTTCCTTACAAATGGGGCAATATCATTCTTTCTGATAGAAGCATGGAAATCCATTTATATATCAAAGTTTCTTGATCCATTGTGTATATATATACCAAAGTTTCTTGATCCAATTTAAAAAAAAATGAGCTCCCCAAGACAAATCCTCAAAGAAACAACTGTCCCTTCTGATAAGTGGGCTAAAGACTTAGAGAGAGACTTCTCTGAAGAGGAAATGAGAATGGCCAACAGGCACGTGAAGAAGTGCTCTGCCTCACTGGCCATAAAAGAAATGCAAATCAAAACAACCTTGAGGTTCCACCCCACCCTAGTAAGAATGTCCATTATCAGAAAACTAATAAAAACAGATGTTGAAGAGGATGTTGCCAAAAGAGAGCCCTACTACAACAGAGTTCCTCAAAAGGCTAAATAGAGATAGGCTATGATCCACCAACCCAACTTTTGGGCATTTACCCAAGGTACCACATACAAGACTATACTGAAACTACCAGCACAACCATATTCATTGTAACATTGAATGATTACTTTTAAGATTCACTAAATCATCTCCTCATGTATATTCAGAGTACTTTCAAAGTAGTTTTGAATAGATTTTATAATTAAGACAAATATTTATATAGTTTTAAAAGATACTTGTTTTGATAAGTGCCTTGAATTTCAAGTAGATTTAGCAAGGTTTCTTATCAATAAAAATGTTATTCACAGAAAATATCTACTTATTCATTTCTTCAATTGCTTTGTTACATGTGGGAAATGTCATTTTTTTTGTTTGTTTAGCTTTAATTCTCTGGAATGTTATGGGAAAAGAATGAATTGACCCTATTTCATAAACTCCTCTTAATTTAAAGGAGCTTCTTTGATAAAATTAAAATGAACCTAAATTAAATAATTTTAACTGTTACATCTACTTATTTACAAATCATCTTTTTTAAAACTAGATGTGGATTTGTGTGTATGTGTGTGTGTGCTGTGTTGTGTGTGTGTGCTGTGTTGTGTGTGTGTGTGTGTGTGTGTGTGTGTGTGTGTGTGTGTGTGTTATTCCTGGGCTAAAATTCAGGGCCAGCATACTGTCTCATATCTTTTGTGCAAGGCCAGCATTCTACCACTTCAGCCACGGCAACACTCTGGTTTTTTTTTTGGTCGTTATTTGGAAATAAGAATTTCCTGGTCTGTCTTTCCAGCCTGGGTTAGCTTGGAAGTGCAATCCTCACATCTTAGCTTCCTGCATAGGTAGGATTAGAGGTGCAAACTACAGGTATAAAAAATAGTAACCTTTACATTGTTTATATTCGGTAGAAATTTTCATTCAGTAAATATTTACATATGTCTAGGAAATAAATGTTTGCTCATCAAAATAAAATATAGACAAAGTTATTTATTTGTACAGTTATATGAGCAAATTCACCCATATGGGTTTTATATTTATTTAGCTTTGTTAGGTGAGTGAAGACTAGATTTTGTCTGCTGAAACACTTGTCTGAAAAAGCAGCAAACAACCACAGATACTGAAATAATAGTGTGTCTCTTTTTCTTTGCATGCAGCATGCACCTACATGCTCCAGAAGCAAGAGTTTTGACAGAGCAAATGGAGTACTGTCTTCTTGGAAAAGACGAAAATCAATGAAAGTGTATTGAGCAGAAGCACCCTGCTGGGTTTCAGCTGTCCACAGCTAAGTTATCCGTTTCCCTCATTGATACACAGTGCCAACCCCATTTAACTTTCTAAAAGTGTCCTGTCTAGATAACAATAAAAGAAAGATAACAAGCATAAATACTGTAGGAAATCCTCTGTACAAGCTTTCTGGTGAAGAGAATTCAGTGCTGGCTTAGAACAAGAATAGTGTTCACTGCATTCACACTGTTTGCTAATTCTCTGCAATGTTTGTGAGCAAATCATTAAGTATGTTTATGCCTTTACTTCTTTATTTCTTTTACATAAAATCTGATAGCTTTTGTCAGTTTCCGTCTTTATCCATGCAACGGTAGTTGTAATATATAGTGTAACCATGACTGCGTAACATTAAAACATTTTGTATCTCAGTTAACAGGAAAAAAAATCAAGCACAATATCTTTGAAGACATTTTTTCAGCTAAATAGCAACAGTGATATCAATTCTAATAAGATTTTGGTGCAATATCCCTAATCAAAAAATAAATATTTATGCAGCTACTATTAAAATAAGAAAGTATAGATAAATTCCTCTATATATCTACTTAAAATACTTAGACATTCTTTTTGTCATTATTCTGTTAGGAACATGATGTTAAACTTACACCTGCTGTATTTGCAATACTTAAGATCGCTTCCCAAGCATAGGTCTGGCTTCTATACACCTTATTATTTGGACAAAACATTAAAGCACCTTATAATTTCCATTTCAAAGTGATCTGAAGAAGGGAATTCACCTCTTAACAGGATGAGGTATTTTGAAAACACTATTCAGTATTGTCCTTGAAATAACATCTAGGGCACATTATAATGCTTTCCTTTTCTAATTCTTCTATTCATCAATCCATAAGCTCATATACAAAATAAGTAACACTTTTTGGTCCTGAGTGTATCTTTCCATTAATCAAATAATACTCTGAATTTTATCTGCATGCACACAAAATTGCTACGCAAAACATTCCATTGCTATTTTTCAACACGACTCAAAAGATAAAAAGATAAAGTTGAAGCTATATACTTCCTTTTTTAATTTATTCCTAAAGGATAGGTAGCAGACAGCTGCATTATCTTATTCTTCAGTCTCCAATCCATAAATGGGAATTCATGGAGACCATCAATTAAAACATGTTTTGTGGCAAGGTAATTAAATTCAATTATTTTCAGTATCAAAGTACCTTATGTGGCAAATATCACTTCATTTTATTTGGTAAAAGTTACAGATCAAGGAATGTAAAATAAAATATAGTAACTTTTAGAATTTCTATTTTAACCCAAGAAAATACATTCTTGTGTTTTAGAATAAACTAATTAAGCTTAGATTCATCCTTAAATTAGTTATTGGATTAATAACCTAGCTTTAAAGTTTGGGAATCAATTATTCATTAAAGGTACAAATCCTTCATGAGAATTTACTAGAAAATTTCCATGTTCATTATTATTTATAAGATGCTGAATGATGTAAGATGAAAACAAAATAAAAGACCACATTACATTACCAGGGGGATAGGCTCATTCTTTCCATCAAACATGTAGATTTTCTTTTTCCTCGGTGATAACATTCCTGATATTTAACAAAGCATCTAGTCCTGCGGGAAGAATGTGACTTCCTAGTCTTTCTTTCAATTGAGGAAACCAGAGACAAAGTGTTTTGTTATTTTTATCACACAACAGAGAACATCATTATTTAAAGGAGATGCTGTTGTTTGGCTGTGAGTTTAGATGGATAATAACAATAGGTAAAATCTCTAGAACTAAAAAAAAAAATGAAGTTCCAAAATTTATAAATGAGTTGATCAACTTATAAGAGGAATTTCTAAGAGCAAAAATAAAGTAGAAATTGTGATCAAAGCTAAGGTATTACTAACAATAACTTAATGAAGAGCTAAGACTGTTGAAAGCCTTGGAAAGTGGTTCTTACAATGATCCTTACTGGCCTTTATGATTTGGGCAATTGATGTAATGCTTTTTTTCATTTTGGTAAATTATTTGTTATAAAATAAAGTAATTTTTGTGCAGTTTAGTGCACATGGTAACCTTATTGTGGTTCTTAAATCTCTAACATATTAGTCTTAAAAATAAACTGTACATTGAGGAAATAGGTAATATTAGGGAAGATGAAAGAGAAGGATGTAAGGAGTAACATTGATCAAGATAAGATATATTTTACTCAAAAACTCATTTATTGAATTGAAACCCACTTGTGCAACCAAGCATTAGTTTTTGTTTAAAGAAAGAAAGAATGTAACTTGGAAGACTTTCAGGAAGACTGTGCATTTCTATCGTGTTCAATCGAGGAGGAAAATATGAGAGGGACTTTGTGCATGAAGAGGATAAATACTAAAACTGCTTTGATTGAGTCTGACCAGACACCTGGTTGTTCAAGATGGCCATTAACTGAACTATTGTTTTTACTTTAAAAAAAATGGAAGAGGAACAGTTTTATATCCTGCTGTTTAATATGTCATAGGAATGAAAATACTATGACATACTCACAAACAAATAGACTGATATAGGAAAAGATGAAATCTCAGACAACTCAGGGTACATTAGATGTAGCACCACAAAGAAAAAACATGGTTAAGATTGTTGAGATTGCTTAATAAAAGAGAAAAGACAACAAATACATTTTTAAAAAGTCTCTTAAAATTGCTACTTAACACATTTTATAAAGATAAATCTAAAAATGTAGCAAACATATGAAGAGATAATCACTATCATTCATATTCATAAACACTAAAAGTAGAAGAGTAATTAGGGTCATTTTCTTCCCTTTAGCTTGAGAAAAATAGAAAACATCAGTATGTCAAGAATTTGTCATGATAAAGAGATTCATTTCACTGTTTATTTTATTTTTAAAGTCAGAACAGGAGTTTAACTGAGGCCTCATTCTTCTTAAATAAGTGATCCAATGTTTGAGCTATGTCTCCAGCCCTTTTTCTCTTTTTGTTGGTCATGGGGTTTGAACTCAGGGCCTAGGTGCTGTTCCTGAACTTTTTTTTTGCTTAAGGCTAGCTGCTCTACCACTCTCAGCTAAAGCCCCACTTCTGGATTTTCTGCTGGTTAATTGGAGACAAGAGTCACATGGACTTTCTCCCCAGGCTTGGCTTTGAAATGAAATCCTCAGTCTCAGTATCCTGACAAGCTAGGAATAAAGGTATGAGCAGCAGGCACCTGGCACCAGTTATTTTAAACTTGTTGGCTTGAGATAAGGTTTGCTTTTTATGCCATGCTGTTCTGGGCCTCTGGAATAACAGAAACCTGTCATAGCTATTTTTTTATTTTTACTAAATAAAGGATATTTTCTTCAGAAAAATTCAGATATTTGCCATTTAAATGACTCTATATGGTATTTCAATAACACATCTTTTGTTATAGATTGAAGAAGAGTACCTACAAAAGTATTAAAGTAATAATTTTCAAAAATGAAATGGATTTTTGTTTAATGCAATCATTTCCTCACTTTCTTATACAATCAATTAAGCGGAAGTATTAGATTTTGCAAAGAGATTAAATTACTTCCCAGTAGATAAATGGAAAGCACAAGTTAGACTTAATGAGGCATGACTGTGCTCTGCTAGTAAATATTCTATTTTCTCTAATACTTAAGTTTTAGTTTTAGCATATACATTTTGTAATTTGTTTAACAACTTATTCCTAAAGTAACATATCTATTAAAGTTACTAAATGAAGAAAAAAGGGAGCTTTTGATTTAATTCTGCACAGTTGAATTTAGACAGCTAGGGTATAAAGTTTCAAATCAGCTCAGCTAAGAGATTTAACCAGTGATATTTATGGGTTTTGCACACATTTAATTAAAATCAAAATGAAATTTTGTTTACCCCAGTACTTGTATTTTCTTTTGGTACCATCTATATTCCTATCTAATGTGTTTCTTTCAAACCTGTGGCCAAACTAGATACTATTTCTGCCACTAGTGTACAGAAAGTATTTCCAAATCCATTTCATTCTTATTATATCTCTTCTCTTTGTGCTTTGTAATTTTATGCAAAATATTATTTTGCATGAAATAAATAATGAGAAAATAAAATACATTATCATTCAAATAACTTTTTTCTTTCATTTCCAATTCTTTTCTATCTTGTTCTACTTTTATATAAAAATACAAACCTCAAAGTTTACACTTTTTATGGTTGTATTGTCATTTCCCCAGCATTTTTAGAGCAAAGTAGCAAACATTGGAGAAATCTGATTTTGCATTAATATAGACAGCAGAAAAGCACAACAGCTCAATAGCTATGCCCATATGAACACATAAGATAATGATAAGCAAAATGAACTCCATGTTATGGAAATATGTGGTATATCATCACTGTAGTTAATTTCAAAATACCATGTGAAACTCTAACTTTTGTTCTCTCATATTTCCTTCCTGTGGTTTTACTGCTGTTATTACTGTAACTGATCTTAGTACACTGGATAATGTGTAGATGTGTATTGAACCTAGGAAAGGGAAAGGGAATACCAAAAATGAGAGACAAAGGATAAAAAGACAAACCATTGCAAAAGCAATACTTACAAAACTAATTGGTGTAAGCTAACCATACAACTTATGTGGGAAAGGAACAGGGGAGGGAGGAGATGGGAGAAAATGAGGGAGGAGTTAACAAGCTGGATAAGTAATATACTTGCCTTACATATGAAACTGTAACTCCTTTGTACTTCACTTTTCAATAAATACAACTTATAATAAATAAAAATTAGAGTAGATGTAATAGCAAAACATATTGATCAGTAGATTATTCAACATTGATATACAGTTGTTTTGTTCATTAGACAAAAAAAAAATCTTACCAAGGAGATAGTCTGTTTTATTCATTTTGGCAATTTGAGGTTTTATTGAAGAACCTAATATATATTTGATTCTTCATTCAAATATTTATACTTGTAATTGTTCTAATAAATATTGATGAGGTTGGTTATTTGTATGTATTTTACTTTTTATATTTCTCTCTAAATTGTGGTGTTTCAGCAAGTACTAGAGATTACAGAATATTTCCTATTCTATCATATTATCATGTGTATTTATGTTTTATAGAATTAAAATAATCAAGATGTTTTCTTATTTATTTTCTCATTATTAGCCCCTAGAAATGTTTTGTTTTAAATATATATACATGTATCCATTTCTTTGTCATTTGCTGCAAACAATGTATATTGAAATTGTTTCAGTCTTTAAATGTGGATATACCGCTCATTATTCATAAATAGCTATTTTTGGAAATAATACTTTAATGAATCAAACAGCATTTTAGACATTCAGTTATTTGAAAGTATAATTTTATTCCCCAAATATATGGTAATTAATATTTGAGAAATGCTTCCATCAGTAACAATATGGGCTATGTTTTGAAATTATTTAATATAGTATTCATCTCTGAAATTTGTCTCATATGTCAAATCCCTTTCTTACCCTTACAGTCTTTCTGTACCCTAAGTCTCTTTGCCAGATTATCATAGACTACATTTTGCAAAACACATATCTATTGATCCACGTGTGAAAATGTATCATTTATGTCTTTGTCTCTCTCTCTCTCTCCACTGACTAAACTGCCAAACAGGACATGTGTATAACTATCACTTTTTCTTATTTTCTCTAATAGTGACTGGCATACAATAATAGATCAGTAAATCATTGAAGTTTGTAGCAGATGGAAAAGTTATATCTGATAACCAATTGAAAACATATGGAGATATCTCAATGATAACTTGTTCCAGTGAAATTCATGTTGAGTAAAAGCCCTGTATACTCAGTCACTTATGTAAAGCTGAGGACTGACGTACCATGGTTTCCTATTTATCTTTATCTTCTTACTCATCCACTCATTCTCCAACATCACCTATTTTATTACTGTGATTTTTTTTCCTCCTGAAAACAGCAAGTTTCCTCCATCTGCGGTATCTTTGCATGGTTTCAGTCATTTTTTTTTTCATATCTATTACAGTAAGAAGATTTTAAACTAGCATCCCCTTTAATTCCACATTGTCTATGCCAACACATGTTTCATTTATTCATGGTTATTGTACAATTTCTCATTAGACATAATTATCATTCATTTGCCTAAATCTTTATATTATTTATTGCATTAAAAGTGTTAATTTGTTGAAATCTACTTAGCACCAATTAAAATATACTTGATGCAAGAAAAGCAAATTATGTACCTGTATATCCCTAAGCATTAGCACAATCATTCTGTCTGCTTCTTTAATGAATTTAAATCCTCTACTTTCATTTTATAAATCTTGTGGTATATTTGAATTATTTAACTTTCACTGCCTGCTTTTTTTTGGTTATTTGTTTGTTTTGGTTTTTAGTTTTTTTTTTGTTTTTTTTTTTTTGGCCAGTCCTGGACCTTGGACTCAGGGCCTGAGCACTGTCCCTGGCTTCTTCCCGCTCAAGGCTAGCACTCTGCCACTTGAGCCACAGCGCCGCTTCTGGCCATTTTCTGTATATGTGGTGCTGGGGAATCGAACCTAGGGCCTCGGGTATACCGAGGCAGGCACTCTTGCCACTAGGCTATACCCCCAGCCCCTGGTTTTTAGTTTTGAGTTGGGTGGTACTGGGGCTTGAACTCAGGGTCTATGTTCTGTCTCCTAGGATTTTGTGATGAAGACCTGCTCTCATACTTGACTCCCAACTCTAATTCTACCTTTTTTTTGGTGGTTAATTACAAATAATGGATTCATGGACTTTTACTGCCTGGGCTAGCATCATACCTCAGTGTTTAGATTGACCCTCCTGTGTGGCTAGATTTAAAACTGTTAGCAAAAGATTCCTGGCTTTCTATCTCTTTTATATGTACTTATGGTAGCAATTAAGTGAATAGAAATTCTATAAAGTATTAATATAGATATACATATTTAAATATGTTATTTCCATATAGCATTTAAATAGTATTTTTCAGCCTTCTTTGAAATACAAAGCAAGGTAGGCATATTACTCAAAATATTAAATGATACAATGAATGACTAATTTGTATTGGATAGAGAGATGATAAAAATTGTAATGAGAATGCCTGTGAAATTAAGCTTAGAGAGTGATGAGGGAATATATGAAAAGTAACTAATTAAATCATGTAATACTATCCTGAAAGAAATGTAAGAGTGTTAATAAGGGCAGAGAATGGAAATAATGTGGATAGCATGGAGATGTTTGGAATGTAGATATTCTATAGCTGTAATTCCATAGGAAAGTGTGTGATCTTCAACTATAATATCAATGACAAGTCCTTGGATAGAAAAGTTCTAGAATAGAAGGAACTAACCTTCATGGTATTTATGATGTGGTTTTAATTAGGACGTTGCATCTAAATGGTAGCAAATCATAAGAAATTGGCAGACTGTGTGAAGTGAAGTAGGGGAGCAAGTGGCATAAAGAAAGGCTGCTCTTTTGAATTATCTGATTTGAACTTTTTACCTCTCTAATTGGCTGTGCACTGCTCCCAGAATGGTGGAGTCATCTTTAGCATGAGGTAATTCCTGAGCAAATACCATTTTTTAGATTCGTAAACATCATTCTTGGCAGGTTAGCCGTGGATCAGTTCTGATTTTGGCAGAGGAAGAAGATGGTATGGAGAAAATCTAGGTAGCAAGCAATGATTTTATTTTTTATTGTTTTTTAATAATGCATGATTCATTCTAATACTGAGGGCTAGAGCTGAAGTCGCCTATCATAATTGTTTCAAATTGAGGCAAAAGGATAAAGAACATAAATACATCAATTAGCTAATTGGATGTAGGCAGCTTCCAGCTAAGGGTCTTGATACTGGGAAGGGCAATTTCCCATCAACAGTCTTTTCCCAAGAAGTCACTCTTAGTTATGGGGAGTCAGCTGATGATATTCTGGGAAGCAGAAAGTAGACTTTGAGATTCCCTTGAATTTATTGTACTTTTGTTAATACATTTGTATGCATTTGCATACCACCCAACATATTTACTTATAAGGTTGTAAGCTATATCTAGCTTCCGCATATGAGGGAAAACCTGCATCGTTGTGTTCCTTGGCCTGAGTTCACTTAAATATTTTTCCAAGTCCTGCCATTTCTTTACAAATGATAAAATGCCATTCTTTCTAATGGATGAATAACATTGTGGGTATATACCACACTTTCTTGAGGCAACTCCTTAAAGTAATGATATAAAATGTAAAGTTAAAAAGTGAGCTTTTGATTCTGAGACTACAAAGTTTATTCTTGTTGTTCTCTCTCCTGCTATTCTCTCCTCCCCCCTCCCCTTCTCTCCCCTTCCCTCCACTCTTCTCCCCTCCCCTCTCCCTTCTCCCCTCTCCTCTCTCTGTCTTTCTTTCTTAGACAAACCCACTGCGAACAATGTGAACTGCTGGCATGGGAGGTACTCCTTTCTCATGAAGTCAAAACTGCAAGTTTTCATTGTTGAATATGTGAGTGTTCTTTGACCTATAGGATTTACATCCTAATCAAACTACTACAGTTTGAGAATATCCTAAATTGATATACTTAATACACAGACCTTATGGTGAGCATCTGAGAGCTTAACAACACAGTGAGGTATCTGTTGTTCACCCTCATGGAGGTAGGGGCAACTAGAAAGCTCTAGCTTGGCAACTTTGATTCAGCAGAAGTGTGGTGGTCCTAAGCCTGTCCTCTTGCAAGATTCTAGTCCATAAATAGCGGGTCCTATTGCTTTGGCTTGTGGCAAGGGTACACATCATGGCAGGAACAGGTAGTAGAGTCAAACTACTCATGCTAGTAGCTATTTATTTTGCTTGTTTGTTCATTTGATTGGTTGCTGGATTTGGTGGTTTTGCCAGTAAATGGTCCAAATTACAGTCTCTTGGCAGAATACTTTACCATTCATTGCCAATTTGATCATTTGGGTCAGTTCTAAAGTGAGACTATAAAAACTAATGTGTGGGAATATCAAATATAGACAGTCCTTTATTTAATTTTTGTATAACATATGATAAGTATTTTTCAATAATAGTAACAGAAATGACATACATATTACTCTTCTATTTTTTTTTCTTTATGTAAGGTTATATGGAGTAGGGTAGATAGGAACGGCTACAAACACTACAGAAATGCAAAACTATGGGACTATATTGAGGAGGAGATGGTGGCAAAGATGAGTTTAGACTTTAAAAGTCACTCAGAAAAAAACAGGTTATTTGAGTTTGTTGGCATTGGCTTTTTGAGTGTAGTCAGTTGTAAAGAATAACATGAGCCAAGGAGGCAAATATGTGCCATTCTTTTCTTTCTCTTCAGAACCATGAAGTAATCTTGGTATTCAAATGTAAAATGAAATTATTGGATTGATTCAGTATGAGATTTGACAAGACAACTGGGGATACTCAGTAATATACTGTGCTAAGTTGAGTTCCAGAAGAAGCCTGGGCTCTACCTTAATTGGAAAGAAAAATAAGCTTGAGAAAAATATTGATACATCATGAGTACACCTGAGATCAAGAAATGAGATTAAAGTAATATTTATACAGTTGCACACAGAATATGAGTTTCTTTCTTACTTGTGGTGATGGAATCAGGGACAGATCATATAATATCCTTAATAGAAACTAAATATGAACAACAACATTTCCTTTTCTATATGGGATAAATTACCACGTGGCTCAGCTGGTGCAAAATATTACTGAAATAGCAACAAAAGTAGGATAAGAATTCTACAAAGAAATTGCCTCAAAATGTGCTAGATTGTGCCCATGTAAGCCAATGATTAAGTCCAGAACCTGGACTTTATAAAGTACTTAACAAAGTTTACAACTTTTATTACAACATATTCTTCACCTTTCCACTTCAGTGTACAATAACTTGTCACATAAAAGTGTATAATTTAGAATAATTCTAATTTAAATTACATAGGCAAATACAAATATAATTGCATTGTAATCCTCAGTATCTACTTATTTCTTTGCTTCTCTGGAAGATATGATGGCTATAAAATTAAGGTTTGTAATCTCTGAATGAATTATTATTAACATTGAGTTGGCCAATGAATTATAAAAATAATCGATATGAAATCGTTGATATAAGATTCTTCATGGATGAATATGGGGTGCATCTATGGATAGTGCTGATGGTACACAAGTTTGATTATCAATAGAATATAATTAACTTTTACAAAGAATAAAATAATAAGAACAAACAAAATGGAAAGTTTTAAATAATGTGATTTTTTTAGCCAATTAATTCTAATTATTATACATTCCTGTTTTATACCATAAGGGTAGCATTTTTCCTGTTACATTATGATAAAGAAATAATGGCTGCTTTCAGAAAGTTCGCAGTTATACAGTAATATATTTTCTTGGTCACACAATTTTGATTGACTTAGCACATATCTAGGATTTTAAGCATCTATTAAAATAAATAAATAAATAAATAAACTGAACTCATTTCTCACCATGATCTTCTAGTAATTTATTCTCTATGTGAACTCATTAAATTCTCTAAATATGTTTGAAGATTTTCCTCCCTGGGAGTAGGCCGACCTCAAATCTTTCTATATATGAAGCTGAATTTCCTTTAAGTGAACTACCATGCCAAGTTCCATTATGGGGTTTGACCTTGGTGGGCAACATGACCACAGACTGAAATTTCAGAGATGGTGAGCTAAAACTATTCTCTCTTTCTCTAATAAAATTTTCTCAGACATTTGTCATGGCAACTGAAATCTAACACATGTATCACAGTACTACATTTGTAACAAGTGCATCAATTTGAAAAAAGAAAAGGAAAGGAAAATGGTCACCGTGTAGAAAGTCTTAAGGTTCAAAGACGCTAGAGGCCAGAAATGAGTGCACAGTAGCTATTATGCACTTAAAAATGAGGGTCACATGTCATTGTTTACTAATTAAACAAAGGTGAGTAGAAAGTATAAAATATTTAATAAACCTTCATAGTATTTTCTTCTGTTAACAATGATGCAATTCCATTTAAAGGTTTTCAGAAGAGATGAAAGGGTCATGGTGTTTGTTAATGGAGGGCTTTTTCTAGCTTCATATGAACAGTATGAAGAAATGAACTTGAAATGTTTCATGATGGTTACAAAAAAGAGAAGTTGAAGATGAGATCAAATAGTAAAGGGACACATGACAAAATTGTTGGTATTGTTTATAACTAGAGAAAGTCTTGGCCGTGTAGCATCTACGGCAGGCTTCTAGATTTTGAAAATATAGGTATAATTAGTAAAAAAAAAAAAAAAAAAAAAAAAAAAACATAATAATAGATGTAGCTTTCCCTGAGAAAAAAATTTGTGGGGAAATCTGAGTATTTTCAAATATATAAAAATTAGGTACTAAGAGTATACAAAATAGAGTGATTAGTCATTACATATTTAATGCAAATAGTGCATAAAAGTCATTCTCTTTATCTTAACAGAATTGTAAGAAAAGTAGAGGATGAAATATACTCATGACAGACAGTAATCAATTTTCCTTTCCATTCCCATGAACAGCAGTTCCATAAACATGTAGAAGAGAGGAGATGAAAAAAAGAATTCTTGTGACCACTATTTCAAGCATGTTATGGATGTACTGGGGGGTTATATGTCTCATTCCCAAATCATGGTTACCTAATGTTAAAATCAAAACATCATGTATTTTTTCTCATTTTTTAGTTGTACGTAATGCTAGTGTTTGTAAGTTTGTCACTTCCCAAATTTGTGTTGAAATTTACTTACTGTTTTTAGAGTATTAAGAAATGTGATGGGGGCTGGGGATATAGCCTAGTGGCAAGAGTGCCTGCCTCGGATACACGAGGCCCTAGGTTCGATTCCCCAGCACCACATATACAGAAAACGGCCAGAAGAGGCGCTGTGGCTCAAGTGGCAGAGTGCTAGCCTTGAGCGGGAAGTAGCCAGGGACAGTGCTCAGGCCCTGAGTCCAAGGCCCAGGACTGGCAAAAAAAAAAAAAAAAGAAATGTGTCTTTCCAGGAAAGAACTCTTTGAAGTGAATAATTCTTTTATTTAATGATAATTTTAGTCCCCAGTTTATTCCCGTTTACTTTCTACTCTTCATCTGGTGAGGACCGTGTTTGAGGTGCTGTTAGAATCACGAGATCTACCTGCACCTCAATACTAGACCTTTTGATATCTGTCATGTAACTATTTCTGTTAATAGTAAATGGCCCAAAATGTGATGTTCTACTTTCCCTGTACAAAAGGATTAAAATAGCTAGTAAGTGAGAAAGTTACAATGTAAGTGCAGACTCAAATGATTTTTATTTCTTTTAAATTGACATTTAGTCTCTTTTTCAAGTAAATAATAATCTGATATACAGCTAAAGTAGAATATATTAATTAGTATCTTCCCTGAACTTTTATGCATGCATGCACACACACTTGTCTGTGTGTGTGCACTAAGCAGTGTATGTCTATAGATAAGTTTATTATAAATAGATCTCAATTATTAACATCATCCTATAAGTTACTTAAAAATAAAATTAAAATTAGAAATGAAATGACACTGTTCAAAAAGAAATGTACTCAATACCTGCCTTATGTAACTGTAACCCCTCTGTACATCACCTTTGTAATAAAAATTTTAAAAATAAAAAAAAATTAGAAATGGAAGACATCTTTAAAATGTTTTCTGTGTGTCAAGGTACATAGTTGCTCATTTTTATTATTTTCTGGATACTATTTAGTTGCTTGTTTTCACAAAATAACAGACGTCAAGTGAAATGTCAAAGAATGGAAGATATACAATGTCCTGTACATCACATAGTGACTTAGATATGCTAGGTAGTCTTGGTAAGAAAGAAACACACACACACACACACTCACACATATACACACACACATAGAGGCATCCAAGCAGTTATGAAAAATGTCAAAATCAAAGCTTCAAGGAACTTAAATTTCACTGATCCTAAGATTCCTAGGCTTGACTACGGAGTGTGGATTATGACTTTATCATTGACATGTCTAAAATTACATAGTAGAGATGACAAAAAATACTAAATCATTTCTGATGACCAAACTCAAGACTCTTTTCTTACATTCTTAACCCTCAATGTAATCCCATTTGATAGATAGTGTGTAAGTTTAGACACTATCTTTTGGAACATGGATTAAAGATGTATAGAAATTTAGTGCTTTCTACTTGGTATACAGAATAAAAATATAAAAGAAGATGAAATGTGTTACACATTAGCTTTAATTGGAAATCATCAAAGAACTCTTTTCATTTCCATATAATTTAAATTATGATTGCATGAGTTCCAGTCATTATTTTCTTACCATGTACCCAAACTTTTCATTTTTCTTGCTTATATTGACTAGGCAATTTGAGTCTTACTCAGAAAATAATGACATATTTTTATGTTTCTATAATTTTGTTTACCTTTTTCTAATGCAATTTTAGGGTTGGACATCTTGATTAAATTTCTTGACTCACATGGAGTCAAATTTTTTACAGGGTTAGATATGGGTGTCTAGTTTCATCTTCTGCAAGCCAGTTTTCTCATTACCATTTGTAGAAAAGGCTGTCCAGTATCTAGTGCATGTTGTTTTCTTATTTGCTGAAGATCAGATCACTACTGCTGTGTGATTGCATAGTCATGTCTTTTATTCTGTACCAATTGTAATTATGTCTGAATACAAGATTCATATTCACAAAGCAAAATATATATATATATAAATGAATCAGAAAACAAATAATAAATGACAATATTCCTTGTTATCCTGGTACATTCAGATTTCTCATGCACTATCTTCTTCTATCACCTGCCATTTATCAATCTCTTTTTTTCTGTCTCATCCCGTCTTCCTTAATATAAAGATACCTTACAAATCTCATCTCTTTTTCCTCATATAACTCTAGAGAGAAAATCACTACATGTTGGTTATTTACTGAATTAGATAAGCTGCTCCTACTTTTGAAGAACTTTTCTAATCTTTATCTTCAACATTAATTTTTACAAAATGAAATCAGGTTTATCATTCAATTTTGGTTTAGGAAAATACTGTTGAGTTTTATTTGAAATCTAGTACTGAGTCTTACTTTTCCCTTCCCATACTTACCTTCCAAATTTCATTTCAAGAATATGAGAAATTGTAACTTTATGATGTTTAATAAATATAATCAATGTTGAATATAATTGTTCTTATACATCTTGGGGGTAATATTATCATAAATGCTAAATTTTATTTTTCCTCTGTCATTTATATTTAAGAAGCTTTTATATATGAAGTTAGAGAGTGATCTTGAATAAAGTACTGGTCGAAAACTATAAATACAAAAGTGACCACACAGCTTTCTTTATATCATTGTAAATCAGAAAGGAGAAAATCTCTGCCCCTAACTTGCAGTTCAAGCAAGATTTACATTTTTATTTTTTAATGTATTGTTGAAGTGGTGTACAGAGGAATTATAATTTCATACATAAGGGAGTGAATGCATTTCTTATCAAACTTGTAACTTCCTCCCCCATTTTTCTCCCACCTTTCCTCCTCCTCAACACCCCTCCCCAGTTGTACTTTTGGTGTATAGTGCATTGTCTTGTATGTATTATAGCACATGCTACTCCTTTTTCCTCTGCTAATATTGATTTCCAATTTAAGCTTTTGATTTATTTTGCTGCATTGCAGAAATGCTCCTTATAGAATACAAGGTTTAACCTTGAAGACATCAGGTTCTAATTTGAAAATAGCTTTCTTATTAAATTTCCATCTACATATACAAGTTAACATATGGTAATAAGCACTAAGCTGTACATCAGAGTATTGAGTGCTGAAAACTACGTGCTGTTTATCAGTATTTGTAAATAATGTAGGCAATAAAGTTATATAAACATATGAATCCATACATGTCTTTTCTGCATGAAACAGATTTGGAAAATATCTATGTTCTCAAAGGAAAAATAAGGGTTCAGAAGTTCTTCCTATTTTGCTGTTCCACACATTTTCCTATCAGAAATTACTTAAGCTTAGTATTGCTTTTATAAGAAAGAAATACTATTGCTCTTTTGTTAAAATTTATCTCTTTAAGCTATGTGAGATGAAAACTGCAATATTTGCATTTTTACAAATCTGGTTAGGATCAGCACATTAATTTTTCTACTTTTGCTGGCTGTGCATAATATTTGTCCTACCATTAATTTTTGTAGGTATGTGAGTTGAGATTTTTTTCTTGTTGATTTAAAAATGTTTATTTGGGACATGTTTAATAAGATATGTTATAAAGGTGTATATATAAAAGGAAACAGAAATATGAATTAAGGTAAAATATTAAGAATATATGTGTAAACATCTTAGTCTTGAAAGTTTAAATGATAACATGTTGTTATTTAATGTCTTTACAGTGGTTGTTCTTGACATTGTTTTTGAAATTAATTTTTGAAGTTATTTCTTTGCTTTCCTTGAGTAACTTAGTATAGAATTATTGGCTTTTGCAGAGGACATGCTGTTTTGTGTGTGTGTGTATATTTTGGATTTTTATACTGAGATTTAATAGGGGTGGGGAGCATTGTTTGATATTGATTTTATTCTACATTTGGTTGGTTAGGGATTTCTCAAGAATTATCTATGGCTGAGTAGTTGGCTAGGTCACAGTGTATTTTCTTTTCACTAGATAAGATTTGTATGGATTGATTATTCATTCCTTTGACTTTAAAAGCTTGCATTTATGATCCAAAATTCAAGATAGGGGATCAGGCCCTTCTCTACGTAGAAAAGGAAAGTTTAGCTGAAAAAAAAATGAAAGAAAAAGAAAGCCATTACCACTGGTGAGGAAGAATTTTGAGATTACAGAATGCTCTAAGGCAATTCAATCACTACTCTCTTTCAGTGTTTACCAAGGTGTGTAAAAGCACAGATTGATCTTTACCATCAGGAAAAACTTAGTTGAAATATGATAGTCATATATAGGAAAAGGGTGAAATAATTCTGGTGCATTTTTATAAGATGTATATTTTTGTAAGGCAGAAAAAGTTGGCTTAATAGGGATATAGAAATATGGTAGATATCAAATATCTGGTTCATATTATGTTGAGAAGGAAAAATACACAGATTAACAAAATCACAAGTAAAAGTGGAAACACCACCCCTAATATCAATTAAATCCAGGGGATTAAGAGGGATATTTCAAAAACTATTATCCAAACAAACTGGATAATCTAGTAAAAATTAGATATAGTCCTAACTAAAATATTTAACAAAATAAATTGAATTAAAACGATATAAAACAGATTTGTGACAGGCAACAAGATTGAATATGTATTAAAGGGCATCCTAACAAACAAAAAGGCAAGACCCAATAAATTCACTGTTGAACTATATCAAACCATAAAATATAAAACCAATAGTCCACAAAGTCTTTAATGAAACAGGCAAAGATTGTTACTAACAATTCTTTGTAGTATTACATGAATTCAACTACTGGACAAGAATAAAATAAAAATTAAAGACTGATATATTTCATAATTTTTATGCCAAAGTCTCAATAAAACTGAATTCAACAGCATAATAAAATGATCACAAGCCATGTTCAACTTAGCTTCAGGAATAAAAGGTTCAATATTTAAATCAATAAATGTGATATAAATCTTAAGCAGTACTAGGAATAAACCAAGTAAACTGAAAACATTTCCTCTAAACTCATGAATGAAATGAATGTCCATTCTCCCACTGTTATTCTGTATAGTAATGGAGATTTGAGACAGAGAAGTAAGTCAAGGGAAAAAAGCAGTGTCAAAAATATTTATGTATAAATTATATCAAAATATGGTAATCCTTCTCATGGTCATGGAGTGACCCAAATAATACCATGAAAATTACCATGTAACCTAAGAAAATCTACAGATTCAGTACCATACAAATCAATATCTCATTGCCATTCTTCACAGAATTAGAAAAAAATCACAGCAAATATTTATATGGAAACATAAATGACTTCAAAGAGTAAAAATAATCCTGAACAAAAAAGAGCAATACCAGAGGTAATCTAATACCAGACTTTGAGTTTTACTACAGAACCATAGTAAAGTTAAAAAGCAAACAAAAGCAAACAACAATGAATCCTAACACAAAACAAACACAAAAACAAATGGAATGTAATCAAAGAAATGTAAACTATACAACTATCAGAATCTGATGTTTGACAAATAGCCAATAACAAACATTGGAGAAAGATAGTCTCTTCAAAGACAGTCTCTTTAACCCGTGCTGCTGGGAAAACTAGCTTTCTACACAAAAAATAATGATACAACCTTATATTTTACCCTGTAAATGAACCAACTCCAAGTGGGCCAAAGATCTTAATATGAGATCTGAAGACATAAAGCTTTAGAAACACTGCAAGAAAACTTGGTGTTTTCTGAAAGATGTAAACAAAAGTAATAGGTATATGAGGCAGATATATAAAATTTGCCAGCCTTTAGATAAAAGTAAACAAATAAAAATAAATTAATTCGTTTAATGATTACTAATATAAGTTTTAATGGTTACTAATATGAGTTGTAATTTTTAGATCTAAAATACAAATACCCCAGTATTGCAAAATAAGAGCAAAATCAACATAGAGCCTGTTTCTGGATCATTTAAAATATTAGTAAATATAATGAGGAAAAATCATGCACTACATTGTTGAGGATGCATTGGTGTTCAAGTAAAAGCAAAAATTTTAATTATAACATTGGTTACTATTAAAGTGCATTCTGAGGATTTCTATAGGTAGTTTATGGTGTGTTGATCAGACATGGATCATTTCCCTCTGTTTTATACTCATATACTAATAACCAAAGAGCAATATAGGAGATTTTTCATAGTTAAATAAAACTTGCAGTTTAATAAAGGAAGCTGGTTTTGAAAATACACATGAAAATGTGTGTTGTCTTGTCAAGATCATAATTGTTGATGATGAAAATTAATGTCATTAAATAAGAAAAATCTTATTTTAAATTTCACTGTATCACACTTTGAAAGGCATATGAAACTAGAATGGCTCATGAATCCCACACAGGTACAATGTAGACACTCTTACATGATATAATCTCTCATGATGTAAATATTCTCTACAATATGACTAGGAACTTGGGTGGAAGAGAAATAAGAAGTCCTTATGTATATGATATGCTCATAAAATTATTCAGAATTTAGCTATACAATTACTATTGTTTAAATTTAAAATGTTATCATCCATAATCTATTCTGACTACATTTGTACTTTCTATTTATTTAAATATGGTATACTTTTGCAGAAGATGAAAATTCTACAGATAATTTTATTTTATTTTTTAATTATCCTGATGATAATTTTGAAACAGGCATGTTTATTTATGCAGGTCTTTGTGTGTCTGGTGAAGCTCACTTTTGTATATGCACTATGGATTATTAAGTTTTACATATATGACACTCAAATCTAGTTATTTGCTATGGTTATGGTGTTATGGAACATGTGTAACTATTTTGTAACTAATTTTTTGTGAGAAATTTCTCATTTTCAATTTAAGATATTTTTAAAAATTTTTCTTTTTTGCATCTTGCTCATTTCAATTATTTTGGCATAAATGTGAATCTATTATTTTATTATTTTACCATTCACAAATTCCACACTGAAATCTTTTTGAGTGTGGGTGGTACAAATACACTAAGTTTTGGTCCTTTCTTAGGAAAAGGGAGCATTTGTTCTTAGTTCTACTAATCTATTTCTTTTTCAATATTTTATGGGAATTATTAATCATTTCAAAGGATCAATTTTGATTTAAATATTTCTAGAATATTTTTCTGTTTTTATTATCCATTACTTTCTGTGACATTATTTCACTTAACTTTAAGATGCTAGGATCATTGATTTTCATAGTTTTTCTTTTATAACATTTTTATTAATGTATACAGTATTCTTCTACACAGTTTACATGAATTTCCTTCACTTGCACATCTATTTTTATGTTCCAGTTGAAAAATGTACCTTACCTTCATCTATTATCATTTTTTTTTCTGTGAATACATGGGCACCATTTATTTAGAAAACGCCTCTTACAGAAGGTCGTGGGGACAAGTAACTAGGTCATAAGAACAGCCTCTGAGGGTGGGATGGCCTGATTTAGTCAAGGACCACCCCTAGGGTGCTGTGCATCCTCCAGTGTGGATTTCCAGAGCTCTGTAGAAATTGTAAACCCTGGGCCTGGAAAGGAAAACTATTTTCCTCTGCAGCTAGAGGTCAAGAAATTCTGGAAGAGGCATTGGTCCTAGCCACTGGGGTCTTCAGCAGAAGCCTGAGTGACCAGGTGGCACAGAGCTTCCTTAGGCAAGACTCTGCTCCTTGGAGCTGTGCCCTTAAGCATCCTGACCTGGGGTCTCCCACCCAGGCACGAAATGTCTTTTATGCTTTCAGGCAAATTTCTAATTAATAAATATTTGAGGGATTTAAAAAATTCAGGATTATTCCACAGTGATTCTACAGTGGCATATTAAGTGCAATTTTAATTCCTTAACATATTGAAGTTTATTTTATCGCAACATTGGCATAAAGATATATTGGGACTTTGTAAGCAGTTTTTCAGCTTTTGAATTTTTCTGCTTATTTTGCATGCTGTTTACATTGTTGTATTGGTAGTGATTCTTAATGGTATTCAAATTTTCTATATCCTAGTGATCTTTACTGATCCTCAAAGTAAGTATTTCAAATAAGCTTCTTTTGTTGTTTTTTTTTTGTTTTGTTTTGCCAGTCCTGGGGATTGTACTCAGGGCCTGAGCAATGTCCCTGGCTTCTTTTTGCTCAAGGATAGTACTCTACCAATTGAACCACAGCTCCACTTCTGGCTTTTTCTGTTTATGTGGTGCTGAGGAATCAAACCCAGGGCTTCGTGGATGCTAGGCAAGCACTCTACTACTAAGCCACATTCTCAGTCCTCACATAAGCTTCTTTAATAAACTTTATGGTTTATACACTCATCTTGTGGTTTTCTAACATATACATAGGAGTGTAAAATTGTTTTATGTTCAGATGTTTTCCTTATGTTAGCTCATATATATATATAATGGAATTCTATGCTTTCATCAGAAAGAATGGCAGCACCCCATCCAGAAGGAAATGGAAACACTTGGAAAACTTCCTATTATGTGAGGTAAGCCAGACTCAAAGAAAAGTAGATTCCATGGTTTCTCTCACGTTTAATAATTAATATATGTCTTATATAATCCTAGAATAGCATCACAATAGCTCAATAGCTATATACATATGACCATTTAAGATGATACTAAGCGAAATGAACTCCAAGATACAGAAACAAGAGGTTTTTCTTTATTTTTGTTGTTTTAATGTGCTATGTGAAATTCTTTCTTTTTAAAAAAACTTTTTCCCAATGTTTTATCCCCTTTTGTCACTGTACTTGATTTTCATACCCTGGGTATTGTATATGCATTTATCTGAATTAAGGAAGGGAAGGAGAACATCAAAATGATGAGACAAAGGAGAAAGGGTGAACTAATGCCACAGTGATACTCACAAGACAGAATAAGTTGTACATGAACTGTACAACTTGGGTTGGGGCGGGGTGAGGAAGACTGGGAGAACAGTGAGGGACAACACATGTACTCACTACCTTATGTATGTAACTGTAACTCCTCTGTACATCACTTTGACAATAAAATTATTTTTTTTGAGAGAAAAAGCTCAGAGAGGGGCTGGGTATGGCCTAGTGGCAAGAGTGTTTGCCTCATATACATGAAGCCCTGGGTTCAATTCCCCAGCACCACATATATAGAAAACAGCCAGAAGTGGCGCTGTGGCTCAAGTGACAAAAGGAAGCCAGAGACAGTGCTCAGGCCTTGAGTCCAAGCCCCAGGAATGCCCCCCCCCCCAAAAAAAAAAAAGAAAAAGAAAAAGAAAAAGCTCAGAGATAGCACCTTGACAAGAAAATTAAAGTTAAAACAAAGTAATCTGCAAACATAAAAAAGGCACTTCATTTTCAGGATATTTTATCTCATCTTAATACAACTGAATTTATTTCTTAGTTTTCTGGTTTATGTCTACTTTTGCATGTTTAAATACTTGGTATCGTTAAAAGTAATATGTAAATCACTTGTGTGTTTTCCAGTGCTACCTTTTGAACCTGGATCCTCAGACCTGGATTTCTAGCTACTTAGGAAGCTGAGTTCTGAGGTTCCCGGTAAGAAAACTGGCAGGGGTAGGAAAATCCTTGGGATTCATATCTTTAAGTAATCATCAAAAAGTGGTAAGTGGATGTGTGGTTTAGATGGTAAAGTGCCAATCTTGAGCAGAAAAGATAAAGGATAGCACTCAGACACTAAGTTCAAGACCAAAAATGTGCTATGATTATCATTACTATCATGAAGAATAACGCCTAAACTTCCTAATCTTTATTTTCTACTTGTTTATTTTCTCTTCAATTCCATCCTTTTTGGAATAATGATTTTTTTTTTTATTTTTTTTTTTGCCAGTCCTGGGCCTTGGACTCAGGGCCTGAGCACTGTCCCTGGCTTCTTTTTGCTCAAGGCTAGCACTTTTACCTCTTGAGCTACAGCGCCCCTTCTGGCCATTTTCTGTATATGTGGTGCTGGGGAATCGAACCCAGGGCCTCATATATATGAGGCAGGCACTCTTGCCACTAGGCCATATCCCCAGCCCGGAATAATGAACTTTTGTCACCAAATTTTTTTTTACATTATTATTTTCCCTGAATTATAAAAGCTTCACAAATGTCACATATCCCTTCTTTCCTCAGAGTCAAAACACATTAGGACTTCTTTAAGTCATTTTCTTTTGTCTTTCTTCCCCATGTTTTTACCCCTAATGTCACCTTAACTGATTTTCATACCCTGAGTATTGTATATAGAATTATCAGAAGTAGGAAAGGAAAGGGGAACAACAAAATGGAGAGACGAAGGGTAAAAGGCAAAACAATGTAATAGCAGCAAGTACAAGACAATATGCTATAAACCAGCTGTACAACTGTGGAAAGTATTGGGGAGTGGGAAGGTGAGAGAAAAATGAGAGAGGAAGTGATAACTTTGATAAGAAATATATGCACTGCCTTACATATGAAACTGTAACCCCTCTATACGTCACTTTGACAATAAATAATTAATTTTAAAACATTGTATAATGTTTCCTCAGATGTTTGCAATATAAAATTATGTTATTTTCCTATGGTAATTTGTATTTTATGGTTTCTCACTATGAAACTGGTGAGTACATTGTAATTTTCCATAATAAAATATTAAACAATTTATTAAATTGTAGGTAATATTTACTGTTTGTCATAACAAAATTTCAGACTCTAGTTTTCTTGATCAACACACACTAATAGTGTAGATTGGGAATCTCAAATTATAAGACAAAGATATTATAGATTTAATCCAAAATTCCAGGACAAAAATGTTAATGTTCTCACTTTTTCCTGTGTCCTGTCTTTAGTAAGAAAATGCTTGCTTCTTGATGCTTCTCAGCAAGGTCTTTATTTTGGGACTTTCAACTCAATGTATGGACAAATTTTCCATTGTTATAAGGACATATGTAAGGTTGAAATAAGGTATATTGTGAGGCCTTCTATAATCTTATTACCTCTCTACATACTGTTCGAACACATCCAAATTATGACAAACTAGGTGTCTTCAGCATAAGAATGTTGGAGGACACAAATCAGACTCACAGCAATATTTTAAGACATTTTTCTTGTAAATTGGGTCATGCATTTGAAAATATATTATAAAATATAGACAAAGTGGACATAATAATACAGAAATAAAAGATTATGAATTCTATATGCATTTGTGTTTAACTCTCACTCTTGCAAATGAACAGTCATTACACCTCTTTGAAATGTCATGTGGCATATTTCAATGTATCACTGACACTTCTGTTAGTGAAAAAGAATTCAAACTATTATTATCCACGATTATTTCCTTTAATTATAATCAACATTTATGCATGAAATTCCCTGGGCTGTAGTACAGTGGTAGATTCTAGCTTGCATCAAACTTCAGGCTTGGTCTTGAAAACTACAAAGCAAACCAAACCAAAATAATACCAATCAAAAGATCAAGGCCTGACAATATGTCTCAAGAGACTATTTCCTTTCTTTATCTATTATATAATAAATGTTATTTTAAAATAAAAGAGATATGTCAAAATTCCTAGGTTCTGGAAGTGTTTTCCTCCATTTGGGCTCCAACCACAGTATCAACCTTAAAATAAATGGTAACAATAAGAATGGAGGTTGCGATATCTCATTCTATCTCAAACTTTTATTTCTTTGCACAGGTTACTTTTCATTATTAAACTAGTAGTTTGTACCAATGAATGGAATTTACACTGATGAAAACATAAAAAGGGATCTTTAAAACTTTAAATAAAAGGGAATAAAATTATGACTTTGCTGAGAAAAATAATCATTCAGCTGCAGTAATTTAGAAGGGGGAAAAAACCTAGGGTTCTAAGAAAGTATAAAAAGGTACTTTCATTACAGTGACTAATTTTTAAACCACTCATATGTAAATTTTTCTATTGAAACACAATAACATCCTTTTAAAAATTATAGCTTTGGCTCTTTAAACTATTTTCCTTTGAATGATGATTAGTCCTTTAATAAGTAGAAATTTAGCATTTAAAATTATCATAATTTATATGACTTATAAATTATGCCACATGAAAAAAAAAGTCCACTTTCATTGTTCTTTTATACTATTGCCTAAAATGTAATGGAAAATATTTTAGTTAGTAATATTTACTAGGCTCAGTCCACTCATTGTATTTTGAGATATCCAATGAAAATTTCCAAAGTTCACCAACATTCTTGTTTTGTGAAATTGCACTTTGTCAAGTTCCCTCATTTCCCTGTATTTTCTTATTTTCCAATATCCATATTCATTCTACAATGAGCTGTGAGATACTTACTGTAAAGTACAAATATATCAGTGATTATCACTTGCTCATTTTCATCATCAGATTTCAACTTGCGTTGATGGAAATAAACATCAGAGAAAGAATCACTTTCTAGTCTACTTTCAGGCCTTATTTGTTTCTGAAAATTTTCATTCAGGAAAGCCAGATATCAGAGACTCACACCTTAATCTTAGATACTCAGGAAGCTATGGTCAGAGAAGCAAAGTTCAAATCCAGCTGAAAATACAATTATAATCTGCAATTAACCAGCAAAAACTTGAAGGTGTTACTCAGGTAGTTGAGCACCCTTTCTCTAGAACTATCTTCTCACACTTCTGCTCCTCCACTGTCAAATCACCTCCTGCTTAGATTGCTTAATGTTTCTATGAATCCAGCACTAGAGATATTAAATATCATAAATTATTTTATATTATTTGGCTTCAAGGTCTCACTGTGTGTGGCTTGTCAGTGAGATAACACTTGCTACATGGCAGATTACAGTCAAGGTTTAAACTTAGGGTATTAGACCCAAGTTTAATTTTTGCAATTTCCTATTGAACTGTCCAAAATGCTTGTAATTCTGTACTTAGAGAAAATGAAGTAATGATTTTTATACTTATGTAACTGAAGGAATTCATTAAATTTAGAGCTATAAATTCTAAACAATAAACTAAGATTTGAAGGATAGGTTTTATATATATATTAAACTTTTCTTGAAATACTGTCTGCAAATTACATTTGACAATTTTAATATGTGT
Source organism: Perognathus longimembris pacificus (assembly GCF_023159225.1). Lineage (NCBI taxonomy): Eukaryota > Metazoa > Chordata > Mammalia > Rodentia > Heteromyidae > Perognathus > Perognathus longimembris. The sequence goes on along the minus strand of NC_063181.1, from coordinate 20,195,588 downwards.
ATTTACTTATATCAAACCCAATTTCTTTACGTATAAAACACATTAAGATAATGACAATATATTCATTAAAACTCCTCATCTATAGATGTTTGTCTGTGTTATTTTATTTTAATGTTATAATGTGATTGGGAATAATATAGCTCAAAATATCTTTACTAGATTTTTTTGAGAAATACGAGGGTCAGTAGCTCATAGTATTTACATGAAAAAGCTTATGTGTATTGTATTCAAAATACAAAACTAGTGAAAAAGTTAGACTAAAGAATTGTAGTGTACATGAAGTTTTCTTCTCAATCTCTGTGATTAATGACTAAACTTAACACAAAATAGACTAAAACATCTTAGCTAAGCAAATTGAAGAACAAAATCTTGCTTTATCTCTGTTTCTCCTGTTTTTCTGTCTTGTTTATAGGTCCTCTAGGAGTAAAGGAATAATTTCACTTAAATATTTTGCAATGAACTTGACCATGGTCTACTAATTTGTTTCGATTATGTCATCCTTATGGAGTTAAGGCGAATTAAGTATTTCACTACTCATGCTTTAGCAACAGTTTTCTACATGTGGCTAGATAGAGCTGAACTAGCTTACAGAAAAATTATATTTTATGAAACAGGAGAGCCAATATCTGTGGAAAACTAGTACTAATAGAAAGTTAGCAGAATGACAGCAGTCACTTCAGCACACTATATCAGATAAAAATTTCTTCAATGGAAACCTGGGATGTATATTTATTTGCTCTGGCAATGGCCACTTGCTTCTTTACTAAATTGATTTGTAGTATGTAACTTCTCAAGAGCTTGGGAAAAATAAACCACTTGATGACAGAGACATAGTATGTAGTATAGTCTTTTGGCCTATCTTTCAAATGAATTGTATCTTTTATAGAATTATTTAAAATATTAGTATTGACATCATTCCCTGTAAGGTTTAGTGAGCTTAGTATAAATCATTCTTTAGAGTTGCTCTTTCATTGCTTCACATACTTGAAGAAAATATTGCTGTTCAGGTCTTGCAAGTTTAGCTTCCTGATTTAACTTATGTCCATAAATCTTACAGTGTCCATTTTGCAATCTGCTTGTTGACAAAAATATCCATTTTGCCTCTGTAACTTCTTGTTTTTCTCACTATTTCATATTGTCTTTCATATTGACATGTATTGAACTTTGTTCACTGTGCTGCAGGTTCGTTGATAAATGGGTGATATTTTAGTGAGTTGACCACAGAAAGTAGCTTAACTATACTCTACTTAATTCAAGACTTATAATACTTCCTTTAAGAAATTTGAAGTATTACACATAAAATAAATACTGGCTTTCCTGTATTGATTAATTTTCCTTATGATTAATATGTTTGAGTATATTTGACTATGTTGCTTCTTTCAGAGAAAAAATTGCATTGCCAGAAAGCTTAAATGATGTAGATAAATAATACATATTTTATACTTACCATATTATACATATATACATACTATCTCCAAGTAGTTGTACAAAGTGCTTTCAATTTTTCATTTTATTAGTACAGTGCATTTTGATCAGTGTCATGTCACCCCTTTTGTAATTCTCACACATTTCTCCCCACCCATCACCTCAAATTTCCTAGTGCCTTTTGTTGTTTTAAAAACATTGTTTAAATACTTACAGAAAAATAGTTTAGAAATCTTGTTTGTCATCAGTTTTAATGAAGCAAATAGTATTAAAGATTACAAATATGAATATACATACTTATCACTCAGTATTATTACTAATTGTTGCAAACTTTAGACTCTGTGGATATACTCATGAGAATCTTCAATAATATAATTGGGTTGTGGCAAAACCTAGTATGCTCCATTCTGACTATAAAGTTTGTATTCCAGATCTCTCTAAAGGCAACCAGAACAAATGGAACTCATAACTAGTTAAATGCTACACATATGGATATATCCTGCAATAGGATTCAGAGGTTCTCAATATTGGAAATACCTAAAACAAAGACAAATTCATTTAATCAACAAAATTACTTGCAAAAGACCATGAAGCATAATTTCAATCCCCTTAAAAAGCACCGAAGGAATTAAATCAATATGTAGTACAATTTGAGGTATTAAAAGGGAACTGAATTTACATTACAAAGCTGGGCTGCATTTAGACTACTAATGTATATTTGCACCCATCCTCCTCATATCAACACATCGTACATTCTTCTTAATAGATAATCTTCATTGGAAGGGCAGGAGTTACACTGTGTGTGTGTGTGTGTGTGTGTGTGTGTGTGTAAAGAAAATTCACAAGTTAGGGAAAATGCTCTTGAATTTGAATAACAATTGTCATGCTTAGTGACACAGAGGTTGAGAAATGAATTTATTTTCCATTCATAAGATTTAAATACATGATGCATACAGCATTGTTTTGATAATTGGGAGTAACTGGCCCTAGAATGAATGGTGTCACAGTGAAATAACATCAAATTTAAAAAATTTATCAGGAATTTAAATGAATTATTTATTTATTTAAATCAGTAACTTCAATGAGTTACAAAAGAAAATATTCATCACCCCCCCAAAAAAAGAGAAAAACAATATCAAATTCAGTAAAAACAAAAAAAATCATCAGTTATGCCAAGGAATAAAAATACATAAAATGATAAATAAATTAATCAAAATGAAGCAAGAAATGAGACTGATAAATAAAAACAGAGGCACCCAGATATTTGTTCCAACTGTACTGTTTTACTAAAAACATAGAAATCAGACAAATGGTCTTTATGTATTAATGACCAAAATACAGAAGATATATAGAAGCTTAAATAGAAATTGTAGAAATGAAAAGTTGTAGTGTGTGAAGTAAAACAATGTTCTATCTATTGGGCATTTCAGAAGAAAGTATGCATACAGGAGAAGACAGAATATTTTGGATTATAAGAGTTAATAGACATTTTTTAAAAGCAAACTATAAAAAAAACTTGAATGTGATTCTATACATATATGCAATTGTATACTTCAAAAATCAGTAGAGGCTCATATATTTCAAACATTCAAAGATGACTGAAAAATTGTTAGTGTTCTAAAATCTTTTGGGGAAATTCATGTACAGCAACTTCTGTTTTCAATATAATTCTCATTTTATGTTATAACAGTAATAATTTCAATGATACTGTTAGTTGGTTCTCTTTCTATAATTCTCAGGTTATTTGAGGTCCAGTAAATCCATAGCTTCTTTTGTTTAATTTAATTAAGAATTCTAATGATCAATTTAAGCTTGTCCTCTAATGATCAACCCATATTTGATTTTAGATAGAATTGAAATGAGGAGAAAATTTAGAGGAGATTTGCTTTAAATCAATCAACAAAATACATAATTTGACTTTGAGATGTGCTTTCATCTATAAAAATAAATAAAGGCCTATATCAATAGCATTTTAGGTAAAATTTTTTGTTAATTTTAGTTTGTATCCCTGTAAGGCTTAATCGTTTTTGTTGTTGTTGTAGTTGTTTGGTTTTGTTGTTTTTGTTTTCTGCCAGTCCTGGGCCTTGGACTCAGGGCCTGAGCACTGTCCCTGGCTTCTTTTTGCTCAAGGCTAGCACTCGGCCACTTGAGCCACAGTGCCACCTCTGGCCATTTTCTATATATGTGGTGCTGGGAATTGAACCCAGGGCTTCATGTATAGGAGGCAAACACTTGCCACTAGGCCATATTCCCAGCCTAAGGCTTAATCTTGCAAATAGGAATTATTTCCAAAATAACTATCAAGTTATGTTTCTTAAATTTTGGAATAATGAATAGTTGTTCATTTGTATTGTTAATCATAGAGAAATTTATCTGGGCACAGTGGTTCACATCTTTAATCTGATGTACTCAGGAGACTGAGATCTGAAAATCACAGTTCAAAGCTAGCCTATACAGGAACACCCATAGGATTCTATGTCCAATAAACTATTTACAAAAAGTTTTAATTGGTTCTGTGGCTCAAGTGGTAGATCACTACCTTTGTGCACCAAGATGCCCAGTCCCTGATTTCAAGTCCCAGGACCAGGAGGAGGGAGGGAGGGAGAGACAGACAGAGAGAGAGAGAGAAAGAGAGAGAGAGAGAGAGAGATAGAGAGAGAGAGAGGAAAAATAAAGAAGGAAGGAAGGAAGGAAAGAAGGAAGGAAGGGAGGGAGGGAGGGAGGGAGGGAGGGAGAGAGGGAGGGAGGGAGAAAGAGAGGGAGGGAGGGAGGAAGAGAGGGAGGGAGGGAAGAAAGAATAAGAGAAAAAGAACATCTTAAAAAAAAAAGTTAGCTTTCTGAGGAATCTCCATACCGTTTTCTGGAGTGGCTGAACCAGTTTACATTCCCACCAACAATGAAGTGGGGTTCCCTTTTGGGGACATCCCCTCCTACATTTATTATTGTTAGTTTTCTTGATAAAGGACATTCTTACTGGGGTGAAGTGGAATCTCAATGTTGTTTGATTTGCATTTCGTTTATGGCCAGTGATGTAGAGCACTTTTTCATATGTCTCTGGGCCATTCTCATTTCCTCATCAGAGAAGTCTCTTTTTAAGTCTTTAGCCCACTGTTGAAGAGGCTGTTGGTTCTTTGTGGTTTTGTTTTGGAGAATTTAATTTTTTTTAGTTCTGCATATATTTTAGATATGAGGCCTTTGTCTGTTGTATGGCAGGTAAAGATCTTTTCCCAATCTGCCGGCTTTCTGTTTATCTTGTGAGCTATGTCCTTTGCCCTGCAGAAGCTCTGCAGTTTGATGCAGTCCCATTTTCCATCATTTCCTTAACTTTTAGCCATTCTGGGTCTTTGGTAAGGAAGTTCCATCCTGTGCCAAGGAACCAAATTGTTTTTCCTACTCCTTCTTTAGTGTTTTCAGGGTATCTGTTTTAATTTCAAGGTCTTTGATCCATTTGGAATTGATTTTGGTGCAGGGTGATATATAAGGATGTACTTTTAGTTTGTTGCATGTGTTGAACCAGTTTTACCAGCACCATTTGTTAAAGAGGCTATCTTTCTTCCATCCTATTTTTTTAGCTCCTTTATCAAACACTAAGTAGGCATAGTTCTGTGGGTTCATTTCTGGGTCTTCAATTCTGTTCCATTGGTCTTCAAGCCTGTTCCGGTGCCAATACCAAGCTGTTTTTATTATTATAGCTTTATAATACAGCTTGAAGTTGGGTATTGTAATTCCTCCAGCACTGTTTTTTCTGCTTAGGATTATTTTTGCTATTTGTGGTCGTTTATTGTTCCTTATGAATTTCTGGATTGCTTCCTCTATTTCATTAAAAAATGGTGTTGGGATATTAATGGGTATTGCATGGAATTTGCAGATAGCCTTTGGCAATATTGCCATTTTGACTATATTAATCCTCCCAATCCAGAAGCATGGGAGGTTTTTATGCACTATGCAGATTTTGAGAAAATCACAAAACTTCAGTTCAGGTGAGAACTGGGGGCTCACACTTGTAATCTTAGCCACTCAAGTGGCTGAGAACCAAAGGATCTCAGTTTGAAGCCAACCTCTCAGAAATGTCTGAAAGATTCCATATTCAATTAACAACCAAGTGGTCGATGAGTGGTGTAGCATATGGAGTAGATCACCAGATAATCAAGGTCTCAAGGCCCTGAGTTCAAATACTGATACAGAAAAAAAGAAAGAAAGCTACAAACAAAACCATAAACACAGTTAGCAACCAAATAGAGAATCCTTATTTTCCAACATACAAACACTGAAAGCATATTTCGTCAGACAATATAGAAAACTTCCTCTTAATATAGAAAGATTTCAGATGGAATCCCATGGCTCTGTTTTATTCAAGATCTCATGAAACTAAAAATCTAGACTCAGTTTTGCCCAAACCTCATTTAAAAGTGTGAATTTAGCCATTTATTCCATGCTGTGTCTAGTTATTTCTCACTTGTGAGCTGATGGTAAGATTAGCTTTAAACTTAGTATTTAAAAAATGATTGGTCAGTGAGGTGGAGAAAGGCTCCTCTAGGTATTCCAATCCATTCTTTTTTTTTTTTTTCCAAATTTTTATTATCAAACTGATGTACAGAGAGGTTACAGTTTCATATGCTAGGCATTGGATACATTTCTTGTACTGTTTGTTACCTTGTCCCTCATACCCCCTCACTCTGCAGGGGCTGGCCTGGAACTCATAATCATTCTGCCTCAGCCTCCTCAGAGTATAACAGCACATGTGTAAAGCTTGGCTTTGGTTCTTACATTTATTTTCTAAAATTTTCTTTTTAGTAAAGCCACTACATTTTAATTCGTTGGTTACTGTACAAAACATTCAGTAAATATTTATAATAGTTTTATTTGTTTTTACAAAATTAATCAATGTAAAATGATTTATATTTATTTTGTTCAATTATTAAATCTATATGGATGTAATCTATAAAACTTAATGCATATATGTACTAAAATGTACGTCTTGGTTACAAAATAGTCTTATATTCACTAGTTCTGATATAATTATTATACTCTTAATAACAGTATTCATTTTTTCCCACAGAAGAGAAAGTTACTAAGATTTCAAAGAGTCTAAGTAAACTTATTACAATCATTAAGTTGGTGAATAACAATGAGGGAGGGTATAACATATATGGCAAGAAATGTACTCACTACCTTACTTATGTTAAAATCAACCTTCTGAACATAACATTGACAATAAAATTAAATTAAAAAAGAAACTTCTAATTAATAAACACTTCTTTGATGTTTTCTCATGTCAAGACACTATGCTAATTTTGGTGCTATTTCACTAAGTGACATAGGAACATAAATGATTTTATGCTCTGAAAAATGTCATATTCACTCTTTTCTTAAAAAAATTATTGTCGAGTTGATGTACAGAGGGGTTACAGTTACATATGTAAAGTAGTGAATACATTTCTTGGCAAACTTGTTACCTACTCTCTCACATTTTTCTCCAACTTTCCTCCCTCTCTAACAGCCTCCCCCCGAGTTGTCCAGTTAGTTTACTACATATTTTCTTGTATGTATTGCTGTTACATTGGACTGCTTTTTACCATTTGTCTCACCAATTTGATGCACACCTTCCCTTCCCTGATTCAAACAAGCATATTTGCAATGCCCAGGGTACCAAAGTCAGATACAGTGACAACAGAGGCTAAACCATAGAGAAGATAAACAATAGAAAAAATAAACAATCTCATATAAACTCATTTGATTTATTTTCTTCTCCCAGTACATTATAATAAATAAAATAATGTATTGGAAGGCATTTTAGATCAGGCCAAGCAATGAAATCTATTCATTACATTAAAATTCTAACTCACATGGGTTGCCATTAATTTGAATGGTAAGGCAGCAGCAGATAAGTTTCTAACAAATCTAGATAGTTATCTAAAATACTGTATATTACAAAAATATTCTAGTATATTTACAGTAATGCGAAAACTGTACAGCTTATCACACCTTTAAAAATCTTTATACGTCATTCTCCTTAGGTGACAAATGGCAGGAAATGGTTGTAATTCTCAAATTAGATTACTGAAGAATTCAGGGTAGTTGGTCAATATAGAGCATTCAGAAATGTCATGGCACAGGCTTCCATTTGGAGTGATAAGTGTTTTCAAAGCAGTTTAACATATAGTACATGAACAATGTTAAGATGCAGAAGATAGTATGATTAGTATCATATGTTATAAACTATGATTAAATTTGATTGTGTCTAAAGCACTGTGCTGATTGGTATATGAAATACTAAAGGATGCTACAGAGTTTGGCCAACTGGAACAAAGTAAAAGGACACAATTCACTGAGCAAAATCTGAACTGTGAGGAATCAAGGTTTCAATCTTCAAATGAATTCCAAATTTGCAGGATGTATGCTTACAGTCCATTGCTTAATTCTTTCTTTCCATTATTAGAAGAAACTTGAAACAGCAAGTAATTTACAATAAATAGGATTTTCACTAGTTACAGTAGAAGCCTAGAGACTCAAGATTGTGACAGTACATTGAGCCTTAATGCTTTATAGTCATTCTCAGTTGTCAAGGCTCAAATAAAATTCTGTAACCACATGTATCACCATTCTTGTTAGCTTCTTTTTGTCAGAAACTGAAATTCTTCAACCAGTCAGTAACTTTTGTATCTGGTCCAAATACAGATATTGAGATGAGCTATTTTTCCCTATTCTTCATCTTTCGTGAAAATTTATCTGATATTCTTGGCATCTGGCATCTACAGGATTCCTCTTTAATTTCCGTGGTTTCCTGGGATTGCTGGAATTTACTAGGCAGGAAAAGTGTGTGATTCTTAATTCTTCCCTTAGGTTCCTGATTAGTTCAAATGTATTTCCTCGTTTTGTATACATTTAAATAGTTTGTGTGCCATCACACTTTCCTGCATGTAGGGATTCTTTAATTTAAAAGAAGTCATGTAACAGATTATGTTAAATCTACGTAGAAAACCCACACTGAGATTGAAAAGTTGGAGACTTGATGCAGCTCTGAGATATAGTCATTTAAGCTTGAACAAGCTTCCAAATTATCATTCTGCTGATTGACATTTGTCTTATTGGAAGACAAACTACTTCAATTATTGTTATTATATTTCTCAAATCTAGCATAAAAGGATTTTATAGATCTCAAGAAAATTATTTGTAATAATATATAGACTTAGTGTCCAAATGCATACATTTGTTACTTTCATATTTGGTGGCTATATATCTTTTATTGTGATACAATAAATATTACAAACTGCCAATTTTGGAATTGAATTCAATATATACTAGAGCATTTGCTTCAAGAGCAAAGGAAATTTGGAAAGATAACATATAAATATGTTTCATTGTCATCTTTTATATGAATTATTAGGAAGAATTGTGTGGAATATTTCATTATTCTTGTCCTGTAATAACATCATATCATATTTGTCATAAATATTACATATGAACTTATATTATCTGTGTATATTACATACATAAAATACACAGATATATGCATAGGTTTATATAGCTGTATATATGTATGTATATATATACACACATATACAAAAGTTTATAAACATGAGTGTTTATGTATCTATGTATATAAAATGTGTACATGTATATGTGTGTGCATGTATATATGTGTATATACATATACACACGTATGTATATATTTGTGTGTATGTATATGTACATATATACATATATACATCATATAGTCTTTCTCCCTGCAACTCAAGAACTATGAAGGACAATTACATGCACCTTCCTCTGTCCATCCAAATGTAGATATTGCCTATGTTAATCTCTGATACTTTTAAATTCCACATTCATTTTTGCAATTTTTATGCCATTTGGATGAGCTAGGATGATTTATAAAGCATATCTTCATCTCATTTGCCCCAATACATGTGCACCATTCTCCTTATAACACATTTAATATTTATTTTTAAATTAACAATGATAGCATTTTTTTAATTGTCCAAGTAATGTACAGAGGGATTATAGTTACATACGTAAGGCAGTGAGTACATTTCTTATCAAAGTTTTAACCTCCTCTTTCATTTTTCTCTCACCTTCCCCCATGCCCCATTCCCACCCCACCCTCTCCTGGGATGTACTGTTGGTTTAAAACATATTGTCATTTAAGTATTGCTGTTGCATTTGCTCGCCTTATGCCTTTTGTCTCTCCATTTTTTTGTTCCCCTTGTCTAGTTCCGGTAAACATACATACAATACCCAGTGTACCACAGTCAGTTATAGTATCAACAGGGGTAAAAGCATGGGGAAGAAAGGCAAAAGTCAAAGACATAATTTCATAGGGTACATAGGAAATAAAGACATCAAAAAGAAACCACCTATTTCCAAATTTTTATTTCACTTAGTATCATCTTATGTGATCATATATACATTGCTATTGAGGTATTGTGTTCCTATGCTTGTACTATCCTAGACAAGTACTAATTGTTTCCAATGAATGAAACCATACAGTTTATGTTTCTTTGGGACTAATAGCATTTTCTAAATTATAAATTCAAAGTAAAACAACAAATTTACAAGGAAAATATTAACACTAACCAAAAACAATAATTTAGTATAAAATAAATATTTCACATAATATAAGTGTGAATATATTATACATAATGTGTTTCTGTCATTGAAGCATTATTTTTGAGATTAGTGACCTGAGAACAAAAATATTTGCCACATTTTTCTACTTAACATCATAAATGATCATGATGAAAACTAACATGTAGAGAGATGGCACTTTAGTCATTTAAAACATTCACTTTAGGATGCAAATTAGAGCAGGAAGAGAAAAGAAAAATTAACACCCATTTGAAGCAGATAATTTTTTAGAATGTAAACAAAGCTAAAAGTCAAAATATATTTCTACACATACAACCGAGGTAATAATTTGGGAAGCTATATTTTTGTCTACCTTAGGATAGAAGGGAAATTTATCTGGCTCAGCTTGGCATTTATGACAAGTTTTCACATTGTGATTTCACTAATCCATGAATGTAAGGATTAATCACTTCTTCCACTGCCACAATATGCTCCTGTCAGTTGAATTCTTTTTGAAAGAAAATCCACTTGCCTGAACATTCAAGATAAGAAAATACCAACATAAATTGTAAAAAGTTTTCAAGACTTGTAAGTAAATATGTCTTGTTGACATTTTTTTAAAAATGACAGGAACCAGATGGAAGAACTGAGTCAAATTGTAGATTAAATAGTATATGGTCTGTAATGTGAATAGGTACCATATAAAATTTCCTATACTATTTGGATCCTCTAAAACAATGTTCCAATTACTTGCAACAAGAATGATATGTTCACTCACTATAATACTCTAAAGGACAATCCAATGAAATACTTATAATTCAGATACAAAAATTACTTATCTTTCAATTATTTTTATAATAAAATTTCTAGGAAAATTATTTTATGTGAAAATATTTCCAACATCCCAGCAAGATGTTAATTGGTAGAACTGAAGAAGCATTGATTCTGAACTTTTTTTATTTTGAGGTTAAATAGAAAAACAAAAATTATACTATTAAAAATGAAAACACATGAAATGAATTCTGTCCACAATGACAAGGAAAACATTAAAAATTATCAACAACCTTGACATTATTACTTCAGATTTTACCAAAAGTATATTTACTACTTATATACAAAGAATGCTATTTCAAACCAAAGAAATAAAACAACAACTGTGTTTTTTTATTGTTAAGGCCAAATACTAGGTAATATTATTTACATTGAACAACCATAGTTTAAACATCTTCAAGGTGACAGACACAGTGGTTCTGTAACAGTAAAGATAGACTTGTGAAGGCAATTTGAAAAACTGCAGTCAGGAAAATAAATGGAAAGCTTGAGTAACTAGGAAAATCCAGTTGCAAATTCAGACAAGGCAAATTCATAATCATAAGAAAAAACATTTAGCTGGCTTGTAGGTATTATCAATTATTTGACATAAATCTGACAACAGGACAACATTCCAAAACTCCTTGTTGAGCTGAGCACTGGTGGTTCAAATCTGTAATCCTAGCTACTCAGTTGACAGATCTGAGGCCAGCTAGATGAGAAACTATGACATTCTCATCTCCAATTAATCATAAAAAGCTGAAAGTGAATTGGGTTAAGGAGTTCTGTCTACATTTGAGCAAGAAATCTCATGGATAGAGTCAAGCCTTGGGACTCACACTCCACTAATTGTTACAAGGAAGGAAGGAAGGAAGGAAGGAAGGAAGGAAGGGAGGAAGGGAGGAAGGAAGGAAGGAAGGAAGAAAGGAAGGAAGGAAGGAAGGAAGGAAGGAAGGAAGGAAGGAAGGAAGGAAGGAAAGAAAGAAAGAGGAACCACCTGATTTATGGCAAAATTTTTTGTACAATAAGAAGACCAAGTAATGTGCACATATTCCATATACAATTGATTTTACTTAGTAAATTTTATAAGTGTGTATCTATTGATCAAAATCAATTCCTTAATAACTCCTCCATATCCATATATTCATTAAAATATCAGAAAATAGTATTTATTACCAGTTATTTCTTAGGCATTATCAGCAAACTGATAAGTGCTTGCAAACATATCCACAGTTATAAATTCTGACTAAGAAATAAGCATAAACTTATCTATACCTGTAAATTTTGGATATGCTATGTCATTTTTTAAATTTTGAGACATCAGTGTGACTTATTCAACCAGTAATTATAACAAGCAATTTGTGATAGGCTAGTTTTCCCCATGTACAGAGCCATTAATCTATAACAAAGTGATTTAAATTGGGGCAAAAGGAAGAAAATTGCATGTTATCTATTATTTCTTTTTTACTAATACTCTGTTCAAAAATATTTTCAACAACATATTTAGAATCAACTTGTCTCCCATGTTTAGCTCTAGTGGAGTCATGTCATGTCTTTAGGTATTATGTTACTATTGCTTCTTATGATTTTACTTTCAAGGAACATTTCTTATTTTCATGTACTGTTTTGAGTTTTCAAGTTAAAATCTTAATGACACATCCATAATTCTCATTCCATGCTTAGTTTAGACTTAAAGTCATATCTGTAACAGCCTACTTTATATTTCTTTTCATCTCAACATTCAATTAATGCCAATAATTAGATAATCTATTTGTAGTGAGATTAAATATTTTAAATTATTTTGATATGAATAAACCAATTTTTGAAAAATTACTTCATGTTGCTCCAACATAGGTTTATAATTGCCTGCATATAGTAACACTGTATAAACCATATGTCTTCATTTTCAGTAGAACATATGAAAAAATGTTATAGTAAGTACATCATAAAAATATGAAAGGCTTAATAAAGGGTGTTTCCCAGTAAGTAAACAATCCCACATGGGAGTAACACAGGAATATCTCATTATAATAAACACTAACCAGAAATTTTTGGTAGCTAAATTTTGGTAGCATTCCTTCAGTGAAGTCATCATTGCTTATTGTTTGCACAAACAAGAGCAATTCTGTAATAGTGCCTGTGGGTATATAAACGTGTGTGTGTGTGTGTGTGTGTGTGTGTGTGTGTGTGTGTCTGATACATGAGTGGTTTTAACCATAGTCAGCAATGAGAAATACATCTTCTCAGACTAATAGTTTAAAATAGATCTGAATTTGTAAAATCAGAGTCATCAACATGGTTTGGTCTATACACATATATCTAAGTTGTCACATTTCTACAAATGTTTTTTCTCATATTATTCACTGGATAAGCAAAGCAAAACTATTAATAAATAATAAAATAATGAACAATAATAAAATTCCACAGCATACATATTAAACTATAGTGTCCTCTGTTCTAATGTGAACTCAAATTATTTGATTCAGATTCAACAACATTGATGAGAACCAATTATTTTCTATAATACAGCAACATCAATAGTAACCTTTATGTTTAGCTCCGATTCTGGAATAATTACCTCATACTCTGGCTTCAGCTTGGTACTTTGAGTTAGTCAGCATTTTCATGGCTGTGATTTCACATCTGGCAGAACAACTTAAAAGGATGAACAATTTGCTGCAGCTTAGAGTTTTAGAGGTTTCAACCAATGGTGAAGTGGATTCATTACTATGGGTCTAAGAAAAAAAGAATATCCAGCTTCAGAAGGGTGTGTAGGAGGAAGCAAGTCAACTCACAGTAGGCAGGTGTTGGGAGGGAGGGGAGAGAGAGAGAGAGAGAGAGGGAGAGAGAGAGAGGGAGAGATTGGCTTTTGGCCTGGTCTATATGTCAGTGGTGAGGAACTCCTGCTGACTTCTGTGTTTGATCACAAATGTTGCAAGAACAAAACAGGAATGCTACTATCAGTGTTGAATTATAAGAGATTTTCTAAGAGAATGAATAAAAATACTGAATATGGCTTACCATTAATTGATTTTGAACTAATAACCACTAATAACCACACTGAGGTATCTAATTAGGTTTAGGTGTTTTAGCATATTCAGATGTAATGATAGTTTTGATTTCTTTCTAATTTTATATCTCTCATTCAATTTTTAGAATTACTTCAGCAATTTTTTCCCAATTTTTTCCCATTTTGACAGAAATAAAAATGTAGGCCTTGTGTACTGTAGGAAAATGTGCTACTACTGAATACAACCCATCCACATAGTAATAAATATGATTGTTTAAAAGGAAGTTAATTCATTGACTTCACTTTTCTAGTTCCCAACTATAGAGGAACATTTTTTATAATGAAAAAGAAATGCTGCCTTTAAATACCAAACTTAGAGAAATCTAAAGCATTTCAAGTGACAGAAATTGTGGTTCTAAATGTTTTGTTCAAAATCTTCACCCTGGTAGTACATTTGTGTGGCATTTAAAAAATTATTGAAAATTTCAAGATGTTGATTTTTTCATAATTGAAGACAATAGCAGAATTTCTCTATTGATAAGATCTACATAGGATTAGAAAAATATTTTCTATAAGTTCTTTATACATGTGTATATATTTATTTGTTTCTATTCCCACATATTCATATTCATTATTTATGTGATTTAGCCAAGTATATTTTGTTGAAGGATTATCCTAATATCATTCTTAGACAGTAATTTGGATTCTCATTCACTGTGTTTTAATGTACAAATTTGTAATTCTTTATATCAATATAATTTGATGTTTTCATATGTCAGTCTTTTATATTATATCTAGATACAATATACCTTAATCTATTTGGCAATAACAGTAAAGTGCACACTAAATATGTACACATATTAAATCAATGTCAATAATCACAAATTTACCAGAGCTGTAAAATCCCTGTGTATCTTCCTTCCAACAGCACTTCACTCTGATTATAAATACAACTATGATCTAACAAGATATGAGGAGCTTTTGTCAGAATCCATGCCAATGCCCTTGATGTGCTTTGAGACATTCAGAAGCAAAAAGAAAGTAAACTTTTTTTCTTTGTAAAGTATCCAGTCTCAGATATTCTGTTACAGTAGTGAAAATGACTAGGTCATTTCTATAAGTAGAGTGGGATTTTAACTTCAGACAGGTAAAAATATCTTATTTAATTTATTCATAATTTACTATACTTCTATAAAGCTGCTTAACATAACAAGTGAGCTCGGTAGAATTTGAGTCTATGAATACAATTAGTTTTTTTAATGTTAACAATAAAAAGTAAAAATATCGGGCTGGGGATATGACCTAGTGGCAAGAGCGCTTGCCTCGTATACATGAAGCCCTTGGTTCGATTCCCCAGCACCACGTATACAGAAAATTGCCAGAAGTGGCGCTGTGGCTCAAGTGGCAGAGTGCTAGCTTTGAGCAAAAGGAAGCCAGGGACAGTGCTCAGGCCCTGAGTCCAAGGCCCAGGACTGGCCAAAAAAAAAAAAAAAAAAAAAGTAAAAATATCAGTAAATTTTATCAGTCCATTGTGTGAGCCATTACAAAATTTTCTTTCAAAACATTCTATTTAACAAATATTACCATATGATAGGATATACAAGAAATATTGCTATTATTTGGTGTGAAGCATTTATGATACAAGTAACTGAATCTTGGGGCTGGGAATATGGCCTAGTGGTAAAAGTGCTTGCCTCGTATACATGAAGCCCTGGGTTCGATTCCTCAGCACCACATACATAAGAAAAAGCCAGAAGTGGAGCTGTGGCTCAAGAGGTAGAGTGCTAGCCTTGAGCAAAAAGAAGCCAGGGACAGTGCTCAGGCCCTGAGTCCACGCCCCAGGACTGGCAACAAAAACAAAAACAAACAAACAAGTAAATGAATCTAATATAAGTTCTGTTCCAGTAAATTGAAAATTATACTTCCTGGGAAAATAAGTAAAATGAAATATGACTCAAATATTAAATATTATTATATAGTGATAGAACTCTAGTGATGAAGCTCTGGTAGGTTTGTTTAATTTCTATGGTTTGAAAATACAATTTGTGTTATAAATGCAATGTAAACTTTTCAAAATTTAGAAATTATACATTATTTAATACAAATTATGGTGTCGTTCAATCATATTTTTGTGCCAAATATGGTCATTCATATAGATATTTCCCAAAATTAAAAATTTTGTGATTTGTTCTGCTCATTTATACTTCACTTTGATTACATCCATCTGATTAAATTACAGTGTTTTTATTATCATTCAATACATTAGTAGATCTGGCAAAAATTACTAAAATAAGTTGGCGTTCAGTACATTATTATGTCTAGTAAACATTACCAAAATAAGTTGGAACAAGATCAACTTAAGTTATCACAATATTTTAAAAATATTAACAGTATTCAAATATTTATTTTTAATACAGGGATTTATTTGTATATACACATAATAGAAAGCTTATTAAAATATTTACCAAGTATGGCATTAGTAATTTAAATAAGTGAATTTCATCTATTGTAATCTTACTGTATTTCCCACAGAACTTGTTTAGTTTGTATGGGCCCAAATTCTCTTGGCATTGAAATAAATATAATAAGTTTACCATTACCAAATAAAAATCATGTTTGTCTACTTCTGGGCACCAGGTGTGAATGGATCTTTTATTTTGTGTACACATCTAACTGTAAAATCCCTTTATACATTATGACAGTGAAAATTATAGTCTATGGTTGTAACAGTAAATTAGGATAACCTAAAGAAAATAGAAAGTAAGGAAAATATTTCCTGTATTGATTGGTGATAACTGTGTAATAAAACAGTTTGTCCATACAATATAGGCAAATTAGTTCTCTCAATCATATTAGTCAACTCTTATTTATATAAGAAAATTCACTTTCAGAGATGTTTACAATAAGAAATTTTCATTATGGGGGAAAAAAGCTTCATGGAGCTTTTGTTTAAATGTGCTTTATATCAATGCTCATTTCTTTTTAGTAGAAAAGACTTGTTGTTTCTCAAATTGTATTGATTGACAGGCAAGAGTGGAGATGTGTTCAAGTTATTAATCACATTGTATTATATCAGAATTAATATCATCACTATAAGTATGTGCTTCTGTAATTAAGAACATTAAAATTATGTATATTTAACTGAGTCATCAATGGTAGTTTAAGTTAATGACTAGTTTGCTTGGGCAGCTACAACACATTCTTCTAGTGTGCCTTTTTAGAGATATGCTTTCTGAACAACTGAAATTATGTTTCCAGTAGAATTGTAACCATTCAAATCATAGTACACTAAAATATGACTTGTCAGTCATATTATTTTGTACTTAAGTTCTTAGAAGGATAATATTCAACTTAAATATTGAAATACTTATTAATATTATGTTATCAAATAAGTATTAAAATACTTATCCCACTAAGAAGATATTTAGTGGGCATCATACATCTCTATAGTCATTTTGTCATTTTTGCTGCATCAGGATTTCATAGTATTTGAGGAGATTGATGTTTGATTGTTTAGAGTGACTCTATTCCTGCATCTACTTGAAATAAAACACAGACAATCACTACATATTATAATTTACCCAGGCCCATAAAATCAAAATGGATTAAAGAGAAGCAGTATTATTTTTATTCAATAACTACCACTTAGTAATTTCTTCTGAAAAAAACAAAAACATTATTTCCAATTCTTCCTCTCTGTATCCAAACATTTACCAGTAGAAAATTAAAAGAAAATGCATAATAGAAGCAATTGTGCTTTGAATGTACTTTTTGTTCTGGGTTTATTATTATTATTATTATTATTATTATTATTATTATTATTATTATTGCTGGCCTGATGTATGAACTCATGGCCTGGGCTCTGTCCCTGAGCTTTTTGGCTTAAGGCTAGCATTCTACCATTTCAGTTACATCTCTACTTCCAGATTTTGATTGTTAATTGGAGATATGTTTTGGAACTAGGGAAGGGAAAGGGAATATCAAAATGGAGAGACAGAGGATAAAAGACAAACCAATGCAACCACAATACTTACAAAACTATAAGCTGTAAACCAACTGTGCAACTCATGGGAAGAGGAAAGTGGGGAGGGGGGATTAAGGAGGAAAATGAAGGAGGAAATAACAAGTGGATAAGAAATATATGCACTGCCTTACATATGAAACTTTATCCCCTCTGTACATCACTTTGATAATAAGTGAATGAATGAATGAATGGATAAATAAAAGGAATTTCACACACTTTCCTGCCTGGCTAGCTTTGATTAGCTGTCCTCAGGTAGCTCATCCTCAGCCTCCTGTGTAGCTGGGATTGCAGTGTGAGACACCAGCACCTGCCACTGGGACATTTTTTTTCAGCAAGTGAAGTGTATTCTTTATGAGGGAACACTATTAAAAGTATGTAATGATGTATTTAGGTCTATGGCCATAGTAAATAATAGGGTCTAGTGAAGATCTTCACTACTTAGTATTAAGTGATAGTATTGCCAAGTCAATTTTTCCCAAGCCTTTATAGTATGAATTTGCTACTTTACTTTAGTTCAGAACAATAGACTTGGGGTATTCATTCACAGAGTAGCAAGCAGCTTTTCATTAATGCTGAATTATACAGGTGGATCCGGGGTATTGTATAAGTCCTAATAATTCGAAGGAGCTATTATATTTGAAAATTGCATATGCTATTTCCTTGATTTCTAGCTGCATTTTCTTAATTGGACAAACATATCATGCTGTCCCCAAATCAAGAGGTTAATTTCCTTGGCATAAATAATTCTATTACTACATTTGAGTGGAGATTTTTCTCTCTTTGTTCATAATACAACATGATTTGAAGCAGCATCCAAATGAATCTCTAAAGATACAATGAGCATATTATCTCCAAAATAACAAACGAACTGTCTTTCTTCCACCTGTGGTCACCATGCGTTCTCATCAGGAAGGATGTAGCAATCTTTTAAATAGTGATTTCTTAAGGCTCATTGTGCACTGAAGGAGTCATGAAACAAATGGTTCAGAGATGAAGACGAAGGTTGATCCAAGCAAAATCAGGTAAAAAAAATTATACTAGAGAAAATTATTTTTTAATCTATGAGAAAAAATACAAACCAGGATATAAAACAACATTTTGAAAAGACTGAACTACTAAAAGCAATTAGATTAACCGTGAGATTTAAATTTCTTACTCAAAGAAAGCACTGCTCCTGTAACTGTTTAGTAATAGTTACAGTCAAGCAAATGTATTCATGATAGCAATTTCTCGGTAATCCATTGGAAAAACAACCAAGAATTAGAGCAAGTAGCCATGCTTATTCTTTGCTACCCTAATTAGGACTGCAACACTTTCCAAGATATTTCAGTTAACTTATTCTCAGGTTCAGCGTACCATAAACTTCCGAGTTGTAGGCATTTGAATGAGAGAAGGTATTAGAAAAAGTTTAGGCAGATAGTTTCCACAGTTCAAACAGGATCTGTGATTCCCAGGAAGTTTATCATTATTGACAATCAAATGGTTGTGTTCAAAATATAATCATTTTTAGAAATTATACAACCAGCCAAGAGCAAATAACTCTTCTTCAAATGTATTAATTGATTATTTTATTTATTTGTAATCTGTTTAAAACTGTCTGACAATATTTGCTTTTTTTCTAGGTTTCCCTTTATTCAGCTTTATATTTAAAAGAATTATTCTCATTGTGGAGTGTAATTATAGATGTTTATTTTCATATGTGCATTGTAGATGTTTCTGAAACTACCCCAAATTGGTTTATATATTCAACTCAGATGCATCACTGTAATTTCTAATTTGAGACCAAAATTAATACCTTTGTTCTGAATGCATTCTTGAAAGAAAAAGAAAATTGAGTATTATGGTATTAAAATTAGGCATTTAGGGCTGGGAATGTGGCTTAGGGGTAGAGTGCTTGCTTAGCATGCATGAAGCACCACGTTAGCAGAAAAAGCCAAAAGTTGCTCTGTGGCTCAAGAGGTTGAGTAGCTAGCCTTGAGCCAGAGATAGTGCCTCAGGTTCTGAGTCCAAGCCCCACAACTGGGAAAAAACAAAACAATATAAAATTTGTGCATTTAACTTGTTAATAACTTCTAAACTTAATTGCAAAATTACTTTATCAATGACAATGTGCCTGCTGCCAGTATATAAAAGTCTTTTTTTTCTCACAAGTTTATATAGTACTTACACTTTTTGAAAAGTATAAAGGAATCACAAGTGTAATTGGGAGGTCAGATCTGGCCAGCGCCATCATTGACTGTGGAGGGGCATCAGATTCACTCCAGCTCAGATTAGAGCAGAAGCCAACTCCATCTTCACTAAAATCTCCCTCACCCTATCCAGGGAAGCTCCCCTTTATTATGATAAGTTATGTAAATTGACCACCTGAGGCCTGGGAGGTTCAAGGGAACCTGTGCCCTCCCATGAGTAGGCGTATCCACCTGAAGTCAAATCCATGTACCCTCCCATGAGTGGGCGTATCCACCTGACTTCAAATCCATTTGCTAATTCTAACTGGAATGATAGGTTGGTTCAAACAGATACTGTGAGACAGACTGTAACTCTATTGGCCACCTGCGTGTGTCCTAGCATGCTCTGCAAGTGCTGTATTCTCATTGCCACCTGCGTGTGGCAAGTTTGACTGTGATGTTTGCCTTATAACCAGGCTGGAAGACCACATGTGGGGGCGGTTCTGGCTCCCCAGTCTGAGCCTCAAGAGTGCACATGTGATTTGCAGTTTTGGCTACTGAATCTGATCTGCGACCAAGGCCAGTCAGTTCGCTTTTTGTTTGACTCTTATTTCCCCAATAAATCCGTCTTTTTATCATCTTGTAGCTGGAGACTGTGTGGTGGACTCTTGGAGGAACCAGGAATCCCCTCCCTTGGGGGAGAGAACCCCCTTTCATTGTAGCAAACCCCACTTCAAAAGGAGATATATTAAACAGATTTTTTTTTCTGAGAAAATATCACTATCTCAACTCGAAAAGTTGGTAGCCTGGATAAAAGGCTTTTTTTTTTTTTTTTTTGCCAGTCCTGGGCCTTGGACTCAGGGCCTGAACACTGTCCCTGGCTTCTTTTTGCTCAAGGCTAGCACTCTGCCACTTGAGCCACAGCGCCACTTCTGGCCATTTTCTGTATATGTGGTGCTGGGGAATTGAACCCAGGGCCTCATGTATATGAGGCAGGCACTCTTGCCATTAGGCCATATCCCCAGCCCTAAAAGGCTTTTTTGTTGTCACTTTTTTTTTCAATGTAGCTTCTCAGAATAATTATACCATTGATTCCTTTGGGATCATAGTGAAGTGCCAGACTTTGAAGTCAGGCCCTACTTTACCACACGAACCCCACTTTACCACGTGAACCTGAGATAAGCAGGCCCTGTGAACAAGCCCAGGACAAGCTTATTAGGGCCCAGCCGGTCGAGAACCCTAACGACTGGGAATGCTTAACTCTAACTGCCCCTAGAATGCCTCAAGCCCTGAGCCAATCAGATTTGTACCCGTAATCTTGCTTGCTTAAATACCTGATTGCTGTACCTTTGTCTTTTGCCTTTATAAGCTCTGTGTAATCGCAGCTGGGGGCTGCCTCCTAACCTCCACTGTGTCGTTGGGTAGGACAAGGCCCCAGCTGCAGCCCCACTTGAATAAAGTCTTGCCTTGCTATTGCATTTCGGAATGTCTGAGTCTAGGTGCTCTTCTTGGTGGTGGTCTCGCGACTTGGCAGAACAATAGTACTTCCATGTTCAAATTTCATTGATGTCTTTGCCTATTCATATTCCAACTAGGAATTTTTGGTTACAGTTCATTACTGTCAACCAGTAAGTATGGTGGGGATTTTGCATTAGAAATGTACTCAGGTTAAACTCCAGGTTGGCTACTTTGAGAATTCTTAGCCTATTGTTTAACTTCAGTTTAGACTATTTATACTTCAGAAGGGTATACAATTACTTTGAGATGACTAATCTAACATTTCATGGGCTATCAGGCTATTATCAGAACAACATTGTAAAATGGAGTGAAATCTATCCACAAGTACAATCTCAATAATATAATGACAGGTCACCACTCAGTAGTCATTGTATCTGATCAAGAGACCCATGATTTTGTATTCTCTATTAGCTGCTCTTCAAGTATTTATCTGCTACATAGCCAAATTGACCTCTTTGGATAATTAATTACAGGAAAGGCATGCAAGTGATATAGTTTACAGATGGCCACTCAATAAAAGAGGTCTGAAATTCAAGTGGAAAAAAAGCTGTATTGCCAGTTGTCAAGGCTTTATTGAATAAGAAAACACATATCACAACAGACCATACCAAAAATTGATAAACTTCATAATGTCAGAGAAATTAGAGAGTAGTAATCATTATTTGAAAAGATGTCTAGGAGAGCAAAAGCTATATATGCTATTATAACATCATCTGAATCTGAAGGTCCAGAATGAGTCTGAGAAAATTTAAGGACTCTTCAATTCATAATAATCTATCTCCATAAGGTGTCTTTTTATGACAATTCTAAAGTCATTTAAAATTGGTTTTCCTTTTGTTATGCTACATCTTTTCAGTGTTCAATCTTAGGTAATAAGTAGGAGCTGTTACTTCCTAAAACATATGATGACTTTATTCAAAGGCAAAATGTGTACCTAAACTAGTAGAGGATCTTTTAAGAAAATGAAGATAAAATAGATACAAGTATCACCTGCTTTCACAGCTTGTGATTAAATGCTAATAGAACATGTATTTTTTGATTGCAGGTAATAACTTAAATAAAGTGTATGTAGTGAATTTAACTCAGCATTATCAGAAGCCAACCTGTAGCCTTCTGAGTTCTTCCAATTTTCTAACACTATGATATCTGTGCATACCATCGCTGTGGCAGTTTCCAGCTATAA
The DNA here is from genome assembly GCF_023159225.1 of Perognathus longimembris pacificus. Taxonomy (NCBI): domain Eukaryota; kingdom Metazoa; phylum Chordata; class Mammalia; order Rodentia; family Heteromyidae; genus Perognathus; species Perognathus longimembris. The sequence goes on along the minus strand of NC_063181.1, from coordinate 20,172,882 downwards.
ATTGAATCAAGTATTTTAATGAAGCATATGCACACTCATTTGTAAGTGTCCCTACAGCTAAGGACTCTGAATACCGATTAACTCATTTTTTAATTAAAAAATAAAATTCTATGGAGAATCTCAGTAGAATTCTATACAATCATAAATTATACAAACACCACCTCTGTTTTGTTCCAAAGTATTTATATCAGCCCACACCAAAAGACATCAATTTTCTTTTCAAATTTATGTATGTAAACACACACATATAAGCCTATGTGTGTATGAATGTGATATATAGGTATATTTATATGTATGTGTGTGTATGTGTGTGTTTGTGTATATATATATATATATATATATATATATATATGTGTACTGGTTATTTGATACGCATGGAAGAAGCAATTTGTGACCATGTATGCCTGGCTTTATTAACACAACGTTTTTGAGGTTCATCCATTATCTAGTCCAACACTCACTGTTCTTGATGATTAGTAACAATCTGTAAGTAAATCAGGAAAAATTCCATATACTCAGGGTTTTTCAATTTACAAAGTGTTTGAAATTTTGCATTATGTTAGATGGTAATGATTGATATGGCAAAAGAGTCATTGTAAGAAAGAGTATGTGGGGTTTTTGAAGGAAGAGTGAACAATGTTGCAAGAATATATAGTAAACCACATTAAGATTTAAAGAATGTGGATGTATACCAAAGAAGTTACATTGGTTAATTGGCAGTGGTTGAGAAGCATTTTATACATAAGATTTAAATTTAGAAGTGCCTTTGTCTGAAAATCTTCATAGAGTGGTTGAAAGACGTGTGCTAGATCCCATAGATGAACAGAAAGATTGTGAGCCCTATTGTAAAGATAGTGCCTCTCACTATTACAGCATCATTTCATGTTGTCAGGGATAAAACCTAGGATCTCTTGCCTGAAAGAGAGACATTCTACCACTGGCCTGTATTTCTAGGCCTGGAAATATTTTATACATTTATTCTATGTTTAAACAATTGCTCCATTAAAAATATTTTGTAATGATATGCTAAACTTAGGAATTGAGAGATGAGGTTATGGTGATTCAAACTATAAGGTAGAACTGAGGTAGTAATATATGCACACATTTTGACACACTGTTAAAAAGTTTTCTAATTAATTGGTACTGGGGAAAAATGGATTGAAAAGATGACCATTTTAGGGGACAGAATACTTGAAAGAATAATATTGTAGAAGTGAATGAGAATCTAAACACTTGGAACCATTTATTATTCTCTTGAGGAAAGTCTACTAGCAAGAATGTTAACCAGGTGACTTATCACAAAGAAAAGTCACAATATGAATCAGCCAGATATCATAAAGAAAATGTGTAGTAATGTCACTGTCTCAGAACTGATAGTACATGGTGAAATATGTGATGATTTCAAGTTTGGTATTTAATTTAGATACTTTTTTGAAGAAGTATTAGCCTTCTAAAACAGGGAAGAAACTTCAGATTGAAAGAACATCAAGCCAGCAGGAATCAACAGTTTTGAGAGAACTTAGACCTACAACATGAATTGGTAATTTAGGGCCTAAAGGCAAAATCCAGTCTGCCTTGTGTGTTTTGATAGAACATAGGCACATGCATTGATTTATACTATGTACATAGTGTGAATACATCAGCGTGAAATAGATACAACAAAGACAACAAGGCACCAAAATCACAAACTATTGATTAATGGGCCTTTCATAGAAAATATTTGCAGAATTTCACCCTTTGGATTAAAAAAATATCATTTTGCATAGAATATATATTGTAATTTGTAAAAATATTGTCAGTCTCACAGTTTTCTTTCTGATGTTTAACATTTCTCTCTTGTAAAATAAAAAATAACAGAAATCAGGGCTAGGATCAATTGTAAACCTGATGGTTATGAACAAGCTTATCGATTATGAAGCTCCTTTAATCACTACTACTTGGTTATTGAAAGAAACAAATTATCTATGTCAAGGTAGTCCAAGCTCCTGGTTGAATCAAATAAGAATTCTGACCAAAATTATTTAATAAATAAAGCTAGTAAAGTATAAGTGAATCTTTTTTTTTTTTTTTTTTTTTTTTTTTTGCCAGTCCTGGGCCTTGGACTCAGGGCCTGAGCACTGTCCCTGGCTTCTTTTCGCTCAAGGCTAGCACTCTACCACTTGAGCCACAGCGCCACTTCTGGCCATTTTCTATATATGTGGTGCTAGGGAATCGAACCCTCGGCTTCATGTATGCGAGGCGAACACTCTTGCCACTGGGCCATATTCCCAGCCCCAAGCGAATACTTTTGTATTATATTGTTTCATTTCCTTTTCTCTTCAGATCTAAAGAATACATAAAATATATAGGTGTGCATATATGTATGTATGAATGAATAGATGTGTGATAAATGTATATATATATAATGTGGATGCATGCATATGGAGACCTGCAGATATATTTGTGTGTACATGTGAGTAAGTATACATGTACATTTGTTTTGTATACATGTATGTATATATATTCATATATGTATATGTATGTATATGCATATATATGTATACACACAGACATGCCTCATCCCCTTAGTAATAATGTTTTAAACAACCAAGATAATGAAAGATAATGATGTTTGAGAACAATATACAACCAACTCTTTATTACTTTTAGCTGCTGAGGCAATAATATGAGAGAATGTTAGCTTCATAAAAAAGTATTCTAGAACCCGGAAACATGTAAGAACACCTAGAAAAGTGGTAAAGCTTCCAATAAATCCCAGAAAATGTTGTCAAAGGCAAAGAAGCTTTTTAATCACTGTAGTGTAAAATTTCAAATGCCTTTATACAGAAGTTAATGGCCAGCTGTTCTTCATCCCACAGAGAAAAGTGCCGAGCAGCCCAGAACTGCAGAAATAAAGTGAGCAATAAGGAAAGACTACAAAAAGTAAGCCTAGAAACATTTTAAGATGTATAAGCAATCTCTGCAGACTTTGAACGTTGAATAGATGTGTAGGTAACTGTGAATGGGTACCCCAGGACAAGCTTAGAAAGAGGATTGGCATATTTCTGGCCCTTTAACTTTTGGGGTGACTTCAAGTCTTATAATAATTTCTCAACTACCTAGACAGGAATTAATTCAGGAAAAAGATTTCAAAACTTGTAGGTCTAGGTAGGTATTTTGTAATGCTGTCTGCTTTTTACCTTGACTTGGAAAGTGAAAATGTTTTCACATTCAATGTTTATTAGATAGAAACCAAACTAAGTGTATGTGTTTTGTATTTAAGATCTAAAGTGAGTGTGGAAAGATGAAGAATAGGTAAAGAAGCTAGTTTAATTCTTATAATCACACTTTTAAGGTGTCACTATATATTTTTTAATTGTATGATGTAAATTGTAAATGAATACTTAAATTTTCAAAGAAGGTTTGCATTTCTCCATTGTATATTTGTTCTAAGAAAATGTCTAATTTTTTATTAATTATAAAGTATATCTTATCTAGGAGCTGGTGGCTACTCTCTGTATTCCTAGCTACTCAGAAGACTGAGATGTGAGTATCAAGGTTTGAAGCCAGCCCAGGCAAAAAAGTCTGTGAGACTTTTATGTCCAATAAGCTACTCAGAAAAATTAGAAAGTGGTGCTGGGGCTCAAGTGGTAGACCACTAGCCTTGAGCATAAAGAGGATCAATGACAGCTCCTAGTCCCTGAGTTCAAGCCCCAGGCCCAGCAAAAAAAATAAATAAATAAATAAATAAAATGAATGTTTAATTCTCATCCTTGTAGGAAATTTGAATAAGGTACTTAAAGCTCCAAAAAGCAAAAAAAAAAAAAAAAAAAAGGGTTTGGTGTACAACAAAAGTGAATAATTAGTGGAAATAGATCAAAATTTGATTTTTAAAAACAATTTAGAAAAAAAGATACAAAAAATCAGAGGTATTGAAGATATGGCTCACTTGGTAGAGTGCTAGCCAAAAAAACAAAAAGAAGAAAGGAGGGAAGGAAGGAAGGAAGGAAGGAAAAGAAAGAAAGAAAAAAAGAAAAAGGAAGGAAGGAAGAAAGAAAGAAAGAAAGAAAGAGAGAGAAAGAAAGAGAAAGTGGCAGCTTCAAGGTCAAGTCTTGGTCTAGGACTGAAAATACAAAATAAAATAAAAATCAGAGTTGTTATTAACCTTGATTTAAAACATTTATTTCAGAAGGAATTGTACTTCTGAAGTTAAAAAAAAAAACTGCTAAAGATGTTCTGAGATTTGGGGGAAAAATTATCTGCTGAGCAAAATAAATTGAAATGAATCAATGAGGCATATTATTGATAAATGAAAATATAATCAACTTTCAGATAACAGCTACACTCTGAACAGAGGAGCATAGTTGCAGAGAAAAAATAGTAACTACTATAATTAAATAAGTCTACTCCTACCTGAAAGTCCAGTAAAGAGAAGTTGCCTTCATAATTCCTAAGATATCTTGACCATGCCAAGGAGCTACTTATAAGAACATTAAAGAGAACTTGGAATTGGGATAAAACAGAAGTTATTGTTTAAAAATATCTTTAATTTTATGTTAATATTAAAGAATATTATTCACAAGCCTTAAATATACTTCATATGTAAGAATCCATTTATCCTGACTGAACTAAAACCAAATCAAGATTTTGTAGATTGCTGGTCAGAGGAATATGAATTCGCAACCATTGTCACCATGTAAAATTCTTTATATTTTTTCAAATGTGGTTTAGCTGAAATATGCCTTAACGCTAGCTAAATGTGAAGGCATCTTAGATACTAAAAAAATATAGAACTTATGTCTTTAGATCTTTCCCATTTCTCTTTCTATACATTATGGGCTCTTATGTTCCCAACATGACTTACTACAGCAATGCATTTAGTTTTATAGCAAACAATGTTAAAAAATGAATTGTTTTATTCCAGATTAATTTATTCTTAGTCCTTTTTGCTCTGAATCCTTTTTTTCACCTTTGAGGCTATCTCTAAGTTAATATTCACAATTCTGCATCATTGTAAATCTAATTTCCAATTATTGAATCAATTTCACTGAAACATATCCCACAAAATTTGCTCTATTTTGCTTTCAGTCTTTTGTAGATTATTATACATCTGCGAATTATATTTTTTATTTCTTTTTATCCAATTATTTGAATTTAAGTGCAATTTTAAATTATCTGATGATTTTGACCATAATCATTATGTAGTTCAGCATAGAATATAACATGCCTTCATTCAATAGTTGATTTAAAATACTGTACCTAGTCAAACCTGGCGCAGATCTGATCCCCAAGCACATAAACATCTGGGATAAGAAATCTCTCAATTTTGGTATAAGGACAAATAACTACAAAAGCAATACTTGCAAAAATGTTTGGTGTAAACCAACTGAACAACTCAGTTGGGGAGAGGAAAAGGGGGAGGGGGAGGGGGAATGAGGGCGGAGGTAAGGAACAGTACAAGAAATGTATCCAATGCCTAACATATGAAACTGTAACCTCTCTGTACATCACTTTGACAATAAATAAGAAAAAAAAAGAAAAGAAAAGAAATCTCAAGCATGTCAACACCCAAGCTTAAAAAAAATCCAAAGCTTGCCTGAAATAACAAAATAAAATAAGTATTTTATTATTTTATTTACAATTTTAACCGTTTCATAAAGGCACAGTGTCTCAAACTAATACAGTTATTGGCCTATCTCAATCTCACCTACTCACTTTTCACTAAGAGCTTGTTTGTAATCAATCCCACTACTATGGTTTCAATATTTCTTTAAAGTAATAATGCTAATAACTATTGCAGTTACTATTTAATAATCACAATGATTGTTAATAATTATTATAAATCAATGATAATTTTATTTAATAATTGTGATTATTATTAATAATGGCTAAATCAAAATATAATAGTAGGATAATAATAATGATTACCAGTAGTAATGACAACAAAAAATAGACTTTAAAAATTCAATTTTCTTTCAGAAATACTGTGATTAAAATATTAAGTTTAGCACTAAGAGTGAAAACCTCTGATGTGCAAGTTTTCTGGTTCTCTGATTTATTGTTGTATAGGTACAATCTGTGAGTATCGATTCCATCACTACACAAATTGCAGATGCTTGTTGCTGTCCCTCAGCCTTCAGAGCCAGGAAGGGAAGGGACTGGAAGGTATTGAGGAATCACTAATTACTCTGCAAGTAGCAATTCCTCTGGCGATTTTAGTCCTGGTACATAGGGATTTCCCAGAAAGCAAGATTCCTCTGCCCTTGGGCAGAAAACTATCATGCACTCAAAATGCAAAAGCTGAATTCCTTAAATGTAATATCTAAATTTCTTTTCTTTAATATAGTGAATTTGAAGTTTTATTCTTCCCCAACTGTTAATTTTAAAATAGAAAGATGACATCTTAAATTTGTATTCAACCCTCAATTTGAAAGAAATTTTAGTCTCGACTTTATTAATTCTCTAGATAAACATGTAATGCAAAAGTAAACTTTATAAAAGCTTAACAAAGAATACATTACTCATTGTTCTCCAGCAGTTTCACTCCTGTTTATAAAGTAAACATATAACAAAAGCCATTCTATCCAAGCTCAAAAGGTCTCTCTTCAATGTGGTCTTGGAATCACATGAAACAATATACTGTGATCATGGATTTTTCCTTCATAGTCATGACGTGTGTATGTGCATATCAGTTCATATATATGTGTGTGTGTGTGTGTATGTATGTTTAGAATATTCTAGGAAATTTCACTTTTGAACAGTCTTTTCTTATAAAAGAAAATGTAGATATAGTTTCATAACTTGATTTTCAATTACTAGGAAATATGTGAATTTTAAGCAAATTATTGTTTTCTATCTATGGTTAATTTTGGAAAGCAAGAAAATCCATATTATCAATATTTACACAAATAGAGTCCTTGTCATTTATTATAAGGGGAGGTATAATTCATCAAAACATTTACAGATCCTTTAGGAACATCAATCACACTATAAAATACATTCAGATTTAGCAAATTTTCCCTAAGGAAATAATTACATTAAAATGTAAACTGTTCATTAAAGTTATGTGTATAATAATTTAGAAACTGAAGAAAACTCAAATGGGAATGGGTAAAATTTATGATATTTCATGTAGAAATTAGGGAGCCTGTACTTAAAGTGAGACTTTTAAAAATGTACTTAAATTAGAAAATTCAAGAAAGAAAATAGGGAACACTTTGTTTTATTTGCATAGTTATTAAACATTTCACAAGTACATATACTTTTTGGAAAAAAGTATGTAATGACAATATACATAGTACTAATCCTGAAGTTTGAGATTGAAGTATCACACATTCATCTTATTAAATATGTATGTATGTATATTAAATGTCATAATTTTTGTATAAATGTGAGAAAATGGAACCAGGGAAGTTGGTGACAGGTAGGTTAGGGAAAGATAAGGGAAATGATGGAAAACTTGACACTGACATATGCATTATACTAACAAAGTGATACAGTAAATCGAAATTTGTTTGTGTGACTACTTAAATACAATTAAAAAATGAAAGGATGCAGTATTTTGATTTGTAAAAGACATTAATTTGAGTAAACCATTTTAAAATGGTTTTTCATTAAAGAATGTCACCAAGTTTGGTACTCTAGAATTGACCAGAAAATCTGAATGCTATATAGAATTGACTAACTACAAAGTAGTTAGGATCTTATTTGAAAAGTTTTCTAGTGCTACATGCTTCATTTCTCAAAAGTGAGGAAAAGCTCAAGAATAAGAACATGAAGAAGAACCAAGTAAATGTGAGCCCAAGGTCCCATTTTTTAGCTGGGTTTGGAACTTCTTTTCTGAATTCAAATAAAATGTCCAGTTACTTTAAGGAAATATTTAATTGTCATATTAATTGGATGGAGAAAATTAAAGTTCTTTTCATTTAAATGTTAAATATGTATGTCGTAATTCATGGAGAAAATGCCATAATAATTTATATTATTTGTAATATTTTTCTTATCTTTAAGTAGTTTTAAAATTGGTTACCACTGCCATTCAACAAATCATTATTGCATTTTGATTGTTATCACCAGTTTTGTAACACTCCTCCTTTCCTCCCTATCAATAACCACTCCTCGATTTTCATAGTTTCATAGGATATACATTTAATATGGCCCCTTTCTCTGTGTATTTATCTTTTCACATCTCTTTAGAAATAAAGCATATCTTTATGTCTAGAGCAGACAAAGGTAAGGATAAATTGAATTTAACCAGTTTTTTTCTTATAAATATTAATAACAATGTAAAGACAACAGAAACATGTTTACATCACAATTTCCGTTTGATTTGAATGTTATTTAACAATATAGGTGGGACTTCTTTTTAATCTGAAATTCAGTAACATAGTAAGAAATTGTAAATCTCAAGTTAGTGTTTTTGAAAATAAAAATGGATAGTTCTCTAAGAGTAGTATTCTATCACAGAACAGGCCTAAGCTTTAGAGATACAAGCATTCTTAAATTCTTTATAATTGGTTAGAAAATTAATAACAATATTGTTTTATTCACCTATATTTTCTCTTGTTGATGGTCCATAGTTTCAGGAAATCTTAAAAATCTTGAACCACTAATAATCACACAGTAATTATATGTCTTCCTGATAGATACATCTATTGTGAACACAGAAACTTCATTTATTTCACAGTGAACATTTCTTCTCGTCTGAAAATGTGATTTATTTTTCAAAATTAACTTTATGATAAAATATCTCAGATGCCAAGTTTATTTATTTAGTATTTTGATAGCTCTGTTATATAATTATTTTTACTCAAAACATAAAAAAAATGAAGAAACGGGCTGGGGATATAGCCTAGTGGCAAGCGTGCCTGCCTCGGATACACGAGGCCCTAGGTTCGATTCCCCAGCACCACATATACAGAAAACGGCCAGAAGCGGCGCTGTGGCTCAAGTGGCAGAGTGCTAGCCTTGAGCGGGAAGAAGCCAGGGAACAGTGCTCAGGCCCGGAGTCCAAGGCCCAGGACTGGCCAAAAAAAAAAAAAAAAAAAAAAAAATGAAGAAAGAATTTTTCATATGTTCCTAAATAAATATCTCTTACTTCTGACTAATGGTTTATAAATCTGCAAAATTTTTGATCTTATTAATTTAGAGCCTAAAGATATCCTTTTAAATGAGATTGAACATGATTTCTGGAGAAGATATAGAAGAAATGCCAATAGCATTAAAAAGAAATGGTATAATCTGTTTGTATTGACTTTAGATCATATTAAGTACATATATAAGATGAGTACATCATTTAGGATACTTTTCTAAAGGAAAAACAAAGCAAAGCAACCATTTTGATCCTTCACTGTAATTTGGGACACTGAAAGCTATAATTTTCAAGATTCAGAATCAAAATATTGAGTGGTGGAATGTTTTATTGACAGATTCTGTATGATACAGCCTCAAAAGATCTATAAAAGCACAAGCTTAAAACTTCTAAATTTCTTTTATATCTGTTGTGTTATAAATCAAAGCAAAATGTGCAAATACTTGCTTAAAATATTATGTTTTTTGAAATAGGCATTTAATTAGGATTTTCCTCTGCATGATGTATTAAAATGAAATCAATTCTAAAATTCCACTTCCTGCTTAGAAATTGTGAGGCTACTGACATTTATTGAGTAATTGCAAAGTCAATTGAAAATAATAGGAGTATGTCCAGTCCTGTTACCTAATAGTTGTTTTGAGGGGAAGGGACAATTATCGCTGGGTTACTCCTGTCTATCTAAAATCTAGACATACATTTTTCCCTTATACAGTTGCTCTCCTCTATAAGCAGTGAGAAGAAATTCCATCTTTTACAGCAGTGATGGAGATGGTACCACTAAGAGAATTATAAACAAAACCTACTTAACCCCTCATCATTCATTAAATTACACCATTTACTTAGTTTTCTATAGTTGGCTTTCCCTACATGCCCCCAACCTTTTTCCATTGTGTTTTCCCTTCCCACACATCATCATCTTTTGTCAATATTTTCTATAAGTCACTTGCAATCAAGACATTGGGTTTTCAATTTCTATAAACACAAATTAAATGTTTTATGGTTTATTCTTCCACTCACAGGTCAGTTTCCAGTTTAATTTGCATTTCTCAGATGCAGAACATAGAGATAGAGGAAAATATTTCTTCTCCTCCATTTCTGAAGTTACCAAAAGAAATGCATGAATGGAGACACTCTCTTAATTCCAGATAATGCTGCTGAGTTCTTAAATGAATTCAACATCTGTGCTCACTCTACATTCTTATTCTGAACTTATGCCCTGTATGTAAGACTGCGATATTAGAAGATAGGAGTTTGGGGATGTAATTAGGTTAGGAGGGTAGGACCCTCATGAAGAGATCTGGGTCCTAATGAGAAGAAACTGAAATTCTCGCTTCCTTTCTCTACATCACATAATGCTTGATCACCAAAATGCCGATTTCTTTATTGAAATTGATGCAAAGTCCTTCATTGTCTTCTCAAGGATTTATGATTAACCAACAATCACATCTAAGTTGGTGCAAGATTTCATACTCTTTGGGAAAGCTATTCAGCTGTACATATTTCAGCCTACCCTAATATCCTAACATTCTCTCAACACTAATCATGATCATTCTCACATACTTTACGTTATATGTAGAGACCAGTGTGTAAACTTAATGTCACCATGCAGTATAAAATAGGAGGGATGTTTGTATATCTCTGAATTTACAACTAACTTCACAAATCATTTTCCCCAATGGAGATTCACTTTCTTCTGTGTCACATAAAATGCTTGAGATCCAGTGCCATTTCACATGAGACACCATATTGACAAAGGTAATAAACTTCAACTTTCACACTGATGTGAGATAAGCTTTTGCAGGGTAGGTTTTTGCAGGTATTTCAATTTGGAAATCCCACAGATGTTTAATTACTGAGAGATACACAAATGCCAAACAGACATATAATTGCTTCTCTAGTACATGCTATAAATCTCCCTGATAAAATTATTATTCTTCATGGACCAACCTATACCTAGAAAGCTGAGTTTATATCTGCAACAAGCAACTGAATACAATTAAAAATTGATCCCCATCTTTTCTACTCGATTTTTTAAAGCTTCTTATATCCCCAAATGAAATCATCAGCTATCAGACAATTGTTTCATAATGTCAAAAAGACAGATGGTTACAAAGAGACAAACAGTTAATGAGACAGATTAAACACTGCACTAACTGGACTATCATTTTATTTGTTATTTGTTTATTATTTATTTATTTTGTCAGCCATTGGTCTTGAATTCTTGGGCCTGAGCACTGTCCCTGAGCATCTTTGTGCTCAAGGCTAGCACTCTACCACTTGAGGCACAGGTCCACTTCTGGTTTTGGTGTGTTTAATTGGAGGTAAGAGTGTCACAGGGACTTTTATTGCACGGGCTGGCTTCTAACCGCAATCTTCAGGTCTCAAACTCCTTAGTAGATAGGGTTAAAGGCTAAACCACCAGCTCCCATCTCTTACTCTACTTTTAATTAATGCATTTTCACTGTTACTGTAAACGTAGTGTACAGAGGTGGTACCGTTATACAAGTCAGGTAAAGATTACATTTCTTTATGCACAATGTCACTCTTTCCCTTGATCTCTCCCAGGTTTTCCCTACCATGCCCAGCCATAAGCTACATAGTTCATTTCCAACATAATATCTAGTGAAAATCACTGCTGCTTTTGTTCCATCTTTTTCCCACCATTTTTGTGTCCCCCCCCTTCCCCTCCAAACACAGATAAACAAGATAAAGGGAAAAGAAAAAAATAATAGTAACAAAGAAGAAAAAAAAGCCTCTTGTTTCCATTTCCTAGAGTTCATTTGGATAAGTATTGTTTTATATGATCAGAGGTCCATAGCTATTGTGCCTTTGTGCACCTCTTCTAATAAATTCTCCTTTCCTTCTACTGTGAGTAAATACTTCGACCCATACAATTTATCATGCCCCAGTATATATTTTTTCTTAATCTAAGTGTTTCAACTTTTAGCCTAAAGGTTTCAATTTCTCTCCCACCAGGTAGGACCTATGTGTGGATTAAGGAAAAAGAACTAACAGTCAACTGGTTTTGCCTTGGCAGGAAAGAATTTTGACCAAATCTTTTACTGCTGTAGAGATTTTAATTCTCAAAAAAAAAATCTATAGGAAAATAACAAATGGCATAAAATCTCCAAGTTCTCCTTCCCAATTTCCTCCACTCCTATCTTGAAACACTCCACAGGTTTTTAATAGATTGATTTCTTCCAACATAACAGGGACAGTAGGAGAGAGAGGGGGAGGTACAGAAACAGAAAGAAGGATTATTCCTCATTTTGTTATCCCTTTCTGGACTAAATCAGACCAAATAACTCATTTTATAGCAGAAATACAACACTTGCTGGCAAAAATCTATGATATAGTCATTAAAATTTCATGCTCTACACCATCTTCAATCCTTGGAGCAAATGAAACAAAATCTAGACCTTTAGGAAAACTGTTAAGAAATTGGACTTAAGTAGCAGCAAACATTATTTCCTGTATGTATATAAATTCAGAATACTATAAATAGGGGGCAGCAATTAACCTTTTCTCCAAAATTTCTGCCAATTTTAGTAGAAATTATTCTTAATTCAGGCAGTACTAGAAATGTTTCTGTCTCGGTTTTTCCTTCTGAAGCAAATCTAGATTAGTTTATAATTTTTTTTCATTTTCACATGCAAATTAAAACATACTAAAAATAAATGCTTATCTGAATTAAGGAAGAGAAGGGGAACATTAATTGGGGAGGAAGGAAAGTGAGAGAAAATGATGGAGGAAGTAATAAGTTCGACAAAAAATGTACTCATTACCTTATGTATGGGGATGGGGATATGGCCTAGTGGCAAGAGAGCTTGCCTCATATAAATGAGGCCCTGGGTTCAATTCCCTAGCACCACATATACAGAAAACGGCCAGAAGTGGCGCTGTGGCTCAAGTGGCAGAGTGCTAGCCTTGAGCGGGAAGAAGCCAGGGACAGTGCTCAGGCCCTGAGTCCAAGGCCCAGGACGGCCAAAAAAAAAAAAAAGAAAAGAAAAGAAAAGAAAAGAAATTACCTTATGTATGTAACTCTAACCCCCCTGTATATCATCTTGGCAACAAAACAAATTAAATAAATGGTAAGACAAAGGATGCAACAGAGACACTCACAAGACAATATGTTTGAAATTAACTGTATAACTCATGGGAGGGGGAAGTGAGAGAAAATGAATGAGGAGATAAAAAGTTTGACAAGAAATGTATTGAGTACCTTAAGTATGTAACTGTAACCACTCTGTATATCACCTTGACAATAAAATTAAATTAAAAATAAATAAAGCATTAAAAGTAAACTGAAGCTTAAGTTATAAATAAATCAACTATTTTGATCTTGTTGCTACACTGAAAGGTCTTTATAGAATTTCCCAGTTAATCATAACCTTCTAAATATAAAATGCATGTGCATGGAAATATAACCCAAATTTCATTCCTGGATTTATCTCTTGATCTGAGAGAAGAATAGATAATATTCTGATTAAAGTCCTTCAGTCATTTCTGAATTACCTCACATGGAACAATTTATTCACCTGGTTCTATTTTTTTATTATTTACTAAAAGCTACTTTTTTTCTGTAGCTTCTTTGTATATTTCCATTAAGAAGTAAAGTTCTTTCTACGAAACTTAACAAGTTGTATGACAAAGTACTCTAGGTGCTTATGTTCTGGCATACATTATTAAGTGTGTACTAGAACTTCCCAAATAAAATTTTTGAAGAAAGAGACCACATTTTTTCTTATGTTCATTACCTCATTACATCCACCCTACCCTGTATAGTTTTGTTTCTATAACATTTCAGCATTCATTTCTGCTGACATATCACCACAAATTTCTTTTTCAGTATATAACCCTAGACAATGAGAAATTCTTTTTTTTAATCTAGTATGGAGCATCTTTTTTCTTATTTTGTTTTAACACAAAAACATTTTATTCGGGCTGGGGATATAGCCTAGTGGCAAGAGTGCCTGCCTCGGATACACGAGGCCCTAGGTTCGATTCCCCAGCACCACATATACAGAAAACGGCCAGAAGCGGCGCTGTGGCTCAAGTTGCAGAGTGCTAGCCTTGAGCTGGAAGAAGCCAGGGACAGTGCTCAGGCCCTGAGTCCAAGGCCCAGGACTGGCCAAAAAAAACAAAACAAAACAAAACAAAACAAAAAAAAACATTTTATTCAGTATGGCACACTATTTGCAACTAATATTTGTTCTTTGTTTAAGCTTCATGATTTTTGATGCTCACATTTCAAAGTTGGAAGACTATAATCTGATAGCAAAGATTGCAGTCTTAAATCATCAGGCCAATTTTTAACTAAGTTATATAATATTATTTAAAACATTTCCATTTCTGTATTAAATGATTAAAATATTTCATGTATTTTTATAGTTCAATTATACATTGGCTAATAACAAAAGCCATAAAATTTCAGCCTCAGGGTGGGTGCATGTAATTAAAGTTTACACAGAAATTGGTAGACTGGCATGGAAAAGGCAAAGTATATTATTCTTTATTTAATTAATTTTTATTTTATTTTTAAAAATCAGGGCTTTGTTCTTGGTGTCACACCAAAATTAAATTGGTAGCTTCACTATAGACACAAGCCACATTATTCCATTACATACCTACTCAGCCTTACAGTTGGTGAGAGCTTACTATTGTTAAATAGCAATCTGCCTTATTTTCTTTCTTTTTTTTTATTAATTACTAAATTTAGTAACTACTTAAACATCTACTTTTAGAAGCATTTACAAATTAGCTTTTCTACTTGAGATTAATGGAATTTTATGCCTCTATCAGAAAGAATGACATTGCCCCATTTGTAAGGAAATGGAAGAACTTGGAAAAAATTATACTAAGTGAAGTGAGCCAGACCCAAAGAAACATGGACTCTATGTCTCCCTTATTGGGAGTAATTAGTACAGGTTTAGGCAAGTTACAGCAGAGGATCACAAGAGCCCATTAGCTATACCCTTATGAACATATAAGATGATGCTAAGTGAAATGAACTCCATGTTATGGAAATGATTGTTATATCACAGTTGTAATTACTTTCAACGTACCATGTGTATCTGTAGCATCTATTATAGATGATGTTCTTGTATCACCTTCCTGTGGTTGTACCTATATTTTCTTTTTTTTTTTTTTCAAATTTTTATTATCAAACTGATGTTCAGAGAGGTTACAGTTTCATATGTTAGGCATTGGATACATTTCTTGTACTGTTTCTTACCTTGTCCCTCATACCCCCCTCCCTCTCCCCCTTTCCCTCCCCCCCGCCCCCAGGTGTTCAGTTCACTTACACCAAACAGTTTTGCAAGTATTGCTTTTGTAGTTGTTTCTCTTTTTTTACCCTGTGTCTCTCAATTTTGGTATTCCCTTTGAATTTCCTACTTCCAATACCAGTAAACACGGTTTCCAATATACTCAGATAAGATTACAGAGATAGTGTAGGTACAACCACAGGAATGTGATACAAGAACATCATCAATAATAGAAGCTACAGATACACATAGGACGTTGAAAGTAGTTACAACTGTGATATAACAATTGTTTCCATAACATGGAGTTCATTTCACTTAGCATCATCTTATGTGTTCATAAGGGTATAGCTATTGGGCCTTGTAATGCTCTGCTATGCCTTGCCTAAACCTGTACTAATTATTCCCAATAAGGGAGACCATAGAGTCCATGTTTCTTTGGGTCTGGCTCACTTCACTTAGTATAACTTTTTCCAAGTCCTTCCATTTCCTTACAAATGGAACAATGTTATTCTTTCTGATAGAGGCATAAAATTCCATTGTGTATATGTACCACATTTTCCTGATCCATTCGTCTACTGAGGGGCATCTGGGTTGGTTCCAGATTCTCGCTATGACAAATTGTGCTGCGATGAACATTGTTGTGCTGGTCTGCCTTATTTTCTTAAACCCTACTTATATCTGTATATAAAAACATGTCTCCAAATATCATTTTAACATTTTTTAGTATCATCAATTTAAGTTGATTGAAATTATGCTCATTTCATCCTAAGACGATGCTAATTTCAAATTTCAAGCCTACATGTATATTTTCCTATCAATCTGAATAGATAGGGAGATAGATGAGTTCGTACATATCTATCATTTTATATTATACTGAAATCAGAATTTGGTACATTTGTTACATTCACTCCTTGTTCATTTCAAGTGTGTAAAATTTCAAAGATTATGGAGGAAACCTCATTTCTCCCCCCCCCCCAGGAAACCTCATTTCTGAATGATGACCACATTAATGGATATTGTTCAATTCAAAGTTCTAATACAAGTCTTTTTCCCCTTTATTGTCAATGTAAAGTACTGAGGGGTTATAGTTTCATGTAAGGCAGTGAGCACATTTCTTGTTCAACTTTACCTCCAGCCTCATTTTTGACATTGTTGGAGAATTGCTTTTCAAATACACAGCAAGGCCATTATGACTAGCCAAAAAATAGAAAAATGGAAACAGAAAATTCAAACAGTGTTAATGTAGAATTGATGTTGACAGAAGAGCAGAAAGCCTCAAAGTAAATATCAGACATGACAATCTCTTAGTTTCTAGGGTTAATTCTCCTCTGCAACTTAGTAGGTGTGACAGCTGTTGTACATGAAGATCACTCATGTTCTGTTAGTTCAGTCTTCAAAGTTTTTGTTCTCTATTTCTTATTATTTATTAATTTTGATTAAGGTAACAGTTCAAAATATGCAAGTTCTTATGCTTCTTAGAAACTGGACTTTTGACTATGTTTTATACATCTTTAAACTGCCCAATTCATAGCATAGGTAAAGTTCATAATCCCAAACCAGTAGGGATGTTATAGGATGGATATACACAAATCTCATAGTTCTTATATTCTACAATGTAACATTATTTCTTTGCTTTATATGCAAATCCCTGAACATTATGAGATAAAATTCTATGAGTATTTTTGAACCTTAATCCATTCCCTTTAAAAGTTCTGAAATCACAGAAGGTAGGGAGTGAAGAACTCCTGAACAATCTTATAGCTATCTCAAGTGAAGAAATGCAGAGATATATAGGTCAGTGGGACCCTAGATTTCAATGATAAATACTTAAAACTTGTCAGATCTATAATATATTCTACTGTAGTCTGAAGACTATTCCTGTTGTAAATTTAATCATTTCTACCATAAAACAAAATAGCTAAAATTGGATTCTATTAACAGGTACAGATAGTTATGTTATGGATAAAAATCCAAAAGCACTGGACAAAGTCAGGGGATTATATTTTTCTACCGCGTTAAGTAAAGAATATGAACACCAATTTAACATTGGAAGATTACAATGCAAATTTAAAGCATAAATAGTAGGATTTTCTCTTTTCAGTTTGAATAACTGACATATTACCAACTTGATCATCTGAAGGCCACCTGATGAATGAGTACTATGGTTACAAAGCATACTTAAATTGAATTTTTTTAATTTTTAATTTATGTAGCAAAATAGTTTTTTTTTTTTTATTCTGAGTATTTAGAGGGGAAAAAAAACCTGCCTCTTGACTGGCCATGACAACTTTTAAGAAGTTGGAAAAAGGTAAAGCTTTGGGGCCTGAGGCTAAAGAGTGGCAAATTTCTAGATGAAAGGTGAAATATTCCTCATTGTCAAACACAGAAATTGAGATATAAAAGGGGATCCTTTTGTAGCTGTAAATACACCTGTCACTGCACCTGACAGCTATAATGAGTATGGTTCCCCAGAGTTCCAGGGAAAATGAAACAAGAACCTCAAGAGATCTTATCATTTCTAAGAAACGTTAAAAACTGACAGGCTTTTATTTTATTTTTTTTATCAACTCTGTGTGGCATTGTATTCTCCACTATGATTTTCCACTCACCACTGCTATTTAAAAATGCCATTTATTTTTTTTTTCAAAAGTTCAAGCATAGTCAGGGTGATCAGGTAGAAATAAAATATGAATCACATTTATGAGCTGCACACATAATTTTAAATTTGCTATCAGCTAGCCTTCAAGCAATTAGAAAGATCAAGCTGAGATTAATTGTGTATTGTTTAACTCCTTATATCCAAATATGTTACCAGTTTATTAACCAATCAATTCCAATATTTGTGTTATTTTAAAGCAATAACTCTTTGAAATTTGTATGTGGTTTTACTAACAGTATGTCATTACTTATACTAGTCACATTAAGTAGCTACATGCTGGTAGTGATTACTGTTGGACACTGCAGGTCTGTTGATACCAATAGGACTATTCTGAATAATATTATTAAATTAAGCAAATGTTGAACTTCTCAATCTGTTCTAACATAGACTTACTGCATCATAAAACTATATGTGAATTTTTCAACTCAGAGGATATTGAATTCATACAAGTAAATAGGAGTTCAAATTCATATTTGCCATTTTTCCAGAGTAAGCAAATTCCCAAGCTTTCCCTGTCTGTAGTTATGTACATGTTACTCTAATTTGTATAGATATTAGACTCAAAATAATGAGTTGATCCAATTCCATATATACAAACATAAATAATAAAAAAGAAATTTGTATAAAATCTCCAATACCAACTAATGACATAAAGCATTTGTTTAGTATATTAAATGTCCCATCCAGAATCAACTTTATTTATTTATTTTTGGCCAGTCCTGGGGCTTGGACTCAGTGCCTGAGCACTTTTTGCTCAAGGCTAGCACTTTGCCACTTGAGCCACAGCGCCACTTCTGGCCATTTTCTGTATATGTGGTGCTGGGGAATCGAACCCAGGGCCTCATGTCCAGACTTCTGCAGATAACCTAGTTACAGAGTGGCCTGGCCTTGCAGGGAGCAGAGGGCAGGCTCACAGTAGACATGGCTGCGGGAGGAAGGGCTCTTCCCAGCACCTTCTTGCCACTAGGCCATATCCCCAGCCCCAGTAACAACTATTAATAAGACTTTACCAGACACCATTTGGTAGGGGAAAAGTACTAAGATTTTATAATAAAAAATATTGACAATAGTAAAATAAAACTTTCTAAATTGTCTTAGATTTAGTTTTACATGTATAGGACTCATTGTTACTTTTCCATAAATATATAAAATGTACCCCAATAAGTGTCACACAGTCTAATATTTACTCTCTTTAATATTCTGTGCCCTTTACTTTCCAAAACAATTTCAAGAGAGTTTTTGTTCTATTTTCATACTTGCAAAAAGTCTATTTCAGCAGTATTGAATCTCCTTCATTTTTTAGGCCAAGGCTTTCCCACCAGAACACCATTCCAATATATACCCATTTAGATAAATCCTTTCTTGATGAGCAAATTTCATTGGATTGCTTTGTGCTGTTTTCATATTTAATTGCAATTCACCACAAAAGTTTTCACTGTCTTTCATTTCTCCTTCTATTTCTGATAGAACCATGGTCTTTTTTAAAGTGTGAGAAGTAAGCATTAAATTCCATTTTTTTGTGGAAGTAATAATTATAGAATTAAGTGCAAATGGGTGGTAAATTAAATAGATAATGTATCTAGAAAACATCAAGAAGTGTCTCAAGAAGTATCTCTAAGAAGTGTCTCCTTTATTTTCAGTAACTTAATTATAGCTTACAAGGAATGTCATACATTCCTTGTCATACATATACATATACATATGTATATGTGTATGAACATATGAGAAACCCCTTAATTCCAATATTTGATATAATTTCCCTCAGTTGCATTATGCCACTGGGTTCAAGCCCCAGGACCAGCATAAAGAAATTAATAGAATAATAATAATAATAATAATAACAACAACAATAAAATTCCCTTTCTCAAACATTATTTTCTAGGAAAACCTCATAATAGTGATCATTTTAAATATGTAATTAAATGCTGTATTGGATAACAATTCAGTCCATCTCTGAGATCTATTATCTTATTACTAGGTAATGTGTTTAAAATCACCAAAATTATGTGGAAAAAAATAAGAGGTTCTGTTACTCATGTGCTTGGGCAAAATAATTGAGTATTCCAGATTTTAGGATATTTCAGTTAAGGAAATTGGGAGATGATATTAACTCAATCTGCTTCATTTTTCCAATTTCCTGGGTGTTTTTTTTTTTTTTTTATCTAACTATAGATTCATCCTCATTAAAAATGAATCTAAGACTTCAAGCTGTCCCCAGACCTTTATATAAGTAGCAAAAAACATTATTGTGGGTGACAGAAATAGGCATGTAGATATCTGCATGCTTATGAGTTTATTGTAGTTCTGGAATTTGAACTCAAAGCATGTGTCTTCTTGGTTTTAACTGTCCTACTTGATCCATACCACCAACCTTGTTTTCTGCTACTCACTTTGGATGTGGATTTTAGTAAACTCTCCCTCTCAGTTGTCCTTGAACTGTGATTCTCCAGATCCCAGCCTCCTGAGTAGGTAAGATTGTAGATATATGCCAAAGCCAAGCTCCTACTTTCTAATACTCAAATCTTAACATGGAATAAACCCCATCAGAAAGAAAGAAAAAACAAAAGCAAACAGAGTTTATCAATTTTCCCACACATTCAATATTGCATCCAGCCCATACAGAGAATGAAACATGTGGATAAGAGCGGACAGATATTCTAAATGGACAGGGGTGATGGACTCAAGGAACAAGAGCCCTGGGTGACAAGCAAGGAGGAAATCAGTAAATCTTTATTCATCAGCTAACCTTCAGATTAAAGCATTCAAGTCTCTGTGTCAAAACACATCATTCAGGTAGTTTAAAAAATCGTTCCCAATTTAAAAGAAAACCTGTGTAATCATCTCTATACTTAACTGTATTTTTTTGTCTTTTATTTTTTTTATTTTTTTATTTTTTGGCCAGTCCTGGGCCTTGGACTCAGGGCCTGAGCACTGTCCCTGGCTTCTTCCCGCTCAAGGCTAGCACTCTGCCACTTGAGCCACAGCGCCACTTCTGGCCGTTTTCTGTATATGTGGTGCTGGGGAATCGAACCTAGAGCCTCGTGTATCCGAGGCAGGCACTCTTGCCACTAGGCTATATCCCCAGCCCTGTCTTTTCTTTTTTGATGCTGGGGATCGAACCCAGGAAGTCGCACTTGCTAGGCAAGCGCTTTGCCACTGAGCTACATCCCAGCCCTATCTCTATATTTAAAAGAGAAAGAAATGTTCTTGTAAACTTAAAACGTTTATAAATACAGTGAAGATTGATTTTTTAATTTAATTTATTTATTAATTGAGCACAATTTTTTTGACAAGGTGTTGTGCAAAAAGGGTACAGTTACATAGTAGGGCAGTGTGTACATTTCTTGTGAAATATTACGCCCTGTTTTTCTTTCCCTACTCTAGGTAAGGTAGACATATATACAATATACAATGTAACAAGAACATATACAGTAGCCACATGGCCAAGCCCAAGAAAATTGGCCTAGGGCTTTAAATGTAATGTCAACATTAGACAATATATCTACAGTAGTCTTACATGAACGTACATACATAGCTTTTGAGCTATTGTATTCCACTGAGAGGTCAATTTTTGACCTTTATATGTTGAGTAGTTGTTTGGTTTTAGTTACATACTGTTGGGTCGCTGCCCCAATCCTGTGGGAAAAACCATTTGATAAGCAGTTTTTGGTTTCACAGACCTGGTCTCTATGTCTCTCCGTCTCCCTTTCTTAACAGTCATGTATCAGGGAGATCATGTCCCTTTGTTTTCTGTGTTCTAGGCTTGTCTCGCTCAACATTATTTGTTCGAGTTCTGACCATTTCCCTGCAAATAACAATATTTCACCATTCCTAATCGCTATGTAGTATTCCATTGTGTATAGGTCCCATATTTTTTGGATCCATTCATCTGTGGAGGGGCATCTGGGTTATTTCCATATTTTGGCTATTGTGAATTGTGCAGTGATAAACATGGAAGTACAAAGATCTTTTTGATATCTTGGGGTTTGCTGTTTAGGATAGAAGCCTAGGAGTGGTATGGCTGGGTCATAGGGTAGGTCTATATTGAGCTTTTTGAGAAACCTCCATACTGATCTCCAAAGTGGTTATACTAATTTGCACTCCCACCAACAATGGAGAAGGGTTCCTCTTTCCCCCGCACACCTTCCAGCATTTGTTGTTGCTTGAGTTCAGAGTATAGGCCATTCTAACTGGGTGAGGTGGTATCTCAGGGTTCTTTTTATTTGCATTTCCTTTACGACCAGGGATGTTGAACATTTCCTCATATGTTTCTTTGTCATTTTTATTTCTTGTGAAGTCTCTCTTTAGCTCCTTTGCCCATTTCGTACTTGGTTTATTGGGCTTGGAGGGGCTTAGTTTTTTGAGTTCTCTGTAGATGACAGATATTAGGCCTTTGTCAGTTGCTGTGCTCGTAAAGATCCTTTCCCATATGGTTGGCTGTCTTTCTGTTTTGGTGGCTATGTCCATAGCTGTGCGGAAACTTTAATTTGTACTAGTCCCATTTGTCAAGTCTCTCCCCTATTTGTTGTGCCCCAGGGACTATATTCAGGAAGTTCCTTCCTGTGCCTATAAATTCTAGCATCTTTCCTACTCTGTCCTTCAGTAGTTTCAAGGATTCAGGTCTGATATTGAGGTCCTTGATCCATTTTGAGTTGATCTTGGTGCATGGTGATAGGCTTGGGTCTACTTTGAGTTTTCTGCGTATGGCTGCCCAGTTTTCCCAGCACCAGTAGTAGAAGAGGCTATGTTTATTCCATTGTATGTCTTTAGCTCCTTTGTCAAATATCAGCTGACTGTAACAGTGCGGTTTTATTTCTGGATCTTCAATTCTAATCCATTGGTCTTCCGATCTGTTTTTATACCAATACCAGGCTGTTTTTGTTATGATGGCCCTGTAGTAGAGCTTGAAGTCTGGTATTGTGATACCTCCTGCACTGCTTTTTTTTGCCTACAATTGCTTTGGCTTCTAGGTCTTTTGCTGTTCCATATGAATTTATGGATTGCTTTCTCTATTTCAGTGAAGAATGTGACTGGGATTTTGATAGGGATTGCATTGAATTTGTATAACAATTTGGGCAATATGGCCATTTTCACTATATTGATTCTGCCTACCCATGAGCGTGGGAGGCCTTTCCATCTTCTTGTGTCTTCTTTGATTTCCCTTACTAGATTTTTATAGTTTTCATTAAATAGGTTCGTCACGTCCTTGGTTAAGTTGATCCCTAGGTACTTTATTCTTTTTTTGGCTACTGTAAATGGAATTGTTTCCATAATTTCCTTTTCTGTTTGTATATTGCTGGTGTACAGAAAAGCTGCTGACTTTTGTGGATTGATTTTGTGTCTTGCTACTTTGCCAAAATGGTTTATTACATGTAGGAGTTTAGGGACTGAGTTTTTTGGGTCCTTCAGATATAAGATCATGTCATCTGCGAATAGGGATAACGTTATTTCTTCCTTGCCGATGTGGATCCCTTTGATGTCCTCCTCTTGCCTTATTGCTATGGCTAGGGATTCCAGCACTATGTTGAAAATAAGTGGGGAGAGTGGGCATCCTTGTCTTGTTCCTGAGTTTAGGGGGAATGATTTAAGTTTCTCTCCATTTAATATGATGTTAGCAGTTGGTCTGTTGTATATGGCTTTTTTTTTTTTTGTTTTGAGGAATGTTGCATCTATTCCTATTCTCTCCAGAGCTTTTAATAAGTATGGATATTGTATTTTGTCAAAGGCTTTTTGGGCATCGACTGAGATAACAATGTGATTCATGATTTTAGTTCTGTTTATGTGGTGAATTACGTTGATTGATTTACGGATGTTGAACCATCCTTGTGACTGTGGGATGAAGCCTAGTTGGTCATGATGTATAATTTTCTTGATCAGTTTCTGGATCCTGTTAGCTAATATTTTATTGAGGAGCTTTGTGTCTGTGTTCATTAGTGATATTGGTCTGTAGTTCTCTTTTTTTGTTGGGTCTTTACCTGGTTTGGGAATGAGTATGATATTAGCTTAATAGAATGAGTTTGGGATTTCTCCCTCTGTTTCTATTTCTCGGAAGAGTTTGAGGAGTATTGGTATTAGCTCCTCACTAAAGGTTTTGTAGAATTCGTTGGTGAATCAATCTGGGCCTGGGATTTTCTTTGTTGGGATGTTCTTTTTTTTCTTCTTTTTTTTGGCCAGTCCTGGGCCAGCTCAGGGCCTGAGCACTGTCCCTGGCTTCCTTTTGCTCAAGGCTAGCACTCTGCCACTTGAGCCACAGCGCCACTTCTGGCCGTTTTCTGTATATGTAGTGCTGGGGAATCGAACCCAGGGCCTCATGTATACGAGGCAAGCTCTCTTGCCACTAGGCCATATCCCCAGCCCCAGGGAGGTTCTTGATTACCTCCTGTATCTCACTGTAAGTTATTGGTTTATTTAGTTGATTTATTTCTTATTGGTTCAGTTTGGGCAGTTCATACTTCTCTAAGAATTGATCCATTTCTGTAAAAGTATTGCTTTTTACTGAGTAGAGGTTCTGGAAATAGCTCCTTATGATTGTTTGAATATTGTGTGTACTTGTAATTTTTCCGGTGGAGTCCCTGATTTTACATATATGAGTCTCTTCTCTTCTATTTTTTGTAAGTCTTGCGAGGGGTCTGTCAATTTTATTTATTTTCTCAAAGAACCAGCTTTTAGTCTTATTTATTTGTTGAATGGTCTTTCTATTTTCAATCAGATTTATCTCTTCTTTAATCTTTGTGATCTCTCTCCTTCTAGTCATTTTAGATTCGGTCATTTCTTGTTTCTCCAGTTGTTTTAGTTTCATCGTGAGGTTATTCACCTGCTCTGCTTCCATTCTTTTAATGTGAGTGCTGAAGGCAATGATCTTTCCCCTCAGTACTGCCTTAGCTGTGTTCCATAGGTTTCTTTGTGATGTATTTTCATTGTCATTGTGGCTTATGAATTCGTTGATTTCATCTTTAATTTGGTCTGTGGCCCAAGTGTTGGATAACAGTGTGGGGTTTAGCCTCCAAGAATGTGTATAGCCTCTGTGGTAACCGTTGTTATTGAAGGTTACCTTTAATCCACTGTGATCAGACATAATACATGGAATGACGGAAGAGTGATTATTTTGTCCATTATTAAACACACTCTACAACATGACAAGGTGTGCCTTGGGAACCTATTCTTTAATAGAGCCTTTTTCTTATATTTTCCCTTCTTGGAAACTTTAAAATATTTGGTAAAGCAAATAAAACTGTTGACGTTTTTCAGGGAGACTTTTGAAGATACACTTTTGATTCACCATATACTAAAATTCGTAGTATAGTATTTCTGCATTTAGAGATGTTTTCTTGATAGTTTATGTGGCTATAGTTATCTTAATGCAATAAATTTTGAGAAGATACAATGTTAACCTGCAAATAAATTATATCTTGTATAATATTGAGGTGATATTTAAAAGATGCATATATTGTTAATGAAGTAAAGTTTTAGAAGTATTATGTTTTATAAAAAAAAAGTCATAGCTATGAAACTAGCACTTGTTTTTAGGTAAAATAAAGGTGAGTATTTTTATACCATAAATGTTTCTAGAAGTTTGATATATCCAATTTTTTATCAGGAAGTTTTTGCACTAGTCAGCTTTCTGTCACTATAACACAATATGAAAGAGAACTAGCTTATAATGAAAAAAGGTTTATTTTGCTTCATAAGTTTAGGACTTTCAGCTCATTATACTGCTAGATGGCAAAAGAAGAAGAAAAGTAAAGACAAAAAAAGGAGTTGAGATTTAACTTTTTGCTTTTAGGTTATACTCCAGTGACCAAAGGACTACCCCAGAGGTTCAACATCTCAAATAATCCAACACTTCCATTCTAATACCCTGAGGATCAAACAATCATTTAACACATAGGTCTTTGAGTGATATTCAATATGAATCTACCAACCTGTTAAATCTATATCAATAATTCCTGAACTTTCCTGTAAGCATAATTTATAATAGTTGGATAAAATAATATTTGTATAAATGGTCTGTAAGTTGACAGCCATGAAAACACAAAACAGTTTGAGGTCAAACAAAAGTAAAAATAATATCTCAAGTTCAAAGTGGTCAAGTGAGTTTCTCATGTAGATTCTTTGTTCTTTCTAGGTCTCCAACTGATTAGGTACAGCCTACTTACGTTAGGACAATCTGTTTAGTTTATTTCCTGATTCAAAGGTTAATTTCATACAGAGATATCTTCACAAACATACCCAGATTAATGTGTGATCAAAGACCTGGGTAGCTCCTAAATTGAGTTGACATATCACTTTAACTACCATGTAGAATTAAAAACATAATCATTGCTATTTCTTACTCTTATACTTCTCAAACAAGGTCTTACTTGTTTTCCCCCAAATACAGAATTCTCATAGAGTTTTAAAAATTTATGATGAATATGATGAGAATTCATATATTAGTATAGGGGTTTATTAGAAATTTTGTAACAAGTGAAGAAACTAATTGGTGGGAGGTATGATTGTTTAACCTATTAGCTAATAAATCTATTTTAGAGCAAATACTCAATTGGAACAAAGAACCAATGTTGAATAAATGACTGCACTGATGAGTATGACCATTGAGTACACAACTTTTGAATGTGGATAAACTCCAGAAAATATGAATGAACTTGCCATTGTTATTAGTTAACTAGTATTAAGGTTTATGAATGCACATGAAAGAAAACTGAAATGCATTCGAACTTATAATATTTGTATCAGAGTTCATTCCATGTGGCTTCCTAATAAAGCACTTGAATTTTGGAACTTGTGTTTATTTCTGGAAAACATACAGGAATGTTTTAGTCTCAAATTTACATAGGTACTCTCTCTAAGATAATAGCGAAATATAAGTTGTTCCAAAGGAAAATTATATTTTTCAGGAGTTAAATAGTACAGTACAAAGAAATTGACTGTGGTAGTGTTTTTGTAATTTTGAGTTACCGTTCAGGGAAAGAGTATAATTTTGTTGTTTAATATCCACCATCCTCTTGTTTCTAGAGACAGGCACTTAATAAACAGATCAATTTGAACTTATAGAGTGTTGTCACCCTAGACTAGCCCTTTAATTGTTATAAAGATTTGCAAATGAAGTTAAAGAGTTTCAATCTTTCTCAAGTAATTTAATGTTCAACAAGGAAAACAAGACAAATAACTTACAATTGAAAAATAAAACCAGGCAAAGTAAGCACTAGAAATTAAAATCTAACTAATAAAATCTTAGAATACAAACATAAATCAATATGGTCCATACAAAGATGTGCTTAGATGTTATTTATTTGGGGGCTGTGGCTGGGGTTTGAACTTAGAGACAAACTTTCTAGGTAGATGCTTAACCAATTGAGCCATGTCACTAGCATTTTGCTTATGTTATTTTTCACATAGATTCTTAATTTTTGTTTGTTTATTTCTTTGTTTTTTGTCCAGAGCCTGCCTGGACCTCTACCTCTCATGTAGCACAGATTGAAGAAAGATACCATCATATCTGACTTACTGGTTGATTTGAATACTTGCTAACTTTTTCTTTGGCTAGCCTAGGATTGTGAGTTACCCATGCTCTACTTCTGAGTAATTGAGATTACTGGTATTCACAACCATGCCTGACACATTATGTAATGTAAAATTATATGCAATAAATGTATTATATACTAATATCAGTGAGAGTGAAAAGAGTAGAAGAAAGAAAGAAAAAAACAAACCAAATTCAACACTGATTTCTTAAGTTCATGAGAATTAAAGACATACAATATTTTTTAGTTTTTTTTCTCAACCTTAACAATTATTTTTATCAGCAGCCATTAAGGGACACTGTATTAATACATACTGCGGATTAAAAATACATGAGGAAGTTTGATCTCTAATGGATTCGTTATTTAACTTCAGAAACAGAATTAATACTTGCATTATCCAGCACACATTAAGAAATGCATTAGTCATAAAGGAGGAAAGCTGTGTAAGAAATGAAGTCAAATTGAAAAAAAAAAAGAAATTGAATATTTTTCTTTTCCATTTGTTCTATGCAAATAGAGGTCATGTGACCTGGTTTCTTTAATGGACCTTCAAGAATATATAGACTGACCATTTGCCAAGACAAT
This sequence comes from Perognathus longimembris pacificus, assembly GCF_023159225.1. Classification (NCBI taxonomy): domain Eukaryota; kingdom Metazoa; phylum Chordata; class Mammalia; order Rodentia; family Heteromyidae; genus Perognathus; species Perognathus longimembris. The sequence goes on along the minus strand of NC_063181.1, from coordinate 20,144,778 downwards.
GGAAAAAGATAAGGGATTCAGAGTCAATAATAAAGTGAATGGGAGTTCCAGAGAAAGTTAACCTTTATACCAAACATTCTAAATTAAGGGTAGAGAGAGAGAGTATGAAGATGATGAGGAGAAGTAAATAGAATAGGAAATTAAAAGATGGCTGGGGAGAAATGGAAGAAAGAGGAGGGAGGAGAAAAGAAGGGAGGAAAGAAGATAAAGGAAGAAAGAAAAGAAGGAGAGGGAAGGACTACTGGAGAGGAGGGGGAGGGGAAAGGACAGGAGAAAATGGGAGGGGAGGTGTGAAAGGGTAGTAAAAATTGGGTAAGGAAAACAGGGCTACCCACAGAAACAAAACTTCATGATTACAGGAGAAATTTGCAATCCTTTATTCAAAGGACAAATAGGTAAAAGGAGAGAGCTACTGAGTTATTTAGTATTTACAGTCTTGTGTGGTTAAGACTAGTAAACAATATTTGATCTTTAATATAGTCTAAATTTTAGGGCTAAAAATACAAGAAGATGTATATTCGCACACTTAAATTTACTTTCAAAGTTCAGAAAATTCTATTGATTTTGAGAAAACTTAGAGCATAGCTTTGGTTTTCACTTTTTTCATTTTTCCTCTGTCTAGAAAATTCTTCCCTTCAAATTAAATTAGAATCACCTCTGGAGCTTTTATCTATGTTAAAGTCATTCTACGTAGCTTTAGAGTCATACCTACTTTGCTTTTCAAACATCCGCCAATTTCCAGGCAATATATTTCTTCCTAAATAGTAAATTAATATATCAGATTTTAAGAATCCTATTATACCTCCTCTTGAAAGAACTCAATCTAAGTACATGTGGAAAAAACATTATTATTTTACTATTACCTATATTGTAGTGATCATTCCAGGATATTTACATAATACTTCCTGTTCTACACACACCATTTTTAGGTGCTAAAACATTACATTTTGTCACCAATAAAAATTCAGTGACTAGATCTAATGCAAAACTTACATCACATCATTGCCTTACGAATTTACACAAGTGAAAAACATAATTAGGTTTTTTCCCTTAAAAAGAAAATTTTAAGTCGATTGCTGGTGGCTCATGCCTGGAATCCTAGGTACTCAGGAGGCAGAGATCTGAGGATTAGGGTTCAAAGCCAGCCCAGGCGTAAAAGTCCTTGAGACATTTTATTTCAAATTAACCAGCAGAATCCCGGAAGTGGCACTGTGACTCAAAGTCGTAGAATGCTAGCCTTGAGGTAGAAAACTCAGGAACCGTGCCCAGGCCTTGAGTTCAAGACCCATGACCAACAAAATGAAGAAAAGAAAAAAAAGTTTACTTATAATTTTAAAAGGAAAATTATATACATACACTTACAAATACAGATATGTATGAAATAGAATTTAGAGAAAAGACAAAAAAAATATTCTTTTCTTTTTTACTTTTTATCAGGGAACTGAAAGGATGAGTAAAAACACATTATAGACAAATTCCAATTTGAATTTGAGCCAAATGGTCAAACATTTAGGTTACCTTCCTTGGAATAGGACAAAATTGTATAATCCAATTAAAACATATGTTTTTTAAATTGATGGAAGTTACTTTGGGTCTCCAAAAAAATGATGAACATGTGTTCATTTTCATTGTATGTGTTCATTAGTAGAACCTGGAGGGAAACATACAGAATCATTTCAGTGATATATTCTTCCCCAACAATTAATGGAGGCAAATCATTTTCAAGGAGATGAAAAGGGTTTTCTAGTCTTCTAGCCAGTTAGGAGGCCAAGAAAATTAGAATTACTGTGAGTTCATAATTTTTTTTTCTGAACTAGAATAATGCACTAATGTATTTCCTAGGGAAAAGAAATAGCAGGAGGAAATGTTTAGATTAGTTCCAGGCCTGTAATATGTTTTCCTTCAGCAGCATAAATGCCAGTTGAAGGGAACGAGATAGAATGGGTGAACTAACTTCCAAAACTTTGAAAGCATCTATACTAAACATTAGATGTGGCAAAAACAGAAGAGCCCTAAGTTCTAGCTAAGAGTAGGTAATAAGTAATTTGTCAAAATCTTAAACAAAGGAATAATTTAGAAAGGCTAAGGCAAATTACTGTCATATTTTTATCTGAAATATTGTTGGTACAGCCACCATAGACTTTTTTTTGCCTCTCTGCTGCTTCCTGCTAAACTCAACTACAAATACTCAAAATAATGCAAGACACAATGAAAGAAAAACTCTGAAGTGGGGTGAAAGGAAAATAAACTGGATAGATACTGAAGAACTGGAGAAAAACAAGCTTTGTGTTACTCCACAATCAATAGCAGAAAGCAACAAAGACCCCAGGGTTCTTGAATACCAGGTAAGCAACAGAACAAAGGAATCTAAGCTCATTTCTCCCAGGAATTCAATTAAACTCTCACTACAGGAGTCAAGCACTCCCAATAGAAGTTCAGTGCAGGACTCACTGTCAAGATGGGCTCAAAGTTTCAGTTTAAAGTTCTTTGCCTTCCCGCCTTGAGAATCTTCATCAGCCACTGTCTGAGGATGACTGCGGACCTCTACAAGAGGAATCTTGCCTCAGTAAGCACCAGACCTGAATAGTCGCTGCCCCTTATCCTGAGATTCTTGCCCTCTCCCCCCGCCAAAAAAAAAAATAAAATAAACAAGACCAGGAGCCAACTGGAGACTACCATCTAGGAGCATTTGACTTTATGATGAAAGGACTGTGACTCTCTCCTCACAGCCAAAGAGACATCATGAGCAACAAATTGCCATTGGCAAAGGTATCTCACCAATCCTGGATCTCTTCCTAAAGCCAGAAACACTACAGGAGTTGGCAACACCAGGAAGAGAAAATATTGCTAGAAACAGTGGTCCAGGTTGGAGAATGGTTTGTCTTTGTGAGCCAGTGAGATGTCTTTGTGAGCCAATGACATGTTTCACTATGCAAAGACAGTATCCAGTCCCAAGGGAGCATACTGAGATTCCTTCAGAGTGCATTAGCAGGGAACAGAGGGGTAACAAACAAATGAAGCAGACAAACCAACATAACACAGACTAAGAAAATAAAAATACCATGAACAATCAAGGTCCTTAAAATAGGTCAGAAAATGCATGGTAAAATAATACAATCATGTAGTACCCAATTCTTCCCCCCAATGCAACAGCCAAAATGGACAGCATAGATAACTAAAATTTCCTGTCATTCTAAAACTCAAGTCAACCTCCATATACAGGATCCACATCAACAACTATTTCCCAACTGCTGAATGTTTGGATCCCTTACATAAAATCACGTTGTCTTTGCATATAATCTCTGCCTATCTACTGATAGACTATAAGTCATCTTTACACTACTTACAATACCTGAAACAATGAAAATGCTATGATAATTACTTTTATATTGTTCTCTTTGTAGAGAATAAGAACAAAAAAAACTGGAAAATTCAACATAGACTGTGTTTTAGATCAAAATTTTGGTTGATTGTGTGGATGCCAAATCCATGACTTTGACATATCCCATTACAATGGATGCAAACAGTGGAAAATCACATAAGATTTTAAAGTAGCTTTCATAAAACACTGAAGCAATGATGAGAATTCCTCTCAAGTAAGAAATGATATAAAACTTTCAGCAAGACCATAGAAATCATTTTTATAAATAACTACTTTGAGATGCAGTCCTGTGGAGTGGTATAATCAAAACTAAAGCCTCCCAGAATGGGCTAATTAATAATTCAGAAATGTCCCCCAAGACTGAAGAGGTGAGAGTGAGCAGAGTAAAGGGAACTTACCAAATTGGAAAAACAAAGTGAAAATGCTGTTTTCTTTTTTCAAAGATGACATTTATTGGTTACTTGAAAACAGTAAGTGAAGGAAGGTTAAAATTTTGTATGATTTTGTACCGTTAAGGTCTCAGAAGGAGATGAGACCATAGACTTAGTGCAGCATGTATTCACAGAGATAATGCTTGAAAACTTCTCAAATTTGCCATAAGTCTAAGTACATACAATGGAAGATAAACCTAAAGTAACTTTGTAAGCATCAAAAGAGAATGAAATAAATGTATGAGAACTTTGTTCAAATAATAATACATAATTCCTCTGAAAGCAACATGATCTACTATTTAGAAATTTGAAATAAAAGTATTATAAACCACAAATTGTATATTGGGTGAAAGGGTTATTCAGGTAAACAAAAAAAATGGATGTACCAATAATGTACCAATACATCCATCTCCAGTGAATTTTCAGATGTCATTTTAACGGATTTTGGTTGTATAAAGATGGCTTTTTTGTTGTCATTAGATGTTCCAAAAAGTCTCAGGCCTAAATTATAATTAGGATCACTGTGGTGTGAGAGTCCCAAGTGTTCTTTTTCCCTTCTTCATATGCAATGTTCAGCCCAGCTAGGTTCTTTTTACTCAGTTCAGGTCAGCACATTTGTATACTCAGCTCACTCATTTGTTTATATTTCTTCTCCCAGGATTGGTGACTTTCCAACATTTTCTTCAAGATCTGTGAAAGTTAAGACAACCTCCCCTCTGTAATTAACTCTTCCCTTAAGAAAGGTGTGTTGATAGTGGCAACAACTCTCCAACATCACCTTGGGGAAAACATTTTACAGTATTCTTCCTCAATGTTTCTTAAACAACAAAAACAAAACTTAAGATTCCTGGGGGTAGCAAAAAATCTGCACTAAGCTGTACCTGTTAGTGACCTCAAAAGGTTTATGTTTGATAATAGCCAAAAAGTAGATTTTGTAAGCATGCTTAAACACACACACACACACACAAACACACACACACACACACACACACACACACACACACACCCCTTCTAACTGAATGATTTATAAGAAATAATGGTGGTGTAATTGGGTGATTCTGTTCCAGATAAGCTACTGTGTGCCTTGTTTCTGTGTTTGTGGAGTTTTGCCCTATGTTATTCATTCTTTCAATGTATAAGGAAAAACCACATATATGCAACTGGATGTGCAATTTATTTATGATGGAAAGTATAGTCCTGTTGCCAGCATTCCACATGTGAAAGTACACCACTCTTTTAGCTTTCTCATACAGATTTGACAGTTCTAAGGGGTGTTGTTGTTGTTGTTGTTGCTGTTGTTGTTTTTTCTTTTTTCACTGTGCCAGAATTATTTGTGACTTTATGTGTGGAAAGGGCTGGTACTCTGATGCAAGCTAATATATGTTCTTTTTTTAGGCAAAGAATTATGTACAAATCCATTCTTTTAGAAATTTGTGTTTGAATCTAGTAAACTCTGCTTGATAGTCTTTGTCTTGTTTGCAAAGCAAGTGATTTCTTTAATCTGAACATCATTTACATACTTTCCAATAAATATATCAGTTTAAAAATCCTGTTCACTTTTCTTTTTTTTTTTTAGAAGCAAATGGAGTGTTGAGAATCGTCTCAACCAGAAATTGTTCTTGTGAAGGCAATGTACTTGTTCTCACACCTCTAAGCGTGGTTCTGAGGAAAGTGCACTATCTTAAGAGTTTTGATATCTGTAGGTGTGGTCTCTATACAGATACCTCTGCCTATTTACTATGTGTCAGGATTGGAATGTTGTCTCCAGTCCATACACATATGAGTTTAGTTTCATTCCTGTATTCACTTATTCATTTTGGTTATATTAAAATGATTCCTTTAGAAAAGTAAAATTTTTAAACATTGCTAAATATATTTTTCAAAAGAAATTTAAGTTAAATTTAATTAAACTTAAGCCTTAACTTTAATTCTAACCCTAAGGTGATTTTCTCTTATCAATCACTTTAGTGAGAATTTGTCAATATGTGAGACAATCTATAACAATGTATGATGTTAATAATTGCAATGTTGTTAGACATTTATATTTATTCTTATGTAGCCATTTAAAATATTGATAATGTGTATTTCTATGGATTCTTCTTATGGTATTTTTATTTTTACATATTCTGATTTGTTATTCATTTAGGATAGTATTATATTGAAGTGTTATCTGTATTGAAGAATGTGTTTCATATTTATTCTTGTGATATATTTCAAATTCATTCTTTTTTTTTTTTTTTTTTTTTTTTTTTGCCAGGCCTGGGCCTTGGACTCAGGGCCTGAGCACTGTCCCTGGCTTCTTTTTGCTCAAGGCTAGCACTCTGCCACTTGAGTCACAGCGCCACTTCTGGACATTTTCTATATATGTGGTGCTGGGGAATCGAACCCAGGGCTTCAAGTATACGAGGCAAGCGCTCTTGCCACTAGGCCATATCCCCAGCCCTCAAATTCATTCTTGATGACATGATATAAAATATTTTGGTTTTTGCTCATGTATTTTAAAAGAAAAGTATATTTTGAGCAACTTGGGTTTTCTTAGTTTCCTTTTTTTCATTTTTACTAATAATACTTTAGCTTTTAAATTATCTTTATAATATAGCATAGAAGTTAATGCTCTTGAGACACTTGGAAAATATTTTGCTTTTATAAATGAGGTCTTGCAGTTTTGTCTTTTAAAATATTGTTTGATGGGCTGGGAATGTGGCTTAGTGGTAGAGTACTTGCCTAGCATGCATGAAGCCCTGGGTTCAATTCCTCAGCACCACATAAACACAAAAAGCTGGAAGTAGATCTATGGCTCAAGTGATAAAATACTAGCCTTGAGCAAAGAGAAGCCAGAAATAGTGCTCAGGCCCTGAGCTCAAACCCCATGACTGCCAAAAAAATGATGTTGGACTGTTCTTTATCTCAATTTCTCATTTAGCAGGAAATCTCTTTATTAAGCAATTAATCTGTGCATATATACTGGTGCATATTAAGACTCTATCATTTGTGATAAAATTGTCGACTGTAATGCATCTGGCCTCCTTGCTTATGATGATACACCTTTTGAAGAAGTTGAAATATCTTTCCAATGTTTAAAATACCAAATTATTTTTGTTCAGTTTTCTTTTCTTTCTTATAGCCAGCTTACTTATATCTAGCATTTTAGCACTTGGTCCAAGCCTCCAGAGAAGTCACTAAAATTTGGATGGCTGAAATCTTAGACAATATGTCTAATGTATTACTACAATTTTTAAATTTTTTGTGCATGACTTGTTTTGTTTTCTGGTGTTAAATAATTCCTTTTTATATTACCAGTGTTGGAATATGAAATGTCAACCCAGTTCTCTTGCATTGAAGAGCTCCCTTGCAATGCAGCATCATACAGTGGTAGAGCTTTCAGAAACCATTCAGATTGTGAGGGCTCTGATTTAATGAATGGATTAATCTGTTGGTTGGCCCCTTTCTAGAAGGTAGAGTAAAAGAAATCAAATCAATTTGTGTGTTATCATGGGAGAATATACCTTGTCTTGACTCTTTCCACCTCAGTCTCAAGTTCAGCTGTCTTCCATCAAATGAGCCATTTTTCTCTCAGCCTTCAGCATCCAGAAACTAGAGCCAAATCACCATAATAAAACAAGTCTGGTTTTCCACAGATTCTTTTCTCAGGGTTGTTGCTACTATGAGCTAAGTAACTATACACACATATGTGTTCACACACACACACACATACACAAAATCATGTACATCTATGTATGCATGTGTGTATATTTATGTACATATTTGAATATGCATATATATGTATATATATCTATCAGTATATGTGTGTGTATTATGTATGTATAATGTGGGTATATATAAATCATCAATGTTGCATTAAATAATTAATGCCTGTGCAACGGCCCAGGAATGTGATCTGTTCTTTGGTCTATCAGCAGAAATCTTCATTATTGCTCATTTTTTTGCTAATAAAAGTCATCTAGATATAGCCTCATGGTACTTAAAGAAAGTAATGCATGTTGATCTTTTCTCTAGTAAAGCTGAAAACACTATACTTACACTCTTTGTACTTATCCAGAGTGATTTTATATGTTATGTTAGAGTTTTGAATGCTTTTGTACAGTGATTATCATTACTCAAAGATATAAGCTGCAGGAAATCATGGTAGTCAATATTTAAACTGAATATTATCAGTGAATTTTTTTATATTCCTTGGAATCAACCACACTGGTGGGTTTCCTTGTCCACTGCCTAATATTTCTCCTGCAATTGCTTCTGAGACTTAAAAGATAAACACTGAGGAATCAAATGTCTAACTTACCAAGGGAAGGATTAATGGTTCTTCTTTAGTAATATAACCACTAGAATTGAGTGAAGGCCATTCTAAATGACCCATGACAATTTGGCATCTACAGCCAGGCTTCTGAGAGCTAGACAAACAATTACAACTTCATACTCATGAAAGTCAGCCAATCCATAAAGCACCACTCCAGTAAACACATTTGCAGTGGGTAAATTTAAATTTCATACTTCAAAATTACAAGTGTCTACTTTACTTGGTAATATGGTCTTTCAAATAGTCCTTACAGCTTTTTCTTCTTCCATCTTTCATTCTTCTTTCTCTGCATCCCTCCCTCCCCTCCTCAATCCCTTGATTTCTCCCTTCTCAAACCTTTCCTTTCCTCCCCTCTCTCTTTTATCTCTCCCCCATTTACTTCAATCCTTCCATTGCTGTATAGTATATAGTAAAATGTGGCTGCCTCATTATCTTCCAAACGTTAACTATGTCATCAGGACAAAGACCTCCCACCAACAACAATGGTGAATTATATTACATTCAATATTTTGACAAAGTGATAAACATATTAGCAACTATACAATACAATTCAAATGTATCCTATATAAACGTGTACATCCCAATTTTATTTTAGAAGTGCTAGACATCAAGAATATTGAGGACAAAGAGACTCAATAGTACAGCTGATGCAGAAGAAAAGTCTTATATCAGTTTGTCCATCTTGGACATTGAAAATTCAGATAATGTTTTTAAAGGAAGGGAAAAATACCTGACCCATTTCAACATCTCACTGACATCACATTGACACCTCATTAAGAACCCCCATTCAGGAGTTCCTCTAAAAGTCTATTTTACTCCCCTAAAATGAGAATATTTCTAACCAAAGTAAAGATCTATGTGTTAAATGTCTGAAAGCAGAGAAATGCTTTAGGAGACTTGGGGGTTTGAAGAGAAGAAAATACTTGGCACAGAATTTGCTCATGTTCTTGTGTTTACAAGCTGAAATATATCAAAGGAAATAAAATCCCATGATCTTATCGAAGAGAGATGCCAGCTACTGGGAAGAAATCACTTAAGGGCTTTAGTAAGACTAGCAGAATAGGTCAGTTAAATGCAAATTGTAAAACTCAAAGGTTGGTTTTAATCCACTTTGCTTGCTTGGAAGAGAGTTTAAGCCTCTCAAAATTCCAAGAGGCTCATACATTTATAGCTAGCTGAAATCCTATTAAACCAAAGAAGGATTATGTAGATTAATAGCAAGGGGGGTATTTTTCTTTGTCTTAATACAACATGCTCTGAACCATTCTTGATTATTGGAGTCTTCTTCTGAAACTTTACTGCTAAATATACACCTTGCTGCACTAAATGAAGAGAATTGGTAGGAAATACCACAGAGTGACAAATTATGTCCAAAAGTTTATTTCAAAGATTTTGCTTACAGCTGCATATGATTGAAGGGAAAGTTAGGATTAAAAATTAAATCTCCAGAAATTGTTGCAAAGTCCTGATGAAGCAGACCATTTAAAGATAAAGTGGAAAATTTTGCCAAGCTTGCTTAAACTTCTTGCATGAGGGCTGCACTGTTTAGTTTGTTTGGTCATTTGTTGTTCTTTTGGCATCTATCAAAAGATACAAATTTGATTATTTCTTGAGTAGATTTCACACACACATATGTCCATATATACATACATAAATATATGCATAAGTATACACATAAATGTATACTAGTATACTGGGATGGATACTAGGATTATAGACTTGAGGAACCAGACCACAATTTAAAATATGATGTATTCTGAGACTGTTTTAGGGATCCTCCATTCTCTAGATATATTATATATAACTTTCAACCATAATCTGAGTTAGTAATTTAGCAAACCTACATAGTTTTATATATGTACAAAACCATATATATATTTTTTGTTAGTTTGGTGTACAGAGGGGTTCCAGTTACATACATGAGCTACTGAGTACATTTCTTGTCAAATTTGTTACCTCCTCCCTCATTTTTCTCCTACCTTCCATCCTCCTCAATCCCTCCCCCTCCCAAGTTGTACAGTTAATTTCCAACATATTTGTGAGTATCACTGTTGCCATGGTTCACCCTTTGTATGCACCATTACATATCAGCATGAAGACTAAAAAATAGAAAAAAGTGAAGATAAGCATAGATATTACAAAGAATAAAAATATAACTAACCAAAATGTGATATATAAATGTGATTTAGTCAAGCAATGCATTTGTGAGCAAGTAAGATGTAAATTTTAAATAAACAAATAATGTTCAATTATTATTAACATTATTAGCTTTCAAAATGTAGAAAAGCCACCAAAGATCTCTAATAGACACATTCTTATATTCTAAAAAAAATATTTATAAACTTAATTGGTTTACTCTCCGCAGAGCTATTGCTTTATCAGCTACTTTGCCAAATATTTAATGACATCAATGTGTTGCCAAACTTGTTTTCTACCATCTGTACTCATTTCCTTAATTGTTTAGTCCCACAATCATGAGGGCTTTTGAGCACATCATACTTTTGATGATTGGGATAGACAAGAGTTCTGACTAGTCATTTCTTTAAAACTTGGAAAATATTTTCTATTTGCATGTTAAACTACCTCAAATATTTTCTTGTTCAGGCTGGCTTTGAAGCACGTTATTCAAATCTAAGCTTCTTGAGAATCTAGTGTTGCAGGCATGAGCCACTGTGCCTGACTCTACACATAACTTTTCAGGTATGATTTGGGTACATATCTAATATGGTTTACCCTTGGAAATGAATTTGTAATATCCTCTAAAATTTCCTTTGATATATGTATATATTTTAAATTTTTATTTTTGGCAGTCCTGGGGCTTGAACTCAGGGCCTGAGCACTGTCCCTGGCTTCTTTTTGCTCAAGGCTAGCATTCTGCCAGTTGAGCCACAGCACCACTTCTGGCCATTTTCTATATATGTGGTGCTGAGGAATGGAACGCAGGGCTTCATGTATAGGATGCAAGCGCTCTTGCCACTAGGTCGTATTCCCAGCCCCTCCTTTGATATTTTATAGGAATAAATATATTTCGAAGAAGGAAGTTGAGTAGTTAGGTTAAATTTGTAAAAAATGAAGACATAATATGTATAATATAATAACATATATATATATATATATATATATAGAGAGAGAGAGAGAGAGAGAGAGAGTCAGTTCTGGGGCTTGAACTCAGGGACTGAGTACCATCCTTGGCTTCTTTTCACTCAAGGCTAGCATTCTGCCACAGTGCCACTTCTGGCCTTTTCTATATATGTGGTGCTGAGGAATCGAACCTAGGGCTTTATGTATATGAGGCAAGCACTCTTGCCACTAAGGAAATATTCACAGCACCCCTTAATTCTGATAAGAAAGGTAGCTTGAAGCACTTGTTAAAGTGTACACAGAGGTACCCTTTACACATATGCCTACACTGACAATAAAAGCAAGCAATTTACAACTATGGAAATGATAAGAATTCTAAGATTTGAAATCCTTAATATTCCACGCAGCAACTCTTCTGTGATATGCAATAAGTAAGTGGATATTTGTATGTTCTTTGAAGAAATTCGAACATAATTTACTTAAAAGTTTCTAGCACAAGGAATTATAAAATGTATTACATCATAGGAGTCATCATGGATATAGTGTTTTGACATTTTGTTCCTTAAAAGTTTTTCAAAGTTCAAAACTCTGGTAGTAAATATGATTCAAATCACATGGCTCCAAATTAAATAATGAAAATATATTTGATAACAAAATCACCAATTGTATTAAGTAAATTCTTATTGTCTTTAAGTAGTTATACAATATGTTTCCATTCAAAGTCAGTTCATCTGAATCCTTACTGGATGTTACCTCTTTCATTATTTTCCTACCCCTTCCCCCATTTGGCCCCTCTCTCAATTACTTCAATTTTCTTAGCATCACTGTATTAGCATTGATTTTATTTCTTATTTCTTACTGATTCTTCACATTCATGTTCCACATAAAGGTATTCAGTCTCTTCTTATTTTCTCAATTAAGTTTAAGACTATGTCCAAGAGAAAAAGAATTCAGTTCTTCCCTTTTTTCTATATAATAAGAAACTGAACTCTTGATTGAGTTGAGAATTTGTTTAAAAAATGAATATATATGTAAGGTATGTTTTGCTGCATCCCACCTGAGACTTTTCTTGTTATCATTTATTTTTTAAGTTCTTCCAGTTTTTTACCCTATACATAACAGAATATGTTAAAGAGGGACAGTTACAAGCTTGAGTAATTTAAACAAGCTTAAATTATTACCACAAAACTTAAAGAATAGATTATAATCATTTTATTTGTAGGGATGGATAGCTAAGGGAATAATTAGATCCAAAATGTTTTTAATTTTAATATATGGCTTCTAAAATGAATAGATTTTCATTTATAAAGTTTTAATTGGAGTAGCTGCAAACACTGATAAAGGAATGATAGTAATTAAATTGTCATATTATAAATTAAGAACTTCTGCCAAGCCCAAGCAAGAGAACATGGTGTCAAATTTCATGGCAGCCTGTGCAGAAAATAAATTAAAATAAGAAACATGACTCTTCATTACAGCACACTTTTCTGTCTTCAAATTCAACTTCAGTTATTTATTTTGTACATTATTGTCACCTTTGACTTTTATAACTTATAAAGCTTAGTAAACCAGACTCCACAGGGGAAAAAAAAGAATACCAATTGATACCCACATTTTGCTTATTAACAGAAAAATTTATAAAATTGATATTCGAATGTTTCAACAATTTCTTCATATAACCATGGATATACTTTGTAGATAAAATTGCATAGAAATGTAATGGTACATTATATCTTCCATCTTAGAAGCAATTAATATATAATGGATTAGAAAGAAATTTACTGTGACTAATAATGTGCTTTAAACTATTTAGAATACAATATTTTCTCAGTTTTATTGGCTTTTTCACTTATGTTACACAATTTACTAAATAAATTTAAATACAAGCCCAGACAATCTGCTCAATAGTTGTTACTTATCTATATAAATAATTAATGAAGTTATTTCAATAAACAAATGGTTAGCGGTACATACATTGTCTTCTTATTGCTGCTAACACTATAGGAATATTATTGTTGATATTTTTAATCATCATCAAAAGTTGATTTTAAGGTCCTATCAAGGAAATTTTTCCATATTTGTTGTATTTTCACTAAGCCAAATATTATTAGTTACTTTGACTTAATGAATAGAATCATTGCCCTTTTTAATATATAGAAAAAGTACTACAACTGGATGTTTCATAAAGAAAAAAAAATTAACTCAAATGTCCAGAATGTTAGATACTCAAGACCATGTTCCCAGCATCAGATTCTGTTAAGGACTTCACAGTGGATAGAAATATGAAGGTGGGGAGCAAACACCATTCGTATTTTCCAGTGTATTTATCTAAGAATAGTACATGAGATATTGTGCTAAAAATACTTTATTACAGAGTCAAAGATCTACATCATGTGAATAATTCAATATCATCCATTCCTTATAAACATTTTCCTTTTATTTTTGTTAGAATCAATTAGTTGAAGAAGAAAATCCCATTGTGGTATGTCCACACATACATACAATGTACCTTGATATATTTTCTCCTCCTCTCTTCCTCATCACATCACTTCCCAGTTCCCAAGCCAATCTCAACAGTCCCATAACCGCATTATCACAGTGTACATATATTCACTCTCTTCACCTCCCCTTTTCCTTTTCCCTGTTCTAGTATGCACCCTTCCCATAGGACCTATTTAATATTCATATTACTCATTTTTAAAATGCCTGTTAATTGTTCAAAGGAACAGTTGGAATGCATAAATTATACTTTAATCTGCTTTCACTTTTCCCAATTCTAACTAACCCCATATTTTAAAACTGGGATTTCTTTATAGATTGATAGATTGATTAATTACTTTTGGGAAACAACCAAGAAGTGCAATGTGGTCTTCTAGGGCACACGCTCTCTATTAGAAAATCTCAAATCTGACATTGATTGTTGGGAAACAGTAGATATATATAAACTTTGTGGGGTTCTGTTTGTTTTTGTTTGAAATTCTTTCATTACGATAAAACTTAAAAACTAAAATTTAAATTTCATGCAATTTATGTAACACGCAAAGACATATTTATTTTTAACTCTCTAAGAGTAGCTATCAAGCTAGATTCAGGCAATGGATTATAATTTGCCAGTCCTTGAAATTATTCAATCTTCTTAGGGAAAATAGGTTAAATTAATGTAAATGAACACATATATTTGTAACACAGCAATGGTGTCAGTATTTAGCTGTATAATCTTTTTTTCAATGATACCATTTAACTCATGGGAATATTTCATGAAAAACATATGGTCTTTAGTTTTGCTCTTAGACTACTAATCTTAAAGAAAATAAATGCAATTTGAAAAGTATATCATTTCGGGCTGGGATAATGTAGCTCAGTGGCAAAGCACTTTCCTAGCAAGTGCAATGTCCTTGGTTCAATCCCCAGTACCAAGAAAAAAAAAAGAAAAGTATATCATTTCTCTTCTGATGTGTGAGTCTTCATATTATATCCGTGGTACTGTTCGAATGAAAATATATTGACATTCATTTATATTCATATGATCAGGCATTTTTTTCTTGTAAACAGATTACATTAAAAGATGGTAGAAAAATGAGGGAGAAAGTAACAAGATGGATAAGAAATGTACTTGCCTTACAGATGAAACTCTAACCCCTCTGTACTTCATTCACTTTGACAATAAAAAAGAAAAAAAAAACTTACAAAGAAAAAAATAGTATTTTAAGTTGAAACACTCTCCAAAATTTTAAGTAAAGCTTGAGTTCACCAAAATAAAGATCTTCAATAATATTGCAACACTGTTTATGTGCTATTCTTCTTTCTTTTGTTTTTAATTTTTTTTCATTTCTTTATTGTCAAAGTGTTGTACAGAGGGGTTACAGTTTCATAGGTAAGGCACTGAGTACATTTCTTATACAACTTGTTACCACGTCCCTCTCCCCCTGCCCCTCGTCCCCAGTCCCCCACCCCCGTGCCTTCCCCTTCTCCATTCCCCCCATCATGAGTTGTTATGAGGAAACATTTATGTGGTTTGTGAAATAACTTCTATCAGCATAACAGCCCCCATCTTCTGGTTATAAATGGTGTTTAAAAGTTAGTAAGTCCTGGTAACTGTGTGGTTTCTAACATGAAAACCACCAGGTTTCATCCTTTGGAGTGATAACTCGCCATGGCTTTTACTCACATCTTATATTGGCTTTGCTTGCAGATTATCTTCCCACAGATGATTTTATAGGAAGTAACTTTGAGAAGCTGTGTGTCCTCCTGTGAGGGGAAGAAGATTTGTTTCCTGACTAACACAGTATATCAAAGATAATGTCTCCTTCCAGGCTAATGGTAGAACAAGTCTGCAAGCAGCTTTCTTTATCAAAACAGTTTTCTAAATTCAAGTTTCCTCAGCTGTGACACGGAATCGCTGTGCGTACATCATCCACTGGCCTGCTCCTGTGCTGTCTCCAAGGGGCACAGGACCAATGGGAATCCAACGTGAGCATGAATTGCAGGCTGCATGCAAGTCTCTGAGTAACAGGTTCTTTGTCTTTGATCCTGAAAGCTCACTTCTTTTGCCAGTACCAGGGTTAATCTTGTCAAACTAACTGGAAAGTTGTAAAGTAAGGTAGGATTTAACATGCATCACAGTCCTTAAGATACACTTTTTAGAAGTTAACAACATACATTTTTAACTGGAATAGGAAAACAAAATAACATGTTTGCTATCAAATGGAGCAGCAGGTGAGTCTTTGAAATATGTATGCATATCATGCTAAACACAAACCGTTGCCTCAAATATTTGTTTTTATGGCAAAAGCGTGAACAATTTTTTTTTCTAGTTGTGTTTTGAATTATACAGTACCTAATAGTTATATCTATTTACTGATTTGTGCAATAATAATCAGAAAACCTTGCTCCTATCACTTGTTCTAGACAGTTCTCTCACTACTTTCCCAACCTCTGGCCATCTCAGTCTATCCTCACTTTCCATGAGATAAGTATTCTAATATCCATATGTGCATAGCATTAAAGACAAAAGACAGATAGTAACTGCTAGTGTAATAGCAAAACAAGGAAAACCATACACGCTGTTTATATTGGTTAAATAAAATCAGTTCAGCCACTATGGAAAGCAGTGTGGAAGTTCCTCTAAACCTCTAAAATAGAATTCCCACAAGATGTAGCAATCCCATTACCGGGCATTTATAGCAATGAATTGAAATCAATATACTGTACAGACATCTATAGTGTCATGTATATGGCAGTCCTAAACAGAAAATGAAAAATATGTTGAAATATTCATAAACTGAATGAATTTTTGTCATTTAAAACAACTTGTATCTTGGAGATGAAAGCATGGTTCCAATGGTAGAACTTTTGCCAATGAGTGACCATGTCACGCACTGAGTTTAAGAACCAGGCATGAAACACAAATAATAGCAATGATAAATAAAGCAATATACTTGAAACAAATTTGATTATGTTTATACATCATTTATAATTAGACATAGAAATGCCAAGTTTTGGTTGTATATATTTTAAACTTGACACAGAGTGAGATTAACTTTCCCTTTGAAAACTGGACCTATAAATAAAATTTTTATTACTGTACATTAACACAATTTATTTATGGCTGGGTGGTTTTATTAGGGTCCCATTCTCCATTTTAAAATTAACACTACTTTATTTCTTTCAATTCTATATATTTTCATATTTTATACACAGTTATATCAAAGTTTAGGCTAGTCACATCAGAGGATCACAAGAGCCCAATTGCTGTACCCTTATGAACACAAAAGCTGATGCTAAGTGAAATGAATTCCATGTTATGGAAACTACTGTTATATCACTTGTAATTACTTTCAACATGCGATGTGAAACCATAGCTTTTATTATTGATGATCCTCTTGTATCCCCTTCCTGTGGTTGTACCTGCACTCTCTATCTTATCTGAGTTACATTGGAAACCGTGTATACAGGTATTAGAACTAGGAAACTGAAAAGGAATACCAAAATCGAGAGAAAAAAAAGACAAACGATTACAAAAGCAATACTTGCAAAACTGTTCAGTGTAAATCTACTGAACAACTCATGGGGGAAAGGGAAAAGGGGGCAGGGGGAGGAGGGAATGAGGGAGAAGTTAACAAACAGTACAAGAAATGTATCCAATGCCTAACGTATGAAACTGTAACCTCTCTGTATATCAGTTTGACAATAAATAATAAAAAAATAAAATTAACACTACTTTATTTCTTTCAATTCTATATATTTTCATATTATACACAGTTATATCAAGAAATGATAATACTTGAAAATCAGTAATAAGACTGAAGATATTTCATGAGAAAAATCACTTTTCATAACAAAAATGATGTATACATTACAGAAATACCATATCAACAGTTCAATTAAGGTAATGAATGCTTATCAGAATTTTTACTTTTAGTGTATAAATAATTGAGATAATGACTATGAATTTTGTTTTATTTTGGAAGACATGATATTTTTATTTGACATACGTTTAATATAAAATATCTTGCATGTCAACTAGTTAAATATCTAAAATATTATCTATACAGATACCTAAAAGCAGTGATATATATGAAATTAAGACTATGTATTATATAATGTAAAACATGAAATAATTTGTGGAAACTCTCTCCTCCTACATTTGTTACTTGTATTCTTGATGATGGTGGCTCTGATTGGAGATAAAAGAAATTGCAATGTTCCTTTGATTTGCATTTTTTTATGGCCAGGCTTCCTGAATGTTTTCCTTCATGTATCTGCCACTTTTATATCTTTTTTCAGTCCAGTTATCTATTTATTAATTGAGTTGTGCATGTGATATATCATGTATAAACAACATTACAGATTGAGAATACACATTAAAAAATGAAAGAAAGGAATATATAAATGTCCCTGAACTGAAAGGGAATACTGTTGAGAAAGGAGAAGGACAAATCAAGAATGTGAAGGGTGAATATGACCGAATACTATAGACATGTGAAAATAGAACAGGGGAGTATGTTGAGAAGACATTGGAGGGCAATGAAGGGAGAAAAAGGAGATAAATAGGCTGAGTTTAATCAGAGTATGTTTTATGCATATACAGCCAAATCAAAGTGATTGATGCAAATAAATTGGGGAAACTTGCATAACATTCTATTCACTAAAGAATTGAGTCTTTACCAAAAATCATATCTATCATTTGTCCTTACATATGACAAGTAACATCAAAGTTACAGTAATGTCATGACTGTTAAAATTCCCTTTGTGGCTTGGAGACAGGTCTGGAAGCCTTTTGTTTTTTGTTTTTTCTTATAACAAGTGATTTTAGGTAAGGATTTTGAGCCACACCAACTGTATTATTCAGGTTGTCATCTTGACAAGTGTTATAAGCGGCATTCCAGGGGCCTGGAAACTGGACTAACCATGTGAGAAATTAATCGGCCAATGAGATGGACTAAGGAAGTCTTTGGACATGAAGACTGGGGTGAACTTGTCTAGTTATTTATTCTCTACGTGTACTGCCATTCATCAAACATGCTGTCCAGTACTAACAGATGTTTCACATTTGGAAGCTTCCCCTCATCTGCTCTGTGAGTTTCCTCCTTGACTGCTTTTTAACTTGTATCTTTCCTCAACCATAACCGTTAAGGATACTGGCTGTCAAAGAATTATGTGTCCTAGGAAAATTTCTAACTTGAGAGTGAATATGATAACTTATTTTTGTGAGATTTTTTGTCCAAAATATGTGTGGTCTTCTTTCAAAATTTATAATCATAAAATTACTTCGTTTATATGTGCCTGTGGGGGGTGGGGGGAGAAGGAGAGAGGTTGAGAGACAGAGAGAAGGAGAGTATGTACTGCCCCTGAGGTTTGAACACTTGGCTTGAGTGCTGTCTCTGAGAATTTTTGCTCAAGACTTGCTCTCTCCCACTTGAGACACAGGCCCATTTCCACTTCCAGTTTTGGGGGGGTTAATTGGGGAGCAAAGACCCATGAAGTTTTCAGCCTGGGCTGGCATTGAACAGTGATCTTTAAGTCTCAGTTTCCTAAGTAGCCAGGATTATAGGCATGAGCATGCAGAACTACGCTTATAATATTGTTTAGAAAGAGCATGTAATAATTAGATTTATCAGAAAATAGTCAATTTTCTTTTGTAAAAATAACTTTCAAGTAGTAGCTTAAAAACAAATTCCCTCCCACATGAATACTCATTTGTGTTAGTTAACATTTAGTTGCACAAAATCAAGTATAAATGAATTATTAATTGGCATATTGAAAAAAATCCTGTTTCAATTCTACCAGCAGTTTTTACATAATATATTTTCTAGTATTTAATGAATTACATTGGTTTAATAAGAACATTCTTATCAATTCTTCTCCAAGAAATAGATTTTACCATCTCTGATTTTTCTCCCCAAAGTAATATCAAAGATATTGACTTTAGTAGGGAGTTATTTGTGATAATTTAACTGTTGCATTACATATTTAATCACTGTTATTATTTCTAAGCAGTATATTTTCTGCTATTTTTATTCTATACAAAGTCCTAAATCCTCACTGCAACTTTCATTAGGAACTTGTAAAACTCACTTGGAACCAGTTTCTATCCTTCTATTCTGTCTTTTGTCATTACTGGGTACAAAATCCAGATTTCAAAGATTTAGAACAAATGTTTGAAAATTTTAACTTGATAGCCTGAACATTCAACAATAACTGAAAAGTGTCTGTATCATTTAGGCCTTTCTCAAATATCAGTAGATAAAACACATATCAACCATTTAACCGCAAATGTTTATTTGAATCATGCATATTGAACAGGAAAATTAACCTTTGTAAAAAGGAAGACACATTACCAAAGAGAGCTGTCTTCTTCTGTTTAAAATATAATATTGGAATATTTGAGAATCTGAATAATTAGAACTTAAGTTAAGAATTAAGTTTCCCTCTTTTCCTCCTTTTTCACTTAAAAAAATCATACTTGCCTAAGAAAATCTTTGCCAATCTACCATCTATAAGTCATCTGGAACTGTTTTCTAGCATATCATAAAGAACCACCTGTAATGAGATTATTTTCTCTATCAAAAAACTTTTTTTTTAACCTATTTGATAGCAATTGCTAGACACTACTCACAAGTGAGCAAATCAGCACTTTTTCACAGTCTGCTAAAGTAAGTGGTTAGCACTAAATAAGGCATAACTGAATAATAGAGTAATATTGAATTGAAATAATATTGAATAAACCATAAATACAAATAAAGGTGATATCTGGGGGGAGGTGGTTGTGTGCCTACTTGTTTGTTGCCATGGGGCAAGTAATGTTAGAGTACTCTTTGTTTGAAACTTCAGAAGATGATCTAATGGCATATTATATATTGCAAAATACTCCAATTTACTTAGAGGAAGCACACCTTAACCATCCCTACCTGTAAATTTTTATACACTGAGATGAGTGAATATTCACATAAATTTGCATAAAGAATATATATATATATATATATATATAAACACTACATTCCTTGTCACATATACTTATTGGACAAAATGAATATATATCTAACAAAAATTATTTTTAAAGATAGTTTTAAGTATACAGTGTATTTGGTCCCTGGATTTGACCCCAAGGAAACTTTCATTAAATAATTTAACTGTGTGATAAAATTTTAAATATTCCACATTGATGGGCATCTTCAAATCTTTTTACATGTGTTTAATTTCTTCAACATTCTACAACTCCTAAAGTCGGGAATACTCTACATTTACAACATTCCACAGTGATGGTGTAGATGAATAAAATAATAGTTCCAGAGGATGGCTTAAATTTTACCTGTGATCATCCTTTCTCTAGAAACATATTTTAGAGAGAAATTATCAACTGAAATAGAATAAAGTTATAACTGCTCCAAAATTTCCTAAAAGATTTTTTGTTATAGAGAAAGGGAAAGTTTCCATTTGGTACTTGGTATATAATACATGTTTTGTATAGATTTGGGGTTTATAGCTGATGTGCTGAATTAAGGCAAATAGCCTCATATCTCCCCATTTTTTGTTGCTTTTGTTGTTATTGCCTTTCAAGGGGCTTGCACTCAGCTTCCATGCTCTATGGCACATAGCTATTGAGCCCTTGTGATTTTCTCTAAAGAATATCCTCCTTTGGTATCATTGTGTGATGGTTTACAGTTCTGTTTAATTAACCATGTCCAAATATGGAGGTTCCTCAAAATAACAAACATAGATCTTCCCTATCACCCAGCAATCCCACTCCTGGGCATTTATCCAAATGACCACAAACCAGGCTATACTAAATCCATCATCACAAATATTTTCATGCAGCATTGTTTAGCATGGCTCACATATGGAAAAAACCCAGATGTCCTTTGGTGGATGAATGGATCAAAAAGTATTAATTCTATGCTTCCATCAAAAAGAATGGCATTCATTGCTCCATTAGTAAGGAAATGTAAAGACTTAAAAAATTCATTACACTAAGTAAACCAGACCCAAAGAAGCATAAGCTGCATGGTTTCCCTTATTTGTAATAATTAGAATGTGCCTATAAAGCTACAAGTAAACCCAATAGACATTAAAAGCCAAAAATTACACTTGGACATGATTATCAAACAATTCTCTTTTGTTGTAAGTGGTTAACATACTGGTTCAATTTCAAATGATTATGAAGTGGCACAATCCAAATAAAATTGAAATAAAAATAAAACCTTCAAAGAAAAATAAATGTTGGTTATTATTCTGATTCTTAATTGTTATACTCCACAATAAATTATTTCTCATTTTAAATTTATTATTATATTTCATTACTTAGAAACACAATGTCCAAAGTTTTTAGTTTGTCCTATGAACATTTAAAATAATGCTAATTAGTTTGCATACATATATATATACACACATATATGCATGTACATATGTATATAAATATATACCTGGACTAGGTGATTAAATGATGCTTAGCAGATATTTATTAATTAAAAGATCAAATAAATAAATAGAGGAGTGAATGAGTAATATATTTAGAAACCTTATTTCACTATTCACATATAATATTGTATGTATATTTTACATTCTGCTTAAATAGACATTCATTCTATGAAAATCATATTACATTTGCAATTAAATTTGGAGGGTATATAGGTTCCTACTTTAGGTACATTTAGCTGACTATGCTAGTTTCTGTCACATGTCCTTTTCTATACATAATTTGTGTTTCCTATTAAATTGATTTTGTGGCAGTCAGCTCTTCTACAGCTTCCTAAAATTAAGTTTTAGCTTTCTTAAAAGACTAGGGGAAAAAAAGTAACCATCAAAGTAGTAATAAAATTGACCATTTCCTCAACAAATTTGTATCAACTATAGCTAAATTTTAAAACTCTCAAGCTAATGGAAAATATAATTCAGCACACTGAAAACTTTATGAAAGGGTATTAGGCAAGTGGATAGGGTCAGGCAGAACACTAGGCACCTACAAGCAACAGACAGGACCACAAGACAGCCAATAAACTTCTCATGCCCTTCTAGTCTTCTCACTGCTGGTTTAACACCTTTGTGACACATTCTGTCATTGTGTTAGTCCTGAGAATCTTCTGCAAAGACCCCATTAACATGTAATTAAATTTGGGTATGCTCTGCCTTCTAAACTGCCATGCTACATCCTACTGGAGGTTGTAACATAGGTCCAGGGAGGAAACTTCTTCCCTAGCTAACCCTTTTCTAGAAAAGCCTCCTTCTTTTCCAAGTAAACTTCACAATTATGTACGCCTTATTAGCATAGTCATTATGCAGTGATCATAAAATTCCTGAAAGCTTGAGAGTTCAAGGGACTTGCCTTCTTGGTCAAGCTATTGGCCCTCAATTTCCTTTGGAGGTGTTCTTATTTTGCCTCTGCTTGTTTTTCATAAATATCATTGTAGGAATTTCTCAGTATATCTACCCCCCGAACCTTCCCTTAGTAAGACTGAGAACATTCTGGGTCTTATTTTAACTGCACAACAGCCAGATTTAGAACACTCATGTTTCCTAAGGAATCTTTAAAAAATAATGCTATTGATTTTTAGCTTATATAATATTATTCTATGGCTTTGTCTAGTTGTGTATGATTTCAATCAAGTGAAAACAATCTATCAATTATCCTGATAGCTCACATTCCAGCTATTACTCATAAAGCATGCTCTAACACTATTCTAATGTTGATCAAATTGTCATCAAGTATGACATTGTTTTTCATACTTATCACATTTTCTCAGTGTATTACATTGTGCTTGGTTTAAGTTTGTCTTGCAAACTTTTACCAGCAATAGCCACTATGCCTTTTTTTATCTGCTAAAATTATATATATATGTTTAAAAATTTTATCTAGCATCAGTTTTTTTGAGATATGACTCACTCTGCACCAGCAATGAAAAATAGCATATGCTCTCATTTCCTGTATGAATGTTACTGTTGAATTTCATAAAACCAATTATGTATCCTCTGTGAACTTATTTATATGTCCTTTTCTGATGTAAAACTTTCTCTAATGGCTAGTTATGTTTTAATCTAAATATTCCTGTGGATTTCCAGTTATGTTTTTCAGTATATAATAGATCAATTACAGTATTAAAGTAATTAAATATGATATTAGTTTCATAGTAGAGCTTCAAAATTTCATGACAATTAGAAATGAGAAGATGAGGAGGAAATGATAATTTAAAATTTCACAAATCCAAAGAATACAGGAGACAAACTACAAATTATTTTCCATTTATAATAATTTCATTACTAAGGTAAATGATGCTTATTTTATAATTATGCAAAGTATAAAATGCTGAGTGAATATATTATCACCAGTAATATAAATACATTGAACAGTTCTAACCTGTTATAAAAATGAGCAATTAGCACAATAGAGAATAGCAAAGCTTACAGATGAGAAGAGCACCAGGGCTGCTCTGGCAACCTTTGGTAACGTGTCCCCGTGAACATAATCAGTAAAAACTTGTCCAAGGCCCCAGTAACTATGGAGTGTGAGGGCTGCAGCCAGACAGCAGTCCACCGCAGTGCAAGGTTTCAAATATGCAGTTGGAAACAGGCCCAGGAGGCCAACAGCGAGAAACCCTCTGCCAGTCCAGTAGAGAGATGCCGCTGTGGATCCAGCATGTTGGCTTGGTGACAAGTGAATGTGCTGTGTTCCACACCAGCCTGGGGTACGTGAATACTGGAGAAATGCTGAGACACAAGCAGGTCTCACCACGGGGTTTCGGAGGAACAGAGCTCGGCCTCCTCGGGCACTGAAGAGGACACTCAGCTTTATCAGAGCCGCCATCTTGCTTCTAAGGAATCCAGAAATTTTCTTATATTCTGTATCTTTGAACATTAAAGATATGTTCTTATGCCATTGCTTCAATAATATTCAAAGTTGAATACCCTCAATTCATTATGAACTATGAAAAATAAACATTTACTATTCATGACAAAGTATGATGGTGATGCCTGTGTCTATTTCTCCGGTTACCGTTGAATAATTTATTATCAATCAGGTTATCAGATCAACACATATCTTATATTAAAACTATGGAGTATTAGTGACTTAATTCTTCAATTTGTACCACCACTATTTTTTCCAAGGTTCCCATTAGAATGAAATATCCCATTCAGTTAAAAAAAAAATCACAAGTACAAAGCAACTTCATGTTGCAGAACACATTTTCACAAGTGATTTGGACATACTGTAAAAATAAACATTAGATTTAATTAAAAGTTAAAGGATTGAAATCATTTAAAGAAAAAATACTATTGTAAAACATTTTAGCAGTGCTAAATAATTATGTTCCATTTATGAGAGGATTGATCAACATAAAGAATATTTTGTATATTTTTCTAGTCAACTCCTTGATGCCTTTCTCTCCCAGACTACTCAAAAAGAAATTGGGTACAGAAACAAAGAAATACAAAATTCCTAATTGTAGGATTAAGCTAACTGTAGGTCTAAATTGGTGAATTCTAAAATATATAAATAACAGGTACTAGTAAAGAAAAAATAAAAACATAAGGAAATAATAAAGGTTATTTAATCATGTTATGGGGTTTCCCATCTTTTGTCAATCTAATTCAAATAATTGGCAAGTCAACTAATGCTTACAACTCAGTTGGGACAACAGTGCCATTAATTTTGTCTGCCAATGCTGCCTTGTATCTTTTTTCCAGTACATATTTTTCAAAGAGCAGTCTTACAGCATCAACCATGAGCCTTTCAAATTAAAGACCTTGTCTTGCTTTCATTTTTATTACTTGCAAATCAGAAGAAAGCATTAAGCCTATAAAGTATCCAGTTAACTTATTTACCTGTAAAAATTTCCCATGCAATATGCTCAGACGATTTATGCATGCTAATATTGCCTATCTTAACAATAGAATTGGCTTTCATGTAAAGATATAACTGTAAATATCCATAAGTATAAAAGTAAAGAGGTTTTTCCCTAAAAATACCTTAATAAAGATTAATATCAAATGAAAACTTGATGAATATGTTATTGGAAAAATATAAATTGACTTGACAATGCAATACAATTGCTTCCTCTAGAAATAACCTCAGATAAATAATAGGTCATGTTAAGTGCTGACAATGATTAAGAATGACTGGAATTATCCTACATTGTTGGTTACAGTATAGATTTATTCTCTTTTGACTTTTACAAAGAATATTTAATAGTTTACATTACTTTTTCAGGCCTAATCCCATGATTAAATGATTTTTCACATTAAATGTAAATATTTCATTTTTTGTTTTATTCCACTTTCAATGTTTCTCAGGTTTACTTCTTTTCTACATAGTTAATGGGCACTTAACATCAGACTGAAATTTGACCTTCAGGCTAAAGTTTTCTGGACCATCCTTCAAGTTTCCAGCAGCCTGGGTATTCCCATATTGACTGTTTTGAAATTTTCCATTTACAAATCATTGGTTATTTTCTCAACTTGTTTGGGAAAAATTATTAAGCTCTTTTAATTATCTAATGACTGATAGAGACATCTGCTATCTCAGCAAATCAATTTTGCTTAGCTGCTTTCTCTGTCCAGCGTGTTATGCAATCCTGACACGCAGTGCTTCTGTGAACAAGTCTCTACAAAATGTGTTCAGACAATGAACTTTTCTCCAACCTGGAACTGTTTAAAAATGCAGTATTATTTTTCTTTGATAATGATAGATCTGTTTTTAAAAATTCTTTTAAAGAAAATTAGTGGTATGATGCCAATTTCTATATTAGTTAATGTATTTATTGAAATAGAAGTTGGGCCAAGAATGTAAAGCACAGGAGTAGATGTGAATGGCTTCATGTTTAATCCCAAATAGAAATAATAACAGAAAACCAAACAATTAAAAAAGTATTTAAAAATTAAAAGAGTAATGTTAAACACACAGGTATCTTTGTTTGGAGGTATCTTCAAGGGGTTGGAATCAATTGCAGTAACTTGGTAACATTTTTTCCCAGTGTTTGAATTTTGTATTTTAAAGCAGAATCTACTATCCGAGATTTGTTTTCTTATAGAAATTCCATAGTAGGCTTAAATATGTAAGACTCAAACCACAACTTATTTGGAATTTTCATGGAATAAATATATGTGAAATTTTGGAGAAATGTTGATTGGAATTATTTGTTAAATCACTTATTTTAGCCATTCACAAAAATAAAGTGGATTGACTATTATAAATAAACATGATTTCTTAAATTTTAAAGTAGGATAATTTAATATTTTAATTCTAAAATAAAGGAACTATGTACATTTGGATTGATCAGGTTTTTTTTTCTTGTTTGTGTGTTCTTTTGGTGTTTTTTTTTTTGTGTCTTTTTGTTGTGTTAATTTATGTTCTAACTTGCTTCTTCTTCCATGATATGTGTTAAGGAAATACTTCTCAGGGAGTAGATGGATGTTTTTGCAAGAGTTGTCCTAGTTTTCTATGAGTTAGCATGGTAATCCCAAGCTACCTCATAGGGATATCTTTTTGAACACAACGTATTACACATAACACTACTATAACTCACAGGAAAAATAAAACTATGGGAAGTGTGCCAGTGGCTCATGCCTATAATACCATCTACACAGGAGGCTGAGATCTGAGAACCACAGTTTGAAACTAGCCCGGGCAAAAAAGACCATGAGAATCTCATCTCCAATTAACCACTCAGAAAAAGCAGGAAGTGGCACTGTGGCTCAAGTGGTTGAGGGGTAGCCTTGAGCACAAGCAGGCTTAAAAACAGTGCCCAGGCCCTGAGTTTGAGCCCCGGTATTGGAAAAAAAAATAAATAAGCAAATAAATAAATAAAATCATGTGGGAATCCAGACAAGACATGACATTTGCTCAAATCACAGATATGACCCAATTTATGCACATTCTGGATAAGATGAATTATGGCAGCTTGTTTGCCATGAACATCTTTAATGTTGATTGAATCTTCCTTTATTCTAGATACTTCCAATGTTTCTCTATATATTCACTGTTTCTCTCCCTTTTTCTCAGTCTCCCTTACCACATGTTCACGGATACAAGCCATTTAACCATCATAGAAATTAAGATAGGAGACTGCTGACAACATCTATCCAAACCTAACTCTTTAATATAGCACTAATATTCTTAAATGAATAACAGAGCACCAAGAGCCGCGATAGAAAATAGTAAGCATTTCCACTTTGATTGACTAGACTACTGTCTCCTGCATTGCATTTCTAATAAGTGGTAGCTTTGAGACCATTTGGTTAAAAGAACAGTCACAAAAGGGATTCCCAAACAGGATCATAAGTCAATTAGTATATATGCTTCATAGTATAAAGTAAGCATTAAGACAGAAGATGATCACTCAAAGTACAAATGGAGAGGTGGGACATGAGGCATATTAAGAAAAGTTGGCACTGTCTACCAAAAACTGAAATGTGATTATATGCACAGGGATTACTGCTATTTGTGAGAACAATAAGGAACATCCTCTCCCCTCATATTCCTATATTAGCTCACATAATTTTTACTTGTCCTTTTTATGATATTTTAGTGGATGTAGGGAGCTTTGAGATTAAAAAAACATCAAATCATTTACCCAATGATGCTATTATTTTTTTCAAAAAACCCAGATATATTTCCAAATTATTGTATAATATACCAATGAATTATTAAGTTTGTCCTACACCTGTATTAAATAAGGACAAATGTTGTAACAATATATTTTTTTAAATCTATTAATTTAATAATAAATAAGGTATAACACTTCAAACAAAAATATGCATCTATGAATGCTAACTTGAAAATGAGAATGAAAACTTGGAGACAAATTGTCATTGCTGATGGTTTATGTTGTGTTTTTTTCTTATTTATTGTCAAAGAGATGTACAGAGAGGTTACAGTTTCATACGTTAGGCCTTGGCTACATTTCTTGTACTGTTTATTACCTCCACCCTCATTCCCCCCTCCTCTTTTCTCCTTTCCCTCTCCCCCCATGAGTTGTTCAGTTGGTTTACACCAAATGGTTATGCAAGTATTGCTTTTGGAGTCATTTGCCTTTTTATCCTTTGTCTCTCAATTTTGATGTTCCCTTTCACTTTCCTAGTTCTAAAACCAGTATATACAGTTTCCAATATACTCAGATGAGATACAGTGATAGTATAGGTACAACCACAGGAAGGGGATATAAGAGGATCATCAACAATAGAAGCTACGGTTTCACATGGCATGTTAAAATGATTACAACAGTGATATAACAGTAGTTTCCATAACATGGAGTTCATTTCACTTAGCATCCATCATCTTATGTGTTCATAAGGGCATAGCTATTAGGCTCTTGTGATCCTCTGCTGTGACTAGCCTAAACCTGTGGTTTCTGTTTTATATTCAATCTTTCTTATTATTCAGTTTGAATGATACACAATTATGGTCCCTAATAGATTACTAAAAGTTATTTACTTTTCACAGTGTTCAAAATGACTTTTCATTAAGATCTAGAGTGAAAAATGCTACAGTAGGAAATAATCTATTTTATGTATATATTTTTCTTAAAGTCCCATGACTGCTTGGGAATTTTCTGTGGAAGGATTTGCTGTTTCTTCCAGTGGTTTCTATTTATCATTGAACTGTGGGGACATTGCTGGCAATTTAGCAAAGACAAATGCCCTCCAGGTTAGCGACCAACAGCAGGAGTTGCTCCCATAAAGACAAATGTTGTAAAGATTTATCTGTTTACTCACATAATCTTTTTCACTTTAAGATATCAAGGGATTTTTTTCTGTGCATCATTTGCCACTTATTTGTACGTTGTTTTTGTCAAGAAAAAAGGGGTAAAAGGAAAGCTAGATTTCTCTCCTTCACTGAAAATATTTCCTTTCCTAGATATTTAGGGGCTGGCAGAAGCTACTCATTTTAGGTTAGGGAATTCCAAAATCATACTACTATAAGCTAATTGCCATTGAGAATATATGTGCATTAGTAACTTTATACTGAATTTCTCATTGAGTATGGAATATGCCTGATATTATTTCAAACTCAATTAAAATATGATTTTATATGTGCAAAAATTCAAAATTATTTTGAGTTACATGTTATGTAAAATTAACATTGTGTTGAATTTTTTTCTCTTTCTCCTCTATTTAGTTCATCCCCAGAGAATTGCATTATGGAAGTGATTATCTTTCCACAGTACAGTAACATTATTACAGAGTAGAAAGCTGTTAAAAAGTCCACATTCAGAGCCTATGTGAGATATTTTATTCTCCATGAAAGAAAAATTTGCCATACCCTGAAGGTAGCCTTATTGTTATTACACCAAAAGCATATGTTTAAAGATCTATCTTTAAACAACTACAAGCCTCATTTAAAGCTCACTTTGACAGTAAACATACCAAATATACTTGTAATTTGAAAACACTCAGTAATATTCTGTAGATTAAGATTTGAATTCACTTTACATGTATCCC
Organism: Perognathus longimembris pacificus; assembly: GCF_023159225.1. Lineage (NCBI taxonomy): Eukaryota > Metazoa > Chordata > Mammalia > Rodentia > Heteromyidae > Perognathus > Perognathus longimembris. The sequence continues at coordinate 20,114,636 of NC_063181.1, read as the reverse complement.
TATTGGTGCTGAAAATTATGTCAAACAAATGGCAATTTTCGTTTTAGGAAGGAAAACTGAAGCTTAAGAAACTACCAGCAAATAAAGACTCAAACTGTCAAACCAAGGAAGTCCTTAATAAGGAGATAACTGCATTGAACCCTTTGTCAAGTTCAATGCAAAAACAACTTATTTCCTTTGACTACTATTATATTAGTGTTTTAAATTCTAACACACTTCTTAGAATCAGGAATATCGAAGCAAAATTAAAAAAAAATGTGCTTTTGTTCTATTGACTGCTGGACGGGAGAGGGACACCTCAAGTCAGTTTCTCAAAGGTAATCAAATTTTGACAGGGTTATAATTATGAACACAGAATTCTGTGGAATTCTTTTTCATGGTTATCATTACTATTCATAAGATAGCAGTGGTGAATAAAAAGAGTTTGAGATACTTAATCCAAAATTACTCTTTGTATCTCTAGGTTATTAAGAAATTTTTATCTGCTTATTTTTTTCCCAAATTTATTTATTTTTAATCACAATTGAAAAGGAGAATACAATGAATATTCGATATTTTTCATAGTTTTTTTTCATAGTTTGGATAATTTATTAGGTAGTTCTGTGATCTCTAGTTTATTTTGTATAATAGAGATTCTGCATACTTCTCCTTTGCTAAGAGCACTCTGTACAACCAGTGTTTCTATGTCAGGCACCAAGGACTTAGTTCTAAAAATCCACATTTTATATCCTGAGGAGTAAGGACAAATATAAAGGGGAACACGTGTTTTACATGGGTGCATTTTATGTGGGAAGATACCAGATTTCAAGTAGGCAAGACAAACAATGGTTTAAGAATAAAGAAATAAGACCTGAAGTTAAAAAAAAAAAAAACACAACACAATAGAACAGACATTTCAGCCAATGCAGCTTGAAAAAAAGTCTGATTTTCACTTCCTAGTGTAGTATATGTTTTTGGTTCCTATAATTACTCTTTTAGTTTGTTATTCAATATCAACTTACCAGGCATTAACCTTCTGTGAGGCCATCGCTATGCATGGATGTATTTGGGGGCAGTGTTGGTATCTTTAGGAATTTTATTGTTATAAAATGTTCCTGATATTTATCCAAAAAAAAAAAAAAGGCAAATCTTTGCCCTAGTTGTACTTAAAAGAATTTTTTTTTTTTTTTTTTTTTTTTTTTTGTGGCCAGTCCTGGGCCTTGGACTCAGGGCCTGAGCACTGTCCCTGGCTTCTTTTTGCTCAAGGGTAGCATTGAGCCACAGCGCCACTTCTGGCCTTTTCTATATATATGGTGCTGGGGAATTGAACCCAGGGCCTCATGTATATGAGAAAAGCACTCTTGCCACTAGGCCATATCCCCAGCCCTACTTAAAAGAATTTACTGGCTGCAATACATTTTCTAGAAGCTTGGAATCACTACTAGAAACATTTTGGTATTAATGCAGGAGTCAGACTTGTGCCAGTTGTTTTCCAAGTAAGGGTTTGGGTATATTCACAGACTGGTCTCAATAGGAGGCACGTGTCTCCAGATCCAGCTTTTATTGTTTGATATGGAGTTTTTAGCAGAGGGATCTCTGACTTGATCCACATAATTGCTCTTTGGAAGCACTCTGATTACATAATTATCATACCTGGCTAATTCCAAACACATTTCACGTAACAGAGCTAAAATCCTGTACTATGTACTCATTGAAATGATATTTTTAAATGATCATCAATATCTTATGTAAGAAAAGTTTGCTTTTTCTATAAAAACCACCAACTACTATTCATATTTTTGAGACTTTGACATGTCTTGTAGGTATATATTTTTCTTTCCAAGTTCAAATCTATTTTTGTTTTACTTTAAGGAACCTGTGTGTGAATAGCTTTCCTTTAGTGCAAAGGAAGATTGAAATTGTTGAAGGTTGAAATTGTTGTGTCTTACTACTGGACCAAATTTAGGTTTTACTTTGAATGAAATAAGGCATATGAAGGGTAGTAAACTTGAGAAATTAAGGACAGATTATTTGGTTTCCTTTATCATTTTCCTTGACCGAGACAAGTAGTTTTCTACTTGTAACATGGATTATGAAGGAATTCAGTTAGTGATTCCTGGTGACAGTTACACACACGGAAGATTTCTGATGATATTCTAACATTTGTGATGTCACATGTTCTCTCTTCAGTATTATTAAAACCAAATCTTACTGAGAGCTTATATTGGAGGTTGATTGCTATGATCAAACACATAGATTGTTAAACAATTCTGATTATTTTATCTCAAAGTTACTCATCTTTTTCTCCAAACTGGGATAAAAGTTGTAATTATTTCATAGAATGTATATGAGGATCAAATAAAGGAATCTATGTATAATAGTTTAATGTTTACTGTAGAGGTCTAATAAATCATCTTTTATTTCTTATGTTATTACTGGCCCTACTCTGACACTTGGGCCACAGCGCCACTTCTGGCTTCATGTATGCAAGGCAAGCACTCTTGCCACTAGGCCATATTCCCAGCCCATCATTTTTGAGCAAAAGAAATGCATGCCATCATCTAATTTATCCTTCCACAGTACAGCACATCATATCGTTTTCAGGTAGTAAACCTTTAATGTATGAATTTCTATTCCCCAGAGCATTGTCTGCTGGCATTGTACACTCACTTTGTTTCTTACTTAACATAATATTTATGTTAGAGACAGTCCATGTGGTTTGCAATTTTCTCTTAGTTAATATCTCTGATCACAGCTGCATGCCACATATATATGTATACATATGTATATATGTACATATGTATATGTGAACATAAGTATGTATGTATACATATATACAGATATATGCACACATACATATATGGGTCTATGTCTGTGCACATGTGTATATTTGTGTATATATGTATGCACACACATGTAATTTATATGTATAACTTCTCTTTTGTTGCTAGTGAATTCCCATATACATTTTCTGCTCCAAATGTACTACAAGTTTCTTTAATTAAACTACCTTGCACAGTCAATACCTAAGGCTTCTTTCAATTATCCCTTCCCCATTTGTGTATTCATTTGTATATTGTCTTGTGCTACACTTCTGCTTGTGAAGGATTAGAACGCTCCTCTTCCTCAGTCCTTTCTACTTAACAGTGCCTTTCATATTGATAGTTCCAATAGGTAACTGGTTGAAGAGACTGTAAAATTTAGATTCTTGTTTACCTTTTATAAAAATAGGTAAAATAAAAAGTGACTTACTAGTAGTATCTCTAGTGAGGCTTAACTGCATCGGTATAGAGGCAAATAAAAGAGCAAATTAGAATGAAAATCAAACCAATTCTTTCTGTTTTCAGAAGCCCAGGTGAACTGCAGAGAGCTGAGCTGACAGATGTTGACGCAAAGTCCATTAAGATAATAAGCCAAAGGAAAGGAACAAGTGAGCTTTTAAACACTTCTGAGAGGGAGGCTAAGCTGGAGGTAATACTTCACCTCTAATTCCCACCTTAGTTCTTGCTTTTTCGTTTCCCCCCAATAAGAACCAGTATTAGTGGAGTGTGTAGGACATCCTCACTATTGAATGAAACTGGAAAAAAACTATCATAAATTCCTTCACTTTTCATGTAAGGAGGTCTTGGCAGACATTGTTGATGAAGGCCCAAGATAAAGAAGGTTGTAACCAAAGGGCTCTGTGGTAGAAGACAGCCTAATTAGTTTCTGAAGTGGACCAGCTTAACAAGCAGCATGTCTTTAGCCTCAATATTTGTTCTACCAAAACAACAACACTAATAATAACTGGGGAATTTTCTTTTACCTTACCTTGATATAGATGATTATTTTCCATCTTTTCTTTTATCTACTAATTCTATGGCCTTGGTTTGTAATGAATGGTAGGGGCCAACTTCTGCTTACATAATAAATATATTTTTTTAAATTCTAAATATTTTTAATTATCTGAAAAGCTCTAAAATAGTAACAATCTTGCTTCTATGCCAGTCAAAGTAGATGGAAAGAACAGATACATTTTGATGTTGTACTCCTCAAAAAAGAGAAGCAATAGTTCTTCAGATTGAGGTATTGTATAGTATCCTTGTGTCTTAATTTGCATTATCATATTGAATTGCAGTGAGTACTCTTGAAAATTTTCTAGACATATTTTGTGCTTTTACACTAACTGCTGATCATATGCCATCATCCTAAAGAACATAAAACAGAGGTGGTATTAAATCATGAAATTATAAGTAACATGGTCTTCAAATGACATCTACCTATCCACTTTCCCATTTGTAAAGTGCTTCATGCCACTATATCCTATTGCTATAACAAGAGACAATGTGGGGTTTCTTTATGAATATGCATCTTAAAGTTTTACTGAGAGATATTAGTGATGAAAATACACTTTACCTTTGGGAACAAGGGTACCAGTGCATTCAGCAGGAATATTTTGGAAATCAACTAACTACCAGAAACTACAATATTCAAAATGTTGTTTAAGTATTATTATTTCTTAAACTATATAAAGTTTTAGACAGAAAATAGTCTTTGGAGCAACTTGTCCAGTGATAAATAGGGAAGATACTTTGATGTTAGAAAAAAGTGAAAAATGTCAAATAAGAATTCAAGTGTTTCACACATTTCAATGATAAAGATATTAAAGAAATTCCTACCTTAAGAATTCCCCATACAAAGTTCTATTTGGAGATAAGACTCACAACTTTGCTCAGTATTCAGTGTGGGAATTGATAAGTGAGACGTCAAATAAAGAAAATATGAACTTTGATTATGAATTGCTTGATTATGTTTCTATCGCAGGACACATAGATATCTGTCGATAAAACTGAAAAATAAAGGATAGGCTGTTAATTTTTTTCTCTAAGTACTTATTTTGTTAGTAATATTTATATGTGGCATCTGCCTGTTACCTCTTTCAAAGCATTTTGAATTTAAGGCTGTAAGCAATTGAATATAGTGAAATAAGAAGCTCATATGCATGAGTTTGTTATCTAGCCTATGATTATGTTACAAATTTCATAAAGAGAAGTTAAATGAGACATCAACAACAAAATATAAAACCTATGGACATAAGTAGTAGAATGTATAACAGTTGAACATTAAATAATTTCTTGCTTTTAATGTCTTTAAGATCTTTCAAATTAAAATATTCAGTTCAATTTTTAAGACAGAAAAGCAGCACTTTTGAGTTATGTGTGTGTATACACACATATATGTATATATATATATATATCCCTTTTAATTAACTTAGATTTTTTAATTTTAAATTAACAATTGAGTACTATGGGATACTTTTACTTTTTTTACTCCCAATGACTCAAACAATTTGCTTAGTTAAATTCTAGTTAAATTTTCCTCTGTATCCACTATGAACCATGTCATTGTTTATCTTCATAAATCTTTACTATATTCAATCATGGGTGAACATATGTATGCACATAGTACTTAACATTAATAACTTAGTTGTTAGTAATTGATCTTAGAAAGCCATATTTGTGCATTTTTTATGTTATCAAAGAAGAAAAGTGTAAAAAAAAAAAGAAGAAAAATTTGCTATGGGAAAATCTTAAATGTCACCTGTGTTTCCTAATCTACTGCCTGCAACCTCTGAAAATTATGTGAAACACTTTAGAGATATGATTAGATTTTTCATAACTCATTGTGCAGAATTAGATAAACAATACATTCACTCCAGATCCTTCTTGTTATCGTAAAAGAAAAATTTCAAAGAGAAACAAGTTTTTCATATCCCGGTCTCTGTCTCCAAATTATAGAGGCTGTGTATAGGTAGAAATGATATTCAAACAATGCAGTGTATTTTTTTGTTTTTTTTAAAATTTTCTTTTCTTCTTTATTGTCAGAGTGATGTACAGAGAGATTACAGTTTCATACGTTAGGCACTGGGTACATTTCTTGTGCTGTTTGTTACCTCCTCCCTCATTCCCACCTCTCCCCTCCTCCTTTCACTCTCACCCCATGTGTTGTTCAGTTGGTTTACACCAGATTTGCAAGTATTGCTTTTGCAGTCGTTTGTCTTTTTATCCATTGTCTCTCGATTTTGGTATTCCCTTTCACTTCCCGAGTTCTAATATAAGCATATACTGGATCCAATGTACTGAGATAAGACACAGTGATAGTGCAGGTACAACCACCGGAAGGGGATACAGAAGGGTCATCAACAATAGAAGCTACGGTTTCATATGGCATGCTGAAATAATTACAACACTGATATATCACTCATTTCCATAACATAGAGTTCATTTCACTAGGCATCATCTTATGCATTCATAAGGGCATAACTATTAGACTCTTGTGATCCTCTGTTGTGACTAGCCTAAACCTGTGCTAATTATTCCCTAGGAGGGAGACCAGAGAGTCCATGTTTTTTTTTGGTCTGGCTCACTAAACTTAGTATAATTTTCTCCAAGTCCTTCCATTTCCTTACAAATGGGACAATGTCATTCTTTCTGATAGAGGCATGAAATTCCATTGTGTATATGTACCACATTTTCCTGATCCATTCGTCTACTGAGGAGCATCTCGGTTGGTTCCATATTTTAGCTATGACAAATTGTGCTGCGATGAACATTGTTGCACTCATGGCTTTAGTGTGTTCTTGTTTGTGGTCTTTTGGGTATAGGCCCAGAAGTGGGGCTGCTAGGTCATAGGGGAGCTCTATGTTTAGCCTTCTGAGGAATCTCCATACCGATTGCCAGAATGGCTGAACCAGTTTCCATTCCCACTAACAATGAAATAAGGTTCCCTTTTGGCCACATCCCCTCCAATATTTATTATTGTTAGTTTTCTTGATATAGGACATTCTAACTCGGGTGAGGTGGAATCGCAATGTTGTTTTTTTTTTTTTTTTTTTTTTTTATTAAGCTACTGCTTTTCTTTTTTTTTTTTTTTTTTTTTCTCAAATTTTTATTTTCAAACTGACGTACAGAGAGGTTACAGTATCATACGTTGGGCGTTGGATACATTTCTTGTACTGTTTGTTGCCTTGTCCCTCATGCCCCCCTCCCTCCCCCCCTTCCCTCCCCCCCGCCCAGTTGTTCAGTTCACTTACACCAAACAGTTTTGCAAGTATTGCTTTTGTAGTTATTTCTCTTTTTTTACCCCGTGTCTCTCGAATTTGGTATTCCCTTTGAATTTCCTACTTCCAATACCAGTAAACACGGTTTCCAATATACTCAGATAAGATTACAGAGATAGTGTAGGTACAAACATAGGAAGGTGATACAAAACATCATCAATAATAGAAACTACACATTCACATAGGACGTTGAAAGTAGTTATAACTGTGATATATCACTTGTTTCCATATCATGGAGTTCATTTCACTTAGCATCATCTTATGTGTTCCTAAGGGTATAGCTATTGGGCCTTGTGATGCTCTGCTATGGCTTGCCTAAACCTGTACTAATTATTCCCAATAAGGGAGGCCATAGAGTCCATGTTTCTTTGGGTCTGGCTCACTTCACTTAGTATAACTTTTTCCAAGTCCTTCCATTTCCTTACAAATGGAACAATGTCATTCTTTCTGATAGAGGCATAAAATTCCATTGTGTAAATGTACCACATTTTCCTGATCCATTCATCTATGGAGGGGCATCTGGGTTGGTTCCAGCTTCTCGCTATGACAAATTGTGCTGCGATGAACATTGTTGTGCTGGTGGCATTACTGTGATTTTGTTTGTGGTCTTTTGGATAGATACCCAACAGTGGGGCTGCTGGGTCATAGGGGAGTTCTATATTGAGCCTTCTGAGGAATCTCCATACTGCTTGCCAGAGTGGCTGAACCAGTTTACATTCCCACCAACAATGAAGTAGGGTTCCCTTTTGGCCACATCCCCTCCAACAATTGTTATTATTAGTTTTCTTGATATATGACATTCTTGCTGGGGTGAGATGGAATCTCAATGTTGTTTTGATTTGCATTTCCTTTATGGCCAGTGATGTAGAGCATTTTTTCATATGTCTATTGGCCATTCTCATTTCCTCATCAGAGAAGTTTCTTTGTAAGTCTTTAGCCCACTTGATGAGGGGGCTGTTGGTTCTTTGCAGTTTTGTTTTGGAAGAAGGTAATTTTTTTAGTTCTGCATATATTTTAGAGATGAGGCCTTTGTCTGTTGAATGTCCGGTAAAGATTTTCTCCCAGTCTGTGGGCTTTCTGTTTATCTTGAGAGCTATGTCCTTTGCCGTACAGAAGCTCTGGAGTTTGATGCAATCCCATTTGTCCAACCTTTCTTTGATTTGTAGCCTTTCAGGGTCTTTGTTAAGGAAGTTCTGTCCTGTGCCAAGGAGCCCAAGTGTTTCTCCTACTCCTTCCTTTAGTGTCTTCAGGGTGCCTGTTTTGATTTCAAGGTCTTTAATCCATTTGGAATTGATTTTGGTGCAGGGTGATATATAAGGATCTAGTTTTAGTTTGTTGCATGTGTTGAGCCAGTTTTGCCAGCACCACTTGTTAAAGAGGCTATCTTTCTTCCATACTATTGTTTTAGCTCCTTTATCAAAGATTAAGTAGGCATAGTTCTGTGGGTTTAATTCTGGGTCTTCAATTCTGTTCCATTGGTCTTCAGGCCTGTTCCGGTGCCAATACCAAGCTGTTTTTATTACTATAGCTTTATAATACAGCTTGAAGTTGGGTATTGTAATTCCTCCAGCACTGTTCTTTCTGCTTAGGAGTGTTTTTGCTATTCTAGGTCTTTTATTGTTCCATATGAATTTCTGGATTGCTTCCTCTATTTCATTAAAGAATGGTGTTGGGATATTAATGGGTATTGCATTGAATTTGTAGATAGCCTTTGGCAATATTGCCATTTTGATTATATTAATCCTCCCAATCCAGGAGCATGGGAGGTTTTTCCATTTTCTTAGTTCTGACTTAATTTCATTTTTCAAGCTTTTAAAGTTCTCTTCAAAGAGGTCTTTCACTTCTTTGGTTAAGGTTATTCCTAGGTATTTTATGTTTTTGGGGGCTATTGCGAAAGGAGTTGCTTTCCTGATTTCAGCCTCGGTCTTCGGGTTGTTAGCATAGAGAAAGGCCGTTGATTTTTGAAGGTTTATTTTATATCCTGCGACTTTGCCAAAGTTTTGTATCAGCTCTAGTAGCTTGGGGGTAGAGTCTATGGGATTCTTTAGGTATAGGATCATGTCATCTGCGAAGAGAGAAAGTTTAACTTCATCTTTTCCTATTTGGATCCCCTTTATATTCTCTTCTTGCCTAATTGCTCTGGCTAGGAATTCTAGTACTATGTTGAAGAGCAGGGGAGAGAGTGGACATCCCTGCCTTGTTCCTGATTTTAAAGGGAATGGCTTTAGTTTTTCACCATTTAGAGTTATGCTTGCTGTTGGTTTGTCATAAACTGCCTTGATTATATTCAGGAATGTTCCCTGGAATCCCAGTTTTTCCAGGGCTTTTAGCATAAATGGGTGCTGGATTTTATCGAACGCTTTTTCCGCATCCAGCGATAAAACCATGTGGTTCTTTACCTTGCTCCGGTTGATGTGGTGGATTACATTAATTGACTTGCGTATATTAAACCAGCTTTGCATCCCTGGGATGAATCCAGTTTGATCGTGGTGTATGATTTTTTTGATGACTTGTTGAAGTCGATTGGCCAGAATTTTGTTGAGAATTTTTGCATCTATGTTCATCAGGGAGATTGGTCTGTAGTCCTCTTTCCGTGATGAGTCCCTGCCTGGTTTTGGGATGAGGGTTATACTGGCTTCATAAAATGGGTCTGGCAGTGAACGTTCTCTTTCAATTTCATTGAAGAGTTTGAGAAATATTGGAGTGAGTTCTGTTTTGAAGGCCTTGTAGAATTCTGCTGTGAATCCATCTGGACCTGGGCTTTTCTTGGATGGGAGATCATTTATTGCTGTTTCTATTTCAATACTGGATATGGGTCTATTTAGAAGGTTTAAGTCTTCATAGTTGAGTTTGGGGGTATCAATTTTTTCTAGGAAATCATCCATTTCTTCCAAGTTCTCGAATTTGTTGGCATAAAGGTTTGCAAAATAGTCCCTTATTATTTTCTGAATTTCGGTTATTTCTGTGGTGATGCTACCTGTTTCATCTCTTATCTTGTTTATTTGAGTGTGCTGCCTTCGTTCTTTGGTCAGGTTTGCCAGGGGTCTGTCTATCTTGTTGATTTTTTCAAAGAACCAACTCTTTGTTTTGTTGATTCTTTCGATGGTTTTTTTCGTCTCTAATTGATTTAATTCTGATTTGATTTTAATTATTTGCTTCCGTCTATTGACTTGGGGTTTGGCTTGCTGTTCTCTCTCCAGAAAATTAAGGTGCTTCCTTAAATTACTGAGTTGCTGTTTCTCCAGTTTGTTGATGTATGTACTCAGAGATATAAATTTTCCTCTAAGTACTGCCTTTGCTGTGTCCCAAAGGAGCTGGTACTTTGTGCCCTCAACTTGGTTGAAGTCCATAAACATTTGAATTTCTGTTTTAATTTCTTCAATGATCCACTGATGGTTTAGCAGTGTGTTCTTTAGTCTCCATGAATTGTGGGATTTTCTGTGGTGGCTGAATGAGTTGAGCTCTAATTTTATTCCATTGTGGTCTGAAAGAATGCAGGGAATGATTTTGATACTTCTGAATTTGTACAGATTTTCTTTGTGCCCTAAGATGTGATCTATTTTGGAGAATGTTCCGTGTGCTGCCGAAAAGAATGTGTATTCTGTCCTTGCTGGGTGGAATATTCTGTAGATGTCGATTAAGTCTAGTTGGTCTATGCAATTGTTTAGTTCTGTGGTTTCTTTGTTCAGTTTTTGGCGTGTTGATCTGTCCAGAGGTGATAGTGGAGTGTTAAAGTCCCCCACTATCATTGTGTTTGGGTCTATGAATGTTTTTAGAGCCAGTAGTGTTTGTTTGATGAAGTTGGGTGCTCCTGCATTTGGCGTGTAGATATTTAGGATGGTTATTTCTTCCTGTTGGAGAGATCCTTTTACTAGTATGTAGTAACCTTCTTTGTCTCTTCTTACCTTTTTTAATTTGAAGTCAATTTTGTCTGATACTAGGATTGCAACTCCAGCCTGCTTATGGGGGCCATTTGCTTGATAGATTTGTTTCCAGCCTTTCACTTTTAGAAGATGTTTACTTTTGCTGGATAGATGTGTCTCTTGGATGCAGCAGAAAGATGGATCTTGATTTTTGATCCAACTTATGAGCCTATGTCGTTTGATTGGAGAATTAAGTCCATTAATGTTGACAGTTAGGATTGAGAGGTGATCGTTTGTTCCTTTCATTATCACTGTCTTGTTTGAAGCTGTGTCTTCCCATTTCTTGATCTAGTGTTTACTAATTAGGGTTCATTTCTCTGTCTGTGTTGGGATCCTGATTATTTTCCCTGTATAGTACATCTTTAAGGATTTTGTGTAAAGCTGGTTTGGTGGAGATATATTGTTTCAGTTTTTCCTTATTGTGGAAGACTTTTATTTGACCTTCGGCTATGAAGGAGAGTTTGGCGGGGTACAGAATTCTTGGTTGGTAGTTATTTTTATTTAGAGTTTGGTATACTTCATTCCAGGCTCTCCTTGCTTTCATGGTCTCTGCTGAGAAGTCTGGGGTAATTCTGATTGCTTTTCCTTTATATGTGATTGTTTTCTTTGCCCTAACAGCTTTGAGTATTTTTTCCTTGCACTCTGCAGAAGCTGTTTTGATCACAATGTGTCGATGGGAAGTCCTATTCTGGCTGGTCGATTTGGGGTTCTAAATGCTTCTTGTATCTGTATAGGCCTTTCCTTCTGTATATTTGGGAAGTTCTCAGCTAATATTCTGTTAAATAGGTTGCCTATCCCATTAACCTCTTTCTCCAAGTTTTCCTCAATACCTATTATCCTTAAATTGGGCTTCCTGATTGTGTCTTGAATCTCCTGTAGCGATCTGTTTTGTTGCTTGGACTGGATTTGTATTGATTTTTTATCTTTCTCCATAGAATCTAAGGAATCTTCAGCTCCTGAGATTCGATCCTCTGCTTCAGTTAGTCGGGACTGTAGGCTAACTACTTGATTTCGAATCTCTTTTCCTTCTGACTGGTCTTTCCTGATGTTTTCCATGTCATTTCTTAGGTCCTGTATGGACTTCTTTACTTCATTAACTTCATTACTTTGGTTTTGAGTGTTGTCTCTCAAATCTTTAAGTTGGGTAGCTATCTTTTCATTTGACTCTTGAAGCTCACTTATCTTTCTATTTGTGGATGCCATGAAATTCTCCATTAATTTTTGCTTTGCCTCCTCACGCTCTAACATAATTGACTGAAGAGATTCAAACTTTTCATTTATCATGTTTATCAGTAAACTTTGTAGAGCATTTTGGGGGTTTTCTTCTATGTTTTTGATTGACTGCTCTGCTTCCTGCTTGTTTTGGGTGGGGGATAAGACTTCATTATTTGCCATCTTTCTTGTGTTTCTTCTGCCCATTTGAATTGGGAATGCCAACCTACCAGCACCTGTGAGCACTGTTTAAGACCCAAAGCAGCCCTTACCAAGCACTGTTGTGTAAATCTTACAATTTCACAATTATAAACAGATAACTTGTATACCTGTCTATAAAGTTAGATTTGGTGTTCTAAAGAATACAATTTCAATATAACATCTGATCCTGGGCCCTGTATTCAGTAGTTACTTATTTACTGTTACAACCTTATACGCAATTCTTGTTTTTATATTAAGTTCTTTTAGGACTGGCTTTCTCTGTGAACCCCTTTGATTCACTCGTATTAAGCTGTGATATCCTCTATCCAATAACCAGAAGTCAATGGAACCTGGAGGTCCAGGCAGTAAGTCCGGAGGGTAAGTTGGAGGTAGTAAAGAGAATAGAGTCAACTGTATTGGGGGGGTGGTGGTGGTGATTTTGGTTTAGTTTCAGTGACGTGGAAATGTGGAGAAGAGTAGAATCAGTAGAAAGAACATTCATAAAATGACAGACACTGGAGAGTTAGCAGAAAAGGGTGTAGGTGTTATTTATAGGAAAGTAATTTTTATAGGAAGAGGACGCAATGAGAGAAATGAAGTAAAAATACTGGAAGACAGATACACAAAACAGAGAAAAATTATTTAACAAGGAAGTATAAGTAAATAAAAAGGAAAATAACCGAAAAGGAACAAACCTAGCAAATAAACAAACACACAAAAAAACTTGATACAACAAACCAGTAAAAATGGAAAACAAACAAACAAACCAAAAAAAAAAAAAAAAAAAAAAAAAAAAAAACAAAAGAAAAAACAGCCAATGATGTTTCAGGTGTGAAAAAATTAAAAAGAAAATTTAAAAGAAAAGTTAAAAAAAAATGTTTGAAAAGAAAAAGAAACCAGTCTCTCGTTTCCCTGCAATGGACTGCAGTCTATTTTCCTGATTGGCTGATTTGACTTGATTTCAGTTGGCAAGGGGTGGTTCTGTTCTGACTTTCTCCCCTGTTGGTGCAATCGTGGGTCTCTGAGGTTCGCACAGCTTGCAGGCAGGCCTTGGGCGTCCTCTGTCGATGGGGACGTGGGCAGTCACAGGAACTGTGGCTCCTCTGTCTGCTGTGGGGTCGCTGCCTTTGATGCCTGGTCTTGACTAGACTGTGAACTCAGCAGAGCATGGCGCCTCTAGCCTGTTTTGCTCCACTAAGAGTTGCTTGCCTGAGGGAGGCGGCCTCCTTGGCATAGGTAGCTATGGAATGCAGCTCCGTTTTGGGCTGGGAATTAGTTTCCTCTGTGACGGGACCGTTTAGCTGTCCCCGGAACTGTTTGTTCCTCCTTCTGTTGTTTCCGTGCCCCTGGTAGCTGCTCCCAGCTTTTGCTTTAAGTTTAGAAGTTCCGGCGGGCAGGGCGGGGCTTCTCTGGCTAGGCCCCGGACTCGCCTCCCACCAGGGCAGGGGGCGTTCTTCTGGGCGGAGCTGGTTCTCACTGATTCCGCCCCTCCTGCCCTTTTCAAAGATGGCTTTTTTGACCTCGCTTTCCCCAGGCCCGCTTCAGTTTCAGTCTGGTCTGACCCTATGCCAGTGGCAAAGATGGCGCTTTGCTCTGGCGGTGGGGACAGGGATGCCTTCCAGAAGCTGGACTGTGGGCACAAGCGAAAATAATTTTTTTTTTTTTTTTTTTTTTTGCGGGGTACTCACGCGGTCTCTGCGATGTCAGGTCCTCCGTGCTCGGCTGCCGTCTGGAGTATTTCTCGCTTTAGCTGCGTGGAGTGCTGGGGGCTGTGCCCGGCACTGTGCCGGAGCCAGCGCTGGCGCCGCGGCGGGACGCCGCCTGGAGCTCAAAACTGTGTTTTCAGACCAGCAAAGTCGATTTTTCCTTCCTGGAGAGAATCCCTGTACTGTTAGAAGTTACTTTGGCTGTCTTTCTCGGAGAAACAGTTTCTATGAGGTGAGACAACTACCATATCAGAGGGAGCTCTGCAGGGCACAGCCGCTCCTCCGCCGTCCGCAATGTTGTTTTGATTTGCATTTTTTTATGGCCAGTGATGTAGAACACTTTTTCATATGTCCCTTGGCCTTTCTCATTTCCTCATCAAGAAAGTATCTTTTTAATTCTTTAGCCCACTTGTTAATGGGGCTGTGGTTCTTTGCGGTTTTGTTTTGGAGGAATTTAATTATTTTAGTTCTGCATATATTTTAGATATGTGGCCTTTTTCCATTGTATGGAAGGTAAAGATCTTTTTCCAATCTGTGGGCTTTCTGTTTATCTTGTGAGCTATGTCCTTTGCCCTGCAGAAGCTCTGCAGTATGATGCAGTCTCATTTGTCCATCCTTTCCTTGACTTTTTGCATTTCTGGGTCTTTGTTAAGGAAGTTCAAGGAGCCCAAGTATTTCTCCTCCTCCTTTTTTTTTTCTTCAAATTTTTATTATCAAACTGATGTTCAGAGAGGTTACAGTTTCATAAGTTAGGCATTGGATACATTTCTTGTACCATTTGTTACCTTGTCTCTTCCCCCACTCCCTCCTCCCACTTTCCCTTTCCCCCCTGAGGTGTTCAGTTCACTTACACCAAACAGTTTTGCAAGTATTGCTTTTGTAGTTGTTTGTCTTTTTTTACCCTGTGTCTCTCAATTTTGGTATTCCCTTTCAATTTCCTACTTCCAATACCAGTATACACAGTTTCCATACTCAGATAAGATTACAGAGATAGTGTAGGTACAACCACAGGAAGGTGATACAAGAACATCATCAATAATAGAAGCTACAGATACAGATGGGATGTTGAAAGTAGTTACAATCGTTTCCATAACATGGACTTCATTTCACTTAGCATCATCTTATGTGATCATAAGGGTATAGCTATTGGGCCCTTGTGATGCTCTGCTATGACTTGCCTAAACCTGTACTAATTATTCCCAATAAGCGAGACCATAGAGTCCATGTTTCTTTGGGTCTGGCTCACTTCACAGGAAAGCAACTTCTTTTGCAATAGCTACCCAAAACATAAAATACCTAGGAATAAACTTAACTAAAGAAGTGAAAGGCCACTTTGAGGAGAACTTTAAAAGTTTGAAAAATGAAATTATGTCAGAACTAAGGAAATGGAAAAACCTCCCATGTTCCTGGATTGGGAGGATTCATATAATCAAAATGGCAATATTGCCAAAGGCTATCTACAAATTCAATGCAATACCCATTAATATCCCAACACCATTTTTTAATGAAATAGAGGAAGCAATCTAGAAATTCATATGGAACAATAAAAGACCTAGAATAGCAAAAAGAATCCTAAGCAGAAAGAACAGTGCTGGAGGAATTACAATTCCCAACATCAAGCTGTATTATAAAGCTATAGTAATAAAAACAGCTTGGTATTGGCAACAGAACAGGCCTGAAGATCAATGGAACAGAATTGAAGACCCGGAAATGAACCCACAGAACTACGCCTACTTCATCTTTGATAAAGGAGCTAAAACAATAGTTTGGAAGAAAGATATCCTCTTTAACAAATGGTGCTGGCAAAACTGGCTCAACACCTGCAACAAACTAACTAGATCCTTATATATCACCCTGCACCAAAATCAATTCCAAATGGATTAAAGACCTCGGAATCAAAACAGACACCCTGAAAACACAAAAAGAAGGAGTAGGAGAAACACTTGGGCTCCTTGGCGCAGGACGGAACTTCCTTAACAAAGACCCAGAAAGGCTACAAATCAAAGAAAGGTTGGACAAATGGGACTTCTCCTCCTTTTAGTGTTTTCAGGGTATCTGTTTTTATTTTGAGGTCTTTGATCCATTTGGAATTGATTTTGGTACAGGGTGATATATAAGGATATACTTTTAGTTTATTGCAGGTGTTGAACCAATTTTTCCAGTATAATTTGTTAAAGAGGCTATCTTTCTTCTATCCTATTTTTTTTTTTAGCTTCTTTACAAAGACTAAGTAGGCATAGTTCTGTGGGCTCATTTCTGGGTCTTCAATTCTGTTCCATTGGTCTTCAGGCCTGTTCTGGTGCCAATACCAACCTGCTTTTATTACTATAGCTTTATAATACAGCTTGAAGTTGGGTATTATAAATGCTCCAGCACTGTTCTTTTTGCTTAGGATTGTTTTTGCTATTCGTGGTCTTTTATTGTTGCATATAAATTTCTGGATTGCTTCCTCCATTTCATTAAAAAATGGTGTTTGCATAGTAATGGGTATTGCATTTAATTTGTAGATAGCCTTTGGCAATATTGCCATTTTGACTATATTAATCCTTCCAATTCAGGAGCATGGGAGGTTTCTCTGTTTCCTTAGTTCTGCCTTAATTTCGTTTTCCATGTTTTTTAAGTTCTCATCATAGAGGTCTTTCAGTTCTTTGATTAAGGTTATTCCTAGGTATTTTATGTTTTTTGATGCTATTGCAAAAGAAGTTGCTTTCCTGACTTCAGCCTCAGTACTTGGGTCATTAGCATACAGAAAGGCCGTTGATTTTTCAGGATCTATTTTATCTCCTGATGTAGGGCCTTATTATCTCCTGTGTAGTCCCCTTTCACCCTCAAGCATAAGCCGCCTGTCCCACAGGTGGCAAAGCTGGAGTGAGGGCTAGGTGAAAGCCTCAGACTGTGTGTGGACATGAAGACGCCCTTCCCGCCCTCACTCGCTAAGAATAAGGATGCAGGACAAGCGGGCTTCTTGGTGAAAACTTCTTGGAATTCTGTGTAAGAAAGGGAAGAACAACCACATTTATAGCAGTAGTGACAGTGGAAAGGGGAGGGACTTGGAGTGCCTAACTAGGTATTAGCGATATGCTGATGAGCTGTCCATGGAAGGGCAGCATCCTAGGACCACCTCCACGGCTAATATCACATCCCACAGGACTGCCTCCTGGGCTCTGGCCGACAACATTTTGACACACATACTTACAGATGGAAGGCAGGGCTGGTTTAGCTACCTCTTCCCGTTTCAGACCCAGAAGAGGGTAGGAGTGAATAACAGCCATACAGCCCCAAGGCAGGAGGAGAGGCAGCGTCTCGGGACCGCCCCCTCCCCCACAATGCCAAGCTGATGCCCAACATCCTGCTACTTTGCCAAAGGTTTGGATCAGCTGTAGTAGCTTGGGAGTAGAGTCTATGGGGTTCTTTAGGTATGGGCTCATGTCATCTCCGAAGAGAGCAAGTTTAACTTCATCTTTTCCTATTTGTATCCCTTTTATGTTTTCTTCTTCCTAATTGTTCTGGCTAGGAGTTCTAGTACTATGTTGAAGAGGAAAGGAGAGAGTGGATATCCTTGTCTTGCTCCTGATTTTAAAGGGAATGACTTTAGCTTTTCACCATTTAGAATTATGCTTGCTATTGGTTTGTCATAAACTGCCTTTATTATATTCAGGACTGTTCCCTGGGACTCCAATATTCCCAGGCTTTTTATAATAAATGGGTGATGGATTTTATCAAACTCCTTTTCTGCATCCAGAGATACAACCATGTGTTTCTTTACCTTGCTCTGGTTGATATGGTGGATTACATTAATTGACTTGTGTATATTGAACCAACTGTGCATCCCTGGGATGAATCCAGTTTGATTATGGTGTATGATTTTTTTGATGACCTTTTGAAGTTGATTGGCCAGAATTTTGTTGAGAATTTTTGCATCTATGTTCATCAGGAAAATCAGTCTACAGTTCTTTTTCCATGATGAGTCACTGCCAGGTTTCGGGAAGAGGGTAATACTGGCTTCATAGAATGTGTTTGGTAGTGAACTTTCCCTTCAATGTCATTGAAGAGTTTGAGAAATATTGGTGTTAGTCCTGTTTTGAAGGCCTTGTAGAATTCTGCTGTGAATTCATCTGGACATGGTCTTTTCTTGAATTTGAGATCACTTATTTCCATTTTTATTTCAATGCAAGATATGAGTCTGTTTAGAGGGTTTAAATCTTCATGGTTGAGTTTGAGGATATCATTTTTTTCTAGGAAATCATACCTTTCTTCCAGGTTCACAAATTTGTTGGCATAAAGATTTGCAAAGTAGTCCCTTAATGTGTTCTTAATTTTGGTTGTTTTTGTGGTGATGTTACCTGTTTCATTTCTTCATTCTTCATTCTTCATGCCTTCATTCTTTGGTCAGGTTTGCTAGGGGTCTGTCTATATTGTTAACTTTTTCAAAGAACAAACTCTTTGTTTTGTTGATTCTTTGGATTTTTTTGGTCTCTAATTGATTTAATTCTGATTTGCTTTTAATTATTTGCTTTCGTCTATTGACTTGGGGTTTGGCTTGTTGTTCTCTTTCGAGGAGATTAAGGTGCTTTCTTAAGTTGTTGAGTTGCTGTTTCACCAGATTGTCGATGTAGGCACTCAGAGATATAAATTTTCCTCTGAGTACTGCCTTTGCTGTGTCCCAAAGGAGCTGGTACTTTGTGTACTCATCTTGGTTGAATTCCATAAACATTTGAATTTCTGATCTAATTTCTGCAATGACCCACTGGTGGTTCAGCAGTGTGTTGTTTAGTGTCCATGAATTGTAGAATTTTCTGTGGTGGCTGTTTGAGTTGAGATCCAATTTTATTCCATTGTGGTCTGAGAGAATGCAGGGAATGGTTTGATACTTCTGAATTTGTACAGATTTCTTTCAGCCCTAAGATGTGGTCTATTTTGGAGAATGTTCCAAGTACTGCTGAAAAGAATGTGTATTCTGATGTTGCTGGATGGAATATTCTGTAGATGTCGGTTAAGTCTAGTTGGTCTAAGCAGTTGTTTAGTTCCATGGTTTCTTTGTTCAGTTTTCGGAGTGCTGATCTGTCCAGAGGTGACAGTGGAGTGTTAAAGTCTCCAACTACCAATGTGTTTAGGTCTATGAGTGTTTTTAGAGTCAGTAGTGTTTGTTTGATGAAGTTGGATGCTCCTGTATTTGGGGTGTAGATATTTAGGATAGTTATATCCTCCTGTAAGAGAGATCCCTTTATTAGTATGTAGTAACTTTCTTTGTCTCTTCTTACTGTTTTTAATTTGAAGTCAATTTTATCTGATACTAGGATTGCAACACCAGCCAGCATATGGGGGCCATTTGCTTGGTAGATCTGATTCCAGCCTTTCACTTTTAGAAGATGTTTGCCTTTGCTGGATAGATGTGTCTCTTGGTGGCAGCAGAAGGATGGATCTTGATTTTTGATTCAACGTATGAGCCTATGTCGTTTGATTGGAGAATTAAGTCCATTAATGTTGAGAGTTAGGATTGAGAGATGATCGTTTGTTCCTTTCATTATATCTATATTGTTAAAAGTTGTGTCTTCCTAATTCTTGATCTAATATTCTGGTTTTCTATTTAGGCTTCATTTCTCTTTCTGTATTGTGATCTTGATTATTTTCCCTGTGTAGTACATCCTTGAGGATTTTCTGTAAAGCTGGTTTGGTGGAGATGTATTGTTTTAGTTTTCCCTTACTGTGGAAGACTTTTATTTGACCTTTGACTATGAATGAGAGTTTAGCTGGGTACAGTATTCTTGGCTGATAGTTATTTTTATTTAGGGTTTGGTATACCTCATTCCAGGCTCTCCTTGTTTTCATGGTCTCTGCTGAAAAGTCTGGGGGTAATTCTGTTTGATTTTCCTTTATATGTGATAATTTTCGTCTACCTAACAGCTTTAAGGATTCTTTCCTTGGACTCTATTGATTCGGTTTTGTTCACAATCTGTGAGTGGGATGTCCTATTCTGGTCTGGTTGGTTTGGGGTTCTAAATGCTTCTTGTATCTGGTTAGGCCTATCCTTCTGGATAGTTGGGAAGTTCTCAACTAATATTGTGTTAAATAGGTTGCCTGTTCCATTAACTTCTTTCTGTAGGTCTTCCTCAATACCTATTAGCCTTAAATTGGGATTCCTGATTGTATCTTGGAGCTCCTGGAGTGATCATTTTTTTGTTGATTGGATTGGTTTTGTATTGTTTTTTGTTCTATCTCCATACATTCTAGAGAATCTTCAGTTCCTGAGATTCGATCCTCTGCTTCTTCTAGTCTGGACTGTAGGCTAACTACTTGATTTCAAATCTCTTTTCCTTCTGAATGGTGTTTCTTGATGGCTTCCATGTCTTTTCTATAATTGTCTCTCACACCCTGCATGGACTTCTTTACTTCATTAATTTGGTTCTGAGTCCTGTCTCTCAAATCTTTTAGCTGGGTAGCTATTTTTTCATTGGAACCTTGATATTCATTTGTCTTTCTATTTGTGGAGGCCACGAAATTTTCTATTAATTTTTGGTTCGCCTCCTCATGTCTAGGATAGTTGACTGAAGAGATTCAAACTTTTCATTTAACATTTTTTATCAGTAGACTTTGTAGAGCATTTTGAGGGTTCTCTTCTAGTTTTTTGATTGACTGTTCTGCTTCCTGCTTGTTTTGATTGGGAGATGAGACTCCATTTTTTGCCATCTTTCTTGTGCTTCTTCTGCCCATTTGGATTGAGAATGCCAATCTACAAGCACCTGTGAGCACTGTTTAAGACCCGAAGCATAGCTTACCAAGCACTGTTGTGTAAATCTTAGAAGTTCACAATTATATACAGATACCTTCCCTTTCTTTTTTTTGTATTTTAAATCAGATTTGGTGTCCCTAAAGATACAATTTCAATATAACAACCAACCCTGAGCCCTGTATTCAGTAGTTACTTATTTACCATTAGAACCCTATGAGCAATTTTTGTTCTTATATTAAGTTCTTTTTGGACTGGATGGATTTCTCTGTGAACCCCTTTGATTCACTGCGATTGAACAGTTGCTCTGTGGGTGTGAGTGAGAATGTCTTTTGTGGGGTACTCACAATTTCTCTGCGATTTTGGCCCATCCGTTCTCAGCCTAGGATCTGCGTCTGTCTGCCGTCGTTTGGAGGATTTCTTCCTGGTTGCCGCTGTGTGCTTTAGGTGTGTGGAATACCAGGCTCTGTGCTGGTGCTGTCACCAGTATGGCAGTGGGATGTCTCCCGGAGCTCAAATCTGTGTTTTCAAGCCAGCAAAGTCGATTTTTCCTTCCTGCCAGAATGCCTATACTGTTATAACTTACTTGGGCTGTCTTTCTAGGAGAAAAAGTTTCTCTGGAGTGCTAAAACTGGGTTGTGGGAGGGAGCTTAGCTAGAGCTCTGCTGCTCCTCCGCCGTCTTCCCAGAACTCCTCCCAGTATATGTTTTAAAACAAAATACATTTTAGAAATATTTTATAGCTTTTGTTTTGTAGTACTGAATTTTAATAAAAAGTTTCAACACTTAGTAGTCAAACACTAAAATACCTCCTGCTTTTTGTTTGCTTTTCTTCAGATAGAGACTTACTCTTTGTTCTCAGCCAGCCTAATTATGCTCCATGAATAGCAAGATTTACAAGTGTTGCCTACCACACTTTGTTGTTTCAGAGTAAGGGTAGCTTAGTAGTTCATATATTTTGTTTGGGTGTGAGCTTGCCTCAAACTGCGATCTTTTGGTCTCTTTCTCCTTAACAGCTGGGAGTACAAGACATTTACCTTCATATCGTGGCTACTTTTCAAACCTGTTTTAATTCTTCCTCATCATTCTCAATACCACCCATCTTCAATTTATGTAGTTCCATTCCTTACACACACCCATCTTCAATTTATGTAGTTCCATTCCTTACACACACACACACACAAACACACATATACATGCACATGCACACTCGAACACACACATGTTATTATGAAAGGGATTATGATGATCAAGTTGTAGTGTGCTAATCAACTGATATGCTATATTGAAAACTACTCTTCTAGTTTGCAAATAGCTTGCTACAACGTTAAATTTAGCTTGACCTCATTCTTCTTAATATCTATGATACTTGTCTTTATTGTAAATATAATATTCCCTATTTTACCAATGTAAAAGTCATAAAAATTCTTCTTGCAAAATTAGAAGTATTTATACTTTTACAGATGGTTAAAAGGAATTTGAATTTTTCCATCTCATAATGTTTTACATAGCATATTTCCCTTACTGAATTACTTGATCATTTTCTTTCATTTTATTTCCGGGGGATATTTAAAGATCAATTTGCATAAGAGAAAACATTTTTTCATAAAATATTCCCAATTTACATTTTTAAACAAATATTCAGCAAAATATTAAGTTTACATTTTTCCAAATGCCATAAAAACATGCTTCTTCAAGAATATAAATAAAATGAATATGAATGACATGTTTAAAAGAAAATAATCATCAACACAACAACTTAGTCAAATGGAGAGAGGGCTTCCCTGATGGTGACACAGAAAGCTATGACCAGAGAAGGAAACAATAGCGACAGAAAATAAACACATATGTAAATTCATTTATAATTATTAAAAGATTCATAATCCCCAAATCAGAGAATAAACATGAATATATCTACAGACCACAATCCCCCCAAAAATTCAATTGAAAAAATGAGTTAATCAGAGGAGTCAGGAGACATCTAAGCTTTTCTATTACTAACTCAATTCATATGGGTTGAACCCTAGTGGCCTAACTATGACCTAAAGCCCTGTCACTCTACAATCTTCATTGATGACTGACTACATTTTGAGGGAGAGAACTATATAGGAGGGGACATAATATTCACACCATAGTCTACCAAAGATGTTTATAATTTCTATTTGAGTATTTGTAATATACGTATAGATATATTGTTTTAATATAGTTTGTTTGAAATATTTTCCATCTCTGCTGATATCCACCTGATATAATATATAATCATTTCTCTTAGATTCCTGAATAAACTAACAATCATTTGAAATTATTTTATCTAATAAAGATAATTTGTATCATTTCTGAGTCTGATGTTGATGCTTGTCAACATAGATTCCTCACTTACTTGTTTGTTTGTTTTCCTTTGGATACCAGTTAATATTTATTGAAAGTTGCAATGGACAATAGGAACTGAAGTAAGTAGATTTCTAGCTGGAACATTTATATTAATCTGGCTAAGTGAAAAAAATTAAAACAACCGTCTCTAGCACAGGAATTAAATTCAGTTTTTATTCCTTCTTTAATGATAATGTGTCCTTATTTACTTACTATTGAATAAATCTCTGTCTCTGGTTAACTAATGCCACCTCTCTCTTCTCCTTTCCTTTCCTTGTCTGCTTCATTGAATATCTGTTCCTGTTGTTGACAAAGGTCTGTTTGCTCTCTTTGGCATCAAGGCTCATGGTGCTGGAGTTGAGATTTAATTTTCCCACTTGAGATATATTTTCAGTATTTTTGATCTGTGACAAAATGTTGCCTTTTAGAAAACAAACATCTGCTAGTGACATGGGTGTTTTTTTTTTTTATAGTTTTTATTTGTTTATTCCAGAGCTGAAGACTGAATTTGGGGCCTTGTACTTGTCAGGCAGGCGTTCTTCTGTTGAGCTAAATCCCCAGCCCTTGACATTGTTCCTATTGGTCCTAAAATCTAGGTTGCTCTACTATCCTTCAGGAATTTTAATGTAAGATCTTCACCAGAGAAAGCTGATAAAACGTGGAGATTAGTATGGCTCCCATACCCCAAAATGACACCTGTTGAAAAGTGATTGCTTTCTTTACTCTATTTACTTAACAATTATTTCTTCCACCATTTTTGACAAACTCTTTTATTCTCTGTAATTAATACAGTTTACTCTTTTAATTAGTTGATTAAAATGCATTCACATGTGTAGTTTGCCCTAAACCTATCTATGCTTACTGTATACCATATGGTGTCTGGAAAATAAAACACCTGGAATCAAAGTTTGAAATGTAATTTCATGCTACTCCAAATTCTAACCATATTTTTGTTGATACAGCCCAAATGAGTAATTTCGTTTATTTATTTGTATTACTTGGCTATAGGAATTTGATTGTAGGGGGGAAGTAAAATACTTTCATTATAGGAAACAAAATGAAATTCATATCCTCAAAATGAAATAAATCTATGTAGAATGGTGCATTCAAGCAGCAAGGCAAGAAAACAAAATGAATTGTACCCAAGTAAGGAAAAAATAATCTAGTTTTCATGCTAACAGAGGACCTTATATTAAGTGTAGAAAATACAAAAGAGTCTTCTGAAATATTTGTAAAATAATATATCAGTTCAGTGAAATTGTAGAATAAAAATTAACATGCAAAATGAATGATGCTTGAATACTAATGATACTATTTAAAAATAAATAAATGTAACAAACTCATTTCCAGGAGTTAAAATGAAAATATACACCAGAATAAATAAGCAAAGTTGTAAAAGATATAGATTTTGAGTACCATTAAATATTAACAAAATATTGAATAAGTCACAAATAAAAATAAAGATACCCAAGTCCATGCATTGGAAGAATTAGTATTATCAAGATATTTATACATCCCTACTCAAATAACTAAGAAGCAATCTTCATCAAACCTCAATGTAATTTCCCAAGGAAATAGGGAAAAGAATCATTAAATTTATGTGGAACTACAAAAACAGAAATGGCCAAAATAATTTTTAGCATAAGAAACAGGTTTTCCCCCCTTTATTGTCAAAGTTAAGTACAGAGGGGTTACAGTTTCTTATGTTCAACTTGTTACCTCCCCTTCCTCTTCCCTCTCCTCCCCCACTCTCCCCATGAGTTGTACAGTTGGTTTACACAAAATGGTTCTGTAAGCATTGCTTTCGGAATTGTTTGTTTTTTATCTTTTTCTCTCAATTTTGGTATTGCCTTTCCCTTCCTTAGTTCTAATACACGTATACACAGTATCCAGGGTACTAACGTGAGACACAATGTTGGTGCAGGTAAAATCACAGGAAGGGACTACAAGAGAGAAAAATAAAGGGTATGGTTTCACATGGCATGTTGAAAACAATTACAATGATATAGCATTTGTTTCCATAACGTGGATTTCATTTCACTTAGCATCTTCTTATGTGTTCATGACAGCATAGCTATTTGGCTATTGTGATCTTCTGCTATGACTAGCCTAAACATGTCCTAATTATTCCCTATGCGGGAAACCATAGAGTCCATGTTTCTTTGGGTCTGGCTCACTTTACTTAGTATAATTTTTTTCTCCGAGTCCTTCCATTTCCTTACAAATGGGGAAGTGTAATTCTTTCTCATAGAAGCATAGAATTAAAGGAACAGTTTTTTGAGGCATGACAACCCTGGTTTTCAAAATGTACCCTAAATTCATATGAATAAAAATCGTGTTTTGCAGGCATAAAAAGGCACATAGACCAATGATACTTAAATTAAACTATAGATAAATCTGTTCATTTTGACTAAGGCATTAGAGTACTTACTGTATGGCTTGACGTAATAATGACAAAACATGGATAAGTTACAAATATAGTACAGAAACATTCATTTCAATCCACATTTTTTTCCAAAAGACAAAAAAAAATATATGTTTCCACCTATTTGGTACCATATATATGTTTTATGTTGGTACCATATATATGTTTATATATATATATATATATATATTCTTCTATATGGGTTTTTTTCTTTCTGTTTTAATTAAGCTTAATTCCATTTGTATTCACTTTGGTAACAATCAATTATGTGATAACACACTTTGCCTGGCATTGTTAACTTCAAGTTTTTATTAAATATAATACAAGAAATTCTTAGTAATAATAAATTTCATTAATGAAGTATTATAAATTTTGGACTTTAGATATCAATATAGTGGTATCTGTATACTTACCAAGATTGCTGCATTTTTTTCCTTTCTTACCCTTTCATCCATTCATACTTTTCTTTTATATTAAGACAATCCCCACAGTATGCAGAATCAAATTTATTTTCCATAGAAAGATAGGGGCAATATAATCCTCATATTTGCCATTCCTCTGACTTATGAAATATCTAGTTAGGTCAAATAAAACCTGGAAGGCATATAGTTATGTCAACAAACAGTTTGCATTGCTGATGCCATATTGTCATTTTTTTTTACATAGGCTGAAAGTCAATTTTAATTTCATACCTCTGAACAGCCTCAAATCATTCTTCTAGCCTCTCAAACACTGAAATCTTTATCGTAATTTTACCTAATTACCCTTTATTCTTTTATTCATTAATCATTTCTGAGATTTCCTTATGTTTATAGTGCATTCTTAGGAAAATATGACAGTGTCTGGGCTGCTTAAATCCCACGTGGCTAATTCAGCTCACAGGAAGAGAATGGTTCGTGAAATATATATTTAGTTTGACTTTCAACAGTCCCCAGTCCCCTAAGGTAAGGATTTAACGGTCCCTCCACACAGAACGATGAGTTGCTCACTCACATATTTTTGTTCCTGCTACTTTTATTCCACAACTTGTCCATCCCAATGATTTTTATGCATAATCAATGAAGTTGTACTTACTTGCTTTGGGGGATGCATGTTAACATTGAAGATGTACAATTTAAACAAATAATAAATGAATAAAAAATTGAACCATCTTGGGAATTTCGTAGCATAAATCATCAAGGGTAAATGTATTTACCAGTAATATCAGAAAGGATTTCTTAGTATGAGCTATGGTAAGTAATGTTTATTTATAATAGAATAAAAGTAAATATCTCCTCTCTTTGCAAATATTTCCCAGAATACTTGGACATTGAATTAGGGCAGGATAAATAAAGTAAACATGAAAAGCTATGAGTCCTCATTCAGAGTTCTGAAAAGTGGGATTCGTGGATCTCAGAAAGCTCTTTGGGATAAGACCATGTACTCAGGAGGACAAAAATCAAGATGCTTCCCTGAAAAAAGTTTGCATTGATTCTTCTAAGGCAATGGTGGCACCATCTCACAAATGGAGACAGAACACTCCATTGGACTGTGAAGCACTTTATTCCTTACCATCATCCAGTGGATGAAATGAAATATCCCTCTTTCAGTTAAGAGTGTCCTTAGTAAAGTAGTAAAAGTCAGCTCTGATGAAAATACAAATCTTCCATGAATAAAGAACATATGTCTGACCATTTGTGTTGTAACACAAAGTAGCTACATCTTTTTAAAAAATTAATTTAATTGTCAACATAATGTACAGAGGGTTATAGTTACATACCTAAGGTAGTGAGTATTGAACATTGTTACCCCTTCTTTGTTTAACTCCCATTTCCCTCCCCCTAACCCCTTCAAGTTGTAAAGTTAATTTCCAACATATTGTCTTGTGAATATGGCTGTTGGATTGGTTCTCCCTTTGTCATTTAACTTAAATAATGTCAAAGTTATGTACAGAGGGGTTACACTTTCATATGTAAGGTAGTGAATACATTTCTTACCCAACTTGTTACCTTGTCCCTCATTTTTCTTCCACTTTCCCCCCTTCCTCATTTCCCTCTCCCCCCTTCATGAGTTGTACCATTGGTTTACAGCATATAGTTTTGTAAGTATTGCTGTGGCATTGGTTCATTTTTCTTTTATTCTTTTTCTCTCCATTTTGATTTCCGCTTCCCTTCCCAAGTTCCCATAAATGTATATACAATATCCAGGGTACTGAAATCAGTAACAGAGACATCAGGAATAAAACCATGGGGTAGAAAGACAAAAGAAAATGGCACAATTTCACATAGTACATTGAAAATAACAACAATGATAAATCACTGATTTCCATAACTTGGAGTTTATTTCACTTAGCATCATCTTACGTGTTCATACATACATAGCTATTGAGCTATTGTGATCTTCTACTAGGATTAGACATGTACTAATTATTAGCAATGATTCTTTGGGTCTGGCTCACTTCACTTAGTACAATTTTTTCCAAGCCCTTCCATTTCCTTTCGACTAGGTCAATGTCATTATTTCTGTTAGAGGCATAGAATTCCTTTGTGTATATGTACCACATTTTCTTGATCCACTAATCTACAGAGGAGCATCTGGATTGGCTCCATATTTTCGCGATGGCAAATTGTGCTGCAATGAACATAGTTATGGTGGTGGCTTTAGAGTGGTCTTGCTTGCAACATTTTTTGGTAGATACCTCAAAGCCGGGCTGCTGGGTCATAGGGGAATTCTATGTTTAGCCTTTAGATGAACCTCCATACTGCTTTCTACAGTGGTTGAACAAATTTACACTCACACCAGGTGTTTATTAGGAGTCCATTTTCATTTCTTTCTTTCTTTTTACTCATTTTTTTTTTTATTGCCAGTCCTGGGCCTTGGACTCAGGGCCTGAGCACTCTCCCTGGCTTCTTTTTTGCTCAAGGCTAGCACTCTGCCACTTGAGCCACAGTGCTACTTCTGGCCATTTTCTGTATATGTGGTGCTGGGGAATCGAACCCAGGGCTTCATGTATACGAGGCAAGCGCTCTTGCCACTAGGCTATATCCCCAGCCCCTTTCTTTCTTTTTAAATGAGACAGTATTTGCAAGAAACTGTATGGTTCAAACCAAATAGGAGGGCTGTTAGGGGGATAGATTATTAAGATCTCTTTTGTATGTTTGTCAACATACAAAAATGCATACTATTTAATGACTGAACTTAGTAGGAAAATGTTAATGTATTTCAAGGTGAAAGTGCACCAAAATTATGTCCCCCAAACCAGCCATGTTCATTTTCCCCACATCTTCAGCAAAAATTAGCAAAGAATTTGATTTTTCCAGTGTCTAATAGTCCTGGTTTATTCCCATACAAAGCTGCTTGTCACACTGTTACCTTACACTGAAAGGGCATATATCGAATACATGCTGGAAACACCTTCACCCATATTCACCACACAATTCTGTGTCATTATATTTATCAGAAGAAGTGTTTAATTTAATTTAATTCCATAGTTTTATATTTAAAATCTGGATTGACTGCTTGCTTAGCAATATTATTTCTAAGACATTTATTTAAAAATAACTTTTTAATCCAATATTTTAATAGGAACAGTAATGCATATGAAAAACAATTGAAAACATGGAAGAAACTTATTATGACTATAATTTTGAAAATTAAATTGAAAGCTAAAACGTGTTTTCTCTCTCCAGACCCATTTTACTCTCGTTGACGTCTCTAGCCTGCAGCTCTTAGAATACTGGGAGATGGAGGATAAAGGACCAGAGACTTAAGAAAAAAAGAAAGAAAGAGACTTCCTTAACAATGATACTTCCTACATCAACATTCTGGAAGGTCACTTTATTTATTTATTTTTTATTTTTTGTTAGGCAATTTCAGTCAAAAGCTAGAGGAAACAATCTTCAGTCCTCTAGGCTAGTCAAGATAGAATTCTTCCTAGCCATCAGTTATCATTATTGACTGCTATCCTTAACATTTACTTGAAATTTCTTGAAGGTTTTATTTTACTCATGTAATGACTTTCCTTACTAAAATGGCCTGGCTGACCCTGAAAACATTCCTCTAACACTTTGTTGTAAAAAGCCATGTGCAGCCTTCAAATAATGCCCATTATATGTCTAGATAAAAGATTAAAATAACACAAGCAGATGGATGGATACAGTGCCTTGCACAGAGACCAAGAGAAACATAAAAGACGAGTTCAGAGTTTAAATGAAACTTTTCCATTATGTTGTGTCGCTCATCCACATAGAGGAATACTGAATGTGAGAGACTTTTCATCTCATAGATTTGAATTAAATCATAAGTTGTCATACTGTGGTGTGAACTATGAGCTAATTATTATATACAGTCTAGAATCGAATGGAAATGAACACATTCTATTTTGTACTTTCATATTAAAATGGTTTTTATGCTATATGTAAATATTTAAATCACTGTTATGTTGGTGATACCAATTTTTCAATTCTTTCTTTCCTTGTACACCAAAAATGTCTATACCCAGCAGTAAGTAGGAAGTTTTCAATTATTGAAAATTCATATTGGATATGAATGCAAAATCAGCATTGCTAAGTTTCACTTATACAGCAAACAATCTTTCAGAAAAAATAAAAATAAAGTAATTAGCTACATCAATTAGTAAAGGCCATTTTGGGATTAAAGAATATGGTTGTAACATTGTGGTATTTTGCTTATATTCTTTCCTTTGGCATTATTATTTCAGGAATATTAGTTAGATATTAAATATGCTGCTGAAATTCATTTTAATGGCTGATCTCAGCTTTGTAATGAAAAGGGTGAAAAAATATTCTATGAACTTAAACACCCTGTATAGAACTGCATAAGAAAGGCTTCACACATACAAGGCAGACATTAGGCCAGATATAAAGACAGGGCTACAATATATGTAGAAAACAAAAACTAAGAGAAAATGATGAGTTTCAATTTAAAATAATTGTTAATTTATAAATATAGATGCTTCTGAAATTTATATTCTGCCACTTTGTGTGTGTGTGTGTGTGTGTGTGTGTGTGTGTGTATGTGTTGTCAGTCCTGGGGCTTGAACTCAGTGCCTGGACACTGTCCTTGAACTTTTTTGCTCAAGTCTACCATAGTTCCATAGTTCTATTTTCAGTTTTGGGGGTTAATTACAGATAAGCATCTCATAGACTGTCCTGCCCTGGCTTGGCTTTGAACCGTGACTCTCAGATCTATCTTTTGAGTAGATAAGATTATATGCAAGAGCCACTGGCATTCTGCATAAATTCACATACATTTTTAAGAGAGATATTTCATGCTTAGTATTTTTCCTAATAGATAATGTATATTTCAGTCTTTAATAAGTAATAGTCGTGGTAAGTTTGTCTGGGTTTCCATGTATCTTTGCAGCTCTTCACATTAGAAGATAGAATCTCTTTCCACCTCCTCTAAGTCTGATACATCATTCTCCTTTTCTTAGTAACATAGACTGTAAAAAATGAGGTTTCAGTACTAAGCCATAGTCAATTCTTTGTATTAAAATTTCCCAAAGGGTGAAGCCAGGGCTAGTGTGCTGTAGAATGACACGTGATATTGCACAGAACCACATCATGCAGATGTGTAAGGGAAAGGGGTGAAAACAACCCACAGCTTGGGTGTAACAAACAACAGATAAGAAAACCTAGCTTCCACTTTAATATTTTGAATCAAGCCCAAAAAGGAAGTCACAGAATCATAATTATAATAAATTGCCTGGTGGTGTAAGAGGCCAGACAGCACTGACATGCTTATACCAAATTATTCATATATTCACATGCTATCATAAACACCCAAATGTTCTATAAATCTTTTTTTAAATTTGTAAAAGTATACTTCCAGACCCTATATAAAAAAGTATAGTCTGTTTATGTATATATCTTGTATCATTTTCAGTTTTACGTGGTTGTATTTAAAAAGAAATCTCAAAGCATATTAAATACTTATTTTATTAAATTATTTCACTATCTTAGAAATAATGAACTATTTCTTATTGTATGTAAACTGTAAGTTGATGACTATATTTCCTATGCATATTAAAGAGTTTATAGTTTTCTTCTATACCACGAATTATTTTAATGGTTATGTATTATCCATTTGTTTAGCTGCAAATAAACTTTGGGACTCACCTATGTTTAATAAACTTGCATCAAATACTCAACTGTTGCAAACACAATTACTGACTAATTAACTGCTAGAATCTGCATTGTCTAGCCTAAGAATAGAATGTAAGAAAACTGAGTTAAGTGAGATAGAATTGTTGGTATTGGGCTGGGAATGTGGCTTAACCCTAGAGGTCTTGCCTAGCATGCATGAAGCCCTGGTTTCGATTCCTCAGTATCACATATAGAAAAAGCCAGAAGTGGTGTTGTGGCTCAAGAAGTAGAGTGCTAGCTTTGAGCAAAAAGAATTCAGGGACGGTGCCCAAGCCCTGATTTCAAGCCCCAGGACTGGGAAAAAAAATTGTAGCTATTGTCTTCTATTTGTGTAATAATGAACAGAATTTTGAGGGGAGGGGAAACAAGTAAAACCAGACATAATAAAGTTCCAAACTGAAAATATTTTATTTGAAAATCTTGAATTCCACTTCAACTTCAACGAACATGCGTGTCTTACATAAAATAAAATATATGTTTACCATTTTATGTTAAATATCATGCTTTTACTAGCAAAGTGTTTTATTGTGTATAGATATGGAACATTATGTGGAGCCTTTCTTGTTTATATGTACAGTTTCTCTTCACATGTTTCCTAAAAGTTTGTATATAAAATACTTATAGTATATTCTCTTTAAAATCATGTGCAAACACTTTAGTTCATACAGCTCTCCTAAAATAATTTGATTTGGCATTATGCTCATAAATCATCAGCAGTGTAGCACATGCAAAACTTAATGGACTCAAATAACATGGTGAAATGTTTACTTTTGTTTCCACTTAATCATTGAACTCAAATTGTGGATCCTCTTTGAGCACAGAAATTTCATGGTATATGCTTTTTGTGTTGTTTACTTTTCAAAATTTTTCTTGATTTATAATATGATTTTCAAACTGTGAAATACTTATTATTGCAATAAAACGTTTGAGTTAATATGAAGAAGAAAATTACAACATAGAAATCTCAACTTTGCTGTAAAACAAAATTTGTACATGAATCTTGTTTTACGAACAGCTTAAAAGGTTTTATAGGCATGTGTTTAATTTTTTTCTGATAACTCCTGTATCTTCCTTTTGTACACAATATTAGAATAAATGTGGCAGAGATCTGCCTATTCATTTTGATCTGAATATATGTAGAAATTGATCAGAATCCTCATTTATATACTCATTACATTCAATGTACATTATGTAAAAAATGATCTGTTTGCCTCCAACTTAAGGACAGGGAAGGAAAAGTAGGGGAAACAAAGGAAGGAAGGTCATTCACCAAAAAGCAGTGTATTCATAACTTGACCTACAATTGTATACTCTATGTACAATTATTTTATAATAACAATAAAATAGTCTCTTCAAAATTTCATTTTATTTTTTGAACAATCACTAGTATTAATTACCATTTTTATGTATTATATTTAAATAATGGAGAATTCTGTTTAATATAGAAAGAGATGGTATATTTGAACACATGTAACTGTTTTAACTTGCACAAATCCATACTAAATTATGATGAGATTTTAAAAACTGGTAAGTAAACTTATTCATTAATAATTACTAATATAAAATAGCAAGTTACAATTACAAGGAACATAGGATAGATACATAAACGATTGCTGTTAAGATAATGAACAAATGACTCATCACCAGAAGTTCCCTATTTTATATTTTAATTACTACTTGTCATTAATTATTTACCTCACACTTTCTTCCTCAACCAAATAATACTCTGCTAAGTGTCACTAAAGGTAAAGATGTATCATACGGAACTGATTATAAGTATAGTTTATATATATACATATGTATGTATATATACATGTATATATGTATATATGTGTGTATATGTATATATGTACATGTATATATGTATATATACATACATATGTATATATATTCTTTGTTGCTTGGCTTCTTTTAAGCTGAAAAAATATTTTAAAATTATTTCCTGCTGAGAGTCAATAATTCATTAAATGTAATCTATGATATGTTATTTTAAGAAATAATAATCTTCTTATACTAAAAAATAGTTTTCATGTTAAGGAACATAAAAAGGGAAGCTAGAACTAACTTTAGTAATTTTTAAACATTGAAACCCAAATAGATTGTATACCAAATATGTTTTGCTACATCTAATTTGTTAAGCAATTTCAAAGAAAATAGTATATTTTTACCTTTATCTTGCCAAATATGATTGACATATGAACAGGGAATGTAAAACCAATTGATATGATAATTCTGTTTATATGCCTAGATTTTCATTCCAAAGCATCAAATGTAGGTAAGAATGCAAACTTATATAATCTTCTGTAAGTATGCAGTAACCATTGCTGCTTTCAATTTTTTAGAGTCTAAAAAGGGATAAAAATTATTTTGGCTCTTTTATGGAGGAAATGTCTATTAGACTTACATTTAGAAAGATACAAAAGAAAAATCCATCCCAGTAAGTCAGCATAAAATGGATACATTGGATTTCATATAGAGAATCAAAATGAAACAATTGCGAGCTGATTGTGGGACAAATCAGAGAAGCTTTTTATCACATCTGCTGGAAGTGGTGAGTGTTTGAAGCCTGCCTGCCATTCCTAGCCACCACTCAAGAACTCCTGTCCAGGAAATAACTCAGAAATCACTGTACATGCACAGACATCATCAGATACCACAGTCATATTTTGAATGTGTTTTATTCTTCTGCACTTACATTTAGCAAATAATATTTTCCACTTACTTAGTGATTGATTACATTATTCTTAGTATTTTAAACTGGGTGGCCTAAAACTTACAGTAAAATATATCATTAAAACTAGTATTTATACTTTAAAGTTTTTTTCTTTTAACTTTAAAACTTTTTCTTTTAACTTGCAGAAATGGAAAGTTAAAGAAAAGAAAGTTGAGCTAAGATACCACATTTACACATTTACTAACGGTGTCTATGTGTTTGCTTTTGAGCAAAAGGGATACAATGACATATATGATTTCAGCTGCTTCTGTTTTTATTCTCTTTTGAAATTAACTTTAATTCAAACTCCCCTCTAGAAAAGTGTTCTTTTTATCATTTAGAGTAGAAAAATAAATGCTTCCAAGAATTTGTAAGAATGTTTTTAAGAATTACATGTTTTAACAATGTATGTCCTTTTTTAAAATTTAATTTTATTGTAAAAGCGATGTACAGAGGGAATACAGTTACATACATAACTAAGTAAGTACATTTCTTGTCAAGCTTGTTACCCCTTCCCTCACTTTTCTCGTTTCCCTAACCACAACCCCCGCAAAGTGATAGAGTTATAAAAATAAAGTTGATCTTACAATGTTGGATTAACATGCAAATGTCTATCAGTGGTTGAATATATAACAACACATGTAATTATTTGTCTAGTATGATTGTCTTAACTTTTGGATTTGCAGACATTGTCTACTTATTAAAAATGAGGGAAAGATGGGGCTGGGGATATAGCCTAGTGGCAAGAGTGCCTGCCTCGGATACACGAGGCCCTAGGTTCGATTCCCCAGCACCACATATACAGAAAACGGCCAGAAGCGGCGCTGTGGCTCAAGTGGCGGAGTGCTAGCCTTGAGCGGGAAGAAGGCCAGGGACAGTGCTCAGGCCCGGAGTCCAAGGCCCAGGACTGGCCAAAAAAAAAAAAAAAAAAAAATGAGGGAAAGGGTTGTAAAAAGAATATTGGATTGAATCAGTCACAAGAAATATGTTAGGAATAGATCAATGTTATCTATCACCATTTATTTCATGTAATCGTCAGACAATTATTCAATTAATATAGTGAAATACATACATATATAATATCAACAATTGAAGATACACTAACACACACACAATCTGAAATGCTTTCAAACTCAATAGACCATTTTTCTAAAGCAGTAGCTGGTACTTGATTCTGTGGTGATGTGACACCTGATATTTTGAGTGTCTCTAGTGAAATAATTTAAAGGTTCCCTGGAGAATCATCTTTATCCACTAACATAACTATTCTTGTGATTCTACTGAATATCTTATTTTCCTAGAAAATGACTCAATAGGTGGACACTAATGAAATATTGCTTGCTTAGGTATCAATCTTCTACATCAGATATACTCAGTCTATCAACAAAATAGGAATTTCCTTTAAGTGATCTATCAGAACCCAAAGTGAAATATCTGCCAATAAATTACCAATAGAATAATTCCCTTTTCATTACAATTTTTCCATTACTATTTTGTTTCTTTTAATGCTCTACCTTCTGATTATGGGAATTGAAACTGAATATATTGGTAGTGTATGTCTGCAGTTTCTAAAACTAACCTCTATGCCAATGAATGCCATAGATCTAAAATTTTACATTACCTGTTTTTATGTCGTGCTATTGACTCAGAAGAATTATTTTAGAATTTTTCATTATATTATATAAGTTTTTTTTGAAAATCTAAGTGTGCTGGGACCAGTACATGGTCAGAAGGAAAAACGTATTCAAATCCCAAATCAATGTATTTTCAAACGAGAAAGCAATGTGAACACTTCCAATAAATCAGACTGACATGTTTATACTGTATGCTGTATGAAAATATTGTGAGTTATTTTACTTGGAAATAAAGTTACTTATTTCCAACTTGGTTATCATCAACTCAGTGACCATTATGCCAGGAGCATATAATTTTTGGGTTAGAGGAGTATGGTGTGGGACCAATCAACCAAAATATAGAAGAACCTATCTAATAAAATAATGAAAGCAAAGTAGAGTTTTGGAAATAACTGAAGTGGTAATGTTCCTGCTAGCAAAAGGTAGGTCCCTAGTTCAAACCTAAATATTGAAAACAATTTAAAAATTAAAGATAACAACACTTTTTATGCCACTTGTTCATAAAGTAAATAACAAGAGATATTTCATACATTGCTTTCTTTATGTCTTCTAAGCAGGTTATAAAAATATATAGCACATAGTCCTGGGAAATACGAGACACTCAAGGCCCCTGTATTCTCAAGGTCATGTTATGAAGGCAAGAGTGGATAATGTCAATGTGATAGATTGCTCTCACACAACTGCCCCTTACATTCTTTAGTGGCATATGGTAAGAATATGCATTTCATATTTTCATGGTTCTGTATCACATCCTAAGGCCAAATTGATTTTTTTCACACAAGGAAGACACAATGGGAAGAATCAGTATGTTTGGAATTGTTAATAAATATTTTATATCCCCATCTTCCTCACAAATGCAACTCGTTTCTCTCCAGAGCAAAAAAGACATTTGATTTTATATCTTTGATGATGACACCGATCTTTCACACTTACCAGTAAAGTGGCATTGTCATTGTTATATTATTTGGGGAGAAAGATTTTTTTTATTTGGCCCCTGATGCTCTACTGATAATGTGGGGATTAAAGTAGACATGATAACAATTCCAGGTGGTATTACAAATATAGATTTAAGGGCCAGGAAAATAAATTTTAGGTGGGATGAAAAGACACTGGTAAAAGTACTTGTCACCTGACATCCTAAGCCCCGGTTGAGCAGTGGCTCAAAGAAGGAGCTCAGTTGCTGAATTTCATGTTGAGCTCAAGGCCATTTTCTAACATTTGTTGTAATGGTGATGTCTGTGAAATTTGGTTTCCTAACACATAGTTACTCTGAAAAGAAAAAAAAATGAGAGCAGTTCCACTTGAGGAAATCTAGGAGTAAGATTTACAGAACTGCTTGTAATGTGTCATTAAATACTTTCACTGATTTGCTATCGTGGGATTTCTGGATTGCTACTGAAATCTACAAGACCATTTACCTAAAGTATCTTCCTGCAGAGAACAATTAATCTACAACTACTTTTTGAAAGATCAGCCAGGATATCAATCCATTACAGTGGATTATCTCATGGTTGGTGAGTGAATCAGCCTTCAGGTCTTTCGATAATAGATTAAGTTGAGAATCTTATAACTGATAAGTCTACTCAACTTATATATTTCTTTGTTTTCTTAAAAAATTTACAATGTTATCAGGAATTTTTGGCATCTCAAATTTAGTTGTGATAGCTCACCACTGAATCCAAATGTGTCAACTAATCAAGAAGAGTGATTATAAACACTCCCATCTGCTTGACCTAACACACTCCATGCAGCAGATCTGGCACATTCACTCACAAATTTGAGCCAAACTACAATTATGTGCAATGCTAATTTTATACAGTTGTCAGAAATCATTCACAAATATAGTTCTCCTGAACTATAAACTTTAGGACAACATTATCATCCTAATATATAAGTTAGCTGCATGCAGGCTTAACCTTGTAATTGAGCCCTAAATGATTCTCCCATCTGGCTTGGCCTTTTATGAAAAATAGTGAGGATAAAATGTAAGTAACACAGCCTTCTCTCATTTATTCATTTTCTAGGAAATATTATTTAATTTTTTAAAAGAAAACAGAGAAAAGTAATTTTACTAGCAAGGGAGAATATAATAAGATACATTTTATGCAGTTATTGTTTTTTATTACCTTGACTATCTAGAAGAACAGAATTGAGTACATAATATGAATAATGATTTGGTATGACTAGATTAAAACTCTAAGTTCTAATCTCTCTGTTCTGTCTGTTCCCAGATGTCAAGTAACATAGAAGGATAAGGTCAAGTGATAAGGGAATTTGGCAATAGAGGATTTGAAATTTGACTTGTAGTTAGTTATCATTGTTGAAAGGGAGTGGACATTCATTTAGTATAATGATGGAAATTACCTGGAATTCAGAATCATCAAAGAATTTAAAACTGGAACACTAACAGATATTTTATTTAAGTCAAGCACTGGACAGAAGTCTTCTTACACTTTTGAACAATTCAACTGCACACATACACGTGCACTTGTTCTCATACTGGCTAAAACTCATCAAAGCCTAAAAATTATCCCTTAGCTTTTTCACTAAAGGCTAGTGATGTAATGTTTGAGCCATGGCTCCTCTTCTGACTTTTTGGTGGTCAATTGGGGATAAGAGTCTCACAGACTTTCTTGGCAGGATTGGCTTTGAACTTCAGACCTTAGATCTCTACCTCCTAAGTAACTAGAATTTACAAGCATGAACAACTAATGCCTGGCATTCCCCTGCAAATTTAATAGCCACTGCATTTACTTATCAACTTTAAAATAATTATTGAACATATTTTCTGGTTTAAAAACTAATCTATGCTAAAGGAAAATTATAATGAATAAAAAATATAAATAGCAGTGGACATGACAAGTGTACTTGGATCAAAGGAGCTAGTATAAAGGTACAGAGTTTCAACAATGATCATGGGTTGGTATGTATGTTACCTGGCATTTTCTACAAGGAATCTATTTTTCCAGGTGTTGACAGTGGGCCATTTTTTGATTTATACTTATTGAACTCTCCAGGGCCTTACCTTATTTCTTGGGACATTTACACTGCTTTCAACCTCAGTGGACAATTACCTTCTTCCCATTGTAAGCAGGTATTCTATTCTGTATATATTCTGTCCATATACAACTGCTCTTGGAGTTACTTTTGATTATAAATTCTTAAGGGACAAATAATATGTCCATCAAGCAGGAGATTAAAGCATTAGAAAAGGATAAAATATTTGCTCATCACATAATTTATAGGGAATTGTCAACCTATAGGAGGAAACTCCACAAGTCCATAGAATAGTTTGAAACAACAAATAACTAAAACGAAATTACATAATATATGTATTATATATTACATTTATAATATATAATATATATATATGGTTCAAAGGACATACATTGTCCCAGAGGAGATATACAAGTGAATGACCAATGGTACACAAGATGATCTGCAAAATCACTAATCATTCAAAAATGCAAACCAAATTTATGAGATATATTCTGATATACATTGGAAAATTAGAAACCTTGTATATCACTCATAAGATTTCATAAATGGGCTACAAAGCTGGAAAAAAAAAACTATGTGGTGTTCTCAATTATTTAAATTATAAATACTTATGCCATATCAGCCATGCTTCCAGTTATTTATTTTAGTACTTACAGTACTTGTAGAATCTTGAGTAGTTACATATTTAAAAAAATCTGTGTATATTTTAATGTGAAATAAGTAAAATTTAGAAAGACAAATAATTCTAATACCACTTACATAAACCAATTGAATAGTCAGACACACAGAGGTAAATGCTAACATGAAGACTATTAGGAGATAGAGACAAAAATAGAAAGTGGCAAACTAATACATACAATATTCACTATGCGTGGTGAATTATCTCTAGAGATCAGAGTTCAACATTACAGTGATATTAACCAATACTATTATACATTTAAGACTTTCTTAAGATTTTATCTTACGATTTTTTTCTTAAGATATTATCTGTTCATATTGCAATAAAAGTAAAAATCAGTGATCTTTCAAAGAGATAAATTGGGGGCTGGGAATATGGCTTAGCTGAAGAGTGCCTGCCTAGCTTGCGTGAAGTGCTGGGTTCAATACCTCAGCATCACATAAACAGAAAAAGCCAGAAGTGGTGGCTCAAGAGGTAGAATGCTATCCTTGAGCAAAAAGGAAGCCAGGGACTACACTAGAGGTTAAGTAACTACAAGTGAACACCTGATTTGGGGGGATTAGCATAGAAATGTAACT
Organism: Perognathus longimembris pacificus; assembly: GCF_023159225.1. Classification (NCBI taxonomy): domain Eukaryota; kingdom Metazoa; phylum Chordata; class Mammalia; order Rodentia; family Heteromyidae; genus Perognathus; species Perognathus longimembris. Next base: position 20,074,245 of record NC_063181.1, on the reverse strand, counting down.
TGAAAAATACCAAAATTGATGCCAACACATAAGGAGATTGATGAAGAAAAAGAAAAATATATAAAATCATGCAAGACAAGATAGGCTCCTATAATTTAGACATTAGTTTCTATAAACAACAGCAAGTTGTCATACAAAAAACTTTATTATTTTGTAAATAACCCTAAAATTTCTCCTTATAGCCCTACTTTATCATTGTATAAATAAAATATATGATGCTCTGAGCTTTTAAGAAAATTTTGAATGGCTTGAAGTTTAGGCTTAGCAACAACAGAATTGACAATTTCAGATAATATATTAAACAATTAAAAGAAGATCACTAAAATATTTTAAAATAAATATGGTTTATGTAGAAGTAAGCCATACAATTTATAAAGGTTTAGGGCTTATGTATTTCAGGAATTCTTCCTTTAATTTCTTGTTATTTATGTTTTCATTTGCTATGCTATATAACAAAAAAAGTCAACATACTGGCCAAAAGCAGTAACACTTTCCTCTGAAATATTGATTCATAATATTGATTATGTTTTGTCTTCTACATTAAGGATTTTAAAATTAGCAAAGTTCTATGTTTTCCTCCCATATTCCCAGTTTTCTTACTTGATGGAGGCAGTGTCATCCTTTATCGATTAATCAAAGACTTAACAAGAATTCAAATTATGCTTTGCTAATTTGTACTTTAAGCACTCAATTGGAAAGTATGTGCTGAATGTCTTCGAATTATTTAGTGAATGTTGTTTAGGTTATTAGCATGATCTGTGTTTTCTTTATAGTACACAGGCTAATGAGGAAAAAAAGAAGTGTTTGATATATAGACACATCTTTTAAAAACTAATTTTCAAGACTAAAAATATACCCCAGTGGAAGAGTGCATTCTGGAAATGTTTTAAGGTAGTTACATAGAAGTTAAAAATCACACAATCTTATGCATAAATGTACACACACAAACACTCATGTACAAGTACATACATAGACGATTTTCAGAATTATTATGACTGCACATTGTTGATCATAAATCCTCACTCTTCCACTAAGAGTGATTTTTGTACTTGTGGTATTCTGTTTATAATTAAGATAATGTCTGAAATCAATCTCCAAAATTCAGGATAAGAGAAGACTCAATAAAAAGACCAATGCAAGAACTAAATTACCATAAAATAACTTCTAAATTGCTCATAGTTTTCCTTACTTTTTTGTAATTAGAAAACAATTATCCATGTTTCTTTGGATCTGGCCCAATTCACTTAGTAAAAATTTTTTCCATGTTCTTTCATTTCCTTACGAATGGGGCAATGTCATTCTTTCTGATAGAGGCAAAAAAATTCCATTGTGTATATGTACCACATTTTCCTGATCCATTCATCTACTGAGGGGCATCTGGGTTGGTTCCATATTGTAGCTATGACAAATTGTGCTGCGATGAACATTGCTGTTCTGGTGGCTGTAGTGTGTTCTTGTTTGTGGTCTTTTGTTAGAGGCCCAAAAGTGGGGCTGTTGGGTCATAGGGTAGCTCCATGTTTAGCCTTCTGAGCAATCTCCATACTGTTTTCAAGAGTGGCTGAACCAGTTTCAATTCCCACCAACAATGAAGTAGGGTTGCATTTTGGCCACATCCCCTCCAACATTTGTTATTGTCAGTTTTCTTGATAAAGGACATTCTTACTAGGGTGAGGTGGAATCTCAATGTTGTTTTGATTTGCATTTCTTTTATGGCCAGTGATGTAGAGCACTTTTTCATATGTCTCTTGGCCATTCAAACACTTCAAACATGATTAGACATCACAGGTGATTGCAAGTAGTCCTTGCTTTCAGTCTTGTTTTATTCCAAATTTGACAAATAATGCATTCAGACTTTTCATTAGTGAAATGCAATGCTAGACAGATTCTTCTAGATTTTTATTATTAACTTGTGGAAGTTCCACTCTCTTCTTTATTTCTGAGAAGACTTTTTAATCACAAATGTGTTTTTGTTTTGTACTGGACTTGAATTAAGAGCCTGTGTTCAATAGGTAAATATTCTACTATTCAGTCCACACTCCCATGGTTGAGACAATGAAGTTTTGCAAACACTCTTAGGCATAAATTAATTTGATCACATAATTTGTCTCCTTACTATGTAGGAATTCTAAAAGTTGATTGCCAGAATTTTCAAATAGGCATATTGAAACCATATTTGAGAGCCAGGGTGCAGGTGCCTCACTCCTGTAATTCTACCTCCTTAGGAAGCTGAGGTATGAGGATCGCCATTCAAAGTCAGGTCTGACAAGAACTTCTGTGGGACTCTTATCTCCAATTAACCCCCAGAAAACCAGAAGAGGCACTGGTAGAGTGGTAGACTGTTAGCCTTGAGTTGAAAAGCTTAGGCACAGTGACAAGGCCCAGAGTTCAAACTCCATGTCCATCAGAATTCATTAGGCTTGGTTTGACCTCTGAAATAAACCTTCCAAGGAATCCTAACAATTACAACACAAAACTTCTTTTCTAAGCAATGTATAAGTATGCAGAAATATGTGATTTTATTTAAGTTTTTATTTAATGATTCCTTTTACTTTTAAATTTTTGTGATTTTTTGCATTTAATTTAAAAAATTATAGCCTATGCATATATTGTAATTTCTCATCTAACTTGATGTGACTTTAGATAAATATTTTGTTGGAAAGACAATTTATTGAAATTCAATTTGCTTTAGGACATTCAAAATTTTATGGTCTTATGGGGCTGGGGATATGGCCTAGTGGCAAGAGTGCTTGCCTCGTATACATGAGGCCCTGGGTTCAATTCCCCAGCACCACATATACAGAAAATGGCCAGAAATGGCGCTGTGGCTCAAGTGGCAGAGTGCTAGCCTTGAGCAAAAAGAAGCCAGGGACAGTGCTCAGGCCCTGAGTCCAAGCCCCAGGACTGGCCAAAAAAAAAAAAAAAAAAAAAAATTTATGGTCTTAATTATAAAATAACCTATGATATATTTATTTTCTTTCTTTCCTTAAAGTCTTTTTAAATTTTTTTTCTTATTTATTGGCAAAGTGATGTACAGAGAGGTTACATACTTAAAGTCTTTATCATCAACATAATCATTCCTGCTATTTTCTTCATAATATTGAATTACATTGCAAAACTGTCCCATCTGTGCAAATTTTTAAACGTAGCAGCGAGTTTCACATTTTCTGTTATCACCTCAGCCTTAACTATATTTTCAAAAATACCAGGCCCCTTAGAAATACTAATAAAACTTATTCAGTGCCTTCATATATCTACCCATTCAAAGGTTAAAAGCTATCTCTATATTGAATAATTCTGTCATTGCTGAAATTAGCAACATAGATTCATAAAAATAAAGTTATTTGTAATATTTAAATGGAATTATAATTGAAATTTTATTAAAATTACCATCCATATCCTAATTTTTATGGCTTTTAATTTTCAGCAGTTGCACTTCATAAATGCGACTTGCACTTCTTTCAAGATCTACTGTACAGCAAACTTTTACTACATTTTTTAATCAGTAGAATTCTACACATAACACCCTGTAGGTGGTAGATTTATGAAATGTAGTTACCTGGTAATGAATATTTCAATGCAGATATTTTCTTAAATAGTTCACTTTAGGAAGCTACTTAGCAATTTCCAAGAGAGCACAGTAATTCATGGTCTTTTATTTCCTTTGGTTGCCACAAGGGTCAAAGCTTTAGTGCAGATTTAATTGTTTTAAATTCACTCAGCTCTTCAATTGTAGAGACCTCTTTAAACTTGTTGAAAGATAATATAAATCATAAAATAAAACCCTCAATTTTCTATCTCATATTATACAACGATACCTTGATGGTTTTAGAATTCTGAAGCAGCAATAAAGCATAAAAGATAACTAGTAGTTTCTTGTTAGGGGGAACACCTTGTTCACAAAAATCTCTAAGCTTTTCTATAAGGTAAATTCTTTTTTTTTTTTTTAATGTGGTGCTGGGGAATCGAACCCAGGGCTTCATGTATACGAGACAAGCATTCTTGCGACTAGGCCATATCCCCATCCCCTGAATTTTGCTTTTGAGACTGGGTCTATTCACTATTTTTGTTTGAGTTGTTCTTTTTTTAAAAAAATTATTTATTAATTAGACAAATTTTTTTTGTCAAGGTGTTGTGCAAAAAGGGTACAGCTACATAGTAGGGCAGTGTGTACATTTCTTGTGATATCTTACACCCTGTTTTTCTTTCCCTTCCCTAGGTCAGGTAGACATACATACAATACCCAATGTACCAAGAACATATACAGTAGCCATGTGGCCTATGCCCAAGAAAATTCGCCTAAGGCTTTAAATGTAATGTCGACATTAGACAATATATCGACAGCAGTCTTATATGAATGTATATACATAGCTTTTGAGCTATTGTATTCCACTGAGAGGTCAATTTTTGACCTTTATATGTTGAGTAATTGTTTGGTTTTAGTTACATACTGTTGGGTTGCTGCCCCAATCCTGTGGGAAATAGCATTTGACAAACAGTTTTTGGTTTCACAGACCTGGTCTCTACTGTCTCCCCATCACCCCATCTTAACAGTCATATATCAGGGAGATCATGTCCCTTTGTTTTCTGTGTTCTAGGTTTGTCTCGCTCAACATTATTTGTTCAAGTTCTGAACATTTCCCTGCGAATACCAATATTTCACCATTCCTAATCGCTATGTACTATTCCATTGTGTATAGGTACCATATTTTTTGGATCCATTCATCTGTGGAGGGGCATCTGGGTTGTTCCTATATTTTGGGTATTGTGAATTGTGTAGCGATAAACATGGAAGTGCAAATGTCTTTTTGATATCTTGGGGCCAGCTGTTCCGGATAGATGCCTAGGAGTGGTATGGCTGGGTCATAGGGTAGGTCTATATTGAGCTTTTTGAGAATCCTCCACACTGATCTCCAAAGTGGTTGTACTAATTTGCACTCCCACCAACAATGGAGAAGGGTTCCTCTTTCCCCGCACACCTTCCAGCATTTGTTGTTGCTTGAGTTCAGAGTATAGGCCATTCAAACTGGAGTGAGGTGGTATATCTCAGGGTTGTTTTTATTTGCATTTCCATTACTACCAGGGATGTTGAACATTTCCTCATTTTTTTTTTTTTTGCCATTTTTATCTCTTCTCTTGTGAAGTCTCTCTTTAGCTCCTTTGCCCATTTCATACTTGGTTTATTGGGCTTGGAGGGGCTTAGTTTTTTGAGTTCTCTGTAGATGACAGATATTAGGCCTTTGTCTGTTGCTGTGCATATCCTTTCTGATATGGTTGGTTGTCTTTCTATTTTGGTGGCTATGTCATTGCTGTGCAGAAACTTTTTTAATTTGTAGTAGTCCCATTTGTCGAGTCTCTCCCCTATTTGTTGTGCCCCTGGGACTACATTCACAAAGTTCCTTCCTGTGCCTATAAGTTCTAGCATCTTTCCTACTCTGTCCTTCAGTAGTTTCAAGGATTCAGGTTTGATATTGAGGTCTTTGATCCATTTTGAGTTGATCTTGGTGCATGGTGATAGGCTTGGGTCTATTTTGAGTTTTCTGAATATGGCTGCCCAGTTCTCCCAGCACCAGTAATTGAAGAGGCTATGTTTCTTCCATTGTATGTCTTTAGCTCCTTTGTCGAATATCAGCTGACTGTAACAGTGCGGTTTTATTTCTGGATCTTCAATTCTGATCCATTGGTCTTCCAGTCTGTTTTTATACCAATACCAGACTGTTTTTGTTATGATGGCCCTGTAGTAGAGCTTGATGTCTGGTATTGTGATACCTCCTGCACTGCTTTTTTTTTTTTTTTTTTTTTTGCCTAGAATTGCTTTGGCTATTCTAGATCTTTTGGTGTTCCATATGAATTTATGGATTGCTTTCTCTATTTCAGTGAAGAATGTGGCTGGGATTTTGATAGGGATTGCATTGAATTTGTATAACAATTTGGGCAATATGGCCATTTTCACTATATTGTTTCTGCCTACCCATGAGCATGGAAGGTCTTTCCATTTCCTTGTGTCTTCTTTGATTTCCCTTATTAGATTTTTATAGTTCTCATTAAATAGGTCTGTCATGTCCTTGGTTAGGTTGATCCCTAGGTACTTTATTCTTTTTTTGGCTACTGTAAATGGAATTGTTTCCATAATTTCCTTTTCTGTTTGTATATCGCTGGTGTACAGAAAAGCTGCTGACTTTTGTGGATTGATTTTGTATCTTGCTACTTTGCCAAAATGGTTTATTAGGTGTAGGAGTTTGGGGTCTGAGTTTTTTGGGTCCTTCAGATGTAAGATCATGTCGTCTGCAAATAGGGATAGTTTGAGTTCTTCCTTGCCGATGTGGATCCCTTTGATGTCCTCCTCTTGCCTTATTGCTATGGCTAGGGATTCCAGCACTATGTTGAAAATAAGTGGGGAGAGTGGGCATCCTTGTCTTGTTCCTGAGTTTAGGGGGAATGATTTAATTTTCTCTCCATTTAATATGATGTTAGCAGTTGGTCTGTTGTATATGGCTTTTTTTTTTTTTTTTTGAGGAATGTTCCATCTATTCCTATTCTCTCCAGAGCTTTTAATAAGTATGGATGTTGTATTTTGTCAAAGGCTTTTTGGGCATCGACTGAGATAACAAACTGATTCTTGATTTTAGTTCTGTTTATGTGGTGAATTACGTTGATTGATTTACAGATGTTGAACCATCCTTGTGACTGTGGGATGAAGCCTACTTGGTCATGATGTCTGAGATCAGGATGGCTACTCCTGCCATTTTGGTAGGTGTGTTTGCTTGGACGATCTTGTTCCATCCTTTCATTCGGAGCCTGTTTTTATCCCTTGTTGTAAGGTAGGGTCTCTTGTAGACAACAGATGGCAACGTTTTGTTTGCGGATCCATTCTGCCAGTCTGCTCCTCTTTATTGGAGAGTTTATACTGTTTATATTCAAAGAGATCAAGGATATGAGTGTTTTTTTCTCCTTCCATTTTCTTGTTGGGCTGTTTTTCCTCTTTTTTTTTTTCTTGTCTTTAGTGAGCTGCTCTTTCTGTTGGGCTCTGGCTATTGTAATTTCTTTCTGTTTCTGTCTGTATGTCCTGTATGATTTCTGGTGGGTGGGATTCCCCTCTTAGAATTCTCTGTAGGGCTGGTTTTTTATTCACATACTCCCTTAGATCCTCTTTGCTATGGAAACATCTGGTTTTCCCCTCGAATATGAACTCCAGCTTCACTGGATATTTTATTTTAGGTTGGCACTTGTTGGCCTGTAGAACTTGTATGGTGTTCTTCCATTCTCTTCACGCGTGGTAGGTTTGTGTGGCTTTTCTGGGGTCTGGTCTGCCAGGTGTCCTATAGGCTTCGGTTACCTGGATGGGGTCCCTTGTGAGATTGGGGAAGTTTTCTGCAATAACTTTATTGAAAATATGCTGAAGGCCTCTGCTCTGGTATTTGGCTCCTTCTTCTATTCCAATTATGCGCAGATTATATCTTTTGTCTTTGTCCACTAGCTCCTGGATTAGTCTGCCCTGGAGCTTTACCATTTATTGGAGTGTGGTAATTTTCTGGTTCTTATCGGCTGCATCATCGTCCAAGAGAGAGCTTCTGGATTCAATATGGTCAATTCTTTGTACTGTGGATTCAATTGCATAGTTTTTGGATGTCAGAGAGCTATTTATGGTTGTCAGATCAGCTCTGATCGTGGACATTTCTTTCTTTAAAGAGTTGTATTAAAATCTATTTTTTCATGCATTTCACTTCTCAGGATGTTAAGATCTTCTTTAACAGAGGTTTGCACTGTATCCATTTTTTCTTCCATTTCTTTCTTGGCTTCCTGGATGTCTCTCAAGACTTCCACTCTAAACTCCTGGAATTGTTTTCTGATTTCATTTCTAAGGCATTCCATCATTTCTGCTAACATAGCCTCAGCTGATCTTTTTATTCTCCATCTTCTCTTCAGTCGTGCTGCTTTTTGGAGTTGGTTATTTCTTTGTGATTTGCGCATCTGGAGATCTGTGGATGGCTTCCCTGGTTTGGCTTTGTGCTGGTTCCCACAGGTCTGTCAGAGGGAGCCTTGTGTCCTGGTGTCCTGGCTCGGGGTTTGGGTTTGGCTGTTGAACCTTGCTGCCCAATGGGTGAGCATGACCTTCTCAGTTGTTGCTGAGGTCGTCACCCTCACTGTACTTGGGGGCCGGTAGGTTCTTTGTCTTTCTCTGTGGGATAGTGTCCTGCCGTTGTGTTGTGCTGACCCTGGTGTGCCCCTGATGGGGGTTTGCTGGTCGCTGATTCAGCGTGGTGTGGAGGCTTTTCTCTTCTTTGGTTCTTTTTTCCACTGGGTATATTGGTCAGAGGAGCTCACCTCTCAGGTGGTTCGCCCACTTGTGTGGATTGCTCCGGGGCTGGTGTTGTTGAGGGGTGGCCCACCAACTTATGTGAAATGCGCCAAACTGAGTGGGTGCTGCCACTGGGGGGCTCTGTCCTCTTGTGCAGGTGTGCCTATCAGAGAGGGCGCTGCCACTAGGGGGCCCTGCCCACCTGTGCGATGTGAGCCTACCACAGCGGGCCCTGCCGCTGGGGCCCCTGCCCACCTATGCGAGGTACGCCTACCAGAGCGGCCCCAGGTTGTTGGGGTGTGCTTGTGCCCTCCCATGAGTTTGCTGTGGGGGGCTTTATGTTTGGGCCCCAGTGGGATCAAGTGTCCAGGCATGGGTTAGCGCCCACATACTGGGCCTCTGCTGTGCGAGGGGGCTTGTGATCGGGCCCAGGTGTCCCTGCTAGGTTGGTATTGCCCACCAGTGCACCTGTGGCTTTTGTTGAAAAAGTCCGCAAGGCCCCGGTATCTCAGGTGGGGCTTTCAGTGCCTGCCGGTCCCTGGTCCACAAGGGGGACGGGGCCGGTGTGGCCGGTTCAGGCTCCTCTGCTGCCTTGGCGCTGCTGTGCCCATCTTCTGCTAGCTCCTGTGTCCTCTCAGAGTTTGAAGGGAGCTTTTGTGGCCTGATTTGGGGGCTCTTTGTTCCCTTGGGGTGGGGAGGGGGAGGGAGGGAGCTCTAGCTTCTTTGTAGGGTTTGGGTCTCTCATAGCTGGTCTCCCGTTGGGGCAGGGGGTAATGGGGACCTTCCTGGTCCTGGATTGTGCATGTGTCCCGCGCTGCTGTGGGCCTTTCGGGGGTGGGGTGCTGGGCAGTCATTTGGTTGTGGTGGCCCCGGCTCCCACTCGGTTCCCGTGCCACTCGGTTCCCATGCCACTCACGTCGGATCCTGGCCGTGCAGTCCCGAACTTCCCGTCACTGCCGCCGTCTGTCCAGTGGGTCCGCGCTCCCCTGGGGTCCGTGGAGTCCCACTGTCTGGACTCTGCACTCCTGGCATGACTTTTTGGCAGTCGGTTTGCGGGCGCCAGGTCCCTTTTCCCAGCCTGGCCCTATTCGGGCCAGGGTAGGCAGGTGGGGGGAGGGTACCCCGGAGATTCTCCAGCTCCATGCAGGTTATAGGTTCTTCTTCTTTTGTTCTTTTTTGTTTCCTGCATTTCTCTATTGCTTCTGGCTGCTGGTTTTGCTGGGTTCTTGATGGGATGTTGGGTGCTATACGGTCAATTCTTTGAGAAAGCACATAATAAAGCCAAAATTTACAGTTTCATCTCATCATGAAACAGATATTTTATTTAACTTACAACAATTTAATTTTCCTTTCCAGAAAAGAATGTATAATACTGAGCTTCAGGTTGTTGATTATACTTGCTCAACAAGGTAGTTTACTGGAGAAAGTCTTAAAATCACAGATTTTATGAATAAGATAGTTTCAACAAGTAAAATTTTCCAGTCTCAATAAGGTGCCAAAAATTTAGGGGGAATGGTGGCAGGAAAATGTGTAATAAATCCCATACTTATTTATGATTTGTATTAATTTTGTATGTCTGCTTATTTGTTTTCATTATATACAATGTATCTTTCAGATGTCATCCTTTATTAAGCAAATGTTTCATCTTATTCCAGGATATTTGCAATATCTTTCACTGCTTCCTCTAAGAAATCTAATTTGTCCTTTCAAAAACATTGTCACCCTGATACTAAAAAATATCAATATGACATAACATAATATAAACATGACCTGCACCTAGACTATGCTCATATGGTGTTTGTGTAGTACAATTGCTGATAATAGAGAAATCAGAATTAGGCATAACCGGTGAGATAATAATAGAATTTACATAATGACTAGAGAAGAATTTGAGAGCAACTAGTTTTGCCTAGTTACCTAGATTATATGTGAATTTTATTGTGCTTTAATGCCTTCTCTGTGGAATCATTCCTATGATGAAAAGAATGAGAGAAATGTGACCATTAGACTTGCTACATTCCTGCAATAATATATCCAATAATTTAAGGATGATCCTGTAGGTAATATGTATTTTGTATGTACTTGCTATTATTATTCATTGACAATGCTTGTATATATATTCATGATGTAAAAACAAATGGTTACTTTATGCTTGAAAACAATCAATGAGTGATACAACAATTTTAGGATTTTCAGATATGAATATGAATTGCAATTTTCTGTCTACCTCTTGTTATAAATTACAAATAAAAAAATAATCAAATCATACTCTGACATTTTTTTGTTAAGATTTTATTTCTCATTCCAAAATAATTTTTCTCAAGTCCTCTTGAGAAATATTAGTTTTATTGGAGTTCTATAAATCGCTTCCTTGTCATTTGTTCAGAGTACTTAACAATAACTCTTTGCCCTTTGCTATCAGTGGTCTGTTTCCAGCTTGCCTTTCTGAAATACAGAACACAACAAATGTTCTTGTTTAATGAGTCAGTGAAACAGCCAGCACTCTTGGGAAGAAAGCAATTATGGAAATATACTTTCATCATTCATGAGATAATTAGAGTCAAGCTGATTGTGATCTCTGATATGAGTAACCAAGGAACTCATATCTGATCTTTCACTTAGGTAAGCTCTTGTACCTTTGACTCTAGATTTACATACCTTCCACACCAGACAGATTAAAAAAATAGATGTCGTGAAAATATCCAAATTCTTCAAACCACTTAAACAGTTGAGCAAGGTAATTAAACCTAAGACCAATTGATTAGGAAAACTTAATTACCTGTGTGGAGAAAATAGTGCATGCAGTATTTCAGTAATCACTGTATATTTTAACATTATATTCACAAAAAATACATATAATCACAAAATCAAATGATACAAAATTGACAATATGTACTAATCAATGTACAGGAAATATGCTATGATACTTGTTTAATTGACAAATATTAGTTATGGAAGAAAAACTTGCCACATAGGCTTATCTTATATTCTTTACAGGGAACCTTAAGGAAATGACTGTCAGCAAAAATATATGTGTCTTGGGGTGAGATATTTGAAGACTACCTACAGAAAAGTGCATAACTTACAAACTGTATATAGTGTTACATGCTTAAAAGAAGAATATACAGCAAACACTATGTTGAGAAAATGAGGATGCAAGCTCACGGTGTTCAATCATTTTTTATCTAAATTTTTCAATTTTAAAAATTGTGAGGTTATGGAATACATTCAAACATTACAGATAAAACATTGTGTTATTGTTTTTATTTCACTCAGATCACCTTCATTTATGGAAAAATATGCCTTTAATCACATTAACTACACTGAATGCTCTTATAATACCTTTCAGTACATTAGACTTTTGAATCTCAAAAGACAATAAAATTTAATCACATAACTAATTAATATTAATCCATTTCATCTTTTTATATTCCCCCATAATATTTATAACTTTGGCTACAGTAGGACAGTTGTTCCATAATAAAAAATTCAACATGCTGTTCTATCATACTGTATGCTACGTGTTTCTCTCACTTTATGTTCATGATGATGACTCATGAAAAAGAAGATTTAAATCTTACTTACACACTCATATGGTGTACACATGATCTTCTGATGTATACACGTCTACTGATATTTCTATGACCACTAATGAATCATTTAACTCCTCTTCTGGTACATTTTAGAAAATAAACCTTTAGTCCTTATATTTTTGCTATGATAAAATATATTTATTGTATAACTGTTTTATTTGAAAATCATAACTAAATATAAAATCTGAGAATTGCATCAGATTTTTAATTATGAAGTATGTGGGAACTGCTTTCTCTGCTCCGGCTCAAATTCTTATTCTCTCTCTTATTACCCTCGCATCGCCTTCTCCCCCAACCCTCGGCCTGCAGGTTTGTCGGGGTGAGACGTGGGGATGTCTCCGTCCTGGCGGGCGCGCGACCCGGGTGGCAATGTGACCGCTATCCTACTCTGGGAGCCACGGACATAGACCACGGGTCAGCTTCTGAGAGCGAACTAACTTTATTGAGAGAGGGGCGAGGGTAGATGATCAGGGGAAGGGGGTTGGCCAGGATTCCCATAGGCCATGAGCTGTCAGGTGACCTCCAAGGGGCTGGTCACTTGACCTCCAAGGGGCTACGTCACTCTGAGCGTGCCAAACCAGGGCGGGGCTGGTAGGCGCCAGGCTGGCTGCCAGCTAAGTCGGGGGTCTCTTATCGGACCGGTTTCTCCAGATTCCAATGTAGAGAGGATGGAAGGGCTGCATTCCCCAGCTGGGGGAGGTGCCTCAGGCCCCTTCCATCTAGGGGGAAAGATGGACCCCAACAAAGTATATTTTAATTTATTGGAGATTATTCATATATTTTTCTATATTTTCTAGTTTTATGTAGCAAGGAATGAACAGAACAAAACAGAAAAGAAAAAAAGAATAAAAGGAAAGAAATAAAGGACATAAAACTAGAAGAATAAGCAGTATAAATGAGGTTAAAATATTATTTTATGATTTCAGATGATCTACTACAAGCTCTGGAAAGATTCTCTCTTCCTGTTCATGCAGTTGAATAAAACATTCAACTTGATAATCATTTCTTACAAGATTCTTTGTAATAATGCTATACTGTTAAGCTATAGAAAAAACAAATATTTAGAATGCACATTTTCCTGATTTATGAAATGATCATTTTATTATTGGTAAGATACACACACATATGAGTGTGTGTGTGTGTGTGTGTGTGTGTGGTGTGCTTTCTTGTTACATAGGAAGATTTTCAAATAATGCCAATGAATTTTTAACTTGTTCCCTTGTAGTGAATAGAAAATAAGATATTCAGTACAAGTGAACTAGGATGTGAAGCACACACACACGTGTGTGTGTGTGTGTGTTTTGTTTATTTTAGTATTTGGATTAAAATACAGTCTAAAATAAACTAAGAAATGAAGTTTAAAACAATCCACAGAAAAATTTTATAATGTATATTTTTCATGATGAAATGAAGTTTATCCACAAAGAGGCCAATTAAGTAAAATAGTTTTTAAGCATTAATTCTTTAGACTTTATAAATTATGAAATTACTGGGATGTTCAAACATGTTTTCTTTTTAGAGCTTATTACTTGCTATCTTATATTAAGTATGTTTTACTTTTCTGTTTTACTTTTCAAAATATTTTCAAGAAAATAATTACTAGACTTTAGATAAGAGATAAAGGTTAAATAATGTTGACATGCATAATTATAAATGAATATATTGTTGCATTATTTCTGTTCTTCCTTTTAACCTACATTTACAACCATCTAGAATTCGTAATAAAATTCACATAATTACAATTTCTTCAGTGTTACCATGTAAATAAAGAAAAATTAATGACCACTTACAGTTTTAAAATCTATTAAATATTTTGATGAAATCAATTATTTTGAGGTATTATAACTAAGTCATTTATACCTCAAAAGTATTTACTGACAAAATATCAAAACCCTCAGCACTAGTTTATTTATATATGTTCTAACTTAATAAAGATACACATATTTTATGCACATATTAACAATTATATTGCCAGGTAGAAAGTACTAATTCCACTATATTTGACTTACAAGGACTTCTTTTTTTAATTTTTAATTCATGTATATCTTTATTGTCATAGTGATGTACAGAGGGGTTACAGTTTCATACATAAGGTTGTGAGTACATTTCTTATCCAACGTGTTACCTCCTCCCTCATTTTTCCCTGTTTTCCCCCCTCCCCATTTCCCTACAGCCCATAAGTGGGTTTACACCGTAGAGTTTTCTAAGTATTGCTGTTGTATTCATTTACCTTTTGTCATTTGCCTCTCCCTTTTGATATTCCCCTCCCCTTCCCTAGTTCCTTCTAAGTACGGGGGAACATATAGCTCAGAGTATTGAGGTAGTACAAGTTCAATCGGAACTAGTGTTTTTGGTTTTGCTTTTCCATTGTAGTGAATTGACTTTTATTTTCTGAGCTTTAGTTTTTCATGCATTTTCTTTTGGCACATCAACCTCTTACATTTTTCTTGCTCTTGTTAAACTTCACTCACTCAACACGATTTTATTTCCTCCTTCAAAATAAAAAAGTATAAATTTACAAAATTAACTGAAATGAATAAATGATTCTGTCCCCCAACTGCCTAGTACTCCTGTTAAAACATAAATGGTGAGTTTTATTGTGACTATCTGGTCACTTGTTTGTCCCTTACATTAATGTGCAGTCACAAAAAGAGACACATTATACATACATATATACCAGTCTTGGAAAATTAATATCTTTATATGTGGAACCACAGGGTTTTGTAACCAGAATGGTAGAAAAATCTATATGCACCACATCAAATAAGCTTCATAGTTCATCTACTATCATTGAAAAAAAAATAGTAAAGTATCAGGGTAACCATCTTTCTATTTTATCAATAACCTATCCTGAAAAATCAATGTCCATTTCTTCCTTTTTGAGTTATGATATTATAAACTATAAATCTGTATTTCCACTAAAGACTCACTGATATTGTGCCTTAACACATATTAAATTTATTTTATAATGTAAGTTACTAAATATAAACTACTGATGAGTTTGTTAGTACATAGTAATTCTCTTCTCTTAAATGAGTTGTTTTCAAATTTATTTTTAACAAGGGCCAAGGCATTAAACAATATTAAAAACAACAAGGCATTTTAACAACTACTATTCCTAAATATCTCAGTAAACTCAAACTCAGATGACTATATTGGTGAATTTAGCCTTTCAAAAATCTAATTTCAATCTGTCAATCCTATGTTTGTCAGAAAACATGTAATTTGTGAAGAAAAATACTAGTAATTTATAAATCACATTGCACTCATAAAATATGGAGAGTTAAGTTCCAATAAAGTAATATAGAGACCAACTCACACTGACCTAAAAAAAAAACTGGTTTTATTGATTCATATAATGAAAAACTCCAAGTAGAGCCTGGCTTCGGTCAAGACTAAATCAAATGACCAAATAATATCATCAAGGTCATAGTTCTTTTTTATTCTATAATTCAATTCTGCTGGCTGCATCCTTGAGTTATGAGTGCCTTCCCATGGTGAACTAATATTGATAACTCAAAGCACTGCCCTCATATTGGAAAATGGTGGTGGGAGCTGTGGATTTTTTAAAGCATGTAGGAAAGAGTATTTAGTTTCTTTTCCACAGATGATAAACAGTTTCTGACCCCTTGATCTTAATTCACCGGATCAACTTGAGTAGCATGTACACTAACCTAGGCAAAAAGATGGATACTGATGCACTTAGGTACTAAAATATAGTCAAGTATTAAGGCTCATTAAAATAGCACAGAGATACACTTCCTCTAGAAGTTTAAAATTGGGTTTATAAAAAAAGTGATAGTATGAAGTAAGACATCTTCTAAGCTTAGGAACCTATATGTAATATGTAACCTTTCTAATTTGATTGTTGTACTGCTATATTTTGTATAACAAGAGAAAAACAAAACTCTTGAGGTGAATTCAATCTATGAGAACACTTTATTTTAGTTAGTTAACACCAGGGAATGATTTTCAGACTTGAATTTCATGAATTTCCAGGAAACTGTATGCATCTTTTATCTCAATACCCAAAGTAAAGAATTGTCTCAATACTCAAAGTAAATATCTTTATTTATTCATTTTTATAAGCTCCAATGGTAAATTTTTCATTTATAATAAAAATTTTGGTATTTTACCTCTTAGCTTAGGAGTATAAATACAAGACATGTAAAGGAAATATGCTCCTTATGTCAGACTTTTTATTTTAGGAGAGTAAACAAGCTATTCACCAAGGAGGAAGAACTGTAAATTAATCTCAGCTTCAACAACTATGTTCAATTTCTCCTTAGTTCATAGTATTTAGGGCTTAGTACTATCCAATGACTATTGTAGCGAGAAAAAAAGAAAATGATTAGCAAATCAAACCCAAAGTTATTGTCATTTAATTCTAATGGAAAGCTTGCATGTACAGTGCCATACTATTATATAACATGTATGTTTACATCTACATACATACATACATATATATTCTATAAGCATAAACATATTAGTTTTATTATATATGCATATATAAATCTAACTATCTAACTTTTTATACATGTATATGTAACCATATACATATGATTGTGTGGATGAATAGATAGAACAAAAAATTACTGGGTCAAAGAAAAAATCTTATTATTCGAAGCACAAATAGAAGCAGTCAGAGCAATATCTCATCAAATATTGTTGGTAGATGAAACTTGGCAGCTCATGAAGTAATGTGTATCTCAAAAGAGAAAGCCAGGGCTGGGGATATAGCCTAGTGGCAAGAGTGCCTGCCTCGAATACACGAGGCCCTAGGTTCGATTCCCCAGCACCACATATACAGAAAACGGCCAGAAGCGGCGCTGTGGCTCAAGTGGCAGAGTGCTAGCCTTGAGCGGGAAGAAGCCAGGGACAGTGCTCAGGCCCTGAGTCCAAGGCCCAGGACTGACCAAAAAAAAAAAAAAAAGAGAGAGAAAGCCAAATTTATGAGATGGTGAGCTTCATGGAGTTGCTAAACAAGTTCCTACTTTCTTCTTCAGAGAAACAGATAATTGAGTTTCCTTATGCATGAACAATTTGACTTTGGAGTAGTGGTATCTGATATTTTGTTTTATTACTATGGTGTAAAAGAAAATATCTCAAGACAAATGAAATTCAGGACATCAACTTCACCAAATACTTCTACGAGTTCATCAGTGAATGATTCTGAGGAGATACAGCAACTCTAGTTTCCAAGATTATCTTCTATTTCAAAGTATATTTCGTGTACACGGCCCAAATTAGGCATGACACCATCAATCTAAGAGGATTTCTAGCTCAACATCAGCACTGTCCTTTCAATAATTTTCTGAGTCAAGATAAAATATTTAAAACATTTATATGTAAGTTAAATATTTACTGCAAGGAGCATCTTATCTTTGCATATATATGCATATACATATTAATTTATATATATACTTCTGTATACTTTTTATAGGTACTTCTAGATATATATTATATGTAAATAACTAAATATTCGGAACATCAAAATTTTCAACTGAGCAAGTATAAGTAAAAATGAGCTATCTATGTCAATATTCTGTAGGAGAATAAGAAGGATCATCAATTGTAATTTTGACTGTGTGGCAGTAAAAAGAAGCATATATTAATGAGGATTTCAAACAAAACTAAGGATATTTCAAGCTTCCAAGAACTTTTCACGTTAATTATATGCAAAGAAACTTCTAGAGATTGTGATATAATTATGAAAAATTAAGCAAAAATGTATAGAAATCTATAACATAAAATACTAAATATTATTACTTAAAATTATCATTAAAATACTCATGCCCATTTTAGATAATATATAATCTATTATTATATGTTGTGATAGGCAAAGACATTTTTCATCACTGCAACATATATATGGCACATGATAAGGTGTATCAGCAATACTTACAAAACTATCTGCTAAAACAACTGTACAATTCAGGAGGGGGTTGATTGGGAGGGAGAATGGTAGGAGGAAAATGAGGGAGGAGGTAACAAGTTTAATAAGAAATATATTCACTTCCTTAGTTATGAAACTATAACCCCTCTGTTCATCACTTTCACAATAAATAAATCAACTAAAAAAACCATGTTTAAAGTGTGTTTGGAAGAATGGGGAGAATTATCAAGGGAAAACACTTGTACAACTACTTAAGGTTAATAAAATATTTGTGTAAGTTTAACTTGTTGTTAAATGTACTCTTAGTACTTCAATTATTTTGTCTTGTAACACTATGCTATTATTTTATGTTTATGTTCTGTCTTTACCTATAAAAATGTTCTACTTCTTTATACTGCTAGGCATGCTGTTTCTTTAAATGAGCACCCTTATGTCATTAATTTAGATGCACTTCAGACTCATTAGGAGCAGATTTTGTTGTTGACACTGCATAAACTTTGGCCAAGTGAACGAAGGCTGTAGTGAAACAAGGGAAGGAACCAGTGGCTTTTCACATTTAAATATACTCTTTCCTTTACACATTGAAATGGCATCTCATTTTTCAATGAGTCCCAGAACAGCAGGCTTATACAACTCCATCAAAGTACATAAATCAATACACTAAACAAGCTACACTGTAGCAGTTTATACATCAAAAACGCTTGTCTATTTCTGTGAGCAATATCATCAAAATCAATATATTCCCCAATCTACAGCTATTCCCCAAGCTACTCTTTCATATTACATATTCAAACAGCTGTAAACAAATTAATAAATTGCTCAGGACTTTTGTTTTATCTCCTCCTGAATTTTAATTGATTTGAATCACTGGAAATCCCACGTAGGCTTGTTATTTTGGCTTTGTTCCCCCTCCTTTCTAGTATGAAGATGAATACAGTGAATATGAGCTCTACCCTCACAGTTCACTAACGACTTGGGGTTTTGATGTTAAACTCAAAGTGAGTTCTACTAAACATTTAGTAGTAATTTTCTCCCATCATTGAAACTCAAAGCAACAGAGTTTTCTTAGCCAGACTAGAGTGATGAGTCCTATAACTCCAGTGAAGCACAAAATGTACAGATGCTATTAGCAAACATCCAATCTGCAAGCTAATAAAGTGGTGATTAGATAACTTGCATCTGCATAAGCTAGAATCTGCAAGAACATTTAATTTCTAAATCTCTTCTTTGAATGTTATATTTAGGAAATTACCTTGTTGGATTTCTTCTTTCTATTCTTCTTTTTATTAGTGGTATGCTTTGTATCTTATTATAATAAAGATACATACTGAGACATTATTATTGAAGTGTGGGATACATTTTCTAAGGGTGATCTTCAACTCCAAAGTTTAACTACACTTACTTTTTGTCATTGTTGAAGAATAATTTGAATTTGGGTAAGACTTCCAGGAAGAAATAAAAAACAGCTTAAGCTTTGGAAATGATGTATAACAGGACTATAAATGTGGCCCTGGATATTTGTTACTTGTCTCTGTGACCAACTGCCTGACACTGACCAATTTCAGAAGTGAAAGATTTATTGTGGATCATGTTTCAAAAGGGATCAGTTCACAGGTGATTGGTTCCCCACTTTTCAGAAAATCATGATGTTGGGTTGTGTGGTAGAAAAGCAAGTTCATCTCATGAGAAATATGAAGAAAGACAAAGACACCAAAGACTTATGATATAATTGCTCCAATCACTTTTTTTTCTAGTTATGGCCTGCCATCACAATTTCCACAAATTCCCAAAATAGGTCTACCAGCTGTAGAAAAAGTTCCTTTCATAATACTCTGTCTGGACTTCAAAAACTCACAGAAATCTCATCATGGAAACTATGTTTTGTTCATTTTGAAGAGTCCTAAAAGTCTAAACTTTTTTTTACTATGAAAGTCCAAGTTCAAAATATCTTCTGAGATGCAAGATACTACACTATTACTTTACATTATATTACATTATTATTACTTTAATAGTCATAATCACTGTGCAACTGTACCTTCCCGGTCCATAATTTTCAAAAGATTATTTTTGTCATTAGAATCAATTTTTCTGTGGGCTTTTTTTTAGGATAAGATTTTATGGTATCCAGGCACTGATATACATGCATATTAATATGCATATTAATTATACATATTCATATGTACATATTGATTAATACACCCATACATCACCTCAGTTTTAAGTCATTAATTGAACTTAAGGCTGGACTTGCAATGTGGTGATTCTCAAAAGCAAACCATACTTCATAAAGTTTCTGTCATACTTTGGATCTGCCAGAGTTTGAATCTCTATAACTTGTTACATTTCATGTTTTTTCCTATGCCTGGAGAAGTTTCTGCATTTTTTTGTTGCACCCACCCAACTGTAAAATTGATCCACTTAATTATAGCTACAGTGTTACATACATGCAGGTTTTGAAGACTAGGCTGTGTGTGTTTCAGGGGAGTTTCATAAACCTCTCTGTATTCAATATTTGAAAGTGATGCTTTTGGTTTTTTTTTTTTTTTGTTTCCTTGTTTGACATAGCCTTGATATGCACTTCAGGCTGGCCTCAAACCCCCATCCTCCTGAGTTTCCCTCCCAGTACTCCATTGCAGAAGTGCAGACCCTACCCAGCTCTAAGGGGCTCATCGTCATTTACAATTGCATAACACCAACTCTTTCCTGCTATATTAAATATGGTTGCAATTTAGTCCCTAACATGTACAAGCTGGGTATGTGGAACACTGGCTCATGTTTTCAACCTTAGCTGCTGACCTTGGAACACAAGCTCAGTGTATTATTTTAAGTACACAGTATTGGTAGAAACTAGTAAAGGTTCACCTTACCCTCCCACAGTAACTTAAACACAATAAATGACCAGAAATTATTTTCTTTTCTTCCTCATTACATGGAACATCTACAAATGATACATTTTTCACTATGGGTTAATAAAGTTCTATTCTTGTAACAGAGCTTCAAGTAGTGTCTACTTCTACCCACTCTTCAGAGTCATACATACTGCTTGTGAAATGGATAGTTGAGCTTCTTGCTGCTGGAAGCCATGATTCTAAATCACTATCAATTTCACAACTTTTTATAAAAATGAGCTAAATAGTTTTTCCATTATAAATTCTTTAGTTCTGGGAGAGTATTCCACATGTTTCTTAATGTAATTGCTGTTAGTCTAGGTGTCTGCAATTAGGCATTAACTCACTACAGCCACTACTGTCCCTTTTTTTGAATATTATAAATATTTTATACATAAATATCTAAAAATAATTATATTGTCTATCTCACACTTTCATTTTAAAATACTAGGGCCACTGCCTGTTGGTTGATGCACTTGTTCACTCAGTGGATATTATTCAATACCCACTATCTTCCAACTCTTGAATTGAGCATCTATAATCAACATTCTATGATTTATCTACCCTGTTTATGGTCAAGTGGTTGGAAACACATGATCTAACACACTTTCTGCTGGAATTCAGCTAATGGATCTCACTGACAAGACACTAAAAGATGAGGAAGTGATCTTGTTCTATGACTTTCCCGTGTCCTTCATTTTCATACCATTCTAGCTCCATCTGTCTGCTGCAATTTTACAAGGAAGTCTACTCCTCTTCTGCTCTTACCAGAGACTGTGTCATGGGGATAGATTTCCTAATCCTTCCTCACTTCTCCACAAACACATGTCCGAGAAATTGTATGTATAAAATGTGCTCGGGGCCACTGAGCCATTACATTAAGACATTGAGAACATGAGGGGCATAAGAAAAACTGCATCTTGAATAAAAGTGTCGAAAGGGTCCAAAAGTCCTAAACTCAAGCAAGTATGCATGTACATATTTAGCATTTATTTCTTTTGTCGCAATAATAATGTTTGAATGCAGAGCCTTTTACCTCTTAGTGTGGCACTCAAACACTTGAGACATGCCTCTAATCCCATTTGGGTTTTCATTTTCCCAGTGCAAGTATACTGGCACAAGTTAGTATAGTAGGAGAAATCTAGATGGAAAATACAGCTTCTTCTTACTAATGCCAGCATGTTCCACAGCCATTCTTTATGGACAGAGAAATTCATTCATACATCTGTCTCCTTTATGAGGAAGGACAAAAAAAGTGTAGTAGCTTCTTGTGTATTTTTCTGTATCTCTGCACTTCAAGCAGAGGGTAATATGCTATAGTTTTTTCAGGCAGGATGCCAGGAGGTTCTCTGTCAGTAAGTCCTGAGTATTACAGTTTGGTAGTTCAATTAACCCAAAATATGAGCTATTTAATTATTTTTTACTCTCTACCATATAACTAATTAATCCCTGGAAGAATGAAGCAGATACTACTTGCATTTACTTGTACCAGCCACATGTTTCAGAAACTCCCATAATGGAGAAGAGACTATCCTACCCTTATGCTGGTACCTTGTACTCTAATAATAATTTCCATACCATTAAGATTTTTCTATATTACTTTCAAAATCCTTGTGGACTGGAACTATGATTTGGCTTTTTCATTATTGTACCTTGAACATCTAGTGTATTACCTGGCAAATAATGTGTTCTTCTGCTATCCATTACAGTATGATTGTTAAGTAATAAAAATGAATTGGATTTTCTCCCTCATGCAAAATCTAGTTGTTTTTTTTTATCATGAAGACAGGAAGGAATCTTAGAAGAAAAAAAGAATTTTCATGGGCAAGTAGGGGTGGAAGAAAGGGTAAGAGATGGAAATAAATCAGATTGTTTTAATTTCTTCATGGCTAGTTTTATACACTGTTCCTTTATGCAGCACAAATTTTATGAGAGTGCCACACTACTCACAACAGCCAAGATATGGAAACAAGCCAGATGCTCTAGAATAGGTGAATGTATCCGAAAAATGTGGTCCCATGTATATAATAGAATCTTACATAGCAATTAGACAGAATAAAACAATATCATTTGTTAGGAAATGGAGAGAACTAAAACAAATCATGTTAAGTGAGGTAAGCCAAGATCAGAGAGGCAAATGGTACATGTTCTCCCTGATATGTGGAAGTTAGATCTAAAATGCACTGGGATATGACAAATCATACAGATACTCACATACAGAAAAACCAAAGCAGGATAGTCATAGGAGAGTATCACAAATATCCAATCACCTCTTCATATGTATGTAAAATAATATACATACTGAAATGGACTTCAAAAATATCGAAACCAACAGCTTTTTTTTCTTAATTTATTTTTTTATTTTTATGATAATTCTCTATTTTTTACCTCATCTATGGTGTATTCATGTGCACATCTGTAAGAAGGTGGGGAGAGGGCACAAAATCAGACAAAAAATATGAAAAAGTACAGTAGTGAAGCACACTGGCTGCAATGGACATTGATGAAAGTGAACTACGAAACTCGTGGGTGGAGATTAAAGGTACAGGATGAGGGAACAGAAGACATTATGCAAAAGGAAATGTACTCATTACCTGATGTATGTAAAGTAACTCACTTTGTGTCACCTTTAAAAACAGTAAAGAAAATTGAAAACATATCAATTGTAATAATAAGTAGTAACAAGTAATATTAATGTACTAATATTACAGTAATAGTAATGCAATATTAATAAATTATATTAATAAATACTAATATGTTATAGCAGAGGTTTACTAATAGGAAAGCAGAATTCTACACATCTTGGTGTACAAAGAAAAGGTAGTATCACTATCTACCACATTTCTATATCGTATACGATTTCAAATATATTTTAGGAATTCATACTTCTGTCCTTTTTTGCTGTGGTTATTGCTTTGTTTGCACTATATTATTAAACTAAATTCATTTCTTTTCAACTAAAACTATTCAAATGAACAGGTCTTAATCTCATTTTGAACAGAAATATCTGCTGTCCAACACAGTCTGTTATGATCTTTTACAGCATTGGCCTTCGTTTAAGTGGTACAAACACCTTCAGTTTCCTGACTGAGTAATATCAGTTCTCTGAACAGTTCTTGTCCTCTCTCTCTTGACATTGTGGATAGCTTCTCTGCACTTTCCTGTTTCCTTGAAATATAGTTCAAACTTTGAAGATTAAAATTAACTTTTATTCAAATGTTTTATCTTACTTAGGAAGACAGATATAATAAATCATGCCTTCTTCTTACCAAGTTATAATAATCAGTGTAAAATCACACAAGCTTCTGAATGTGTTTTATGCTGAAACTCATTCCCTCTCAAACTGAAAATATGCCAAATATTTCCCATCATGTTTTGAAAATCAAAGAACTTAAGCACCTTTATGACTAGCATCATTTTCATAGGAGACTGACATTTCCTTTAAGTAGTATAGTCTGCATGGTGAGCTTATCACAAACAAAACATTTCAAAAATATTAAGCAAATATTAGGATTCAGGAAATCTGTATGTACAATGGGGAAAGGGAAAAGAATTTTTGTTTGGCAAATTCTAACAGCAAATACTTCCTTATTTTAGTATCAAAGCACTTCCCAAGGAAGATGAAATGATTTCAATAGATGAATATAATATACAAACAAAGGGTAATACTTAGTTACATGTTCTTATGCTGGTAGCAGGAATTAAAATCAGAGCCTTCAGATAGTGCTCATATTTTTGCTCAAAGCTAAACCCGTCCTCTTGAGTCATACTTCCAGCAGGCATATATGCTGTCCAACTGACAATAAGATTCTCTTGGACTTTTCTGCCTAAGGTTCTGGCTTTGAACATCAAGCTTTGATTCTTGCTTCTTGAGGTCTCAGATCCTGAGTAGCAAGGATTACAGACAAGGACCACCAACACCTATTTGATTTCAATGATTTAATATTATCCTCATATGTTAGAAAATATTCCCACTTTAATGACATTTCTATCTCAGTGGCTTCTTCATTGGAAGAAGCTTTGCAATGGGTAAAAGAATGTAGTAATATTGGTATTATCTACATTTTAGCAGATTTCTCAATGAAAATTTGCAATTATATTTATTTGTTTTTTAAGTAAAGATAATAAAATTAGAGCATTAGTTAAAATGTAAATACCAGGATTCTTCTGAATTAGTATTTTGTGCACCTTAGATTACTGATCATTCTTCCAATTATACAAAACTCCAGATCTTCCAAATTAATAGTTTGCATAAGAAGGATTCTGAAGGGTAATTTATCTAAAACAGTTATATTAAATGTACTCTAAAACTTTTATGATGTATTTTTCTATGACCCCAGAAACAGCATAAATTAATATGCTGTTGGGCACACTTTCATGGACTCTAATATCTTTTATTTTATATAATTTTTTGTGAACTAAATTTGACCTACCAAATTTCTCTGGACCATACCAGATTCATAATTCTTCTTTATTTAAATGACACTGCTTAGAATAAGAGTATTTTTATTTAATCCCATATATGCTTTAAAAGTATTTTATCTCAGCACTTATTTTTCCAGGAATAATTGTATGTGTAGGATACTGGGTTCAACTTCTAGGACAAAAGATATATATCAATATGCTATGGATAATTTGCTCCAAATGTTTTATTTATATGTATGTTATCTGATTATGGGGTCTGCACAGGAAAAGTAGAAAGAATACCATAGCAGGGTGTTTCCGATGTTAATGAACTCATTTATGTTATGTGATATAATATATGAAAATATTATTTTAAAGCATATGATAGAGTATATCAAAATAATATTTTAAGGTCTCATGACCTATTGGTCATATTTCATTCACTGTAAAATTCAGAGCTATAATGACTTATAATTGTTTAATATTCATTGTTTTCATTATTAAAGTAGACAGTGACTTCAGCTAAAATGAATTTAAAATATTTCTGCAACAGTGTACATCAACATGCACTAAAATACACAATATCAAAATTTATAAATATAAATGAGATGACCACAAATGGAAAAATACTGAATTCAAATTTTCAGAATGTTTTATCAATATAAATGATACTGGAATAGTTGATTCAAGTTACATACAAAGGAAAGAAAAATAACATCCTTACTCATCTCCATCTTCACAATAAGATAAGCCGATGATCTCATTCTGAAAGTATCCATATGGGAGTGACAAGCCAGATGACTGTCACTTCTGAGAAGCTTGGTTAATCCCTGGAATGATATACAAATTTTCTTTATGAATGCAATGGTCAAATCTCATGAGGTTATAAATGCATTTTGATAAGAGCTTACATTTAGATCAATACAGTTATTTTGTATATAAAATTATTTTGTACATTGTGAGTAACTTGGTATAGCATGTGAAATGTCAATATTAGTTATATGTTACTCTGTCATTGAAATGTCTTCATACCTTGTCTAAAATGTGCATTCTGTTTGTCTTAATCCCTGTATCTACAAAGTCACAATTCCTCTATTTTTCATAAAAAATGCTGCTATCTCAACTGTTTCTCCTTTGTCGTCATGCCAAACTGATATTTATGTTTTATGCATATGTATTTATCAATTAGGTTAACATATCAATGAACTATATAATACATGTGATAATATTTGTAATTAAATTCTACAGATTGAAAATGCTGACACGTATTTTCATAGCGAATGCACAGGCTTGAGCAATATCTCTGCACTATTTCCTAGAGAGAATCTTTTCATCATAGCTGTAGTTTAGTGGGTCAAAATTCTGGAAGGTTTTTTTTCTAAACTACATGTCTTTTTCTTACTTTTTTAATGGAATGAAGTACATTTATACCTCAGAAAATCAGAGAAATATATTTAGGAGATTGGATGTTTTGGCTGAAATACTGACAGTATATTCATACACACACATATATAATATACATACATATGTATGTGTATATCAATGTGTTATATATAAATTCTTAGCATTGATAGGTAATTAAGGACATATTTTCTGTAGAAGAACTACCATGTGCGTAAGGGATATAAGCCTCCATTTCTTCATTTAAAATGTTGGAATAAACCAATTCTTTCCCCATAAAAATAAAAGAAATGAAAACTATTTTACTCATTTTTAATATCATAATTATCAAATACTGAGATAATTCTCAGTAAATTTTCTTCTGTATTTCAGAGGAGATACAAAAAGATGTAGGTTTTAGAATTTAAGAGACACTTTCAAAAGTAGAAGCTGGAAGAGCAGAAATAACCATAATGGTCGAAATAAGTTTCAGGGTTCTGAGTGGGCTTGTGGTAACGAAAAGAATCTTTGAGACTCATTCACTTTTCCTTGTATTTTTGAGAGAAACTTTAAGGACTGACATCAATAGACATGTAAGCTGCTATCCCTAGAGAAAGATCTCTTGAACATTGCTGTTCCAAATTTCCATTAGTGGCATGAATTCCTTTTTATTTTTTATATTAAAACTTTCATATCTGAAGTACATGATCAGAGGTGTGGCTTAGATTAAAAAGTTATTAGATGTTTGCCATTCATCCATGTGGCTAAACAATTTTGGTGGTATTAAGAGTTAACATTCACTCATTCATTCATTAAGATAAAGTTATGTATAAAATATGTAAATCATTAATGCCTAAATGTTTCAAGAAGAAATATGAATCACATGGAATGAGAATGAAAGATGACATGAACACTTCATTCACAACTTCTATCATCCAGAGAAGTGTGCAATCTTTGAACTGAATCCTGAAAGATATTATGGCAATTTAAATGAGAAATCCACTACAGGCAGGCCAGGAGTGTGCTAGTTGATCGTTTACAAGGCAGTGAAAAATCACAATCATTGAGCAATTCCATTATGATGTAATTATGATGTAATGAGATAATAATGACAAAATAATATACAAATCTATTTTAAAAGATGGGAAAAAATGGTTAGCACAATTGGGGAAAAATAATGAATGCCTCAAAGCTTCTAAAGATACAGCCAGAAACAGATTGAGATAAAGTAGCTCTGTAAGATGCTTATTATAAAGTAAAATGTATAGAATTGATGTAATTAATAGTTCTAATAAGCTACAATATTTTGAATGGAAATTGAATTCACACTACATCCTATATTCATCATGACACACTGTGTTTCAGCTCCTGTGTAGGGCCAGATTGGAAATACAGATGTTTCTACTGGTTATCCACCGAGGAAAAAGTTACCTGGCAAAATTTAAGTGACTAAGGCATAGTTTCTCAAACATTTTATTGACATAATATTTACATTACAACAATACAAAGTCAACCAAGGGATAGATAGCTGTGTATTATGTTTATCAGAAATAGTATTCTAATAAAATTATGCCTACTCTAGGAGATGTTTCGTAAGATTTCATTGGTATAAATACATTTAAAAATGCTCAGCATTAACCATTTAATTTTTAAATGAAACCACATATATACGAATACATACATGGACATTTTGAATAGTAAGTGAAAATCTTTGGGGCAACAGGAATGATTACTAAGAATGTTCTGATATAGTTCCATTAAATTATAAAATGATTGTTTTACTATGAAGATGTAAAAATAAATCAATTGTTATAACAGATTAAAACTAACAATATTGTCATTTGTGTTTATTATGACTACAAAGCTAAAATGCTCAAATCATCAGAAGTTTGGTAAACACTCAATGCAAGCCAGGAGCCACTGGCTCATAGTTGTAACCCTAGCTACTCAGTAGCCTGAGATCTGAAGATCATGGGTCTAAGCCAGTCCAGGCAGTTAAGTCCACAAGATGCATTCCTCTGATATACTGTTCAGACAAAGGCAGAATTGGCACAGTGGCTCAAGTAGTAGAGTGCTAGCCTGAAGCACAATCAGACTCAGGGACAGCATCCAGAGTCTGAGTTCAAGCCCTATGATTGGAAAATTCAAACTGAAAAGTATTTATACGGAAGTAAATTATGAAATGTATTATTTATACAGCTTACTTTGACCAGATGATACATTTGTAGTATAAGCATACGTATGAAAAAAGTTTCTGTCATATGTTGAGTCAATTTTTGAAGTAAAATTTTTGTTTCTAAGTTAATTTGTATATTACTTGCATTACAAATGTAATTAAGGAACCACTTCCTTTGTACAAGTGAGCATGTTATTTCTCGGGAAGTATTTACAAAATATCATTCATAAAGACAGTTGGTCTGACACAAAACTGTACAGTGTATTCACATATTCTGGATATTAATGAACGCAATACATTGCAATATTTATGCAAGACAAAACAAAATGTTATTACTTGAGAGGTAAGCATTGAGAGAAATGTTTAGTTATACTTTCAAAATGTACTGAAAGTTGTAATTTCCACACAAGAACTATGTTCTCTGAAAAGTGTGATCAATCTTTTGTAAATTATGGCATCAATTGGCCAATGCTCGCTAGTCACATAGTTCAACACTTAATGTGAGCATGGACAATATAAACTCTCTATTATTTGTGTTATTTACTACATTGACAGTCCTAAAGTGACATTAACCATAGTACCTTGTAAATGGGTAAATATAGATGGAAACCACTTGGGTATTAATAAAATGTACAATTTTGAAAATGGGGGGGCTGGGATTTAGCTTAGCAGAAGAGTAGCTGCCTGGTGAGCACAAGGCCCCGACTTCAGTCCTCAGCTCTGGAAAAAAAATCTATAAAAGAAAATTGGGTTCATTTAACTTAGCATTATCTTATGCATTCATAGGGGCATAGCTATTAGGCTCTTGTGATCCTCTGCTGTGACTAGCCTAAACCTGTGCTAATTATTCCCCATGAGGGAGACCATAGAGTCCATGTTTCTTTGGGTCTGGCTCACTTCAACTAGTATAGTTTTTTTCCAAGTCCTTCCATTTCCTTATGAATGGGGCAATGTCATTCTTTCTGATAGAGGCATAAAATTCCATTGTGTGTATGTACCACATTTTCCTGATCCATTCATCTATTGAGGGGCCTCTGGGTTGGTTCCATATTGTAGCTATGACAAATTGTGCTGTGATGAACATTGTTGTGCTGATGGCTTTAGTGTGTTCTTGTTTGTGGTCTTTTGGGTAGATGCCCAAAATTGGGGCTGCTGTGTCATAGGGGAGCTCTATGTTTAGCCTTCTGAGGAATCTCCATACCGCTTTCCAGGGTGGCTGAACCAGTTTACATTCTCACCAACAATGAAGTACAGTTCTCTTTTGGCTACATCCCCTCCAACAGTTATTATTGTTAGTTTTCTTGATATAAGACATTCTTACTGGGGTGAGATGGAATCTCAATGTTGTTTTGATTTGCATTTCTTTTATGGCCAGTGATGTAGAGCACTTTTTCTTATGTCTCTTGGCCATCCACGCCATGTGAAACCATAGTTTTATTGTTGATGATCCTCTTGTATCCCCTTCCTGTGGTTGTACCTGCACTATCACTGTATCTTATCTGAGTATATTGGAAACTGTATATACTGGTATTAGAACTAGGAAAGTGAAAGGGAATACCAAAATTGAGAGACACAGGGTAAAAAGACAAACGACTACAAAAGCAATACTGGCAAAACTGTTTGGTGTAAACCAACTGAACAACTCATCAGGGGAGAGGGAGGGGGAATGAGGGAGGAGGTAACAAACAGTACAAGAAATGTATCCAATGCCTAATGTATGAAACTGTAACCTTTGTTTACATCACTTTGCCAATAAATAAGAAAAAAAAAAGAAAATGGGCTTTTAAGACCGCTTCATACTGATATTTAAATCATAACTTCTTAGCCCAAATTCAACTTTAACTCAGAATCTCTTGCAGTGTTATAAATTTTAAAATATTTTGTTTTAAATAAAATTTGAAGACACTGATCTTTTTCCTGTTAGTGTAATTCTCATTTCAACAATCTACATTTCACTAATGATGATACTCAGAACTTCTAAATTAGATTCTCTGTTAAATAATTTTGAAACTTTTTTTGCCTTGCCTCATTTTCCCTTACTTGTTTTAATCCTCTATACTTGGAAAGAAAGATGAATAGTAATGATTTGCTTGCTATTTGTCCTAATTTTAATTAAAAGAGCCTGGAAATATTCTGAGAAAGAATTTAGTGTCCAGTTTGTTCAGCATTCTAGAAGCATTAGGTCATATTTTTTCTTTATATTTTACTAAAAAAAAAACTACAAAATTTAATCTCTTCTCGTCAAGCATTCCACATTGTTGGAAAATTTCTAATCTATCTTGGAAAAGTAAGGTTGAAGTTAAGCAAATCTCATGGTCTCAAGTTTTGAGGATTGAATGTTTCTCATTTCTTCATTGGTAATATGATGGCTAGAAGTCTTTCTAGGTGCTGTTGGCTCACATTTGTATTCTTGTCTACACAGGAGATTGATATCTGATGATTCACTGTTAGAAGTCAAGGAGGGCACGAAACTCTGTGAGCTTCCATCATGAACAAATTCTGCAAAATTCAGGGTGGAAGCATGGCTCAAGTGATGAAGCACATACTGAGTAACCACGAGGCCCAGAGTGGTACCCTTGGTAATGAAACAACAACACATCTTACAGCTTCATGGCCTACTAAAAACAAGTTGGATGAGGAATAACCACAGAAGGAAATACTATTGAGAGGTAATATTTTAAGTGGAACATCAATAACATTTCTGGGAAATGCAGTGAAATAAATGCTGACATATGCATCTGTTTAAGAATCTTTAATTGTAGACCTTTTATTATATGATCTGAGTAGTCAATGAGAGCAAAATTCATGAAAGGTGTCAACTTCTGCTAGCTCTTGTACCCCATGACAACACTGAAGCAAACAGTCCAGAGGACTGAGATGAGAACGGCACCAGTCCTCTAGCTGAAGAGCTGATTGCAGGTTGGAGCTGTGCAGTTTAATACTGCTGTTGTATCTTACAAAAGCAGGAGCAGAAGAGATCGGCCCGCTCAGTGTGGTATGTGAAAGGGAATATAAAAATCGGGAGACAAAGGATAAAAAGACAAAGGACTCCAAAAGCAATACTTGCAAAATCATTTTGTGCAAACCAACTGAACAACACATGGGGGAAGAGGGAATGGGTTTGGGGGGAGGGGGAGAATGAGGGAAGAGATAACAAACAGTACAAGAAATGCTCCCAAGGCCTAGTGTATGAAACTGTAACCTCTTTGTACATCACTTTGACAATAAATAAGAAAAAAAAAAGCAAGAGCAGAAAGCCCCCGAACACATTATAAGCTCAGATTCTGATGACAATTAGACCCAGAAATATGATGAAGAACTTGCCTCCTCTGTGAATACACAGGTGAATGGAAATAACCTAGCATTGTCACTTGGAGGACTCTCCTGTTATCACCCCATACCGATCACAGAACATTCAACTCATACTTAGCTGAGCTGAGACTCAGCTCCACCATCATCAACCTGAATGTCTGATCTCTGTGGATACTTAAATATCATCAGAAGTGATGTCAAGCCTATAACTTTATGTGATATAATGCTTATGATTAAGAACATATTGTGTATGCACACATCTAATACTCAGTGGGAATGAAATTAAACCTTATCTTCTGAGGTTAATACTGGAAACAAATATTAATAAATATGCATGTATTTGTTTTCTGGAGTTCTTAATTTCTTGTATCAGATTTTCTGTTTTTTTTCTTGGAACATCTTCAAATCATGATGCTTATAATATGTCCCCCTTTGTGGACAGGATAATAGATACATCATTCCACACAAAATAGTTATTGCTAACTATTTTGCTCAGTTTGTGCTTGAACTGAAATCTAATTGACCTTGTAATGTTCTAGATATTTTAACCAAGGTATCTAAGGTAGGACTCAATTATTTATAAGCTTCCTTTGGAAAATTGTAGAAGTAAACATATTTAAGATAAAAAACAAGTCCCATCTAATAAAACATCTCTGTTTAGAAGATATAGACCTTTGAGAATTCAATGGATTCCAAATGGAATTAATATCAAAACTGAAATTTCACTAAAAATTACAGGCATATTCCTCCCTGTCTTTACATGAAATTTAATTTCTATTCTCTATCTTTTCATAAAGAGTTATTCTTCACCATTTTATTGTCATTCACAAACTTTTTTGATTTTAGTTTTTGTTTATCTAGTTAGGTTACTCAAGCTTAGCTGACTTTCTATTATTTGATTTTTTGTTACTGTGCTTATGAATGTGTGCACTGTGTAATATGGTCATCAGGCCGTTTTGTGTTTATTTCTATATACATTGTTTTTTAATTAATTCTCTCTTATCAGTCTAATTTTCTTTCTAAATATAATCCTCTCAGAGTTAGACTAACTTTAATGTGTTTTATTTCTTCTTCATGATTTATTTTACTGTATAATAAGGTGATGGCTTGGGATTTTTCATAAAGAAATAAAACTGAAGAAAATATTTCCAGTGCATTCCAGCCGAATGATAGATTTATATTAGTTTTACTTTAAATTGAAACTTCAGAGAGAACTTGGAGTAGTTTTGAAAATAAACTGTAGAATTGTTCAGTCAACAATGCAGTCTGTAACAGTAGGGGGTGATGTTGGAATTGAATGAGTTTAGTAGTTGGTTGAGGTAAAATTTGACACTAACAGGAAATTCTAACTCCTGTAAAGCATTTGATTAGAGGAACTACATTTCTCCCCCACTATTTCCTGTACTTTTACTAATGGAGGCATTTAGTTCAAATGGAAAGGAATGCAGAAAAACAAAAAACCAAAAGCAGAGTACAATGTATTTTATACCAGTGCAAAACTGGTATAAAAGGCCTGACTGTGATAATATGTGCTGGCTATCTTAGCAATTTAAATCTCTGTGTCTGCAATTGATGTGTAAAAACAAATAAATATATTGGACAGAAAACACTGAAATTCACAGGGGCTTTCTCTTCATCTGATTGGAAGGAAGGAAAATATTTTTTAAAATAATAGTAATTTTGTAAGATCTACAAAATACTGCCCAACAACATAATACTAAATATTATAGATGGTTGATTTGTTGAAACTGCTCTGGATAATCAGAAACTAGTTTAATTTAAATCATTAAGTAGTGCATATTTTTGTGCCAAATCATCATAAAAAGATATTTCCTGTCTTGAAATTGGTAGCCAGAGAGTTTTATAACAAAACACTACAGCCAAATTCATTTTTCTTGCAGTCATTTTATATTATATGTGTTCATTTAAATAAGGACTAAACAAATGCAATGTCTTTAAGTAGTGAAAAGACAAATGACTACAAAAGCAATACTTCGGTTGGTGTAAACCAACTGAATAACTCATGGGAGCGAGGGAAAAGGGAAAGGGAGAAGGGGGAATGAGGGAGGAGCTAACAAACAGTACAAGAAATGAATCCAATGCCTAACATATGAAACTGTAACCTCTCTGTACATCTCTTTGAAAATAAATAAGAAAAAAATAGTGATTTATTATTTTACCTTAATTTTTTGAGCTTTATTTTGTCTTACTTTTTAATCTTAATTGATCATATTACTGGTATTCAGCATAGTATGTGACACATGCATCTTTTGCACACTGATCTGATATGAATATTTAAGATAAATATCATTTGACTATTTTTAATTTATTTTTATGTCTGGAGTATTTATAATTTTCAATTCCACAGCTTAACAAAAAGTAAAGGTTATTATATAACAGGTTAGACTGTCCATTATTGTAACAGAGTGGACAGATAGTATGTCAAAACAAAGGAAAACAATAACATGTTTCTCTCATTTAAATGACAAAGTGAGGGACAATACTACAAAACACAGAAGAATACAAATGTAGAATCATGCTTTTCTTTTATGTTTCCTAATGGATTCAGAGGTTTCCAATGGAACACACATCAAGGAAAGAACAGTGAACCATATTCTTTATCAATCCAATGACTGTCTGTATCTGTTTAAATATTTGGCCAATTTTAGCTAGAAATTGAATAATGGATGCCTAAAATCTCTTTCAATTTTTAATAAAGCAAAGTAGTGGAAAATTTCAAACTCCTTAACTTATTTTGAAATACATTATAATATTTTAGAGATTAAGGTCACCCTAGTGTTCTATAAGACTATAGAAATAACCTTGTTAAACCATGTTTTTGTACAAGTTCTCTAGTTTCCTCTCTTTATTTCTTATGACTACTGTAACACCTTTTCCTATGAACATCAACTTTTCAACTTCCATAACTGATAAAAGAACATTGGATGTTTGCTTTTTGGATTTATTTTTATTTAACGCATTCCTTTCAAACATATAAATGACAAGATAACATGTCTTGTATGAACGAGTAAAATTGTATGTTTAATATACATAAAGAAAATATTATGTATATATGTATGGTTATACATATACATAAATGTACATATGTTTATGTATATTATATATTTATGTATATAATATATGATATGTAAATATAATTTATATTTATGTATAAATATATAATTTATAATATAATTTAAATATAATATAAATTTATATTATTTATAAATTAAATAAAATATAAATTTATTAAATTATATATGAAAATATACTTTAATTTATATATTTATATAATTATAATTATATATCATGTCTAACTATATATGATATACATTTATAAATATACATATATTTATGTATATACATACATATATACATAATATTTTCTTTATATTTTATTTCATCTTTGAATATCTTAGTTAATTCTAGTCTTGACTATTTCAACAATCTGGAACTCAAATGTCTTTAATAATAAACTTTTCTTTGGCTTTGTACTAGTAGTGGGAATCTTGGACTGCACAGTAGTTCTATTTTTTTTTCTATTTTAGGAACTTTTTTGTGTATTAATGTTTGTACTAATTTACATTCTCAGCAAATCTATGAGTTCTCCTTTATGGTGGTTGGTTCTTACCTGTGTTCTTAGCTACAGGAGACATGGTGATTAGAGAAGAAGAGTTTGAGGCCCCCTCAGGGACAAGGCTAAGAGTTATTCTCAATTAGTATATCCATGTGATAGCATGTGTCAGTCACTGAAGTTATGAAGAAAGATGGCTGAGATGAGGAGAATCATCATTCTAGGTGACACCTTATATAAAAAATATGAAGAGAATATGCTAAATGAGGGTAAAGCCCTAAATTCAAACTCTGTTACTTCCAACACTAATACAGGGTTCTTTTTCCTAGTTATATTATTAAATGGGAAAAAATGGAGTAAAAATTAGATACATTTTCTCATGAATGCATATTCAATAATCCTAAGAAAACATTATTGTCAGGGTGTCCCTCTAGATGGGGCTGGTCCCGGGAACGGAAACGGCGAAAATCAGGACATGGGGGTTGCAAAGGTAAATGAACCAATACACACTTTATTTTAAGAGGGCCTAGACTTATATACTGTTTTAGGAATAGGGTTGAGTAATATTCAAACAAAAACATATAGATCATAAGATAAGACTTATCTAAACATGGCTACACCTGCCAATACATTATAGGATTAGACTGGTCAAGGCAAGGCTAAATTTATCTCCTAACTGCTTGTTTATGCTGAGTTAACTATCTTAGCGATAAAACTCCCCCCACACAGAAACCCCCTCCCCATGTAACTGCGTAATTAAATCTTCCAAGGACCTCTCTTATCAGGGGAGGAATGTCTCATGATCAATTGGTTTGTTTCGGCCATCAAACACAGAAAATTCCTTAATGGAGGTGTACCCCCATTGAGGCTGAGTCCAC
Organism: Perognathus longimembris pacificus; assembly: GCF_023159225.1. Classification (NCBI taxonomy): domain Eukaryota; kingdom Metazoa; phylum Chordata; class Mammalia; order Rodentia; family Heteromyidae; genus Perognathus; species Perognathus longimembris. The sequence continues at coordinate 20,037,848 of NC_063181.1, read as the reverse complement.
CACAGGTCAGAGAATCATTCTCCCACACATTATCAAATATAAACTGCAATTGTACATGCTTATACTGTAATTTATCATTGTTTAAATATATTTTAGGGAGGAAATGATGTTTCTTAAAGTGATTTATCATAAGAATGCAAGGTGTCTTCCTGTTTAAATTTCAATGAGTTTTCAGTCCTAGTTAGATAGAGACAATTTTTTTTCTATAACTCTTTCCTAAGTTCAAATGCAAGTTTATGGGGCTGGAAATATGGCCTAGTGGCAAGAGTGTTTGCCTCCTATCCATGAAGCCCTGGGTTCGATTCCTCAGCACCACATATACAGAAAACGGCCAGAAGTGGTGCTGTGGCTCAAGTGGCAGAATGCTAGCCTTGAACAAAAGGAAGCCAGGGACAGTGCTCAGGCCCTGAGTTCAAGGCCCAGGACTGGCAAAAAAAAAAAAAAAGCAAGCTTATATAAAATGAAAGGAAAATAATTGTCTCAAAGACCACAAAAGTCTCAATAGCAATGAGAACTTTGGAGAATAGGAAAATAACCTTTTCCAGTCCTGGTTCCTTCCTGTGGTTTTATCCTCACTATCACTGTATCTGATCCTAGTACTCTGGATATTGTATATACATGTATTAGAACTAAGGAAGGGAAAGGGGATACCAAAATGGAGAGACAAAGGATAAAAAGACAAACCATTCCAAAAGCAATACTTACAAAACCATTTGGTGTAAGCCAACTGTACAACTCATTGGGGAGAGAGGGTAAGGGGGAATGGGGAGGTGGGGGGTGATGAGGGAGGAAGTAACAATTTGAACAAGAAATGTACTCATTGCCTTACATATGAAACTGTAACCCCTCTGTAATTCACTTTGAAAATAAAGGGAAAAAAAGAACAAATGAAATGGTGCATGGAATCACTATCAGTAACTATAAGAAGAGGTATAATTCAAACAGACATTTATTCTAGAACACAATAAAAATGTCATGATTTAAAATTTAACTAGAAAATATAGATAGATAGGAGTAAACATTGTATAATTCCTGGGTCATGTTTGAAACCATCAAACTCATCTGTTCTCTTTGAACAGCACTGAGTCTTAGAGGAAAGTGATCTTGAAATTAGTTATCTTCACTAGTAATTATCTTGTTTCCTGATCAGCTCCTCAGTACTTACAAATTCTTTCTTAATGTTTACTATGAAAACAAACATTTAAATAGTAAAATTCCTTTAAAAGTTTAGGGACATATTTGGACAGAAAATAACATAACTAGGTAAGATTATGTGACATTGTTGTTTGAGTCAGAATTGAGGATTTCTGAAATTTGTCAAAATCATATCTTATAAATTGAAGATTAATTATTTTATGTCAAAAGCTTTGGACTTTATCTTGTTTTGGGTGGAATTTTCCGAGTCCCAGGATCTTAGTTCATTTATTCAAGTGAAGTTATTATCTATGTGAACGTAGAGAGCAGTTTGTTTCCTCTTACCCCATTTTTACACCTAACATGGACAAAACAATAGTTTATACAAGATAAAGGCATTCTTCAGGGGATTGAAATGATAGGATACATATAATATCTAGCATAAACTTATTTTAGCATTGAAATGTCTTTGGTCCTCTTTCAGTTTTTTTAATTAAACTTTTTTTTATTGTCAAAGTGTGGTACAGAGGGGTTACAGATTCATATGTAAGGCAGTGATCATGTACAATTCTTGTTCAACTTGTTACCTCCTCCCTCATTCCCCCACCTCTCCCCCTTTCCCTCTCCCCACAAGAGTTGTGCAGTTGATTTACATCAAATGGTTTTGTAATTGTTGCTTTTGGAATGGTTTTTCTTTTTGTCCTTTGTCTCTCAATTTAGATATTTTCTGCTAGTTTTTAAGTTAAAATTTTTATTTCAATTCTATTAATATTTTGGATTATTTTTCTTCATGAACCTGTGTGCTGTTAGTCCAAATTATATTCCAGTTAACTTTCTGTCAGTAAGTTTTCTGAATATAGTCTGTTATTACTTTTTAGTAGGAATGCTGTTGTTAATTGGCATATATCTCCTCAAATATAATTTTCTTCCTCATACAAATGTCACTTTTCAAAGTAATTTGGCAAGGAAAATTCAGCAGTTCTTGGAGCTAATTCTTTACTGAAACAAAAAAGAAATACTGCAAAATGAAAACAGGAAAAAAGTTCCTCATTTTGCCTAGATGTAGGAAAGGAAGAATAAAACATTGCAAATATTTTTAGCAGGGCAGAAGTAGCATGTAGAATAGGTCCACAGGAGGATGCTGCTAGGCAAGTGCACAGCAGTTTTGCATTTTTAATAGCCTAGCGGGAATTTCTTCTGTCTTTCATACAATACAAAAAACAAGGAAAGGTGCCATTAAAGGTCCTGTCATATTAAAATTCAGCATGTCTCTTATGGAATATAAAACACCTTACAACAAACACATTGTACCTATACAGGTTTGATTTATTATGTAAAAGATAATGCTTGTTGAAGAAAGAATAAAATGTTTATATGTATAAACCCCATAACATTTTTCTAGATCATTTAATGTTCTTGTTTAGAAAAATATCCAACCATTCTGATACATGTATATATTAATATTTATTAAGGACTCTATTTTCACATAATTACTTTTGTTTCCCCTTACTAATACTATTTTAAACACCTATTCATTATTACAGAATACTTAAAATGCACATAAATCTATATTCTCTTGTCTAAATATTAAGCAAAGATAAATAATACATTTATTTAATATTATATAATAAAATAGAGTAAAGTACACTGATTTGTATTACCACTACTAATATGAACTCAAACTCCACTTTATTAAAGGTATAATGAATACATAAAATGCCTTACCATAATTATTAATATTGAATTTTGAAAACTGTTTGCAAGGTAGATAGTGAAATGATTTGCATGTATAAGAAATAGAACCAATATAATATTTTAGAAATTCATGAATGAGATGCAAATATATGTCAATGTCATTTCTTATTCTTTCTTTTAATCATTTACTATATAATCAAGATTTTTTTTAAATGTCTAAAATAGTATGAAGATTGACAGGTAAAGAACAGTTAAATTCCTGGATGTGAAGGCTGTGGCAAGTGAAAGAAAAGAAAAAAATTAGAAAAAATATAATTTAAAGATTGTAGTATATTTTATACATTTCTAAAATAAGAAGTTGACATCATTTAAAAATTTATCTGGGAAAATATCCTCCTTAATTTCAGCAGAGAGCAGTCAGAAATATGGAAATTACTGAATACAATGCAATGCATGTGTTTGAGTGTGTGTGTGTGTGTGTGTGTGTGTGTATGTTATCTCATCAGATAAAGATAGAGAACCCTGTTTGACTAATGAAAAAATAAAAAGCAAGAACATAAACATTGGTAGTGTTCTAATGAACTGCTTCTGCTCATTTCAAATGATTTCTGTTTACGTTCATGTATACCTCAAATTTTAAAACCATATATGACTCACCTAAAAATTATAGAAGTCACAGAAGTGCTAGTATTATTAAAACATTGTTATTTCTAGCATAAGGGATTATGAAAAATAAATTTCCTATCTTGAGCTCAATACTAAAATGGTTGTTTTCCCCTAATTTATGACTTATTCCTTTGAATTTGAAGAATTATAAATCTCTATAACTGTTGTTCCTAAAATTCATACCTACTAATATATTTTCTTTTAAACAAGGAATTTATTTCTAAAGAGAATGACAATTTATAAGACAATAAATGTAGTTAATACCTTCCAGTTCACAACTATAAACAATTTTTGTTAATTTAAAAATTCATCTCTATATTTATGTCTAAGGATTCTTTGGTAATGACAATATAAAAACAATATTTGATGAAAATATTTGTACATATTAAACATACCTGTTTCCATTCATTGATTAAAATTATATATATATTATTAGAGGATATTTTTCTGGTATTATATAAAAGTCAGTGTACTTAATGCCTTAGTAATCATAGTCTAATAATTCATAGAAGTAATAATTTGATAACATGAACCTTTTGAACTGGAAGTTAGTAACTAGTATAAATGAAAATAAAAATAAACTAAAACAGAGAATAGTCTTATAAGCCATGAAAGAGATGCAAATTTGGATCTGAAATAATATTACAATGTAAAATATTAATTAATATACTATTTTAAATGCTATATTATTTTAAATAAATAGATATACTTAACTTTCATAAATTGCCAAGTTTATAGACTTCTGTTTGAGAATGAAAACTGTAATAACTCTTTATAGTCTACTATATTTCACTACATTCTGAACATGGAACTGTTGACAAATTTTAGTTGATGAACAGCAGTGGATACTATAAAATCCATGCAAACATGTAGAAACAACTGTGGAAATTCTTAGGTACTTAAGAATGAATAAAGCAAAGCTTCTGTGCAACAAAATCTAGCCCCAGGAACAGCACTGACATAGGAAGTAAGTGTTCATAAAAACCCTCTAATTTCCATAGATAACATTTACTTGCAATACAGTATCATTTTCTGCAACTGAAAGCAGTTTGTCAATATACTAGTAGTAAGAACTCATTTATATTTCATTTAACTTGATTACCTACAGTTAATTTTAATATATGGTTGGAAAGTTAGTAAACTATATCCATGTGTTTTTTTAAAAATAATTAGATATTTGCAAATTATCCTGTGATTACATCATACGTGGCCAGAATCTGAATTCACTTACTTGTCCACTTAATAGTTGGACAACAAGTGTAGCAGGTGCAGGGAGGTTGAGAGAGAACCTCCATGCTAAAGATGTAACTTTGGGTCAGTAACTCCTGTCACAGTATATTTAATGTTTGTTTTTACTTGTGTTAACTTGTTAAGATGGAACGAAAATATAAGTAACATGTTCTCTAATGTACATAACTTATTTTGTAGTATATCAATGCAGTATATTTATAAAGTATACACAATTTTATTTTTTTCTTTATTGTTAAAGTGTGGTACAGAGTGGTTACAAATTCATATGGAAGGCAGTGAGTACATTTCTTGTTATACTTGTTACCTCTTCCTTCATTTGCTCCCTCCCTTCCCCTTTACCCCCAAGAGTTTTGCAGTTGGTTTACACCAAATGGTTTTTTAAGTGTTGCTTTTTGGTGAATGCTTTGCCTTTTGTTCTTAATCTCTCGATTTTTGTAGTCCCTCTCGCTTTCCCAGTTCTAATACCTGTTTAAAAAGCATCCAGGGTACTCAGATGAGATACAATGGTAGCCAGGGTACAAGCACAGGAAGGAAATACAAGAGAACCAAAACTGAAGAAACTATTCAAACAAACAAACAAGGAAAAAGAGGGGGGGAAAAAAGTATGAGTTCACATGGCATTTTGAAAATAATTACAGCAATGGTATAACTCTTGTTTCCAAAACAGGGAGTTTATTTCACTGGGCATCATCTTATGTGGTCATATAGGGTATTTTGTAGCTATTGGGGCATTTTGATCTTCTACTATGACTAGCCTAAGCATGTACTAACTATTCCCTATGAGAGACACCATAAGGTTTATGTTTCTTTGAGTCTTGGTCACTTCACTTAGTATGATTTTTTCCAGGTCCTCCCATTTCTTTACGAATGGGGCAGTGTGGTTCCTTCTGATGGAGGTATAGAATTCCATTTCAGAGAATATACATAATTTTAAATAATATGTAGGTAAATATCATTATGAATCATGACTACAGAATTGTTTTTTTAACTTACCATTGACAAATGTTGTCTAACATCATATTTTATCACTTCATTGTAAAATTAACTATTGTACTGAAAACAAAAATAGTCTATAAATAGTTTACTCTGGACTCTCCAACTTTCTTAAAATTTTACAGATATTCAAACCATAAAAACATCTTCTTTCTTCACTTCAGCTCTGTAGAACAAATAAGTGCAAAATTCACTATTCACCATTAAATGACACAAGCTTAGAAAAGGAAGAGGAAATAATTCACAGGAGGAAAACTACTAAATAAAAGTTGGGATAATGTAGGGCCATGAGTAAATGAAGCCATTTATTTGGTCACCTGTAATTTTGCTAAGAAAGTCATATGAAATGATTTTGCTGCCAAATAGTCTGTTGGAAAGGATATATATAATGCGTTCATATCTATTAGATACTTCAGATAAGAAAAGCATTCTCCTCCAACCAGCCACAAATTCCCTGGGGTTCTGGGGAATATATGGATTTCCTGAGCACATCTCTTCAAATCCAGGCTCTCAGGCTTTCATTCTTTTTCTACGATGATCCTAAATTTGGCATAAGACCTTCTACTTTATCTGAGTTGCCTTGCTACTTCCTGGGCTTCATGTCAGCACAAAATTGCCTGCAGTTGAGGGAAATGATAATCTCCTTTGAAGCTGCTTTAAAAGCCTCTGACTTTAAAAACATGTCTTAAATTAGAGATTAAGTGCCCTGAGCATATCATTTCCTTTGTGTTTCTGCAAGATCTGCAATGTCATAAAAAAGAGTCACTCACCCTGAAATCCTTCTGTTTCATAACCCTTAAATCCACAAGAGCAGCATCCTCTTGATCTTTTAATGCCTTACATCTCATAACAATTTAAAAAGTTTAAAGGTTTAATAATGGATTATGTTATGGCATGCCATAATTTTGCTTTCCCCTCAGAAAAAGACAGAGATTAGTATTATTTCCAGTTTGGGGAACTATTCCAATCCTATATCTAATTGCAAGTGCTTTATTTTGGGAGAGAAGCATGTGGGGGAGAATTTGTCATGTTTGTTGTCTTGCTCTGGGATTCTAGAAAAAGACAGCCAGAGAAAAATCTCAGCTTTATGACTGAGAATACAATCCGAAATAAACAAAGGAGGAAGAATGGGAAGTTTGCCATGGAAAGAGACAAAGCCTACTTACGGAGGTTTTTATTAGAGCACTCCAGCTTAGCTTCACCTTGTGAAACTGCTGCACATCATCAGCTTTAAAAGAGAGGTACACATATGTCAGGTAGAGATTCACCTTCCCCTACCTTTCACTGACAAAAGGTCACCCCATTGTGCATCCATGTCCTTTATCTTCTACAGACCCTCTGGGCAACATAGGTGTCAATGATGGGCTTTGTGACCAGAGTGTTGGGATTGCCTACACTATTCCCAGAATAAGCTGGAATGAAGTTGTACTTTTGCCACTCTTATCCTACGGGAGAAGCTAAAGAAGCTAGCAAAGTTAGTGAAATCTGAGTACTTCAGATTTGTCCATGTGACCCTCCTCAGAAGATGAGACAATAACCTGGATAACAAAGTCCTTTATTAGAAAAAAGTTGCTAAAGCCCAAAGGCAAGTAGAGATATATCTAGTGGGTTTTGTCGAGATTATGATCATTTATTCTATAAGTAAAGGAAGTGAATTATAGCCCTCTAGTATAGATGACGGGAATAATTGAAAGCACGATGAATACTACTATTCTTTTCATTCATATTTCAGAATCAACAGATAAAAATGAAGAAGAAAGCAAATAACAATAAGACTAAAGTAATTGGTAGGATATTGTGCATGGACCTAGTTTAGAAATAGAACAATCTTGAATTTTTATAGTATCAGAATTAGATTCAACAAATATGTTACAAATCTTATCCCAGTTGACTCTTCATCACTAATAAGACTTCATTGTTGAGAGGAGTTGGAAGTGTTTTAATTTCATTAGCAATGTTCCCAAAGAATTGGTTGACCAACAACCTTGATAAGGTCTTCATCTCAGCATCCAGACCAGTTGGTTTACATTAACTAAAGAGAAACACAGATAAAACTAAGGTTCAAAGTGTCATTTAGCTCTGACAAAACAGAAAGAAGCTTCAGGAATGAAGTTCTTCTGATAATGGATGTTCAAGCTAAACAAACAAAGAAAAACAAGTAATATATTTTTTAACTTATATTTTATGTATATTATTTTAGATGGAAAAATTTCCTTTGGTGAAATTGAATTGTTGGACAAGATTGCATGTAGGAATTTAATTTTAATATATTAAATGTGCCTTAAAAGCATCTGTTTAGCTGTACTACTAATCCAATAAGAAGAAAATAAAGTACTTTTATTTCTAGAATGATAGACACTTCATCATCAAAGAGGTTCTGAGGTAAGTTGGAATATATGACTACAAAATGACATTTTATTTGGATATCATCTCACCACAATTAAAAATTGACAAATAAAATTTCCCTCTCAGCTAACAAAAGGGAATAATATTTAATATTTTAATTAATTTATTTTTTAATTTGCCAATATAAGGAAAACATTGATTATCATTATCCAATTTACGAATCTTCAGTTAGGAATAATGTATGTCTTTTAAACTTTTTTTACGCCATTTTTCATTGTATATGTTTATTTCTTCTTTATACGTTCCATATCTGTCAATCAATGAGTTCTGAAGAAATTGAAAAACTTCACATACAACACAATTCTTCTGGTATACTCTCCTTGATTTTCGATATTGAAATATATGAATGCAATTGCCATCAATACATAAATGCCTTTTTGTTTCTTTCATTAGTGAGAACACAATTTTATGAATATAAAGAAGCATTTTTCTTTTATAAAATATATATGTATATATTTATTTTTTTAGATAGTTGTACAGAGGAATTACCATTCAACAGGACAGTTTATGAATAGAGTGTCTTTTGGTAAATGTCAGGCCTTTTAACATTCTCTGCCAACCCTTCCACTCCACACCTTCCCTTACTTTTTAATTTTTTTAAGTTATGTATTGTTTTTGCCATTTAACAAAGTAATTCACATATAGAATATATCTTGATCTGTTTCACAACTCTTCCCATTTGTCTCAGTATTTTGGTGTATACCGTTAATTCTTCCTGATGTTCTACATTTTCTAAATATACATTTTATTTCCAAATAGCATCTGCCCTTTAAGATCCTATCATTAACTACCCTCAGTAACAAAATGATCTTATTTCTCTACTTATGCAAGGAACATTTGCTATGCCTTATGCCACAGCACCTCTGATGAATCCAGACTATTATTCAGAGGAATTGTTGCACTTTCATGCCTACCTTTGAAATATACTGGAACATACACACACACACACACACACACACACACACACACACAACATATATGCAGGGAGGGATTCTAATGGTGTAACTACTTTGAACAACAAAATACATACCAGGAAGCTTGAACAGATTTCTGGAAGGAGTGAAATCAATGGATGGGAAGTAGACAAGTAGACAGAGGAACAGGGCAATGCAGTTATACTGCTCAATGTATATGTGAAAATGTAACTAGTTAAGTAGAGGAGATGGATAGGAAAGTGAGAGATGGTGGAGAATTATTGACAAGGTGACACTGAAATATGCATTGGACTCACAAACTTAAATTCCTTTGTATAACTATCTAAGGATTATTAAACAATTCTATCTTAATTAAAACAATTAATATTACATAAATATCTCCTTTCTTTTTTTTTTTTTTTTTTTTGCCAGTCCTGGGCCTTGGACTCAGGGCCTGAGCACTGTCCCTGGCTTCTTCCCGCTCAAGGCTAGCACTCTGCCACTTGAGCCACAGCACCGCTTCTGGCCGTTTTCTGTATATGTGGTCCTGGGGAATCGAACCTAGGGCCTCGTGTATCCGAGGCAGGCACTCTTGCCACTAGGCCATATCCCCAGCCCTCCTTTCTTGACCTCTGTTACTACAGTCACATTAAAGTCATCATGTAACTTCGATCTGTTTTCTCATGTTTTAGATTTAAAATGCCTCTTCTGTGACACGTTTAGTTGAATTGTAGGCTATAAATAAATGTCTCATCCAGAATAGGAGTGGAAGATAAGAATGCTACTTAAAAACAAGTAAGCCAATACAATCAAGTTCTACTACTATAAAAGGAAAAAAGTCTGGCTTTTGCTAGTTTTCAACTAATTTATTACACATATGTCCAGCACTATATCTCAAACAAAACCCTAACTCAAAGTAGCTTTTACATACTTGGAGAGAAATAGTATTGCATCTTCTGATATGTCGTATTTCTACCTATCTGTCGGGGCCTCTGAGGACCTCTCTCCTCACTTCTCCGGGAGATGCCCAAATGTTGGGGTCTCTAGGACCCCTTCCCCCCCTATCTCCCGGGGGAATGCCTGAACCTCAAATCTATGGAAGAAGCTCCGCCCTACCCCTCATACTGGCAGAAAGAGTAAGGCATGTCCTTACTGGACTGCTTTAAGCTGAAGTAGGATGCCGAAATCCCTTCCTTGCCCCCCATAATGTGTCAGGAGCCTCTGGAAAAAGATGTCGGGGAGATGGTTGGATGTTTGAATGGGTCTCAAAAGATTTAATTGGGGGGCTGGGGATATGGCAAGAGTGCTCGCCTCGTATACATGAAGCCCTGGGTTCGATTCCCCAGCACCACATATACAGAAAATGGCCAGAAGTGGCGCTGTGGCTCAAGTGGCAGAGTGCTAGCCTTGAGCAAAAGGAAGCCAGGGACAGTGCTCAGGCCCTGAGTCCAAGGCCCAGGACTGGCAAAAAAAAAAAAAAAAAAAAAAAGATTTAATTGGGAGGGGGGTTTATATAGCAGTAATGGTGGGAAAGGAGGGGGACTGGCCAAAGGGCCACTCATAGGCTAAAGATGGTGTCCATCAGGTGATGTCATGAAACTTCCTTTGTGGGCTGGACAACCCCCATCATGGTGGCACGCACGTGTCTGCCTCCCCCAGGGGCGAGGTCTTCTCTTCTGGTTGAGGCCAGAAGGTGGGAGTGGCTAGCTTTGACACTGTCCCAGGGCTGGGGGAAGGGCAGCGTCTCAGGAGCTCTTGTCGCCCTTCCCCCACCAAGGCCAAAACTGAGTCCCAACACCTATCTATCTATCTATACTAACATATATATTAGTTTGCTATATATACATATATGTGTATATGTATATATATACACTAGCATGCACATTTAGAATCAAAATACTTTTCAAAAATGATTCCTCTGTAACCTTGTGATTCCTCTTGCTCTTTCTTATAATTGGCTTTACTGTTACAGTCTAAATGTCTCCAATAAATGTCATAGACTCTATTTAACCAATCCTATGTTGTCTTCCTAGTTTTCTTGGAATGCCGCATTTATTCTGAATAAAAAATTCAGACAGGGGCTGGGAATATGGCCTAGTGGCAAGAGTGCTTGCCTCCTATACATGAAGCCCTGGGTTTGATTCCCAAGCACCACATATATAGAAAACGGCCAGAAGTGGCACTGTTGCTCAGTGGCAGAGTGCTACCTTTGAGCAAAAAAGAAGCCAGGGACAGTGCACAGGCCCTGAGTCCAAGGCCCAGGACTGGCAAAAAAAAATAAAAATAAAAATAAATTCAGACAATTGTTTGCAGGTCACCCAATGTTCCTGCCTTCTTTCTTTTGTATCTTCCCTTACAGATTTACTTCTGGACACTCTGGTGCTCTTCCAGCTCTATCTGACCTCACAGGAGTCTCTCAGGATTATTTGGTATTCACACTGCATCTGCCTGCTGGCACTCTGCACTGCCTTTATGCTGAGTATTGCCTAGTTTTTCACATGAATACAGTATCTCTTACTGTTCCTTACCTGTAGTCACAACCTTTCTATAAAAGTTTGACATTCCTCTCCTATTTTCCTAGATTTTAGTAAAATTTCCAGGAAGATTTATTGTAATGTCTAGCATTTTATCATTGTATTACTGGTACTATTTTCATGGTCATCCATTTACATTTTCACACCCTTGCATTTCAGTGATTCTCTTCTCACCTTTATTCTTGCATTATGACAAGATTTATACTTGGCATGTAGTAAATAAACAATAGAAATGTTGCTCTCTTTTTGGCAAATTTAGGATTGGAAACCTTATATTGAGGTGATATACTTGATTAGTAGATTTGATCATAGAAAAAAATTCAAGAAAGAATATATTTTTAACTGAACTGTGAAGAGAAATAAAAAACAAGAAAGGAAAGGAGGATATAGGTTATTAGGCAAGAAAGAAAAAAGAACAGAGAAAAAAATCAGCGATAGAATTTTATCATTGGAGCTCTTCTAGTATTATTGCCCTAAATAATATATCTATTTCCTATAAAGCTTTGTGGCTTGATGAATTATTTTGTTGTTAAAGAATTATTCTGTAGAATTGGTGGAAATAAAATTAAATTAATTCAAAGTAATTAGTACATTGATTTTTAAATTGAATGCAATTAAGTTAGTTAAAAATCATATACATTGTTAAATATATTTATTCATTCAACAGATATTAAATATTTTAATATATTTAGTTAACAACATTATTTTTTCTATTTCTATAAGCATTAGGGTAATTTACAAACAATTCTGCCCAATCAATCTTATAACTAATATATAAATGTTTTCAATGTTGTATATGATAAGGTTTGACCATACTTTGTAAAAGTGAAACTAATCTACATAACCCAAAAGGATTTTATGATGACACGTTTATTTCATTTATGGAAACATATGTGGGCCAAGGGGACTCCGAACTGCATGAGATCCTGGGAGGGATCAATGTGCAAAAACTCAAATCTGATCATTCTTTCCTTGGGACAACAGTTTTCAATTACACGGCATCATGACATGACTATAAAATCATCACAGTTTAACAAGTTGAGTTGGTATCCATGTAAGCCATTTCTTATTAATAATTTCCTAATGCTTGTCCCCAGAATGTGGCTTACCAGAACAGAACAGGACATTGTGTAAGGTTGCTAAGCAAAATTGAATACTCTAAATTTCAATTGCATAGAATGCAACATTAAATAAATTGATCATCTTAAATACTTTTCATTTAAGCATTAAACGGTAACCAATTATATACAAGATTAAGTACAATAAAATTTTTACACTTTCATGGAAAGTATAGCTTATTTTTGACATTTATATTTTATTGTCCAAAAATTTATTTTGCTCAAACATCACTCGTTGATTTAAATAAGTTTATACATAAGCTAGAAGAGCTTTCCCATAGTAATTCTTTGCAAAAACTTTTTCTACTAATACAGAAATTTAATAAGCTCAATTTTTCAAAGGTTCTAAATTTCAACACCTATATTTGCTTAAATGGAAATGTGAAAGTAAACACTTACTTATAATTGGCTAAAGGCACTTATTTTGTGAGGAACATTAAGAAAATATATTTTGTGTTATTTCTAGTTGTTTAGTAACAGCATGAGGTCAGTGCACTCATGGTTTGTAATTAGATAGAAAGTTCAAAAATATATTACCCAAATACATGTTTTCTATTTTTAATTAAGTAATACTTGCAGACACGGCAGGTCTAGCTACCTAAATTAAGTTAAATTGTTCTTTCTATGATCAGTCTTCTTAATATTTTCACTTTAATCTGCGTAGTAAAATATATATTTATATTAAATATAAATATATATTATATATTTGTATCCTCTCTTCTTCTTTATCAATGAAAAGAAAAAATGGAAAAAAAGAAAATTTATAACTAAGACCATCCTTAAAAATCTTATAATGCATGGCATACTTGAAGATCATATCTTTTAGACAATGTTTCCTACACTATATTCCTGGAAATGTTGTATCTGAAGCACATGAAAACTATATAGTATTTCAGATTTCTATACCCTGTCACAAAATCCAAATCTTTTCATTTTGCCCTTGTCTTCAGATAATTATACCTGTCAAAAATTCAATATATTTTTAAATAATATATTTGAATGTGCATAACAATAATTACCATTCAAAAATTGCTTTCTTATTTATGTATGGGTATTTTTTTATTATCTTTATCTATACAAATGTGTTCCAATTGACCAAAGTAGTGTATGGTTACATATTGATCAATGTCACTCCATTTGACATTGCCATCCCTTCCAATCCACTCCTTCCCTTACTTAATCTTAGATTATATATTTAATTGTTTTGACTTTCAACAAAGCTTATGTGTACTATGAATTTTGATCCATGTCATCACTTCAATGTCTTCTCCAACCTGTTTGACCCAAGTCTTCCCTTAAATTTCTCAGCTTGGGGTATATAAAATGAATTCTTGCCTTCATTGACCCCAATTCCTTACTTCATTCTTCTATACCTCTCCCCCTGGCCTCACCCTCCCCTCTTGCAAATATCTATTTCCTGGTACTTATTTTCTTGGGCGTTGTCTTAGTCTTTTTAAAGAATTACAATATTTGCCCTCTGCATTGGCTCTACTTCTCTTCAGTTAATTCATTTGCAACCCCTTGCTTACTATCTGGTGCATTTGCACATAAATTTATAGGCACATTCTTGCTACCACAAATAAGGGAAAACATGCAAGGTATTTCTCTGGTATGGTTTACTTAACATCATTCTATTTTTCCAAGTCTTTCCATTTCTTTATAAATGGTACACTACAATTCTTTCTGATGGATAAATAAAATTCTCTGTGTACATATAACACATTTTCTTGATTCCTTCATCCATGGAGAGCCAACTGTGTTGAATTTGTATCTTGGCTATGGTTAATACTCTTAGAGCTCAAAAAAAATTACCCCCGACCATAATAAACCCTGAATGAAACAGAAACCCAATTAATAAATGGCCTAATGATTTAAAGAGAGTACTTTCAAAAAAAAAAAGAACTGAAAATGGATAATAGACACATGAAGAAATGTTCAAAACTTCTCTGTACATAAAGAAAAAACAGACCAAAACAACATTGAGATTCTACCTCAACTAATTAAAATGGCCATAATCAAGAAAACTAACATCAGTGGCTAAAAATGAGCTTTTTTACACTGTTCATAGGAATGTAAACTTGTTGAAACACTCCAAAATTCAGTATCAAAATTCCTCAAAAGCCTAATCATACAACCACCCTATGATTCAGCATTGCATAAATGCCCAGACGTGGAATCACTATAATGTTTTAGTCCACCATTATGCAATCACTACCATCTTACTCCTATGGAAAGTAAATTTAATGATGAAATGAATACTGCTTCCTGAGAGCTTTAGTGTGGGTGTGTTTGAAATATTCTATGCTGTCCTTGAATCTAAACATATAATTGAAATGTTCATTCCAAGTAGGAATCATCTATTTTTTCTAATAATTTTACAACCGGTAAGAGAAAAGTCAACTGCCTTTTTCTAAAAATTCCAACTTATAGTTGTTCATTTGAAGGCACTTATGATCATTGAAAATACTTTTTTGATCTTTTCATACCCACTAGTAGAGCTTCTCTGTCATACTCTTTCTTTATTCATTATGTTTTACTTCATTGTCCTCTTGTTGTTTACTTCATGTAGATTTCATTAACCAGTGCTCCCTTGGCATTTAAACCAAATCTTCTATACTTTTTCTTCCATAATTGTATGGAATTCAAGCCTAAATATTCAATATTTTAAAAGTTAATGTTGAGTCATAACTGATTATTAAGTGATTTGGGGGGCTTATAAGTAATTTTTATGAGAGCAGGGACTATCACATAACCATTATTTCCTCAGATATTATGTGTTTGCTTTCATTAATTTATTATTTTTTCATTATTATTAGTGGTAGGTTAGATTTATTTATGGCCCAGTCATTTAAACCAACATCATGAATCTTATGGGCTGTGCCAGTCAGTGTTGCCAAGAATGAATAATGTCTGAAGTATCTTTACATCAAAGGTGAATATAACTAAGGCCAAATCACAAGTTATATAGGAGTTTATTCTTTTCAAACTCTGATAAGCTTTGTGAAGTTTCTAAAGTTTGGTAGGCATCCCTTAGTATATTGTATTGCTATCAAATTTTAATGTGAGTCAGCAAAATTATTTATTGAAATTTTAGAAACCTTAGAGTTAAAATACCTTACAAAGAAGTTATACTGTTTAGACATTATCCTAAGGGAAAATTATAAGTAAATCAATTCAAAATAATTTGATATTTTGGACTTTGAAGGGTAATATTTGGTATAGGTGAATAGCAGTTTTATTTATTTTTTCACAGTTGAAGCCTACCTTTAAGAAATGTAATTACTTTATAAACAAGAATTTGGAACATAACAAAAAAAAGAAAAAAATAGAAAATGTATAACAAGCTTACCAAGGCTTTAAATGAATATATATTTATGAAAATGCCTTTGACAATTTTCACAATGTGATTATGTGGCAGGATGTTCTTACAAAGGATTTGATTATATGATGCATTGAGCTATGTCTGGTAAATAATAACCTTGCTTATTCATGTTTCTATTTGTTATTGTTGAGAAAGGAACTGACTGTTGAAAATTAGTTTGTACGATAAACAAATCAATTACTAATTCAAGATTTGAGATGCCTGTACATGGAGGTTATACCACTGAATTTTAGGAACGAATATACATTTTTCTAATGTTAATGTTAACTTCTGTGAAGTCAACTATGCACACATTAACCTGTTCAAGCATGAAATGTTACCATCTATGAAATGATTACATAGGCCTACACATTTGGTACATAGAAGTATATTAATCATTAGCCATATTTTGTAAGGGAGGATTTGCTCAAGAATGGATGGCCAGGTCCCTCATTAGTAGTTTTAAAGTGACCATTTGAATAACAACTTGGTGATTTCAAATTAAGGATGGATATCAGGAATAGTTTAATACTGAGAAGGAAAAAATTATAATTATTAGTATGTGAAAACATGTTCTTAGCAAAATTAATTGCAGTCAATTGCAAAACCGATCTCTAGAATTTATTCATCTAGTATAATTAAAAGTAGTTGTCTTTGATATCCATTGCACAGACACTTCCTATTTCTCTCAAACTTGCCTTGCCCTTTGGATTAGGCAACTATTATTTTATTCTCTGCCTCTATGACTCTACTTTAGATAACTCATATGAGGAATCCAGGAACAATCATCTTTCTGAAACAAGTTCATTTTATAGATAGCAAGGATACTTGTATTTAATATTTTATTCTTGATTCTTGCATGACAGTTCAAGCATGGACTGGGATCTAAGCCTTCTTTGCGTTCACTCCTAGAATCCTAGACTTGAGAGTTGTATGTTGGAGAAAAATTTAAGTCCCTTTAATCTCTCAAATGTAGATAACATGGTATGCCCAAGTGCTCTGTTCTTGATACATTTCTGAACATGGATGATAGACCTGTTATCTTTGGGAAAGGACAAGTCAACTGTATACAGGAAGGCATTATTCTAGGCTCCAAGTAGTTATTATATTCCTGCAACTTTCTTCAGTAAGTTTCTAAATCCCTTTATTCAAATCCTATTTGAATTTCTATTTATATTATCTGCCTGTCCACTTTAATTGGTAGGAGACTACATCTCCCAACAAAACCTTACAGATTTCCCCTTAACTTAGATTTATTGTTCACTATATTGCTTCAATTCAGCAAACTGAGAATTTTGAAGAGTTATTAGAAATTTAAGATCTATAGTATCTTTCCTGTAGAAACTTTAATTAATTACAATAATTATATATTATATCATTCAGTTTGAGGAGGTATGATAGACACTAGGACAGTACCTGGAATTTATCAGAAAATCTGTTGGTATCACCCCTCCCCTAAATACCAGTGTTTCTTAGATTAAAGAGATAAAGTAATGAACAAATGGATTAATAATAAGTCATTAATTCTAGAAAAATATTGATTATGATTTTAGGAGCTCTCTCTAGAATATACCTATGAGAGTATGAAAAAAGCAAATCCTAGGAGAACAGTCCCTAGAAGGAATTTGTCTGTATGACAATAACTGAATTTTAACAATGACACCCTTTATATTGTTGTATAAACTAGCAGGGAGAGTAGGCTGAGGAAAGTAAATCACAAGATGAATGACTGCTTGGATGGGCACATTGAACATAGCTAAAAAGAACAGGTGAAATCATTAGCTTGATGTAAACCAAGGAACAATATACACATAGAGTCGTTCATATATATGAATGTTGATACACTGATTTAAGATTAAAAAATAAAGCTGGGTATTGGAGTCTCATGATTGCAATTCTAGCTATTCAGAAGACTAATATCTAAGAAATGAAAGTGTGAACAACATATTAAGCAAAAATGTTAGTTTTGGAAAATAATTCACATTTGAAAGATAAGATTATGAGGTTTATGATATGAATGATAGGATGAATAAAAATAAACTCATAGAACAGGGATTTCTTACTCAGAAAGTTGCACTGTTGTCTTTATTTCTATTTCTAAATATTTTCAAAGCAAAATTTATAATACTATTATAAAATCAGAATGAAATTTCAGAGAATTGTTTTAATTCACTAGAAAGTGTGTAGATATCTTGCAGTGTGTTTTCTCTTAGGGAAAACCATTCCTAGCAATAGCAAAAGTGAAATGAACCTTACCAAATTTGAAGGTCAGCAGATTTCTAGGATTCTTTTTCATCAAACTTGAAAATTAAGAGAATAGTAATTTTGGGGTAACGATAGAAATAGATGTGAACTAAAATAGCAGTTTTAAAAGTTATTGTTTGACTATAGTTTTACACACAAAGAGAAATAATGATGTAAAGTGAAATTAGTATACCTTCTTGATAACAAAGTAAGTGTTGGTGTTTTGTATCAGCATCATAAATGGAGAACCAACAAAGCATAGTTCATACACAATAAAGTTATGATAAAAATCTATGCAAAAGAACACTTGTTTACATTCACTACACGAGCAAAGTAGAAACTCCCCCATATACTCTGACAAGAACATACAACATATAGACATTTTTTCTTATTGAGTAAATATTTCAGCTATAACTCCTGAGATTACCTCCTGTTTATTTCAATAACATCCCACTCACTTCTGAATGGCCCAAGTAACTTGTAAATTATACTCTGAACATATACTTTAAATATTAAGCAAAATGTTAATGCTATGTTTTCTCATGAGTGTCAGTCTTAATCATTGATTATACATGCAATGTAATTCTACAGTCTATTATCAGCTTGATACAGTAAGAAAGTTTCTGCTCTAAGTTCCCTTTGAACTATGTACTCTTATCTACAAGGAAATGTAATTGTATATGAATATATGTATGATGCTTATGTAATATATATGCATATCTCTAATTTCGAAGTGACATTAAAATCAAAGCCATGTATATATTAAATGTGTATCATTTAACTTGGGCCTCATGAAAGAATGTACTTTGGGTATTATGTACCAAAAATTTTTGCAAAGCACATGCATAATAGAAAGCCTAGGATAGGTTAATTGGAAGAAATTTAAATATTAAGAAACATTTTGAACAGGATCTTTTTCTCAGGAGAATTCTGCTAATGAGATTGTTCTAATATGGTCCTATGTTTCCCTAGTGAGATATCACTTAATAATCAACCAAAAATATTGTTCCTACATTTTTAGAAACTAATCTGGATAAAATGCTCTCTTTCTCCTCTCCCTATTCTTTTATTACTTCCATAGTAATTTTGTAAGCTCATTTTTGCCTTTAATTTTTTTCTTGATCTATTTCTCTGAGCATGCATAACGTAAGAAACCAAAGAAAATCACACATGTAGCAATATAATACTTATAATAAAAATAAAATTATACAACATCTTCTGGTGAGTAAACAAATTCATCTAATTAAAATTTTATGTTATATCCAAATAAAGAAAAAAAACAACTTAAAATATTACTGCTATATTTTATTGAATACCTCACTTAATCCCCATTTAATATATGCACCTCATTTTATATATCATATGGTATCACTATGAGGAAAAATGGTATTTAAAGTTTCTACAATGATGTGTTTCCACAATAGTGTGTCTTTTTTTTTTTTTGATGTATAGAACTGTAAGTTAGACAACACAAAACCAACAATGCCATACACAATAGCTTTTGGAAAATTAAAGACAATTTTCAAAGAACGTGGAAAGGATTCAGTCTCAGTCCTTGTGTGATTATTATTTTGTAGAAATTACTTAAGGAAATGGATAGGAATAATTATTATATGGAAAAACTTTAAATACAAATAGCATGCAATTACAGAATCTATATTTTCTCTACTAGTTTATTCATAAGAACTGACCAAAGTATTCTAATTTATATCATTTGAAAAAACAAAATAAAATAATAATTAAATATATTTGTTGTGTTTGAAAGTACAGTGCATTTTTATAGTTTTTTTCTTTTATAGTAACAAAGTATCTGACTTTTCACACGAATAGTGAGTTTATTATTAATATTTTATTTTTAAGATTTATTAATATTTATTGATAGCCAGTCACTAGTAGCTCATGCCTATAACCTTAGCAATTCAAGGGGCTGAAATCGGAGGATTGTGTCTCAAAGGCAGGCTGGGTAGGAAAATCCATGAGACCCTAATTTCCAATTTAGCTCCAGAAAGGACAAAAATGGTACTATGGCCCAAGTGGTAGAACCTTGAAATAAAAAAATAGCTCATGGAAAGCACCCAGGCCCTGAGTAAAAGCCCCAGAAACAACACATGCACATACACACATAATATGTCTATGTGGCATTTACATAATTGGAAAGTATTTTCAAATGTGGTTTCAGTTTTTTATTTAAAACATGAATTAGAATGATTTAATTCAAGATTGGTGACTTTAATTTAATGATTGGTGAATTTTTACATGTTGAAATATATCGTAAGTTTCTGAAACCATCTACCATCTTCTTTGCAAGATATGGTCTTTCTATGGTGTTTTTGTTGGAAGAAAAAGGGAACATAAAAAACCAAGATAACTTGTAATAGAGTAACTACAAAGTACTCTTCTAAACTAAAAATCTCAAAAGTAATCACTAAAAGCAGCAGGAATATACTGGTTAATTTTGAAAATATGCCTTAAGAATGTGGTAGCAAAAGAAAGGCAGATGGACACACACACATACCAGAATTGTTTGAATATTGTAATACCGAATAGAATTGTTTTATTGACACCCCATGAAGTACAAGAAATAATAATTAGTGTTTTTAATTTAAATGCCAGTATAGGCTAGAAGCTCATTTCTAATACATGCACTCCTATCTATGTGGGAGGCTGAGGTTGGGATAATGGTGAATAGAGGCTGAGAAGTTCAGGAGACCCTTCCTTAGTCAAGATCTGAACCAGTTGGCATACATTTGTTATCTTAGTTACAACAAGAAATCTAACATAAATGGTTAACACTCAGGTATATGTTCAAGGAAGCAAGGCACTTCTATCTAAACAACAACAACAACAACAACCCAAAACAACAACAACAACAAAAAGCAGTGACGAACAGAACTGGAAGGAACGCTGAAGCCATACACGGTACTAGATAATTTCTTCTGCTGCTGGGAGTAATGAGTTATATTGTATACTTTTAAATAATTGAATGGGCTGTTGTTTGAAACATGCTTTATTTTAGACAACACATTTCTTTGGTAAAGTAGCAGGTGGGAAAATATTTTAGGCCTACTTTATAATTTGTAATACTTTAGACTCGCTCAGTGTCATAAAGTAATTGAAAACCTACTCATAAACCATTTATATAGATAAAACCTGTAGATTTCCATAATCAATGGAAAATGTAATATATTGAAAAGTTTTTTGTTTAGAAGTATGTGTTGTAAAGTTAATTAATTTGACAAGGGTTGATTTTTCTTCACAGAGGAGAGAGAATATGAAAAGAAACTGAAAAAAAGTAACAGAAAGGGAAAAAACATATTTGTGCAAACGAGATTAAAGCTTATTCAAAAAATATAAGGTAGGATAATTTAACATAAAGCCCAACATACTCAGATATCCCCATACTGCGGTACTGATTGAAACATGTGGAGTGTAAAATTCTGGCTCCACATGCGTAAGAGTATCTATTACTATTACTTTTTTATGTAATTAATGTTTAAAAATATATGTTTTACAGTTTCAAGATTACTTTTAATCACATGGACTTTGACTGGAAACAGAAATCAAGAAGCAATCAATGGTTTCCAGCCAGGTAAATTAATGTAAATTAAATGTTTCAAAGAGAATTAAAGAAAGAAGAAATTCTTCACATGTATCTTGTTTGTGTCAAATTTATGTAAAGCTTCTGTGATATCTGAGATAATTAACATGAATTTCAAAATATTTTCAGAAAGTTTGGCAAACTGATTTACAAACACATTCTAGTCATTTATAAAACTCACCCTGGGAAAAATTCCATTATAAGGTGAATAAGATGCTCAGATCTTAGTCTTTTGAGTAGCTTAGATTTTGATGCAAGAGGGACCAGTGAATTATGCAAACTTTATTTGAAGTTTTTATAAAATTAATAGAGTTGAGGAATTCATGAGCCTTAAAATGTAGACAAATATGAGCACCTGACTATCTCCATGCATTAAGCTACTTGAGCAAAAGATTATTCTTGCTCCTGATAGAGTAGTGTTTGGAGTTGACAGAACATTATTAGCTCTACTGAGTCTACATGCAGATGTGCAAGCCACCTCCTGCTTTCGTGGTTCTAGAGAAAACTAGATGAGAATTCTGAATCCCATGATATATCCAAACAGAGTAGAAAGAAACTCAAATAACCCAACTATAATATAAAATAATTAAGATAGACAATTTGCATAGTTATCACACACACACACACACACACACACACACACACACACACACACACATTCACATTAACTCACTGCTGTGCCTTGGAGTAAACTCAGTATATAATTCATTCTTTAAAGACAAAGGTGTCTTTTGAGAAAGCCAATAAGGAGAAGAATCTATTACTCCTAGATTACTTCTAACATAATAGTTTTCAACAAATCTTAAATTTGACTTAGAATGTATAGTAAACTAAAATGCACTAGTTATTTGAACACTAAAACCATGTGGGAGGTTGAGATTGGTTTTGGAAGTGAAGTTTGTTTCATTCATTACCAAAATCCCTTGAATGAAAAGATTCTAGTGAAGGGTTAAAACATATTTTAATCTTCCATGAGCCCAATTTTGCTATTTATGAACACTATTGATTATTTTTTAGTAAAAGCATGTCTCATATTTATTTTATTCTGTCTCAAAAGCATTATAAAGTATTTTAAGTTTTAATTGGATCATCTTGCATGGAAGGAAGTTACTCTCCAAATTTAACACAAATTTACTGTTTCACTGGAGTCTATATTGTGGCTACTATACATAACGGGTCTTCAGAGTTGTCATGGCTTCTCTGGGTCAAGTCAGAGACCACCTGACTGAAAAAAAAAACAAACTTATGATATTTTATGGATCACAAATCATTCAGAAATCTCTATGCCACACACAGTTTATATCCTGGCTCCACGAAGAAGAGCTTCATAAAAAATTTATGGGCTCCAGTATTACACTATTTCTCTCTTTCTCTCCAATAATAACAGAGTTACCAAGAGATATATGTAGGGGAAGAGGTTATTGATGGTGTCACTTTTCTCATTTTTCATATCTAAATATTTGCAACATTATCATTTTATTTTGTAGTCATTATCCAAATATCCTCATTGACATTGTACGGATCAATGAAAATTCAAAATGCCCATGTTAAATGTAAAAAAAAGATATTTTCTAAGACAGCAAATTATGTTTAAAAATACATACAATCTAAGATAAAACACAGTTGAAAAATAGTATTTCTCCATTTAATTTTTTTTCTTATTTATTGTCAAAGTGATGTACAGAGAGGTTACAGTTTCATATGTTAGGCACTGTATACATTTCTTGTACTGTTTGTTACCTCCTCCCTCATTTCCCCTCCAACTCCCCCTTTCCCTCTTCCCCCCCACGCCATGAGTTGTTCAGTTGCTTTACACCAAACAGTTTTGCAAGTATTACTTTTGTAGTCGTTTGTCTTTTTATCCTGTGGCTTTCGATTTTGGTATTCCCTTGCACTTCCCTAGTTCTAATACCAGTATATACAGTTTCCAATGTATTCAGATAAGATACAGTGATAGTGCAGGTACAACCACAGGAAGGGGATACAAGAGGATCATCAACAATGAAGCTTTAGTTTCACATGGCATGTTGAAAGTAATTGCAACAGTGATATAACAGTCGTTTCCATAACATGGAGTTCATTTAACTTAGCATTATCTTATACATTCATAGGGACATAGCTATTAGGCTCTTGTGATCCTCTGCTGTGACTAGCCTAAACCTGTGCTAATTATTCCCTGTGAGGGAAAACATAGAGTCCATTTAAGAATTATCAGTTATTATTTTAATAACACACATCAACATAATTAATATTAGTATCAATAACATTTAAACCAAAATATATAAATATTACTTAACACTTTGCAGTGTTTTTCCTATTGTCTTCACTTGTCTATCCTTACTCCCATGGACTCAGGTTTCTCATATGATTTCTGGACTGCTAAACTCTATTATTTCATTTTAAATGTATTCTCCCCTATATTGGATTTATTGGAATTTTCAATATTATACTATTATTTATTATAATATTATACTATTTATTATACTATTTATTTTTTCTTCAAGGAGCAAAAGCATTTATTTATATATTCGTTTAGAATTTAATAATTTCAACTGGCTTCATTAACAGAAAAAGGATTCTATCCATTAATA
This sequence comes from Perognathus longimembris pacificus, assembly GCF_023159225.1. Lineage (NCBI taxonomy): Eukaryota > Metazoa > Chordata > Mammalia > Rodentia > Heteromyidae > Perognathus > Perognathus longimembris. The sequence goes on along the minus strand of NC_063181.1, from coordinate 20,013,343 downwards.
TGCCATACTAGATTTTCTGTAAACTCCAAGACGTTTTGTAAAGGATAAATTCCTAAGGAAAATATACCAATTGTTGATAGGAAACTGATGAAACTAATTTTGTTTTTCAAGACTTTTATTTTTTTGCAATTGCTCAATGACCATTCCCTTGCCTAGTAATTACATACAAATATGTCACTGGATGACCTGAATAGTAAGTCATTGTGTAATAACAATTTTCTGTTTATCAATAAAAAGCAAATCCAAGCATTGGTGCCTCATGTTTATAATCTCAGATCCTACAGAGGCTAACATATGAAGGATCACACTTCCAGGCCAGCCTAGGAAGGAATATTTGCTAGACCTCTACCTATAAATTCATCATAAAAGAAGAACGGGTGGGTCAAGTGGTAAAACACCAGGCTAGCAAGCATGAGGCACTCTATTTCAAGTCCAATACTCCAATAGCAGCTACAACAGAAATTTGTACACTACCCAGTTTATTTACATATATCTATGAATTAGTATAGAATATCAAAACTGACATATGCCTTGGACACTTTTAGTAAAACTAAATACGGGACCACAGTTACAGAGACTTGTACAATAAAACAGTTTGCTCATAACTTAATCAAGCTAGACCCCTCAACATCCTTGCTACTGCAGTCCCTGTATATGATAGTAGCTTGTACACTTTAAAAGAAACATTGTCCTATCTTTGTTCTATAAATGAAAGAAATTTTATATTAATTTCAGTAAGAAATAATTGTTCAAAATATGTTAAATTTTAATTTTTGTTATTCATTAGATGACAAAATGACAAACTTTATGGGTGACATTTCTCCATCATACACTTCACACTCAGAGCACAGAGGGAAAAAGAAAGAGTATCAGAATTGTGCACATATTCTCTTGACTAGAATGTTAATATGTTCATGTTTCCAACTGCAACTTATTCAAAAGGAAAAAAATGGTGCTAGTGTTTCAAGAAACAAAAATATACTATATTCAGACAGCTGAAAGGGGAAAACAAGTGAAGACTTATGAATAGAGGAGGTTATAGTTGAACACAAATTGTCTACTGTGAAGACACACTGTGTTTCTTCTGGTGTTTGATTTTAGTATAAGAATACTTGGAAACATATTCTAAAATGATTCTAGAGAGTGTCTGAAATATTACCACATTCACTATGAAACAATTATTGACTGTGAGTACCTATTACCAAGAGTAAAGTATATATTGTTTCTTTCTGAGTGACCTATACATCAGAAGACCTAGCTAAGTGCAAAATAGTTGAATCTGTGTGAAAAAAAGGCAATGGAAGATTCCACTACGTTTACACTGTGTTTCTGTTCTTCTTAGGGCTTCCTTCTGGATCTATGAAACTTAAGGGATACACTCCAAAATTTGATACTGCAGAATTCTTAGGGTATGGATGTATGTATAAAGCTTTTGTTTCATAACAAGTTTTCTGTAGTCTATTTATTAGTGTTGATATGAATGTATCTATTTTGTTTTTGTTATATTTGTTATATTTGTTATATTTGTTATATTTGTATATTTGTTGTGAATTTGTTTCTTAGAGTCTTCCCTGTTCTGTTTCATTTTTTTTACCTTGCCCACATTTATGGATGCAAAATTTATTTCTGGATCTTGTAGTATTTCTAATTCGTCAGTCTTCACGTCTGTCTTTGTGTCAGTAATGTACTGGATTTTGTTACTATGTCTCAGAAGTACAATTTGAAGTTTGGTATTATGACCCTTTCAGTATTACAGAATTATTATTATTATTATTATTATTATTATTATTTTAGTATTATTTTTTATGATGATGATGATGATTATTATTATAATGATGATGATGATGTGACAGTCTTTAGGCTTAGACTCAAGGGCCTGGGTTCTGTCCTTGATCTTTAGCTCAAGGCTAGTGCTCTACCTCTTGAGCCACAAAGCCACTTAGGCCTTTTCTATGTAGTATATTGGAGATAGGAGTCTGACAGACTTCCCTTCCCCAAGATGGCTTTGAACCTGCATCCTCAGATCTTAGTCTTCTGAGTAGCTAGGATTACAGGCATGAGGCACCAGTTCACAGCTCCAGTATTAATTTAGTTATTCACATTCTTTTGTGCTTCCATATGAATTGAATAATTGATTTTTCTTATTTCTGTGAAAAATGGTGGCATTTTTGATGGTTATTGCATTAAACCTATTGATTACTTTGGTGATGAAGCCTCTTTTATTCTTAGTATTGTGTATCATCACATGTGGAAATAGTTATATCACAAATTTGTTTATATTAAGCAGTTGTCTCACCATCCCCTTACTCTAAGTGAGACTTTAGTGGATAATTTGAAAAAAATAATGATATATTACCATTTAAAATGTTTTACAGAAGTTCCCAAGTTGTAATGTTAATTAAAAGTCTTGACTCACCAAGTATAATAACTAGAAGATTGAGAAATGTCAACAAGTTCTCTTTATGTCTGATTTTAATATTCACCAAATCTCCTAATTAATACCCAATAATGCTATAGACCTTGCCTGTCACATAAGTTGTCCTAATACTTTTCTTTTTCCTTCAAATAATATCAGCATTGTAGGGCCCTTTTGCCCTCACGCATCTCCCACCTGGTGGAGGAGCTGGGGTATTGCCTATGTGAAAGCCTTGGATGTGTGTAGTCGAGATGATGCCCACCCACCCTCTTATGCTTAAATGAGGACGCAGGACACACAGGCGATCTTGGGGAAAGCTTCTTTTATTCAGGGGCAAACAGCCACACTTATAGCAGTAATGGCGGCAGGAAGGGGAGGGATGTGGAATGCCTAGCTAGACACTAGTGACAGGCTGACATGAGCTGTCCATCCAAGGGCAGCCTCATAGGACCTCCTCAGGGGGCTAACGTCACATCCCAGAACACCGCTCCCTGGGGACCGCCCCCTGGGCTCCGCCCCCGCGCCATTTTGGCATACACGTGGTGGAGGTGGGAGACGGGGCTAGCGGGCAGGCGGCCCCTGCCAGGACCACCTCTTAGCGCTGCAGGCAGTGCCCCAAAAGCATGAAGTAATAAGTATTTAAGCTTCCTCTTCTCTCTTCAGTTCCATAGAAACTCTACATAGGAAAGAAAAGATACTTGGGGGATTTTTAGTTACTTCTGAACCTCATCATCATCTCAATTATATTTGATAACTTTCTTAAATTAAAAAAAAATAATAAAATTCACACTGGAAATCAACAACACAGAACTCAAAATCTACTCTATAACTCTATCAAATTGATGTGAAAATATTTAACATTATACATATATAATATTTAATAGTAAATACTATGCTATATAATAATACTCATAATCAAAGCTTTGAATGATCATCCTTTTCTTATGTATCCCCCAAAATTGGGCATTTGTCATACCCATTCCTGAGCTGTACTACTAAATGTTAAGCAACTGATAAACTTATTTTTTCCCTCAGCCTCACCACTTTCTCAGCAATTGGAGTGCTGCTCTAAGAAGAGGAGAGGTTAAAAGAGTCAATCATAATGGCAAAGAAGAAAGCAGCAAACAATTTCAGTATTTATGTAGGTAGCATGCACTTGGGTTTGATATTATAGCTCTCCTTCAAGAATCTTTGTATGTATTTTAGACTGTATTTAGTGATATTCCACAATGTACAGTTTAAAGCATTATTCACAAAAAGTACTTTGAGAAATAAGGAAAACACTTGTATTCAGCATAATGAGGCACTTAGTGTTCACTGCTCCGTGCTAACTCCATCCCTGACCCCACAGTGCTTTTCAAGCTTTTTTTTTTTTTTTTTTACTGAGAATTATTTTTGAATGCCAGAAAGCACCTAATTTTACAGTATTTTGGACTCTGGGATCAAATTGGTAACAAAAGTACTTGTTTTATTTAAACTAATGTGCAATTGACAAATTCTTCCACTCAAAAACATCAAATTTCAAAGTAAAAAACATGGAAATCCAGATTTTATTCATGTTACACTTTTAATAATGGAAATAAACCTGATTTTGATCAAATAAATGAATATAGTGATCACCCAGATGCATCTACTATTTCAGATCTTTGAATACAAAACTTAGCAGAATTACCTCAAATTATAATGTAACATACCAGAAAGTATATCTCATCAATTGTTCATAAAATAAAGCATTGTTAAGTTTGCTACATATTGGAATACAATAGTGTGTTAAAATCTTACCTAACCCATCTACAAGTGTCTACGTGAAATATTCAAATATGTAGTAGAAAACACACAAACTTTGCAGACTAGCATGATATTAAGATTTAATTTGATAATTTTGTTTCATTTTAATTGATAGTTATAAAAATGCTCCAAATACAGTTCATATAGCACATGTCCACGTTGTGTCCTTCGTTTTCACTATTAATTTTTATTTGATAGTTTGCATATGAAATGTAGCTACATTAAGTCATCTATTCTGTGAAACTGTCAAAGGTCATAACTTCCATATTGAATTTTTCAGGTATGCCCATAGAGACATCATAAATGGCATGGCACCTAGTATTTGTTTTTTTTATCATACATAATAATTTTCACATTATTATAGTTTGTAATTACTTGGGAAGTTTGGAATGTATAGCAGTGTAAACCTGAGACTTAGCCTAAAACCTCCAAATTCAAGCTAACTTTCATTATGAAACCTCAAAAGGAATAAATGTAATAAATGTATTTAATTAAAAATATCCTGATTTTCAAATAAATCAGGACCCACATTAATTCATACCCATTGAGTTTCCTGCTACACATTTGAATGTTTATAAATAAAAACAATTTAATAAGTGTTTTAAGAACTGTCACTGTATGATATTTAAGATTATTCTTATAGAGACAGTTAATGTTAATAACCCTAATAACATGTAGCATTTAAATTCTATTAATTTTGAGACTGTAACTTATGATAAATACTAGTTTGAGTAGTATAGCAGAAAGTAAATGTTAAAATATAAAGGGGAAGAAATGATACAAATATTTCAATAAGTTAAAACACATGAAAAGCAATAGAATATCAATCTTGAGTGTAATACACCATTCTACTTTCACAAAATGTGTTTGTCCTTGTTTAAATTCTATGGATTTTATAATTTTATACTCTAAAATTATTAATTTTGGTATTTCCTAAGTTTAATGTATTTTAAGATGTTTTCCTTGACTTTCTCTTTCAGAAACAAAAGAAATATAGATGAAAAGCAATCCAATGCTAATGTATCAACACAGTAACAAATCTAAACATATATTTCAGAACTGAAAAGTTATAGTTCTCATGGTAACATTTTATCATCAGAACTATGCAGCTTGCACAATAAAATAAGTATTTAGAAACCTAACTGGTAATTTAAACTACATCATGTTATATATATATATTAAATGAGGATAAATTAACATCCCTAGGAGAACTCTAACTTATTTTTTTATTTCATTTCCCTTAAATTAATGATTCTTTACTCTTTGAAGATCCCAATCTACAGATGTAGTCACCCTGTGCAAACATTCTCCTACCCCATCTCTCAGTCATGCATTAACTATAAAACTAGGTACAAAAAGATAGAATTATGTTGGTATGATGGGTTTTATACATTACATTATTAGGCTCAGCATTTTTCTACTATAATGTTCTGCTATTACCATATTTTATGATAATATGATAACTTTGCCTTTGATAGGAAAACAAATCAGATGGGAAGCCATATAATTAGAGTATCCAGATGCAAAGCTTCTATTCTTGAATTTCAAGTAAAATATTTATGAAACTTATTTAAATAATAATGAGGTAGAATCCACACAGTGCCATCGTTTAAGAATTATGTCACATATCTAATCCTGGAGGGACTCCTTATTATAGGAGACCTGTGTTTCCAGCTGAGATCGTGATTCTATGTTATACAGCTCCAACCAAACAACTTAACTACTGGGACACAGTGAAATAAATACATCCAACATGTGATTCATAAATGGGTAGGTCAACAAATCATGATCCTAACTTGGGTAAACAGCAGGTATATATTTATATATCATATTCATATTCTACTCTTTAGCTGATTTTTACTATCAAAATTGATTTATAATGTCTTTTCAAACATTAATGTAAGTCATTGATAATTTATCTCTCATGTAAATCTGCATGGGTAAACAATATTCCATGTACAGGAAATTTTCCTTTTTGAACAAGTGGAAATTCACAATATTATTTTTAGGTCCAACAGATAGTTTGAGTGCTCAGTGATCTGTATATATTTGTAGATAATAAAAATCCCATTTAATTTTTCAGTGCAACTAAGATTGATATTACACTTAGCTTATTTTCAACCAATTGCACTTACTATGGATGTTAATATTTCTACCACATTGTGCTAAATTTTGGTCTTCCACTATAGTAAACAATCAGGTGTTGAAGGATCAATAACTATCTAAAACTGCATCTGCACCTATCTATTTAATTTTTGCTAGAGTACCAAACTCTCGATTGAATAACTCTCCAAAATAAAGAAATATCAGTTATAAATCTCAATTTCAATCTCTAGAAACACTAACATAAAACAGTAAGTACTAAAGAATAAAGTATGCTTTATGTGAGTATTTCTAGTGATTGGAAACATTGATATTGGAATACCATTGATATTTTTCCATGGCAGAAATAAAAAATAAGCTAACAAAATGTTAGCTTCTACTTCTGTGTGTATAATCTATACATAGAACACTGATTAAATAAGCAGAAAGCAAATGAAGTACTTCTTCACTAACGAATTTCAAAATTCAAAGTCTGCACATCTAGTCTCTTTTAGATGTCCCTGTGCTGTCATTTCTAAATTGATAAAAAGCTGATTTGTGTTTGCTTTAAAAAAAAAAAGTACAAACAATGCTATGATTAATTTCAATGTCAGAGTTCTAAAATTGTTTATCAGGTCTGAGTACAATGGGATGGGAACATGGAACAAAACTTTTTATTATTTTCCCAGTTTGGACGTTTCCTGCATTCTTTAGCTATTGCTCCCTTCTCTAAAGATTACAGTTAGCAATGCAACAACAGAACACCACATCTTATTTCCCTATACCTGTTTTCCTCTTCACATCTTTCCTTCCTCTATTTCTATGTTCTGGTGTTCATGATATCCTCTTAGAAGAATACTATGATTATTATTATTTCATAAACAAAGGTATTTTCCATATGTCAAGAGTTTTAATCATATTGGCAATTCAGGGTAAGAAATCCATGTGTGGGAGTTATAGCAGGTTACTTATTCACATGTTCTTCAGTTTTCTAAGTAGAGAATATAGTTTTAAAATTTTGGGTAGGGTAAGGATAAAAGATTAATTTTGTGTGACATTTGGTAGGACTTTAGATTTTGATAACACCTTATAAATAACAAGAGGTATTAAATTTAAAAATAATACTAGCAGCTTTAGTTTGGCCTTGTTTGTGATCATGTGAGTAAATGCCCAAGAGTGGGGTTGCTGGGTTATAGGGGAGCTCTACATTTAGCCTTTTGAGGAAACTGCGAACTGCTTTCCAGAGTAGTCAAACAAGTTTACACTCCCACCAGCAGTTTACTGGAATGTCTTTTTGGCCACATTCCTGCCAGCATCTGTTGTTACTATATTTCTTGATAATGGTCATTATAACTGGGGTGAGGTGGTAGCTCAATATTGTTTTGATTTCCATTTCTTTTATGGCCAGAGATGTTGAACATTTCTTTGTGTGTCATTCTAATTTCCTCTTCAGAGAAGTCTTTTTAATTCTTTAGCCCACTAATAAATGGGTTGTTGTTTCTTTGAGGATTTGTTTTTTGGGGGGTTTAATTTTTTGAGCACTAAGTATGTTTTTTATATGGACCCCTTTTATATTGTATAGCTAGTGAAGATCTTCTCCAGTCTATGGGCTTTCTATTTATCTTGCAAGCTATGTCCTTTGCTATGCAGAGCTCTCCAATTTAATGGGATCCCATTTATCCAACCTTTCTTTGATTTGTTGTGTTTCGGGACCCTTATGAAGTGTTGACCTGTGCTACGGAGACCCAGTGTTTCCCTGTTCTTTCCTCTCATATTTTCAGAGTATCTGCTCTTACTTGAAGGTCTTCGGTCCATTTGGAATTGATTACAGTGCAGGGTGATATGTAAGGATCTAAGTATATTTTTCTGCACATGTTTAGTAAACTCTGACAGCACCATTTGTTGAAGAGGCTGTCTTTCTTCCATCTGATATTTTTGGCTCTCTTATCAAAGATTAGGTGGCCAGAGGTCTGTAGATTATTTCTTTTCCATTGGTCCTCAGGCATGTTCATATGCCAGTATGAAACTGTTTTTGATGGTGGTAGTGGTGGTGGTGGACCTTGGACTTGAACTCAGGGCCTGAGCACTGTCACTGAGCTCCTTTTGCTCAAGGCTGGCACTCTACCATTTGAGCCATAATGCCATGTCATTAAGCTGTTTTTGTGACTAGCATTATGTATCACAGCTAAGATACGGAATGAATTCAGATGCCCTTCCATAGATGAATGGATCAAGAGAATGTGGTATATATGCAAAAAGGAATTTTATGCTTCCATCAGAAAGAATGGCATATTGTCATTCATAAAAAAAATGGAAAGACCTTAAAAAAATCATTTAAGTATAGTAAGCCAGGCCCAAAGAAACATAGGCTTCATGGTTTTTCTCATTTGTAATAATTAGTATACGCCTACGACAGTCCTAGCAGAGGTTTCCAATAGCCCAATAGCTTTATACATATGACTATATAAAATGATGCTAATTGATATCATCTACATAAAGTAGAAACAAGAGGATTTTGTGGTTTGTTTCTTATTTCTTTCTTTCCTTCCTTCCTTTCTTCCTTTCTTCCTTCCTTTCTTTCCTTTCTTATGTACTGTTCTCAAGTATTTCTTTTGGCTTTCATCTCTTTTTTTCCTCTGGTTTATTAGCCATGATCACTGTATTTTATCTGATTGGGGAAAGGAAGGGAAAACACAGAAACGGTGGGACAAATGGTGAACCAATGAAACAACCATACTCACAAGACACTATGTTGGAAATTAACTTTACTCCTTAGCAGGGTGGGGGTGAGGGGTGGGGGGTGTTGTTGTTGAGGGGGAAGGAAAGCAGGAGAAATGGGGGGAGGGACAATATTGGAAAAAAATGTACTCAGTACCTTATATATGTAACTATCTAACCCTTCTGTACAATACCATTACAATAAAATATTCTAAAAAATAGTACTATTTGAGCATTACAAATTATAATTTCATTATGAATTAAGTTCATTGATGGAGTATATCTATGTAGTCAGACACTGTGGTGAAATTAAGTAAATTTAAGGGGAAATCATACAAAAGTAAAAAGATTTTTACAAAAGTAAAAACAAAAACCTAATATATTTTTTAAAATAAGCATATTTTAAAATTTAATTTTATTGTCAAAGTGATATACTGTTTACTGTGATGTAGTGCTTGCTGTTACATATGTAAGGTAATGAGTGCATTTCTTGTCAAACTTATTACTCCCTTGGTCATTTTTCTCCCTCCTTCCCTCCCTTCCCCACACAAGCTGTACAGTTAATTTACAACCTATTTCCTTGTATTGCTGTTGTATTTGTTTGCCTTATATCTTTTGCTTCACCATTTTGATACTCCTCTTCCGTTCCCTAATTCAGATAAAGGTATATATAATATATACTCAGGGTACCAAAATAAAATGCAATGGCAACATGGGATAAATCACAAGAAAGAAAAATGAAAGAAAAAAAGAAATAATTCCATTCCATTAAAAATAACATTACAATGAAACACTTCTCGTTTCCTTATTGGATTTCATTTTGACCGGCATTATCTTATATATTGTGATCCTCTACTAGGAATATTTTAATTAAATCATTTAATATTTTCTCAAAAAATAGTGATCATTTTTAAAACTGTAAAAAATAAAATAGCAATTGTGGTATGGATATGAAATAAACATGTTACATATCTGAAATGAGTCATCATTATAATGATACCAAACAATTGGTTATGTCCAACTCAATTGAGAAACCCAAAGAACCAGGAGTTTATATCAATGAATATTCAAATCAATGAAAAATAAGCATGGACTTCCAAGAAGACAGCAAAGGAGCAGCAGAGCCCCAGCTAAGCTCCCTCCAACATCCCAGTTTTACCACTCCAAAGAAACTTTTACTCCTAGAAAACCAGCCCAAGTAAGTCATAACAGTATAGGGATTCAGGCCAGGAAGGAAAAATGGACTTTTCTGGCCTGAAAACACAGATTTCAGTTCCAAGCAGTGTCCTCCTGCCACACCAGCACCAGCACAGAGCCCGACATCATGCACCTAAAGCACACAGCGGCAACGAGGAAAAAATCCTCCAGACAGCGGCAGACAGACATGGATCACAGGCTGCGAACAGACAGGTTGAAATCACAGAGAAAACGTGAGTACCCCATGTAATTTATTCTCACTTGTGTCCACAGAGCAGCTTCTGGAAGCTAGCCCTTCCCCCACTGCCAGAGCAAAGCACCATCTTTGACATTTGCATAGACTGTGTCAGACCAGACTGGAACTAAAGCGGGCCTGGGGAAAGCGAGGACAAAGGGGCCATCTTTGAAAAGGGTAAGAGCAACTGAACTGCAAGAGCCAGCTCTGCCCAGGCAGGAGAATCATTTCCGAGCTGAGGCTCACAGACTCAGGTAAACTCAGCCAGAGATGACCTGCCCCACCCTGCCCTGCTCCACCAACTCTTTGGCTTCCAACTCTCCAGCAGCCAGAATTTCTAAAATGAAACTGAAAGTGACAAGCAGCTACTGTCATCACGGTACAATCCAACAGGAGAGTTAACAGTTCTGGAGACAGATAAATGGCCACATTACAGAGGTAGCCCAGTGCCCACCTGCAAATGCAGCTGAATTGCACAGCCAGCTCCACCCAGGAGAAGATTGACCTGCCCAGGAGGGAGGAACCTCCCCTGGGACAAGTAACTCTCAGCCAGGTAAACCAGACCAGAGGTGGGGAGAGAGTGGGAGGCCATGCTGAGACCACAGCCACAGCCTATTCAGAGCCAGGCATTAAAGAGAGCAGAAAGGAGGACCCACAGTTCTCCAGACTGTTCAGCGACCCCCATCTACATAGGACACCCAAGTCCTACTTGCAAGCAGTGCGAACCACAGAGCCCCAGGATTTAACTAACAGGGGAGGAGGGTCAGAGCAGGTCCACCACCTGCAAACTGAAAGCAAACCAAACCAGCCAAGCAGCAGGAAAATAGACTGCAGACCATCTCAAGGAAATCAGAGACTGGAGAGAGCTCACCCAAACAAGGAAGATTCCATTTTTTGAACATTTTTTAAACTTTTTTATTTTTTATTTTTTGAATTGTTGTTTGTTTTTTGTTTTCCATTTTTATTTGTTTGCTTTATTGTTTTTTGTGTGTGTTTTATGTGTTTGTTTTCCTGTATTTTTTTCTTTCTTTCTCTTTTTACATTTTCTTTCTTTAAAATTACTTTCCTTTGACTAACACCTTCACTATTTTCTGCAGATTCTCCAATGTCAATCCTTTTAACATTGTTCTTTCTTTTGATTCTAATCTTCTCTACCTTTCCACTTCACTGAAACTAAACCAAAATCATCACACACACACACACACACACACACACACACACACACACGCACACACAGACACACACGATTCATTTTACTCTATTCTCTTCACTACCTCTAATTTACTCTCCTAAATTCACTCCCAGGATCTCCAGACTCCACTGACCCCTGGTTACTGGATAGAGGGTATCCCTGTTCAATCTAAGTGAATCAAAGGGGTTCAAAGAAAATCCCACCAGTCCAAAAAGAACTTAATATAAAAACAAAACTTGCTCATAGGGTTATAATGGTAAATAAGTAAATACTGAATACAGGGGTCAGGGTTGGTTGTTATATTAAAATTGTATTTTTTATGGACACCAAATCTGATTTTATATACAAAAAAGAGAGGGAAGGTATCTGTATATAATTGTGAACTTCTAAGATTTATACAACAGTGCTTGGGAAGGTCTGCTTTGGGTCTTAAACAGTGCTCACAGGTGCTTGTAGATTGCCATTTCCAATTTAAATGGGCAGAAGAAGCACAAGAAAGATGGCAAGCCAGGGAATCTCATTTCCCATGTAAAACAAACAGGAAGCAGTGTAGTCAATCAAAGACCTAGAAGAGAACCCTCAAAATGCTCTACAAACTCTACTCATAAAAATGTTAAAGAAAAGTTTGAATCAATACAGCAATCCATCCATAAAGTATAGGGGATTTCATGGCTTCCACAAATAGAAAGATAAATGAACTTCAAGGGTCCAATGAAAAGATATCTATGTAGCTAAAAGATTTGAGAGACAGCACTCAGAACCAAATTAATGAAGTAAAGAAGTCCATACAGAACCTCAGAGAAAATTATAGCAAAGACATGGAAAACATCAAGAAAGACCAGTCAGAAGGAAGAGAGATTCGAAATCAAGTAGCTAGCCTACAGTCCAGACGAGATGAAGCAGAGGATTGAATCCCAGGAACTGAAGGTTCCCTAGAATTTATGGAGAAAGAGCAAAAAAACAATACAAAACCAATCCAATTGAAAAAAGATGACTCCAGGAGCTCCAAGATACAATCAGGAAGCCCAATTTAAGGCTAACAGGTATCGAGGAAATCTAGAGAAAGAAGTTAATGGAATAGGCAACCTATTTAACAGAATATTAGCCGAGAACTTCCCAAATATCCAGAAGGATAGGCCTAACCAGATACAAGAAGCATTTAGAACACCAAACCAACCAGACCAGAATAGGATATCCCACCGACACATTGTGATCAAAACCAGATCAATAGAGTCCAAGGAAAGAATACTTAAAGCTGTTAGGGAGAAGAAAATAGTCACATATAAAGGAAAAACAATCAGGTAAAGAACCACATTGTTATATCTCTGGATGTGGAAAAGGCGTTTGATAAAATCCAGCACTCTTTTATGATAAAAGGCCTGGAAAAATTGGAATTCCAGGGAAGACTCCTGAATATAATAAAGGCAGTTTATCACAAACCAACAGCAAGCATAATTCTATGGGTGAAAAGCTTAAGCCATTCCCTTTAAAATCAGGAGCAATACAGGGATGTCCACACTCTCCTCTCCTCTTCAATATAGTACTAGAATTCCTAGCCAGAGCAATTAAGCAAGAAGAAAACATAAAGGGTATTTGCAGATGATATGATCCTATAACTAAAGAATCCCATAGACTCTACTCCCAATTCACTAGAGCTGATCCAAAACTTTGGCAAAGTAGCAGGAGATAAAATAGACGCTCAAAAGTCAATGGTCTTTCTATATGCCATGACATGAAGACCGAGGCTGAAATCAGGAAAGCAACTCCTTTTGCAAAAATCTCAAAAAAACATAAAATACCTAGTAATAACCTTAACCAAAGGAGTGAAAGACCTCTATGATGAGAACTTTAGAAACATGTAAAACAAAATAAGGCAGAATTAAGGAAATGGAAAAACCTCCCATGCTCCCGGATTGGGAAGATTCATATAGTCAAAATGGAAAAATTTCCAAAGGCTATCTACATATTCCATGCAATACCCATTAACATCCAAACACCATTTTTAATGAAATAGAGGAAGCAATCAAGAAATTCATATGGGACAATAAAAGACCACGAATAGCAAAAACAATCCTAAGCAGAAAGAACAGTGCTGGAGGAATTAAATACCAAATTCCAAGCTGTATTATAAAGCTATAGTAATGAAAACAGCTTGGTATTGGCACTGGAACAGGCCTGAAGACCAATGGAACAGAACTGAAGACCCAGAAATGAACCCGCAGAGCTATGCCTACTTAATCTTTGATAAAGGAGCTAAAAAAATAGGATGGAAGAAAGATAGCCTCTTTAACAAATGGTGCTGGCAAAACTGGTTCAACACGTGCAACAAACTAAAAGTACATCCTTATATATCACCCTGCACCAAAGTCAATTCCAAATGAATCAATGACCTCAAAATAAAAACAGATACCCTGAAAACACTACAAGAAGAAGTAGGAGAAACACTTGGGCCCCTTGGCACAGGACAAAACTTCCTTAATAAAAGCTCAGAAATGCTATAAATCAGAATAAGGATGGACAAATGAGACCACATCAAACTGCACAGCTTCTGCAGAGCAAAGGACATAGCTCGCAAGATAAACAAAAAGCCTGCAGATTGGGAAAAGATCTTTACCTGCCATACAACGAACGAAGACCTCATATCTAAAATATATGCAGAACTAAAAATATTAAATTACTCCAAAACAAAACTGCAAAGAACCAACAGCCCCCTCAACAAGTGGGCTAAAGACTTAAAAAGAGACTTCTCTGATGAGCAAATGAAAAAGGCCAAGGGACATATGAAAAAGTGCTCTACATCACTGGCCATAAAAGAAATGCAAATCAAAACAACATTGAGATTCCACCTCACCCCAGTAAGAATGTCCTTTATCAAGAACTAACAATGACAAATGTTGGAGGGGATGTGGCCAAAATGGAACCCTACTTCATTGTTGGTGAGAATGTAAACTGGTTCAGCCACTCTGGAAAACGGTATGGAGATTTCTCAGAAGGCTAAACATAGAGCTCCCCTATGACGCAGCAGCCCCACTCATAGGGAATAATTAGCACAGGTTTAGGCTAGTCACAGCAGAGGATAACAAGAGCCCAATAGCTATACCCCTATGAATGCATAAGATAATGCTAAGTGAAATGAACTCCATGTTATGGAAATGACTGTTATATCACTGTTTTAATTACTTTCAACATGCCATGTGAAACCATAGCTTCTTTTGTTGATGATCCTTTTGTATCCCGTTCCTGTAGTTGTATCTTGCTATCACTGTATCTCATTGGAATACACTAGATACTTTATATACTGGTATTAGAGCTAGGGAAGTGAAAAGGAATATCAAAAGCAATACTTGCAAAACCATTTGGTGTAAACCAACTGAAAAACTCTTGGGGGGAGTGGAAAAGGGGGAGGAGGAGGAGGAGGTAATATGGGAGGAGGTAACAAACCTGTAACCTCTCTGTACATCAATTTGACAATAAAATAAAAATTAAAAATTTGAGCATGGAACTTGCATGGTAAATTCTTTGGGATTAATTAAACTTCCATAAGATTGGTGGCTGCTTGCATGTCTATAAATAAGAATTATTTTACATTGCTATCAGTTACCTACAAGGTTCAGAGATGTGAAAGAGCTCACAAGCTCCTGTGGCCAGATAACTTTCCCTATAGTTTTTGCTTTAATCTGTAGTTAGGGTCTACAGAGCATATTATTTTCAGGGTGGGGATTCTGATGAATAACCTTAAATCTGCCTAAAACTAAGTCAATAGCTTAATCAATCACAAATATTTTAAATCACTTTTTATCTAGTTTAGTAGCTGCTATCCTCTTTTACTGTTAAAGATATGAGAACTTTAGTACTCGGAAGCTTTATTTCTTTGTATAACGAGGTCTCAATTGTATTTTGGAAGTTTTGAGAAAGATGCATCTTGAGCAATGTCACCCTTCATAAATTTCCCCCATTGTTTCATCTATTTACCCTCAAGTTACATTCAATTTTATATAATGTAGTATGAATATGCTGACAACCTTTGCCCACTCTTCCACACTCCGTTTGTAGAGTCGATTGATGATACATTTTCTTATCAGAAAATCATAACCAGAAAGTATGTTTTCAGTTATCTTCCTGTATTTGCAAGTTTAACTTGAGGCAACTAACATTACTGATAGAAGTTTGTACATTGTTCATGGTACCTAATTACTTGTTTTTATAGTTCTAATTCTTCTTCACCTGCATGTATGTTTCATTCCACCTAATTCCTTTAGGATTCTTCTTTGTCAACATCTCCAGGTGTAAGTGACATTCTTGAACTGTAGAATATATTAATTATCTATACATTCCAAAATTCAAAGAATGTTCCTGCATACACAATATAAATCTTACCTTAGTGTTTAAACACATGTGACTCTCTCACTGCACAATGGCACAGTGACTATGTTTTCTGAATATTTAAGCTGTTACATTTCTTCAGCCCACCTCCGTCTATCATCAAGAGCATATTTTTGTTTCAATTAAAATGTAAATTTTTTTAGTCGCAGAGCAAACTAAAATCCACTTGAAAGTCATGCATCACTGATTGGCAAAGTATGTCAAGCAGTATGATTTCTAAACTATGATTGTAAAATTTTAATATTTAAGCCTATGAGCAAGTATAGTTTAAAAAAAACATGTGTGAGAATTGTAATTGTAAATGCTAATTTATCTCCAAAACCAGCTGAGAAGTTGTAAATTAAACACAAGAATATTCAGGAGAATCTAGAGTGTAATATTGGCATTTATATGTTTTTGTTGTTAGTATGGGAATATTGTGATATCCAGGTAAGTCTGACATGCATTATTTAAAATAATAGATGTAATATGATAAAGCTGAAGGAATATGGGAGAGTTTTGTTTGCTTTCTGTGTTTTTACTGAAACACTGCTTAAAATCTTGTCTTCATTTGCCAGCTACCAGTTCTGAGTCTCTCTAATGATCATAAAAATTCACATTATGTCATCTTTAAATATCAGCTATCTTTCGTGATTTTAGTCTTCAAATAATTTCTTTTCACGGGTCATGGCAGTACATTGGGCTACCATTTTCTATTTTGATAGAGCTTTATTTTGACATTTTTTAGATTAAAAAATGGGCAAGTGTTAAAACAATGAATTTCTGGAGGCTGTTTTTTATTTTTTCTTTTTGCAAAACCCTGAATAGTTAACATCAACAGGGGGCAAAAAGAATTACACTGAAGCATACAGGAGAATTGCAGTTTTGTGCTTTATAGGTAGCTGGCAGTAGTTCTTTTAATTTACTATTGTAATAAAACAGAAATGACAATGCTTTCCCTAAAAGGGGGAAAACATATTTTTTAATAGTGGATGGGCCCAAGTGGCAATATTTTTAATCACAAATCCCACTTAAACAGCATGGTCCCAGATAAATGTATCAGAGTATTTTACTATGTGAGTTACTGTCTATGCTCTCCACAGCCCACTGTAGAGAGAGCAGATGGTTGGAGTTTATGTCTTTTGTGCTTTTCTCTTATTGATGTGGATTATATGAGAAGATAATTGGCAGAGTTCTGCACATAATTGATATAAAATACTGTTGAGGCTTATCTCCTATTGGTCAAGTTTGTAGGACATCTGGGACAGCAACCTTCTGGATTACACAGGGAACAATATAACTTTCAATCATCTCTATGTTAACACCAAAGTGCTATATTGTTTTATAATTTTCCTGTTGATTTCAGTAAAAAATAAAACAGACTTTATCTTATGAAAATTGTTTGATTCTCAACCAAAGAGCTACTAGTTTTGAAAGTATGTATTATCCTATATTTTTCCACAAAAAGTAAAGTTGGAAATTAGGTAAATATATAAATGTATTATAAATTAAATGAAAAGAGGAATAAATACGTTTAGGCCAAAAGTGCAGCAACCTGCTATCTCTCTGTAAATCCTTGCCATCAATGCAAGATATTGTAAAGATTTCACAGATATCAACATAGATTGTAAACTTTATTAAATTATGTAATTAATTTGAATCATTATAACCTTCATAACACAGCTACAGTATAGCAAGACTTTTGAAAATAGATGGATTGTTATTTCATTTTCTTGTCTGTTCTGTGGAATTCTCTTATCCACCTGCTCTATTCAATTCTCACAAATTGTTATCCTGTTTTACAACTTTCAATGTTCTGTAGCCTCTTTTATTTTTCTAACTATTGCCAAATACAGTGCTAGATTTAGTAATAACAAATAAAAAGGTATCCACTTCACATAATTATTTAATATTTTATTATTCAGATTTCAAGCAATACGTGTGTGTTTGTGTATGTGTATGAGAGAGTGATAGAATAATCTAGAAGACAGCATATATGAAAAGGAATAAGCCTGTTTGATTGAGAGGCTACAAAATAAAATTGAGGCAGATTACTACAAGTAAATAGACATTCACTAAACAAGTCATACCAAATTTATGTAACATGTATTTCCTCTAACTATATAGGTCAATTCCTGCAAATTTTTAAAATGTTTTATAATATTACTTGGGTATAGGAACATTTTGTGTATGTAATCTGCACCTGGGTGTATTTACTTTTGTTTCTACCACAATAAAAATATGATGATTAGTGACAAAGCTGAGAATTCTGCCTTTGAAGCTTTGCTACACACATTTATAATTACTGTTCTCTTGTTATATACATATTTTCTGCCTTTCCTCACAGTATGTTTAATTATTCTATGTTTGCTTCCACTTTCAATGTTATTCTCCTAGATTCTTCCCTGAAGTCAAATTATTTCTTAAAGTAAATAAGATAACTACATTTTAGAAATCATATTATCCATAAACAACTTCACATACTGCTACTTTTTTCCAGACGCCAAAAGTCTTTGAAGAATACCAAGCACTTTCTCTTACCCTTTATACTTTAAAATATAATCGTAAGTTTGCAACCTCTGGCATTTGCTTCCAGATAGTATCCCAATGGTATGTCCAGTGTTTCATCTGATCTCAATAAGTACAAAATGTGATGCAAAGTCTACAAAAGAGAAATGCCATGTGTACATGTAAAACCACACAACCCATATAGAATTATAACTCTATTAGGGAAAAGCTTTCCCTTCTCTAATCAAGTAATAAGACAACATAAAAGTTATTTCTCACTTCTGTGGAAATTCTTGATTAGACATCCCATTTGTCTCCGAGGTGAATATCCACAGATAGGGGAAGCTTCCATTCTTTAGAACTTTCCTCAGAAATTAGAAAAATCAAACACAGAAGAGCATGTATGGCTATCTAATACTGATTTCATGTTTTCACAAAACTCTCTACTGACCCAGAAATGAATAACATCACTAACATACCTTGAAAAAAACATATTTCACCAGAAGGGTTAAGGAAGTAGAAATAAGATATTTTAAAATCCAGCTAATTCCTGATACATTGCTTGCCTTCTCCTCTGGCTTATACACACTTTTTATTAAACTTCAACTTTTTATTAGCTCATGCTCTAAAATAAGAACAGCAACAATGGCAAATATAACATGGCATAAGTGTATTTTTATATAGTTTTACTGATGCATAATTTGGAGCAATTAATAATTACTACTGCAAATATAAAAATTATGTATTTCTGTGTTTTATTTAAATGTCTTAAAGACAAACTGAGAAAATTTGATTTCATATAACTTATTTCCTTGAATTTTTCTTAAGGTATATAAATTATACAAAAATGTTTAATTGTGATATTCCATATTTTATATAATATATTTTAATCAAAGTTACTCCCCATTAATCTTTCTTATCCCCCCATTTACTAAAAATTAATTCATGAATTTTATTATACTATTTTCATAGATGTATACGAAACTTTGTTCATATTCACCACCCACACTCTTTATTTTGCCAGTGCTGGCTGGAACTCCAGAGTCTGGAGTTCAGAGCTGAGTGCTGTTTTGAGTAGTTTTGCTCAAGGCTAATGATCTACCACTTGAGCCACAACTCCATTTCTTGTGGGTTTTTTTATTTTATTTTATTTATTTATTTATTTATTTTTTGGCCAGTCCTGGGGCCTTGGACTCAGGGCCTGAGCACTGTCCCTGGCTTCTTCCCGCTCAAGGCTAGCACTCTGCCACTTGAGCCACAGCGCCGCTTCTGGCCGTTTTCTGTATATGTGGTGCTGGGGAATCGAACCTAGGGCCTCGCGTATCCGAGGCAGGCACTCTTGCCACTAGGCTATATCCCCAGCCCCCGTTTCTTGTGTTTTGCTGGTTAATTGCAAATAAAAATTTTGGACTTTCATGTTTGGGCTGGATTCACATCACGGTAGATCTCAGCCTCCTAAGTATCTAGGATTATAGGCTTGCCCAAGTACCCAGCAATATTTATTACTTTAATACACTCCTCTTGATGCTAATTCTCACCAATTTCCATTCCCAGTCTGCCCTTGTTTTAAGCTCTTCTTGTTACTTTTATTATACGTTGAGCATCTGTCTATGAGAAAGAGTATGTAATACTAACCATTCTATGTCTAGTTTCTTTGGCTTAACAAGATATGGGTGGTCTTTACAAAACTGAAAATAGGACAGCCATATGATCCATCTATGCCTATTGTACTCATCTATATTTCTATTTCTCAGTCTATCATCTATCTTTCTATCTATAAATTTTGATTTCAAGTTCAATTTCCAATTTGAAATATTATGGCATTTTTTTTTTTTTTTTTTGGCCAGTCCTGGGCCTTGGACTCAGGGCCTGAGCACTGTCCCTGGCTTCTTCCCGCTCAAGGCTAGCACTCCGCCACTTGAGCCACAGCACCGCTTCTGGCCGTTTTCTGTATATGTGGTGCTGGGGAATCGAACCTAGGGCCTCGTGTATCCGAGGCAGGCACTCTTGCCACTAGGCTATATCCCCAGCCCCTATGGCATTCTTAAATGAAACTAAAATACATTGAACATTAATTATGATATGTCATGGAAAAAGAATTTTAGTAGAGACAGAATCCTAAAATAATTATTCATGACTGTAGGTATGGCTTAATTGATGGAGCACAAGAGCAGTGAGTTCAAACGCTAAAACTGAGTGGGAAAGAGGGAGGAAGAGAGGGAGGGAGGAAGGAAGAGAGGTAGAGAGCCACAGAGAGTCAGAGATGGAGAGAGAGAGAGAGAGAGAGAGAGAGAGAGAGAGAGAGAGAGAGAGAGAGATCCAATGGAAGGGAAAATAAACAAACCTAAATAATACTTAAGGAAGTATCCATATTGAAAATGGAAGACAGAAACTTGATGTGGTCTGCATGTTTATTGTTTTCTCCAGAAAGCTGAAGTAGGACATAAAGTTATGAAGTATCATTGTGCTCTGAGAAAGACATTTATAGAAGGAATAGATTTATATACTAAATGTTGCTTGTGCCCACATTCTCCATCAGTAGCTGGAATGGTAGTTAGTGCATTATCACATTTAACTTACAAACCACTTCTCACATTTACTATAACTACTTATAGCTATAAATACCTATGTAAAATTCTACCTATGAAAAATTTTCCCTTAAATTTATTGTCAGTTGCTGAACCAGAGGAGGCTGAGACTTATTACTGACATTCTTGTAGGATTTAGGATAAAGACATGAAAGAACATCACAGATGAAGGAGAAACTTTCCCTAAAATAGAAAGATTGTATAGAATCATGAATTCAGGGAAGTGATGAACTCTAAAGGCTAGAAATGCTATACAGCATGGTCTTTCCCTGGGACCACTTGGTAATTTGAGAGAATCAATACTTTTATTAACATTAATCTTAAATGTTTATCTCTTTGCCCAAAAGACTAGTTTTAGTATCCATTTGTTTCCTGTTGAGATCTATCTCTATTTAAGCAGTTACTATATAACATTATGATTACTATCATCGTAGATCATGAATTTTATATGACTAGGAACTGCATCTCTCATTCACAACTAAATTTCTGGTCTTTAACTTAGTAAGAACAAATAACAGACATTCAGTGTATATTTGTTCAACAATGAATGGATTCATGTGTAAAGTGCAGAAACTTTAGCAAATATTAAGAAGTGAAATACCATAAAAAGAAACAAAAAAAATCCAGAAAGGTAAAATTCATGAAGCATTAAATAGAGGTTGTAGGTTGAAATGGCTTCTGAATGAGTACCTGTAGCTGACACTATTCTTCTAGATCAGCTTTTATACTCTGTTAATGATGTGATTTGTAAAAGAGTTGCATTTAGGAAACAAGAACATGGTAAATTCCTTAGAAGAATGGTCATTGAGTATCTATGAAGTGGAAGACATTGGACTATGAGAAAGGACGTACAGGAAAAGAAACAGAAGTGGTGGCAAAGAGACCATTATATTCAAGACAAGAAATAAACACGATAATTAGAAACTGATAGAATAAAAAGAAAATTACAGAATGCATGAATTTAAAACAGTGCTTGGCACAAAGTAAGGCCTCAATGGTTAGACAAAAAACTAACAAGGGAAGGAAAACATTGAATAGAATGTCCAAAGAATTAACATTTAAAATTAAAATTGAGTGATCAGGGAAGAGTCGATACTAGATAAAGAAAAAGTGAAATTGGAAGAGAAAACTTTCAAAGACAATGACATAGCAAAGAGCTTAGAAATCTCACAATGAATACCAATATAGTTATTCCGGGCCAGTTTATAGGAAAGAGTGAAATAGTCCACCAACATGTCTCATATATACATTTCAAACTTAGGAAATTTATTATAATATAATAAGTTATATTATAAATATAATTTATAGTTCCAATAAATAATATGGCTGTTGTGAATAGTGAACTTTAGACTTGAATACTAAGAAACTTAAAACTCAGATTGAATGTTATAGTTTTATGAAAACAAAATCATTAGAATGTCCTTTTCATGCCAATCTGAGGAAAAAGAAAGAAATGGAAATAATGACTAATCACTAATTAAATAGTAGAGAGGCTTAGAATAATGTGGTAGTATATATTGTGTGTATGTGTGTGTGTCAGAGAGAGAGAGAGAGAGAAAGAGAGAGGCCTTAGATATATGTATGGAATGTTATATGTGTCTTGTATGTGGCAGATACATTGTTGAGAAGTACCATTATGCATTTCAGAGTGATCTGCATTTTCCACTTGTTTACCGAGAGTTATTTTACTGAAATATATAAATGTCAAAAGTAATGTGTGTGTCTTCATTAGAGAAATGTCTAGGGGCTGGAAATACGGCCTAGTGGTAAAGTGCTCTCCTTGTATACATGAAGCCCTGGGTCCGATTCCTCAGCACCCCATATATAGAAAAAAGCCGGAAGTGAAGCTGTGGCTCAAGAGGTAGAGTACTAGCCTTGAGCAAAAATAAGCTAGGGACAGTGCTCAGGCCCTGAGTCCATGCCTCAGGACTGGCAACAAAAACAAAACAAAAACATAGAGAAATGTCTACTAAAATCACTTATACAATGTTGAATTTAAATTACTTTATTTTGAATTATTACTATTTTTACATATTCCTCAAATAATCCTTTACTAAATAAGTAAACTGGAAATATTTCCTTCCAATTTGTGGGTTGTTAGTTCTTCCTTTATAGTCTTATAAAACACAAAGCTACCTGGTGCTAGTTATGCTAATGTCTATTTGCTTCTGTTCATTCTTCTGACATCTGTAGGCCCACAATGACAAACTTAAGGTCATAAAGATCGCTTCTCACATCGAAGGGTTTTTAATGTTATGTCAATTAGCCAGCTGCAAAATCAAGGAATCATACACAAGTTGTGCTACCTTCTGGCTTATTTTAAATTTCATAGATTCTGAAAAAATGTGTTATGATTATTAGAACCTCTCATAGAGCTAGCTGAAAGTTGTTTAACTGATCTCTATGTTTAGTAAGAGTGAAATTAAGCAGATAAATTTCAGCTAAGGGAGATGAACAAACAGCAGAGTCTAAGAGGGTTCCAATTGCAGTGGCTTCACACTCTGCAAATCCTGTGGAATTGAAAGGTCCTTATTTGCAGATATGTGACAATATAAACAGGAGATTGTCAACCAGGGAAGTTACCAAAGGTGTGATGTCCAGACTATTTTAGAGGAGCTATCACTCAGGCACAGTTAACTGATCACATGATGACCATAGTTTTATCCTTACAGGAGTTGCAGGTAACAAATGATCCACCTGAGGCCCACCCTAAGTGACATTGTTATCACATTGCTGGTACAAAAATGGCAGGGAAGTAATTGTATAGATCATTCTAAAGAGTACCCATTGCTTCTCAGGGACTTAGGAAAAAGCCAAAACTATCTTATGGATCATGTTTTCACATCTCACTGTGGCTTGGCAAGAACCTCCAGTGTAATTTATTTTAAATTATTTATTATTATTATTATTAATTTTTTGTTAGTTGTTGATGTTTGAACTCAAGGCCTTGACTTGTTTAAATACTTTTTAAAAACTCTTTACTGGCTCTAAACCACTTGAGACTTGGTTTTCATTAGTTATTTAGAGATGAATTTTCTCAAACTGGTTGTCAGCATCACGAATAGCTAGAATTACAGTCATGAGCTGTTATAAGTACAAAGCTATATGCATTATAATTTAAAATATAATTAATAAAAATAGACATCTTACCTTGTTCCTAATATGAGGTCTGAAAAGCATTCAGTACTTCACTACCAAATATAGTACTAGCTGAAGAGAACTTAGGGATATCACTTATAATGTTGAGAATGTTCTATTTTACTCTGATTATTTTTTAATCTTCAAAAGATGTTTAATTTGCAAAAACATTTGTGTGTCTATAGAGGTAATCACATTGTTATGATCTTCTATTGATAGAAAATATTATATTGATTGATTTTCAAGTGTTGTAACAGTCATGTACTTTATGGTAAATATTTCTTCTGATATAAAGTCATATATTTACACATATATTCATATATATGCAATATATTCATATATTTGTATATATGTATTCTCAAAAATACCAGCAAACTAAATCCATATATAAAGCATATACTTATAATTATACATTATATTATATATCACATTATATATAC
Organism: Perognathus longimembris pacificus; assembly: GCF_023159225.1. Classification (NCBI taxonomy): domain Eukaryota; kingdom Metazoa; phylum Chordata; class Mammalia; order Rodentia; family Heteromyidae; genus Perognathus; species Perognathus longimembris. The sequence goes on along the minus strand of NC_063181.1, from coordinate 19,988,679 downwards.
TATGTTTGTGAAATTATATACTAGATATTTTATTATATAAAATATAGAAATATATACAAATGTCTCTGTATATATCTATCTATATATGGATTTAGTTTGGTAGTATTTGTTGAGAATTTCTGTAGATTAACATTAAAGTCAGTAAAGGAGTTATCTTATGTGACATTTTGTCTGTAGCTATTTTTACTTTATAATTATACTTGGGAGCTAGCTATAACATGTTCTATAAGGTGTTGCTAGTGACATGACACAAAAGGCTTAAATGCACACTTTTAGATGCCTGCAATCAATTCACTTTCTCTGATCTTCCTCTTTTATACCTTTCCAGGTAGAAAGAAAAAAATAATTCCCAGTGAGCCAAAAGCGAACGGTTTCAACCAACCCTGCTGCTATTAGGAGACATTTAAAAGATTCACAAAGAAAGGGCACAGGGGATGTGAAGAGAGACACTGTCTTCAGAACTCTGATCAGTTTTTATTTTTCTCTAAATGTCAGAAAAATTGATGAAACTCCTCCCAGTACAGCAATACAAAGGGAGAGAAGGGACTTAGAAAGAAATTGTTTTACCTATTGGAGAACAATTTCTTATTCGGTAATTCTACAAACACAGGGATCTTGGTACCAATAATTAAAAACAGAAACAACTAAAACCAAAACAATTCAACTAATGTGCTTGTTGCTTTAAAAGTCTTAAAAGATTCTTAAAAAGAGCAGACAGAGACAGATGCTTCTCAGTAATTGGTATCAATCAGTGCTGACCTTGAAAAAAAAACCCATCCAGAGTGGAATTGCTGGGAGATTGACCAGCAAGGTCTTTCATGGAGGTGGGACTCAAGAGAAAGATCAAGGAACAGTATAGACAAGTGCTGTATAAAAGGGGGCAATGGGAAGGCCTGGATAGAAGGGTTTCTTGTATATATGCCTACCTGATCTAGGGAAGGGGAAGATAAATGAGGGTGTAAGATATCACAAGATATGTGCTCACTGCCCTATTATGTAACTGTACCCCTTTTGCACAACACCTTGTCAACAAAATTTAATTAAGAAAATTTTAAAAAAAGAAAATAAAAAAGAACGGTTTCTTGTGGCAATACCCAGCTAAATGTCTAAATAAGATTATTAGGAATAAATTTTAAAAGTCAGTGGAATATAGCTGTTTGTTTTTGTTTTGTTATGCTACAGTTAAATGATTGTGTCTATGTATTTTTTTTTTCAAAACAGGAATCTTAAAACAACATATGGCACTGCTATGGCTCTATTGTTGTAAGGGTAACAAGAATGGAGTGATTTCAAATATTTGGTCCTAACATTGGAAATTGAGCTTCTTGACACATTCATAAATCATGTCATAATGCATGAATATGGTTCCTTCCCACCAAAGGTTATCTTAATTCCTCAGTAAGGCAATGTGGAATCTGAACTCTAGTGGGAAGTATTTGGGTCTTGGAGCAGAGTACCCCTGAATCTTTCATGCTTTTCCCATGTAGTTGGATTACTTAATGGAAGAACAGGCAATATATAAACAAAGTTAACACTTTGTCCCTTCCTCTTTACTTATACTCACTTGTTACTACCTTTATCTCTAGGATGGAGCAGCATTTGACTCCTAACAGAAGGCAAACAAACATAACTAATATTGAATGAACTTCCTGCCTCTAGAAATTATCAGCTAAAATAATTGTCCTTGATTACAACTATGTTATAAACAGTTCAAAAAATAGACTAAGACACCATAACATTTTACTCTTACGTCTTTATGCAGATTCTAAGAATGAGAATGTTAGTTCATACAATTCCAATAGCATTTTCCTCTCCAAGAAATTATTGTATTTAATTTACTGCTAATATGATTAAATCCTAAATGTGACCATCATTTCTTTTTTACATATATTATTGCCTTTAAAATTTAGTGATTTGGTGACTGGGAATATGGCCTAGTGTCAAGAGTGCTTGCCTCATATACATGAAGCCCTAGGTTTGATTTCTCAGTACCACATATATAGAAAATGGCCAGAAGTGGCGCTGTGGCTCAAGTGTCAGAATGCTAGCCTTGAGCAAAAAAAAGCTAAGTGAACTGAATACCACATGGGGGAAAGGGAAAGGGGAAAGAGGAAGGGGGGTATGAGGGACGAGGTAACAAACAAGTTCAAGACCCATGACTGGCAAAACAAAACAAACAAACAAACAAAAAACAAATTATTAATTTTATTATATCTTCAACAGTGAAAGGTCTGTGCCATGAGACACATTTTTCTCTAAGGAATTTTCTTTCAAAGGAACATGAACTAAAAGGAATTTCCCCTCTGGCAACAATTTATTTCAGGAATAACACCTTTTGAAAAAATAACACCTTTTCCAATTATTTTGAATCTAAATCAACTCTTGCTATTCTGCAAGTAGAAAACAATACTGCAAAACTATCAAACTTTTTTTCTCTAGAATTTGTTGTGGTTTTGTTGAAGAACAACACACAAACAAAGTCTGTCAATAGTGGAAAATTACCAAGATGAAAACGAAGAACATCTGCTCTGATATGAAAAACTTATATTCTAACCAAAATAATTTTACTTCTTAAATAATTCATGGAATGATAGATTAAAATAAGTAATTACTGGGACAAATCCAAAATTTTGTAAAAGCCAGTTCGTTTCATTATAAATCAAGAGACTCCAAATGTTGTATGTTAAAAATGCCTGGAAAATTATGCTACTGATAATGATACTACAAATTATCCATTAAATAAAACAAAGTGATAAAAAAAAACGTGGATTTGTGTCTACATTTTCAAAGTTGGCAATATATTCTAGAACAACAAATGGGAAAGGCAAAATTTTCACTATACATTGGACCCAGAGATAAAATGCAAGTTTAAGTTGCTATCTAGAAAAATAATGTATTTATTAAAAATGGATTTCAAAGTAGCAATACAATGATTTGACTTTTAACTTTTAACATAAGACACAACAAGAGTGCTATTATTTTGGGGATATTATAACAAAAATGCATGTATAATTTTATAATACAACATTTTATTGTTAATTTATTGTATAAATTATTTGCTGTTTAAATTTCTTATGCATATGAAGTATTGCGTATCAGTTTCTTCTTTTGCCAGGAACATGTTCAATTACTTCACTTCCTCTTGTCAGGACCAGTATAATTTTTTTCTGCACTGTATAACATCATTTATGTACAAATGTAGATTAGAACAGTATACTCAATGGATTATATATAAAACCAGCCTGTGTGGCCCATTCTTCCATTGTTTCTAATAGAACAAAATCAATTCAATTTTAAAGTAAATGATATATGTAAAAAAGACATATGGAGTATTATATATGAAAAGTTTCTTTTATAAATGAAAAGCATCTGTTCAGATACTGAAAACCAGTCATTACTCTTGTGTATATTTCTATGAATGGAATTTTTAGGTTATAAAGAATAAAAATAGCTAAACATGCTGATACACACTATTAATCCCAACTCTTTGGAAACTGGGGCAGTAGGATTGAGAGCTTGAATTCTGTGTTGGCTATATAGTGAGACAATGTCTCAAAACAACCAATTAAATAAATAAATGCTCTAAAAATGTAAATGTTTTATTTTCTTTCTATCTTTTTTCTTCTTTATTGTCAAAGTGAAGTACAGAGGGGTTCCAGTTTCTTCTTCTTTTTTTTTTTTTTTTTTTTTTGGCCAGTCCTGGGCCTTGGATTCAGGGCCTGAGCGCTGTCCCTGGCTTCTTCCCGCTCAAGGCTAGCACTCTGCCACTTGAGCCACAACGCCGCTCCTGGCCGTTTTCTGTATATGTGGTGCTGGGGTATCGAACCTAGGGCCTCGTGTATCCGAGGCAAGCACACTTGCCACTAGGCTATATCCCCAGCCCAGAGGGGTTCCAGTTTCATATGTAAGGCAGTGAGTACATTTCTTGTCCAACTTTTTACCTCCTCCCTCATTTTCCCCCTTCCCCACTTTCCTCTCCCCTTCATGAGTTGTACAGTTGGTTTACACAATACGGTTTTGTAAGTATTGCTATTGCATTGGTTTGTCTTTTTATCCTTTATCTCTCAATTTTGGTATTCCCTTTCCCTTCCCTAGTTCCAGTACATATATAACAATATCCAGGGTTCTAAAATCAGCTACAGTTATATCAGGGGTAAAAACCTGGGAAGGAAATATGAGGAAAAAAAAGGTATCTGAAGCCCCACAACTCTTCATTCAAGCATGAATTGATATTACAGTTTTCTTCTCTGTTTTATGCTCATCTGTCATTCTCTCAGTCATTCTTCAGAATAATCCAACATGTTGATGTGGAACTTTGCCTCTGCTCTTAGAGGTGTGTTGCTGGGAATTGTCAAAGTGCAGTTAGCACCTAAATGAAGGGCGGTTATGTTGGGGGTTATGGATTTGTTTTCATGATTTCCCACACAGCAGTCTTCTGTCCCTAGTCTTCCAAACAAGGTTCAATGTCTCAATCAGTACAAGTCATGGTTGCTTAGAAGCAATTGAATTGCTTCATTAAAACATCTCAGTGGGTCACAAGGCTTTTAGAAGGCACATCAAACACTATCATATGACTTTCTCTTTATGATTTGGATCTTGCATTTTTGTAGTCTCATATTTCCATTCTCCCTTCATTTATAATACCATTACTTGAATTAACTACCTCAAAGAAGACATTGTCTTGCTTGTTGAAATAAGAACTTTTATCTGTTCAAAATATTTTCATTCTCCTGTTTTCTTAGAGATAGCAAACAAATTTATAAGTGAATAAATAAGTAACTGAACAGTGGATTTCATACTGTAATTGAGTTGTCTATGTGACTTCAGTTTTGAATCACCTAGACAACTGGGGAAACTTCCTAAGGACTTTGATTTTCTATGATTCTTCATTGTAAAATATCCAGACACATTAAGTGAATGCATATCTAAATGTTGAAACAATATTACACAAATTCCAATGCTCTCAGAATATATCAAATCCAACCCATACTTTGAATTTTAATGCCAAGGAAAAAATATTTTTGCAAGCAGTCAACACTGTTTGGAAGTGATTATTCCACTGTGGGGTGTGTGTGTGTGTGTGTGTGTGTGTGTGTGTGTGTGGTGTGTGTGTGTGTGTGTGTGTGTGTGTGTGTGTGTGTGTGTAGTTAATGTTCTGCAGATGGTGTGTTGGGAGGAGGGATTTGCTGCCTTTTTTTTCTTAGCATTAAAGCACTGGATACCCCTGTGGCTATGCATGAGGAAGGTAACCCTGTGGCTATGTATGAAGTTCTAAAAGCTTTATTCTTGTTTTGTAAAAGTTACTTTTAGCATAGTAACATCCAGAGATGAATCTAAAAGCAAAATAACTTTTAAGCTTGGAGTTCTTCTATGAAGATTACTTCCTTTGGTAAAAAAGAATCCCAAATCGTGTCTGAAAGCTGGTCTCCATGGGCATATTTTATGATTTGAAAGTATTTCTTCCCCGCCTTTCCGAAGAAAGATTGTTTAGAAGCCTAAATAACTTTTTTTAAAGAAAAAAGAGCTCAGCAACTTTGGAAAGTAGTAAAACTAACACACATTGTCGACTTCCCATCCACAGCTCAGCTTCCAGAGTAGCAGCTGCAGTAGCTACAAACCAAACAACATAATTTTATCAAGTCTAAATTCTAGACATATTGAAAATAACCTTTTTCAATGCATACATCTTTTCATGTTCATTTTGAAGTTTTCTCATGCTATATCCATTCTGAGTACCCTTTTAAACAAAATTAATAATTCTTATATAATTTCCATATTCTGTCAGTTATGCCTACATTTTGCTTAATATTTGTGCAGTGTCTTATTTGCTGATAATATCTTTCTATGTATCCACAGTGAATGTCATACATAAGATCTTTTGAGGTTTGATGAGGTGGGTATTGCCCTATTCATGTTGAACATTGAATAATTGTAACTACCACCTAATAGGTAATTGCCTCTTCTATCCTCTTCATATCGGACATTTTCAAGATATATTATATATTATTGCTTGAATGGTACCAAAATACAAGCAACAGGAAATATAAGCCCAGGAAAAGAGCTAGGTCAATGCATCTATATGCATCTATTATATGTGTATATAATAATTATTATAGTATATTATAAACATATAAATAAGTATGTATAAATATTTCAGGTTACAATATAGGTATATAATATATAAAATATGTCTAGTATTATGTATACAATGATAAGAAATGATTGTATGCATGCATGTACACAAACCTACATATACAAGCATTCATTTTTACAAAAAAGAGGTTTGTATTTAAAACTGAATTAAGTATACAAAAAATAACCAAAGTAAAAAATGACAAAAATCCCTAAAACATGACAAATATGTCTTTTTCAAAGAGCATGGAAACTGTTTTATTTAATAAACATCACTTGGTAAATATGACAAGGTGCTTGATGAAGTTTTTATTTCAATGGCACACTTTGTATAGGGGCAACTATTAGATGAATTAAAGATTAAAGTGTTAATATAAATAATTACAATACAATGATGGTAATTAATTACTGAGAAAAATAAGGAGCTAGAAATAAATATTTAATTGGTAATTTATTTTCATTCATTGGTAATTCACTTTTTTGTTTTTTATTTATTTTTATATATATTTTTTATTATCAAACTGAATTACAGAGAGGTTACAGTTTCATACATTAGGCATTGGATACATTTCTTGTACTCTTTGTTACCTCATCCCTCATTCCCCCCTCCCTTTTTCTTTTCCCCCCACATGAGTTGTTCAGTTCATTTACACCAAACAGTTTTGTAAGTATTGATTTTGTAGTTGTCTTTTTTTTACCCTGTGTCTCTAGATTTTGGTATTCCCTTCCAATTTCTTAGTTCTAATACCAGTATACCAGGTTTCCAATATACTCAGATAAGATACAAAGAAAGTGTAGGTACAACCACAGGAAGGTAATACAAGAAAATCATCAATAATAGAGGCTACAATTACATATGGCACGTTTAAAGTAGTTACAACAATCATTTCCATAACATGGAGTTTATTTCACTTAGTATTATCTTCTGTGTTCCTAAGGGTATAGCTATTGGGCTCCTGTGATCCTCTGCTGGGATTTACCTAAACCAGTGCTAATTATTCCCTATAAGGGAGGCCATAGAGTCCATGTATTTTTGGGTCTGGCTCACTTCATTTAGTATAACTTTTTCCAGGTCCTTCCATTTCCTTACAAATGGGGCAATGTCATTATTTCTGATAGAGGCATAAAAATTTATTTTCATTCATTGGTAATTCTTTTTTTGTTTTTTATTTATATATATTTTATTATCAAACTGAATTACAGAGAAGTTACAGTTTCATACATTAGGCATTGGATACATTTCTTCTACTGTTTGTTTCATCGTCCCTCATTCCCCCCTCACCTCTTCCCTTTTCACTCCCCCCCCCCGTAATTCATTTTTAAAACAAGTGTCACCAACTATGTAATTTATTCAAACCTTGGTGACTTTCAAGCATTTAATTTTCTAGTTCAAATACAGTGATGGAAATACTAAAATTTGAAACAAATATAAAAACATAGTTTTGGCATTAATGAAGCTTTCTAAACTATCTGTCATCTATCTATATGTCTATGTGTATATATATATGTACATATGTATGTGGAGAAAGAGAGAACAATCAGTTTTACTTTGAATTTTTTCTAAGCATTCTATGCAATTTCAAAGACAATAATAGTTGTCAAACATGCAGTTAGATTCACATTGAAGGTTACTGCTTAACAATTTCAGACTAGACATTCATGTTTAACTTCATGCTTAATGCTTTTAATACTATTATATTTTAGTTTATAACATAGAATAAATGAAATTTTAAGGGAACATATTTATTTGGGTTTTTCAAAATACAATCTGCCAATTTGTTTTGTAAATAGGGCACCCTCAATCTGCACATGTTCCATATTCATGTTCCTTTTTAAGACATTTTACAGATGGTGAACTACCTACGTATACCCTAGTGAGAAGAAAATTAAGTTGTTGGGTTTTATTTTTTTTTAAGCAAAGACAACAGCACTTACTTCCCTAGTCTATGTATATTTATAAGGCTCAAACAATGTATTTAAAAGAAACATTTCATATTTCTGCATTTCCTTTTCTTTTCCTCATTTCTCTATCTTCTTGGTTTATCCTAATGCCCTTGAAAGCATAAAGCCATGTACTCCCTAAATTTCGAAGTCAAAGCAAACAAATTGAGTATTTTCAGTTGGTGACTATTCTGGTTATTATAATCAGTAGTTTTATGTTACTGCCTTGATCATAAGTATAGAACAAACTAATTGCATGTTAGTCGTTTTATATTTTCTTCTTATGTTACGTTAGACATAATAGCAAGTCTTTTATTTAACTACAATGTAATAGCAAATAGAGTATATTTAGAGAACTCAGACACAACTGGCTTAAAAAACTTTGTATTGTGAATGATTTTTGGCTTAAATGAAATTTATGTTTGACACCATATATCTAAGATGTCTGCAAACATACAAACTCAGCTCATTTAAAAAACTAAATGAGCATATATTATGGAAAACTAGTTGACTAATCTTTGTTATCAGCATTCATTTAGATGTAGCCATAAGGATTTATATTTGCTAACAGCAAATAAATTCACACCTGTTTTATTTTTGTCAGAATGAAACTTTCATGGTGATAGAACGTGGAAGAAAATATCACATGATAATAATTCAACTGTCAGTTCTAGCATGGGCTCCAATTGCGTTCTAATTTACATTAATTCCACACACACACTAACTAATGGAAGGAGCTTCCTCATGTTCTTACATATAGGCATGGTACATTTGTAAATTGAAAACATCAGCAGTTGCACATAAACCTTTTATGTTCTTCATGTTCAAGAAAATGTGGCCAATAAAATGCAAGAGAAATTCATTTTACTTATCATGATGTCATAGTGAGCTTTCACATGACCTCCATGCTCTCCCGATGTATTTTACTGATCCATCCTGAAGTCTGTTATTCTAAATGCATGAGGTTATTATTGAATGACCATGAGGAAAGAATCCTATTACCTTGGAATATTAGTACACAATGTGATTAATAAATGTGTAATGTTTCCAAGTAAAAATGGAAATACCCTTTTTCTTGAGGTTTCAATATTTCATTAATATAATTTAGGGTACACTAAAATTATAACAATGGTTTTACCTCACAAAAAGTAAAAGAAGGGCTGGGGGTATGGCCTAGTGGCAAGAGTGCTTGCCCCGTATACATGAGGCCCTGGGTTCAATTCCCCAGCACCACATATATAGAAAATGGCCAGAAGTGGCGCTGTGACTCAAGTGGCAGAGTGCTAGCCTTGAGCAAAAAGAAGCCAGGGACAGTGCTCAGGCCCTGAGTCCAAGCCCCAGGACTGACCAAAAAAAAAAAAGAAAAAAGAAAAAAGTAAAAGAAAATGGAAGATAAATGATACAAACTATAATGGAAGTTTCTATATTTTCTATATCTTGTCGCATCACTCAAAAGATAAATCATTATAGATTAAAATATTTCAAGGACAACTTGGAAACCGTGTATACTGGTATTAGAATTAAGAAACTGAAAGGGAATACCAAAATCGAGAGACACGGTAAAAAAAGACAAATGACTACAAAAGCAATACTTGCAAAACTGTTTGATGTAAATGAACTGAACAACTCATGGGGAGGAAAGGGAAAGGGGGGGGAGGGGAGAGTAAGAGAGGAGGTAACAGTACAAGAAATGTATCCAATGCCTAACTTATGAAGATGTAACCTCTCTGTACATCAGTTTGACAATAAAAATTATTTTTTAAAAAAAACACACCCACACAAAAAAAAAAGCACAATTTTTTTTATTCTGATTTTTTTTTTTTTTTTTTTTTTTTTTTTTTTTTTGCCAGTCCTGGGCCTTGGACTCAGGGCCAGAGCACTGTCCCTGGCTTCTTTTTGCTCAAGGCTAGCACTCTGCCACTTGAGCCACAGCGCCACTTGTGGCCGTTTTCTATATGTGGTGCTGGGGAATTGAACCCAGGGCTTCATGTATACAAGGCAAGTGCTCTTGCCACTAGGCCATATCCCCAGCCCCTTGATTCTGATATTAACCAAATTCACATCCTAAACTAAATATATAGATCAAATGTGCCTTTAGCCACATGGGATATTTTAATTGCTGAAATATGTTTAGCTTTATCTTACTCTGTGAGGATTTAATCATCTAAGAGACATCATCTGAAATTTAAGTAAGTGATAGCATCTTACTAGGATTCTGTGTTTAACAAGGGCACTGGGAATAAATAAGATTAGCCTAAATGTTGAATAGCCTGAGTTTGTCTTCAAAGATGACTCTACCTATATGCAAGTCCTTCCTCCAGCTGTTGTGCTAGGAACAATTCTGCCAGTAGCTCCAGGTCTCTTCCAGTTCCTCCTGGCAATGGAGCAATGATGTCCACTCACCATTCAACATGCTCTTCTTCGTATACTCTCCCTTGTTTTTATTTTTTTCTCCTGAAAACAGAAGTCCATTAGTGTTTATTCAGATACATTACAAACGGAAGCAGTAGACATTGTCTCAGTGCTTTCTCTAGGTCACCTTCAGATCTAATCAAGATATTCATGAAAATAAACATCTTAGTTTAAAAAAAAGTATCAGATGAATATCCTATGAAATTAAGAAGAGTGGTGGCAGGGGTGAGTAGGGGAGGGATGGTTGAAAATGTTGAAGATGTTGACATTGATCAAGACACATCATATTTATAAACTGCTTGGTTAAATGATTACTTTATACAACCATTTAACCAAAATAATATAAAGAAAAAATGGAGAGATACATATCAACAAAACACCCCCTAAAGGAAAATAAAAACTTGGGTAGCTCACTTACACACTTTAGGGCCATGAGTGCATGAATGTTTTCTTCGCATAAATCTTTAGCAGAATTCTTCAAGACACAGATGCAGCGAGACAATGAGATTCACAGGTTCTCCCACTATGCTGCACATGAAAGGAAGGCCAGCCTTCCTGAAAGGCAATAATGAAGTTCTGGTAACAAAGAGCCACTTTTTGTCTGGTTTGGTCTATGAATATCCTAACTATCTTAAGGGAGTATTTCCCAAGCATCACTGTGTTTACATATCACCTGAATCTTTTTAAATCATAAGCTATGAGCTGTTTCTCAGGTGAGACTTTTGCTGCTGATCCCCAGTGCATATTTTCAGATGTAAGTCCTGAGGTCATTAGAATATGTAGAAGCTATGTATAAATGTCTGTGCCAAGAAAATAAATCTGTTTTTTACAGAAAAACGAACTATTCTAAGCAAGGTTTGTTTCATATTCAGAATTTTCTGGGAGAGTAAATACTAAACAAAAAAATGAAACATCCTATTGTTTTGAAAAATTGTATTACTGTCAGCAAATCCTGCTACTTCTTTTCAAAGAAACACACAGTATTAATCTGTATGGTAGTTGGTACAATGTGATTTTTGATATAAATAGGCTACTGCTTTATGTCTTATTGTGTAATTGTACTAACAAGTTTGCACAGTAAGATGCTCACTGTATTAAAATAAATTGTCTAATTTTGTGTTTATTACAAGTATGTAAGGATAATATTTTAAATTATCTGAATCTATGAATTGTAATTAGAAATCAAGTATCAGAAAGCATTTTTCATAAAATATTAAAAGTTAAGTTTAATGGGACTGAACTCAATTAATGAAACTGTTGTCTTTTTATCTACTAGAAGAGCTGTTCTTAAAATTCATTCAGCTCCTTGAATACTATTCTAAATAATATAATTCAGAGGATAGACAGACTTGAATATGATAATAATATAACCAAAGCATCCTTTCAAATATCACAACCAACTAATATGGAAGATTTTTTTCCCTTGAAGCTTTTACTCAAAGACAACAGACCTTGTCATTCATAGTAGGGTTTTTTGTAAATGCAGAACTCAGCACCCTCCTAGATTTACTGTGTTATAACTGATATTATACCAAGTTATTTGCATACAGTAAAAATTGGAGAATCGCTGTCCAACCCCAGGCTCTTCAAACTGATGTTGATGTTTAAAACAATGACATGTCTTCTGGTCAGAGCAGCAACCATGGCACCCTCTGGCTTATGACAGATACTAAAACCTAATTCATAGATATTACACCGAGGTATCTTCTGCATCTTGGTATCCTATAGAGGCTCATTATTTCCTGGCAGTCAGGGAAGTTGTATGGCATGGATGACCAGCTTTTATCTGGAGGAGATTGGAGAGCCCAATACTTATGAAAGGGAAAAAGGAAGGACAACAATGAGAGTGAGAGTGATGAGTGTAAGCACCAGCCCAAAATATCATGCCTAAGTGCAAGCAATGAGTGCTGTTTGCCTTCGTTTTTCTTACTTTCTTACTTTACTTACTTTCTCATTTGTATATTTTTTCCATGCAACAACAGGACACTAAGATGTTTATTCAACTGGGATCGTGTTTCTTGTCTTCCTTGAAAGAGATTTTCTTTCTCAATTGAGAAAGTGTTTTTTTCCACTTAAATCATGAAATACAAGATTTGAGTAACTCATTTCTTTCATTTTCTCTCTTCATTCATGTCTAAAATGATGATTATTAATCTTGCATCACCTGTTTAAGGAAACCTAATTGTAATAAATCTCTTGTCAAAAAGGTCTTTAATTCAACTGACAATCCCAACCTCATTCTGCACATGCTTTTAAAAACCAATATTACTTATTACCTGGAACACAGAACTTTTCATTGCACTCAGCAATAAAAGCCCTCACATAGTTAAGCACAGACATAGTTAAAAAATAGCAAAATTTATTTCAGTGATTGCAATATACTTGCTCTTATATAATTAATTAAAACAAGAAGATATGTGAGAGAGACTATTCTTGTAAAGTTTAAGGTATTTTTTTCTGTTTTCAGGCTTCATGAAGAAGATAAAGAAAAGGGATCTTTAGCTGCTTGACTCAGCTAAAGACTTAAATATTTAAAACAATGGTAACAAAGAGTAGAAGCAAACAGATGCTTCCTGTGAAGTTTAATATAATTGACTGATTGGGGCCTGGACCAGATACAATGAATACAGACTCTCTACCAATAATGTTCTTCCAGTAATTTTAATGTTCTTTATGTCAACTTCAATATCAATTTAAAATCTCTCAATTAGCCTCAAAAACAACTGTGTGGGAGGAGGTAAAGCTCCAGGACAAAAACAGGAAAAGAACATTTCTTTATTTTCTATTTCTTAAATACATTCAAGTAAAACTTTACTTCATCATCTATTTCCTATTTGCTTTTGTCTTTGTTATTTTGTTTCAGTTCTCTTTTTGTTTGTTCTAATACTCTAAATCTCTCATGCTTAAAACCCTTAGCAATATGGAGATTTTATTCATACTTCTGAGTAACCATTTGAGCAAATTTCACTCCAGATTTATATGCTTTGGCAGTTCACAGCTGTTGCTCAAGCAAGGCACATGCTTGTGGCTTGCTGAATAAAACTCACACATTGTGGTTATAACCACACATCTGGCAGTAAAATGTGTTCACACTAGGCAGCTGACATTTTTGGTCATCTGGAATTAAGCTCTCACATAAGTAAAATATAGATGGTTAAATTGCACTAGGAGAATAATCAAAGACATTCTAGAATCATCCATTATAGAGAAACATAAAGGGGAAAGTAAAATGACCAGGGTTTTAGGTACCCACTATGGAATTTTTAGTCATTTTATATATTCTTTAGCAAACTAGTGGGTATTATCTCTTTGTTTTGTAATATTTGTAATATTTGCTTGCATATTCTTTATGAATTTAAATGTTATTGTAAAAGTGATGTGCAGAGGGATTAGTTACCCAAGTCAACTAATGATTGCATTCCATTCTGAACAATATTAATACCTCTCTCCTTTTCTTTCACTTTTCCCCTCCCAGCCTCTAAGTTGTGAAGGTCATGTCCAACATAGTGTCTAGTAGAACTGATTCATCCTTTTGCCCACCATGTCTTTGCTTCCCCTCCCGCTCCCAAAATCAGCTAAAATAATATAGAAGACAAAATGTACAGAAATCAAAAACAGCAACAAAAGGGACTAAGCCAAAGGGTGAAAAGAAACAAAGAAAAAAGAAATAACTGCAAACAGTACAATAAAAATTCTTTACTTTCCATTTCTTGGAGGTCATTTGATAAGAATCATTTTATTTCTTTAACCATATTTTTTTCTTATTTATTGTCAAAGTGATGTACAGAGAATCATTTATATATCATATGCAGATCATTATTGTGTCACTATAATCCTCTCCTAAGTATATATTCCTTTCCTCTCCCACTGTGTGAATGCTTACAATGTTGTTTAACTATGTTGAAGGAAACCATGTAGCCTATGTTTGTTTGGGTTTGGCTTACTTCACTTGATATATTTTTTCTAAGTCTCTCCATTTCCTTACAAATTGGGCAATGTCATTCCTTCTGATGGAAGCACAGAATTCTTGTGTGTGTGTGTGTGTGTGTGTGTTCTTGATCCATTCATCCACATCTTAGCTATGGTAAACATAACTTCAGTGAACATGGTTGTGCTGGTGGCTTTAGTGTAGCCTTGTTTGTCATCATTTGAGTAAATTCCTGCAAGTGGGATTGCTAGATCATAGAGGAATTCTGTGTGTAGTCTTTTCAGAGGCCTTCATTCTGCTTTCTGGAGGGGTTGCACAAGTTTACATTCCCACCAACAGTGTAGTTGCATTTCCTTGTTGGCCAGATGCTCACCAGCATCTGTTGTTATTAGTTTCCTTGATAATGGACATTTTAATTGTGATGAGGTGGAACCTCAATATTGTTATAATATGCATTTCTTTTATAGGCAGACAGGGGAAAAATAGGGATTCTAGGCACAGGTTGGAACTTTCTAATAAAGATCCAGAAACACAAAAATGGATAAATGGGGTTACTTGGAACTGAAGAGTTTCGGCATGGTAAAGGACATAGCTAGCAAGATAAATTGAAAGCCTATAGAATTGGAGAAAAACTATACTAGCTGTACATCAGAAAAGGGCCTCATATCAAAAATATATTTAGAGCTGAAAAAAGTAAAACCCTCAAACAAATCCTCAAATAAAGAACTCTATTAATAAGTGGGCTAAAGAATTAAAGAGAGACTTCTCCAGAGAAGAAATAAGAATATTACTTTCAACATTGTCATGTGAAACCGTAGCTTCTTTTGTTGCTGATCCTCTTGTATCCCCTTCCTGTGGTTGTCCCCGCGCTATCACTGTATCTCATCTGAGTAACCTGGATACTGTATATACTGGTACTAGAACTAGAGAAGTGAAAGAGAATATCAAAATCAAGAGACAAAGGATAAAAAGACAAACGAATCCAAAAGCAATACTTGCAAAACTATTTGGTATAAACCAACTGAACAACTCATGGGGGGAGAGGGAAAAAGGAAGGGGAAAGTGGAGAGTGAGGGAGGAGGTAACAAGTAGTACAAAAAATGTACCCATGACCTTACATATGAAACTGTAACCCCTCTGTACATCACTTTGACAATAAATAATTATTATTAAAAATAAATTAAAAATCTCAATAAAAAAGAATAGTCAATAGAAACGTGAAGAAATGTTGAGCACATTGTTTGTCTCCAACATATTTCTAGCTCACCTGATACTCCTATATTCTCAACCTCGCCCCATTTACCAACAGTCACAATGCACTGAGCTATTGTTATGTTGCTTCTGTTATAATCTGGGTAGCCTATTTCTGCTTATTTGTAAGATAATGTCATACATGTCATAAACATTTAAAGATAGTAAGATATCTATGCATATTCCAAATAAGAGACTAACATAACATTAATAGAGAACATAAATACTCGTTCAGAGCAATCCAATTGATACACTAGGTGTTTCCCTATATTCATTAGCTTGCTTGTCCTTGAAATAACTTTTTATCCTTTTGTAGACAGACCAATATTTCATGAGAGAACTGGGAATTGAAAGTAGTCCCCTCTTTTCCCAGCAGAGCCTTCTAGCCATGAGGTAATACCAACTCCTTATACACATTGCCTCTTTCACTTGCACATGGAAACAGATCAGTATTTTTGATTGAGTTTGACATTTTGAAATTTAACTACAATAGCTTACTCTATAAACAGGAAATGACTGTAAAACAGATGTTCTTATTTAGAGAAGATGTTACCAAAAGAGCAAATCACTAAATTTGTCCTTGCTGTAATTGTGTCATTTAAACCAACAGGAAAAAGTCAGTCTTAGGACTGAAGAAACCCTGATAGGAAAATTATGCCATCATTCAACATTATAAGATGTCACCTGAAAAAAGAATGTGATTTAAGGTTCAATCCTGTTTCTGTGTGGTATGAATGTCAATTTCCAAATTCCTGGTATGCAATTACTGAGGCTAAAGCTTCCAGTGTGTGTGCAAGTAAAGATTTGTGAGAATTTTAACAAGCTAGGAAAATGTCTGATTCTCACACTCTGGAATCCAATGAGAGTATTTTTAAATTTTGTAGGAAAAATTAAGTTTGTGCATTGATTAACTATAAGTTCTAATAAAACATAACAAATGTTTTGCATGCTTTTTTAGAACTGCTTTTTATTGTTATTATAGAGGTGATTTACAGAGTTGTAATAGGTAGTGAGTACATTTTTGGACAATAGTTTTGTATATATTCTTATTATACAAATCTAGAGAGATAATACTGTAAATTAAAAGTATCAATTCATCATAAATATATGGGTTGAATGAAAACTATGGATGACTACAGTTGTTTTTATGGTGTGTGGAAGGATTGCCTCACTTTTAAATGAAATTTAATGTTGAGACAATAATTATTGATTATCACATAAATGGCCCTACATCTCTGAAGAATATTCCAGAGATTGTATTCATATCATCACAGCCAATGGGTTCATTGCAAACAAATGACCTGACTTGGAACCAGGTAATAAGAACAAGCACATTTAGGAGATGGTAAGTTATCCACCATAAGCTGAATGGAACATACCTTTGTTAGTATAGAAAAATGTACTAAACATTGAGTCTAGTTCTCTGAGGAGAACAGCAAGACTTAATTTCTGTTTATTTAATGACTTAACATTTGCTAATTTTTTTACTTTCCAAAACTAAATTTAAATTTAAAAAATTTGTGCTGCTATTTAATCCAAATTAACTTGTATAATGTTCCTTGTGTAATTAATATAATATTTCAAATATTCTATACTCATTTGTAATCAGATATAAATTATTGAAATACATGATCTTATTTTTTAAAATTTTGGACTGATGTTATGACAATAACCGTTATCTATATCCATTTATAATTTCTGTTAATCAGCTCAAGATGCATAAACTAATGATGCAACTTTTCAGAGACTTTATTTTAGGTATCCCTTTCAGCTCTTGTTATTCATATTATAGAGAGAAGCATTAACATACCAATCGAACCAGCGGAAGTATCGAAGTACAGAATTACACTTAACTAAATAGGAGACAGAGGGTAAAAAGAGATTTACTATATTTTGAGTCTGATAATTTTGAGCTCCATCATCTACTGATATTTTCATCACGAAGAAAGAAAATGTTTCTTTGAAGTGCATGTCAGGAACCTATTTGTTTCAGCTATATTCTGATTTCCTCAAAATACTTGAGTCTCTATTTTACCTTCTCTGAGCCAATGACATTATACTGCTTTTCTCTGATGTATGTCTTCTATTGCCAGTGATTACCAAGTGCCCTAAACACAGTAATGAATATAAAAAGATATCAAAAGACACTCTATATCTAAAAACAAAATAATCAATCATGCATGATTTTTTTTTTTTTTTTTTTTTCCAGTCCTGGGCCTTGGACTCAAGGCCTGAGCAAAATCCCTGGCTGCTTCCCGCTCAAGGCTAGCACTCTGCCACCTGAGCCACAGCGCCCCTTCTGGCCGTTTTCCATATGTGTGGTGCTGGGGAATCGAACCGAGAGCGTCATGTGTCGTAGGCAAGCACTCTTGCCACTAGGCCATATTCCCAGCCCTCATGCATGATTTGTACATAGCCTGCTTATAAGAGCATTCAGGGAATGATGATTTCTGGCTAGGAGGAATGAGTCATTCAGGGTTATGAATTTAGCAATTGGGAGGTAGATGGAGAGAGATAATGAGTTTGAGGTGATAGTTGCATGAATAGCTTGAGAAAAGACTACAGTGAGACCTTGTCTGAAACATGGTGGTCCATGCACATAATCCTAGCTACTCAGAACCTGAGACCTGGAGAACTGCAGGTCTAACTGACAGCAACCTAGGAACAAAAGTCGACAAGATTCCATCTCTGTTTAACCAGAAAAATCTGGGACTGCAGTCATGCCACAATTCACAAGAAAGCCAGACCCTGATCTTGAATTCAAGCCCTGCTGCCAAAAAAGAGAAAGAGATAAAGAGAGATAGAGAAATAAAGGAAGAAATAAAGAAAATAAATGGTGAAATATTTATAAATATTAATGAAATCCAGTAATATAGCTTATAATGCTGATGTCAGAATTTATCAATATAATTATTACCACTTTATTAAAGAACATTTTTATATTCAAGGTTAAAAAGTTATGTCTAGGGGAATATGACCTAGTGGCAAGAGTGCTTGCATTATATACTTGAAGCCCTGGGTTCAATTCCCCAGCACTACATATACAGAAAATGGCTAGAAGTGGCGCTGTGGCTCAAGTGGCAGAGTACTAGCCTTGAACAAAAAGAAGCCAAGGACAGTGCTCAGGCCCCGAGTCCAAGGCCCGGGACGGGCAAAAAACAAAAAAACAAAAACAAAAACAAACAAACAAAAAATAAGTGTTATGTCTATAAAGGTCCATACATATACCCAATAAAGAAAAGCATTACCCAAATGATGACAGGAGAGATGTATCTGAGCTACCATGTAGGATAGATGTGTCTGATTAACAATGTGTAAAATAAGATTTTTAATAATCATTTGCAGGGTTTTAAATTTTTGTAGAATCCTTACCTTCAGGGTCTTCTGGCTGAGACTATTTTGTGAATAAACACAGAATAAAACTTTATTATAAATTAATAAATGATAGTCAAAAGTGTTTGTGAACAGAGATGTCCTACTACATACATGGCAAGTCTGAATCCCTTTGAAACACTTCAAATGACTAACATGATTCAAATCATATTTTACATGATGAATGCTTAATTTGGTTCAAGATTGGTCATGTTTCTGTGAAGTCATTCTTTTACATGAAGCTATGGAAGTTCTAAAACCTACAGAGAGAATTATAACAAGGTTTTATTAAGTAGTGACAAACTGATTCTGACAGAGTTGTACCAATTGAAATTGCAATATATATCTGTTACTTTGGTAATGGCAGAGAAAAGAAACTGAGCGGTTTCAGGAAGAAAATAGCATAATCCTTTTAACTGTTCACATTAAAATTCTTTTTTCTTCTTTTTTGTGTTATTTGTAGCAGTTGAACTCAGGGCCTGGGTACTGTCCCTAATCCTCTTTGTGCTCAAGTTTAGCACTCTACCACTTTAAACCACAGTGCCACTTCCAAGTTTTGAGTGGTTAATTGGAGATAAGAAAGAGTTCACTGGGGACTTTTCTGCATGAGCTGGCTTTAAACAGTGATTCTCAGATCTTAGCATCCTGAATAGCTAAGATTACAGGCATGAGCCATCTGTGCCCAGCTTTAAATTTCTTTTGGTACATTACCCAGAGATTATATAATTCCTCTATTACTGTATACATATTGGGAAAGAAAAAATTGCTTCCTGGTAACATGGGCAAAGTAGCAAGTCTCTAACGACAAGATGTATTAAAAGACATTCAATGAACTTAGAAAGTTCAAGTCATTAAAATCCGGAAGAAAGCGCCCTCTTAATTTTACCTGGCTGCCTCTTCATTTCTTTCTCTTTCTCTCTGCCTCTGTCTCTGTCTCTGTCGCTCTGTCTCTCTCCCCCTCACTCTCTTTTGCATAGGATATTTTGTTTAGTTTAATTTTATAGTCAATGAAATTTTCAGAGGGGTTACATTCACATAGGTAGTGAGTACATTTCTTGTTATACTTGTTACCCTCCCTCATTTTTCTCCCATTTTTCATTTATTTCAAAAGGAAAAATGCTATGGTAAGTTATTTTTCAAATTCATTCACTTCTTTCTTTTCATTGTTTATGTTCATTGGATATGTCATATAATATGTATTCATACATATGAATCATTTGTATCATATATTATATATATATATACTTTTAATTCAGGGCTTGTCCATTATTCCTGTTATATGTGTGTGTATATAGATATGTATATACACATACATATATGTATGTATGTATATATAGATATACAAATTTCCTTATGTGACAGAATATGGATCATATATATGATGTATACATTTGATATACATATATATCACATATATCATCTCTTGCAAGATATTTATTTATTTATTTTGCATAATGCAAACTATATTCTTCTTTACTCCAGATAAATCTTCATAGTCTTCCCTTTTCTTTCTTAGTCAAATCTTGTCAGAGCACAATAATTCTCATAGATAGAGCCATTATAGGAAAGGTGGTGTTTAGCACATATTTACAATGAAGTGTTTAGATTTTATACCATGGAGTTTCCTAATCTGTGAATTAAATATACTATTCTCCCAGATGGGAAGAAGGAATAAATTGTGTTTCCTATGACTTGTTATCAAGTGTCAGGCAGATAAGCATATAAGCCATTTTTCCTTCAAAGATTCAGATTATAAATATAGCTTAGTCAATACAAGAAAAACGTTTTAAATGTTTATCAGCTCTGTATTTGACTCTATGGAAACAAGTAAACAATATCAATAGTAGAATCTCTAACTTAGAAAGGCTTGGATGGTTGGATGGAAAGATTGATTTTTAGGAAGACAAACCTTTAGGTATGCGTACACACATTTTCCAAGTCCTAATTTATCAAATACTGTATAACAAAAATTTAAGTTTAATATCTTGCTTAAAATTTAGTAATAAATGTTTGCCTTCCACCTCTGTTGTAGAATCCACTTTAAGAAGAAAACTGTCATTTTCATCATCATCATCATGGCAACTCAATCTCCACTGCACTCTGTGACGTGCTCAGCTTCAAATTGCTTATTAAGAATGATATGGGATACCACCTAAAGACTATAAATAGTATTATACTAATAAAAAACTGAAAGGTTTTCCAGAAATTCAATAGAAAAGGATTTTTTTCTCTTCCCCAGAAATATGGCCTGTCTTCAGTACCATTTTTAAATCAAACCAAACACCACTTCTAATATTTGCAGAGTCCGATTAAGCTGATTTTCACCAGATTTGGGCTATTAAATAGAAGCATCCAGACTGCAGTCCTCCCTTTACCATTAAAGTTATTCCCACAATCTCCTTTCAATATGCCCTATACTCGATTCTCATAATTTCATTTAAAATGAAAGGACTATAAAACTATCATAGCCCTAAATCTCCTTTGAACACTTCTAGTGGGCTCTCATTCCATTTATTCCTTTTATTTTCCACTTTTGGATGTCTTGTCATAGATTCTGAAATATAGTTGAGAAAAATGAAGAATGCAATACAAATGTGACCAAAGTTTTGCAATTTTTCAGCCGTTAGAACCATGAATTTTCATCCAATAAAAGAGTTGGAAAGGGGCTTCTACTTCCTAGAAGACTACAAGTACATATACCTTTGTCTCCATGTAAAATATGTAAGCAGTGTTCAACATTTCATTTAGTTGATATTTTTAATATTTAAGTAAAAATTAAAATTAACTATTGAGTATTTACAACTTTAACAGCAATAGAATGTCAGATTATTTGGCCAAAAATATGTTGGCATACACACACACACACTCATACACACGCATGCTATATATACATATATATGCATTTAAACATTCCAATTTTTATACATATTTATATATAAACATATACATACATGTTTATATAGGTGTATATATAAACCTATATATATGTGTGGTGTGTGTGTGTGTGTGTGTGTGTGCGTGTGTGTATGGGCATATAGATATACAAATAAAGAGAGAGAGAGCCATTTTCCTAAATCAATATTGATAGTTGTACCTGAACTATACAAACATTTCAGTTTTGACATTTGACAGAAATCAGTAGAGAAGTCTACAATAGAGATGTGTATTGCCCACAAAAATTTGCTAAAACAAACTTTCTGTTTGAAAAAATAACTTTCTCCTAGCATTCTAAAAGAAGATGGTGATTAGTGTGATTTACCTGATAAAGGCAAGCATTTTATTCTCTGCATAGGCAGATATATAATTTTTCAATGATCTCTCTCTGGCTACCCATGCACTCTCTCTCTCTCTCTCTCTCTCTCTCTCTCTCTCTCTCTCTCTCTCTCTCTCTCACTCACATCACCCTGAATGTGATATCCGTGATATCATCTAACACTGTGAATGATACCTTTCCTGGCACTTCAAGCTTGAGTCAGTCATTCACCAAAACAGTGAGCAAAAGCACCTAATGAAAGTCATTGATTCCCCACTCTAAATTTCTCAAATTTTTCTTCCTTTCAAAATTCTAAATGATAATACTTTCCCAAGTTAAATTCTTTGACAATGCCACTACCATATTTCTGAAATATGTTTGGGTAATTATGTTAGGTTGAAATCTATAGGTTTCAATGTTTTTCACCAGTAATTAAGAAATTGAATTTTTATATGTATTTGATTTATCTACATAATCATTTTTTTTAAATTAGAACATTAGTTACACTTTGACTAAGGTCCTAAAATTAATGGACTCTAGAAATGAAGCTTGCTTTGCAACAGCATACATTTTCAGTTTCAACTTACTCTTACTTTATTTGCATTATAGGACAATATGAGGCAATTCCATGGCCTATTAGGTGAAATATCTCCAAGGCAGCCAATGTATGCAGTTTCAATCATGAGTCAGTGAGAAATATCCTGTTATCACATTGTTTAAAAAGATGAGATGAGGGAACATTATTAGAATGAATAAAGGATATAAAGCATTGGTTTTGTGTCACTAATCATTAGCATTTCCCTTGGAATTTTCCCTGGAGGTTGCATTTTCAGGGCTAAGAATTACTGGGTGAATTGGGACTATTGCTCATATTAAATGATAGACTAACTGCTAGTTGTTTTCAACATTTACTCTGTTTCAAAATTACTTGGAACTCTCATTAAAACAAGATTTCTAGGTGTCATTGGCAGAATTCTAAGATGACTCCCAAGATTTCTTGCCCCAGGGAAAACAGATGCTTTCTCCCACTTATCCAAGTACTAATTCAGTTGCTGCTGTGAGGGGATTATTACAGAGTTAATTAAGGTTCTAAGCCAGCTGTTACTATGAGAGGAATATCATCCAGATGTATTTGACCTGATCAATGAGCCTGTTAAATATGGTTCTGGAGGTCAAAGGCAGAGTAAATGAGAAATTAAAAGTGTGAGAAATTCATGGTTTGCTGTGCTCTCTTAAAAAGGAAAGAGACCAAAGAAAAAAGAATGAGGGCAACCTCTTAGGGCTAAGATTATCATTAGATTTACAGCCAGGCAGAACACAAGTCTTCTATATTTACATCTATTAGTAACCAGAATCATTCAACACCAGCAGGAGCTCAGAAGTAGAGTTTTCTCCAGAGGTCTTAGACTCCACCTCATTCCATTAGCTTCAAATCAATCTTGAGCAGCGAGCCCACCCATGCCATTAATGACCTTGACCTACAAGTCAGTAATGTAGCAAATTATTGTCATTTTAATTTTCCGTATTTGGACGATTTGTTACATAGAAATATGATCTAAGACACTGGATCTCATATAGGAGAGCTAACACAACCCCTTAAAATTTGTAGGTATGAAAACATTTTCTAGTCATATTACTCTGTTTGCCCACAATTTGAGAATAGCTGAGGTATTCTATGAAACTGTGGACCTTGTGTGCTGCAGGTTGAGTAATGCTTCTATTACAAATACTTGCCTGGTCCCATTCAATTAGTAACAGAGTCAAGAATGACAAATCACAAATCAATGGTAGAAATTTGCTTCAATTCTTAATCTTCCTATTGGAACAATGGTTATCAGACCAATGCTTCTAGGTTCCATTTCCAATGGTACTTTCATTATTTTTGTCTGTTTACATACAAGATGAGATTGGTTTCAGCATTGACTGAATGTTTTTTCCAGGTGACACATTGTAGATTGTAGTTGTGAAGAGCATAAATAATTATATTATCTTGTTGAAGTAGTTGACCATTTCAACTTCATTTGAATCTCACATTTAAGTTTTAGTATCAAGATATTAAAACACATAATGAAAACTGGAGAGCAACACAATGAGCCCTATTTGTTCATCAACTACATCAATACACTTTAACAATGATAAAACTTACTATCTCCATGCTACTCTCCAAAGTCAACCTGTTCCAGTGAGTATTTCAAAGCTAATTCTCTAAATTATGTTATTTTATCCTTTATCATTAAAATATCTATCACTAGCAGAGTATTAACAAAAATTCACTATGGACTACTTCCCCAGAAGTCCTTGTGATTGTCCTAAGATTTTGAGAAGATTGTATATGCAAGTTTATGTCCAAGAGATGAAAATATATGAAATGCTCTTCACTGTCAACAAGGAATTCAGAATGCATATAAAAAATGATGGAATGAAGCAAAAAGGGAAACATGATTTCTTACTGAAAAGGGAGAAGAACTTAATAAACTGTCCACAACAGATATTCACATCTTTCTGTGATTTCAGAATCACAGAAAATGATGAAGAGGGACGGAGGGAGAAAAAGTGAGGGAGGAGCTAAAAAGTTTGATAATGTACTCATTGCCTTACGTATGAAGCTGTAACCCCTCTGTACATCACATTGACAATATATACATTAATAAAATCTAAAAAAATGATGAGGACACATTTTTTGAGGAAATTAGTAAAGGGACTGTATATCACATCATTGCTACAAACCAAAAAACAGTAGGCATAATGTGGGAAGAAAAGAATCAGCAAGAATCAAGGTTAGGGGCTGGGGATATAGCCTAGTGGCAAGAGTGCCTGCCTCGGATACACGAGGCCCTAGGTTCGATTCCCCAGCACCACATATACAGAAAACGGCCAGAAGCGGCGCTGTGGCTCAAGTGGCGGAGTGCTAGCCTTGAGCGGGAAGAAGCCAGGGACAGTGCTCAGGCCCGGAGTCCAAGGCCCAGGACTGGCCAAAAAAAAAAAAAAAAAAAAAAAAAAAAAGAATCAAGGTTAGTAGTTCACTTTTAAAATCATTCATGAGGCTGAGATATGACGATCAAGGTTGAAAAGTAGATGAGGCAGACAAATTTGATGGACTCTTATTTCTATTTAACCAGAAAAAAGTTGAAGCTGGAAACTATAGTGTAAGTGATATCATACAATTTGTAAATGTAAAAGTAAAGTAAAGTAAGAAACCTTGACTTCAGGCCCTCATACCAGAAATTAATTAGTTAATTTATTTCATTTTAGTGCCAGTTTCACAATAGCTATTGAAGTACTGAATCATATTTATCACCAAAATTTCTGAGTGCGACCTAAAAAAAAAATATCATGCAGGTTAGAAACAAATGTTGAAACTATCCGTTTTGATTACTCTTAACCTAGGTGCTTCCTAAGACTCCACCTCTAGCACAGGAGATTAGAAAAAGTAACATATATTGAGGGTTGTTTGATGTTTTTAGCAATGTATTAGAAAAACGACAGTTCAACTGTAATTTTCTTATTTGATAGTAGAAAAGAAGAGAAGTGTAAACATTTGTGGCCAACAGGAATTTTGCTTCCAGAATCTAAACTATACAAATAAAATTTTCAAATATTTCAAACATAGGGATTCAATTTTGAAATAAAACCAATCTATGACCAGCAATCTCTATATCACCTCTATTGTACAAAATAAGACTTAGAGATAAGAAAATACCCACGTACAGAATAATGAGAACTATAGAATACAGCTGAAACATAAAGACAAAGAAGGGAAAAAACACTTCGGAAGGGATATTTGGTGCCCAAGAAACTGTAATTTCAAACAAAGAAAATAGTTTTCACTATTGAATTATTCTCCCTTAACTTTCTATAAAGCCATGAAGTCATAAAGAACCATGTTCAAGGCTCCCTTCCTCCCATGCACTTGCCTTGCATAGGCTCCATGGAAGTGGGCAGGTAGCAGGAGACTTCTCGTGGAAGGGACCTTGGCTAGGTGCAGGTTGTGTTGGATGTTCTGACCCTTGATCAGGCATCTGTGTGTTCTGATCTCCTGTTCCAACCGTTACTACAGGTCCACCCTGGAGGACAGGCTGCAAAGCAGTCCCTACACATTCATTTGCTTTTAGTTTCATCATGACTGGCTTCCTATGGACACCATTTCTAAATCTGTGGAATTCTGTGGAACCAGGCTTCTGTCTCCTTCCTACTCTTCTCAGGCATGACTTTATATTGGTTTCTTTAGGTTGTGGGATTTTGATTACATTCATGACCTTCTGCCCACCCCTCCTCGCCTCCCACCCCCCCTCCCAGCATCAGCTCCCTCCTGGAGGTTGGGTTTCTTCAGCTCATCCTTCAAAATTTTGGTCTGCCTTTGTTTGTCAGCCCTGGTCAAAGACTGTTAAATTCATCCTGCTTAAGCCAATAATGTCAGCTTCCATACTTAGATATGATATCTCAAATTTGGTAGCTAAGTTACTATAGCCAAACATGAGTTGTCACCCTGTAAAACAAAACTAGAATCTTCAATTGTGGTAGCAAAAATGTTTTCTTATGGATGCATGAAGCCTTTGAAGGAGTGGCTGTAGTCACAGCTGAGCCTGTGCTGGTACCAGTATGGATCTTCTCCTCCAGCTCTGGTCAGGCTGTTCAAGGGCTTGCTCTCATCCAGACAAGAGAGCACACAGTTCTTCAGACTGGATACAGATTTCTCTTTTGTTTCCTAACAGCTTGCTGGAGCTGGTCAGAAAGCATTCATAGCTACCACTATAGTCCTGAAAGGAAGATGATGACAAGAATTAATTGGAAGACATAAACAGGCTGAGGCTAGTCCTTATGGATCCCAGATGCACAAAAGGATTCCTGGCCATGAAGGATGAGGAGAAAGCAAAGTGTCAGTAGCTGTGAGAAGTCATGATTGAGTTCATAACAGAAGAAACAATGTTTTGAGAAGCTGGAATATAGATAAGGAGTTGAGTATCTTTCATGAAATTAATTAATATGATACTGGTTACAAAACTCAGGCAAAAGTATCTCTATTGTTAAGGAAGTTCTGTCCTGTGCCAAGGAGCCCAAGTGTTTCTCCTACTCCTTCCTTTAGTGTTTTCAGGGTGCCTGTTTTGATTTCAAGGTCTTTAATCCATTTGGAATTTATTTTGGTGCAGGGTGATATATAAGGATCTAGTTTTAGTTTGTTGCACGTGTTGAGCCAGTTTTGCCAGCACCACTTGTTAAAGAGGCTATCTTTCTTCCATACTATTGTTTTAGCTCCTTTATCAAAGATTAAGTAGGCGTAGATCTGTGGGTTCAATTCTGGGTCTTCAATTCTGTTCCAT
Source organism: Perognathus longimembris pacificus (assembly GCF_023159225.1). Taxonomy (NCBI): domain Eukaryota; kingdom Metazoa; phylum Chordata; class Mammalia; order Rodentia; family Heteromyidae; genus Perognathus; species Perognathus longimembris. The sequence goes on along the minus strand of NC_063181.1, from coordinate 19,961,072 downwards.
TGGTCTTCAGGCCTGTTCCGGTGCCAATAACAAACTGTTTTTATTACTATAGCTTTATAATACAGCTTGAAGTTGGGTATTGTAATTCCTCCAGCACTGTTCTTTCTGCTTAGGAGTGTTTTTTGCTATTCTAGGTCTTTTATTGTGAAATGAACTCCATGTTATGGAAACAATTGATAAATCACAGTTGTAACTACTTTCAACGCCCTGTGTGTATGTGTAGTTTCTATTATTGATGATGTTCTTGTATCACCTTCCTATGGTTGTACCTACACTATCTCTGTAATCTTATCTGAGTATATTGGAAACCGTGTTTAATGGTATTGGAAGTAGGAAATTCAAAGGGGATACCAAATTTGAGAGACACAGGGTAAAAGAAGAGAAATAACTACAAAAGCAATACTTGCAAAACTGTTTGGTGTAAGTGAACTGAACACCTGGGGGGGGGTAGGGAAAGGGGGGGAGGGCGGGGGACATGAGGGACAAGGTAACAAACAGTACAAGAAATGTATCCAATGCCCAACGTATGAAACTGTAACCTCTCTGTACATCAGTTTGATAATAAAAATTTGAGAAAAAAAATCATTTGGCTATAGGTGTGTAGGTTCACTTCTATTGATCTATTATTCCATTGATCTATGGATGTCAGGTGGCATAATACTTCCTGCCATTCTTTTTGCTCAATTGCTTTGCCTATTTGGGAGTTCTTCGGGTTGTGCATACATTTTAGAACTATTTTTGTGGGGCTTTTTCTTCTAGTCTTGCGAAGACTCCTATTGGGTAACAAACTGCACAAGAAATGTACCCAAGGCCTAATGTATGAAACTGTAATCTCTCTGTACATCACTTTGACAATAAATAAGAATAAAATTTAAAAAAAAAAGTATCTCTAAAATGACCATAGAAGTTGATAAAGAAGTGATATTCTTCCTGTTGGCCAAACCAGGCAAGGCAAAGGAGATGAATATTCAGAAGAGTTATTGACAAACTGCACAAATGAAGTCCATTTTAGCCTCCTGTTCCCAGATAAGGGGCAATAACTTGTATATTCACAGAGACTTCATATGCATCACTGATAACTTCATATTTCCCTTTGGTAGACTGGCATTTGCATTGTTCCTTCTCCATTATGTATTCATTTTGTCAGGGGCAGGATTTAGGTAAACATTTTTTTTTTTAATTTCAAAAAGCCATATATAAGATGTCAGTTTTGACTAGATAAAATTTGAAGCTGTCTCCCTTGAGGGTGATCAATGTTAAGGTCCAAAAATGAAAGCGGTTTGATGAAGAGAAGAGAAGGTTATGACAAAGACAGTTGAGTATTTACCTTCCCCAACATTTGAAAACCTTGTTTCTCATGTTCTTTAGGAATTCCAGTCACAGGATTATATGTGTAATTGGTAAGTACCACTTTTAGTGGCAGATAAAAATAGTTTAAAATTCAGTTTAATTTACTATAAAAGTATATTAAATACAATATTGCCATATGCATAGACTCAAGCTTTTAATCCTGCCTACTTGAGAGGCAGAGATAAGGAAGACTCCACATGCAAAAAAAATTACCAAGAGGAGGGAAGATGGTACCATCACAATATGGAGGCACCCCAACTCGCTCCAACCGAATAGTGAGCTGGGAACTGCAATGCCCAATGCCCCATCAAGCGACCAGCAAACCCAACAACCAGAACAAACAGAGAAACATAGCAAATGAAAAAGAACAAAGAAAGAAATGCCTATAACATGCACAGAGCCGGAAAATCTCTGGGGTAACTCCCTGCAGACCCTGGCCTGAACAGGGCCAGTCTGGGAAAGCAGCCACAGCACTGGTAAACAGAACAACAGGACATCAGTGACCAGAGAAGCAACAGCCCAAAAGTCCTGCCACGAGTGCAGAGTCCAGCCCCAGACTGTGCTCAGACCGACCAAGACAGACGGCAGCACAGGACCCGAAGTGCACAACCAAATGGCTGAGAGCAGACAACAACAGCAGAGGAACTGAACTGGGTGGCACAGATGGGGAGAGCCAGGACCGCCATCACCAAACAATCCGTCACCACACCCCAGCCAGGAAAAGCCCACAGCAGCGCGGGACACACACACACAATCCAGGACCAGTAAGTTCCCCATTGCCACCCTCCCTCAAAGGAAGATCAGCTCTAGCAGAGACCCAAAACCTAATGTAGAGCTCATTACAGGGGGACAAAGAAACTAGAGCTCCCTCCCTCCCCCCACCCACCCCAAGGGAAAAAAGAGCCCCATATCTGCCAACTCTAGGACCCTACAGCTCCTGGTAGGACACTGGAGTTAGCAGCGGGTGGAGCAGTGCACAACAAGGTGACCAGGACACACTTTAGATCAGTGTCCCCCAAAGCCCCAGCTGGGGAACCTGAATCTGCCCGCACCAGCCCCACCCCACACACAGCAGGGACCTGGGGACTGGTTGGCATTTGAATGCCACCTGAGGTGCCCTGGTCTGCACAGACTTTTTGAACAACATTCACAGGCTTGCTGGTGTGCAATACCAGCCCAGCAGGGACACCTGGGCCAGAGCACACGCCCCCCTCACAGCAGAGGCACAGAGAGCCTGTGGGCACCAACCCACACCCAGACACTGGAACCTGCTGGGGACCATGCATACCACCCCCACAGTAGATTCTGGAGAGGGCACAGCATCCTCCAACAATCCGGGGCAGCACGCCCCCAAAAGAAGCACAAGAGTGCACAGGCACGCGCCCCACAGAGGGCCAAAATGGGTCAGTGTAGAGGATCTGGCACCCAACCCCCTGCGTGAGCACACAAGTAGGCAAGCTGCCCCCTCAGCAGCAATGCCTGCTCTGATAGGTGTACTTCGCATAGGTGGCCAGGGCCCCCCCAGCGGCAATGCTCACTCTAACAGACACACTCCACACAGGTGGGTGGGCCACCCCTCAACAGCAGCACCTGCTCTGGCAGGAACAATCTGCACAGGTGAGCAAGCCACCCCTCAGTGGCAATTCTCAATCTGAGAGGTGAGCTCTCTTGACCCACAACAACTAGAGGGGAAAGAATCAAAGAAGAGAAAAGTCCCCACACCACACTGAATTTGCTACCTGCAAACCCCCAACAGGGGCCCACAAGGGTCAGCACAACACAGGGGCAGGGCACAGTCCTGCAGAGAATGACACAGAACCTACCCACCCCTAAATGTGGTAAGGGTGACCACCTCGGCAACAACCGAGGCAGTCACGTTCACCCATAGGGCAGTAAGATTCAACAGCCAAACTCAAACCCAGAGCCAAGACACAAACAAGTCCCCCTGACGGACCAGAGGGAACTAGCACAAAGCCAAGCCAAGGTCGCCACCTACAGGTGCAGATCTCCAGATGTGTAAATCACAAAGAAATATAAATTTCATGAAAGGTCAAGACAACTTGCCAGCTCCAAAAAGTAGTACGACCGAGGAGGAGATGGAGAATAAAAAAACAACTGAGACTAAGATAGAAGAAATGATCGAAAGCCTCAGGACCAAATGCAGAAAACAGTTCCAGGAGTTTAGAATGGAAGTCTTGAAGGACCTTCAGGAAGTCAATAAAGAAATGGAAGCAAAAACCGATACAGTCTACTCCTCTGTTAAAGAAGACCTTAACATCCTGAGAAACGAAAAGCATGAAAAAATAGATTCAAAACATAGGTCATTAAAAGAAGAAGTTACCACAATGAGAGCTGATCTGGCAACTATACACATCTCACTCGCCGCAATTCAAACCACACTCGAAGCCACATCACAAAGCATTGATCACATTGAATATCGAATCTCTCTTTTGGACAATGATGCAGCTGATAAAGACCAGAAGATTACCATACTCCAAGAAACTGTCAAACTCCAGGGCAGACTAATCCAGGAGATAGTGGACAGAAAGAAGAGATATAATCGGCATATAATCGGACTAGATGAAGGAGAGGGGTATCAGAGCAGAGGCATACAACACATATTCAATAGAGTTATTACAGAAAGCTTCCCCAATCTCACAAGGGATAACCTCACCCAAATAACAGAAGCTTATAGGACACCTGGCAGACCAGACCCTAGAAAATCCTCCCCTAGGCACATAATTATCAAGACCTCAGATATCAAAAATAAAGTGCAAATTTTGAATGCAGCCAAAATGAAGAAAGAGCTATATTACAATGGAAAAAAGATCAGTATCATGGCAGACCTCTCCACACAAACTTACAATGCACAAAGCGACTGGAAGAACACAATCCAAGTCCTCCAGGCTATGAACTGCCAACGCAGAATTAGATACTCAGCAAAATTAAAATTCACCTTTGAGGGAAAAACCAGATCTTTCCATAGCAAAGAGGAACTAAAGGATTATGTGAATAAAAAAACCAAACAGCCTTACAGTGAATTCTAAGAGGGGAGCCCCACCCAACAGAAATTGTACAGGAGCCCCAGACAGGAACAGAAAGAAACTACAATAGCCAGAGCCCAACAAGAAGAGCAGCTCAATAAAGACAAGAAAGAAGGGAGAGAAAAAAATGGCCTAACAGGAAAACAGAAAGGAAAAAAACACACTTATCCATGCTCTCTTTGAATATAAATGGTATAAACTCTCCCATAAAGAGGAGCAGTCTGACAGAGTGGACCCATAAACAAAAAGTTCCTATCTGTTGACTTCAAGAGACCAATTTTACAGCAAGGGACAAAAACAGGCTCCGAATGAAATGATGAAGCAAGATCTTCCAAGCAAACGCACCTACCAAAATGGCAGGGGTAGCCATCCTGATTTCAGACAAGCTGGACTTCTCATTAAAATCAGCTCAAAAAGATAAAGAAGGGTACTACATTTTAATACATGGAATAATCCAGAATCAAGACATCACAGTGATAAATTTATACTCACTGACCGAAAGAGGCCCTAAATATGTCAAACAAATTCTCACAGAACTACAGAATAAGATAGACCCAAACACAATCATAGTGAGAGACTTTAATACTCCACTTTCTCCAAGAGAAAGATCCGAAGACCTAAGTAACACCATATCCCAAATGGATCTGACAGATCTGTACAGAGTTATTCACCCTACAGAGACCCAATACACATTCTTCTCAGCAGCCCATGGAACATACTCCAAAATAGATCATGTCATAGTTCACACAAAGAACCTCAGCAAATACAAGAGTATTGATGTTATCCTATGTATTATATCTGATCACAGTGGAATCAAGGTACCCCTCAATAACAAAGGATACCACAGAGGCTGCACAAATACTTGGAGGCTAAACCCCTCACGGTTATCTAACACTTGGGTCACATAGCAAATTAAGGATGAAATTATTGAATTCATAAGCCACAATGACAATGAAAATACATCACAAAGAAACCTATGGGATACAGCTAAGGCAGTGCTGAAGGGCAAGACCATTGCCCTCAGCACACACATTAAAAGAATGGAGTCAGAGCAGGTGAATATCCTCACATTAAAACTAAAACATTTGGAGAAACAAGAAATGATCAAACCTAAAATGACTAGGAGGAGAGAGATCACAAAGATTAAAGAAGAGATAAATCTGACTGAAAATAGAAAGACCATTCAACAAACAAATAAAACTAAAAGCTGGTTCTTTGAGAAAATAAATAAAATTGACAGACCCCTCACAAGACTTACAAAAAAAAGAAGACACTCATGTCCATAAGATCAGGGACTCCACCGGAAAAATTACAACAAATACAGATGATATTCAAACAATCATAAGGAACTATTTCCAGAACCTCTACTCACTAAAGAACAATAATTTTACAGAAATGGATGAATTCTTAGAGAAGTATTAACTGCCCAAACTGAATCAAGAAGAAATAAATCAACTGAATAAACCAATAACTTACAGCAAGATACAGGAGGTAATCAAGAGCCTCCCAACAAAGAAAAGCCCAGGTCTGGATGGATTCAACAATGAATTCTATAAAACCTTTAGTGAGGAGCTAATACCAATACTCCTCAAACTCTTCCATGAAATAGAAACAGAGGGAGAAATCCCAAACTCATTCTATGAAGCTAATATTATACTCATCCCCAAACCAGGCAAAGTCCCAACAAAAAAAGAGAACTACAGAACAATATCACTAATGAACACAGACTCAAAGCTCCTCAACAAAATATTAGCTAACAGGATCCAGAAACTGATCAAGAAAATTATACCTCATGATAAAGTAGGCTTCATCCCACAGACACAATGATGGTTCAACATCTGTAAATCGATAAATGTAATTCACCACATAAACAGAGCTAAGACCAAGAATCACATCATCATCTCAGTCAATGCCCAAAAAGCCTTTGACAAAATACAACATCCATACATGTTAAAAAGCCGTGAAGAGAAGAATGGAACATTCTTTAAAACAATAAAAGCCATATACAACAGACCAACTGCTAATATGATATTAAATGGGGAGAAACTAAAACCATTCCACCTAAACTCAGGAACAAGACAAGGATGACCACTCTCCCCACTTCTTTTCAACATAGTGCTGGAATCCCTAGCCATAGCAATAAGGCAAAAGGGTGGCATCAAAGGGATCTACATTGGCAAAGAAGAAATCAAACTATCCCTATTCGCAGATGACATGATCTTATATCTGAAGGACCCAAAAAACTCAGTCCCCAAACTCCTAGAACTAATAAACCATTTTGGCAAAGTAGCAGGATACAAAATCAACCCACAAAAGTCAGCAGCTTTTCTGTACACCAGCAATGTACAAGCAGAAAAGGAAATTATGGAAATAATACCATTTACAATAGCTAAAAAAAGAATAAATTACCTAGGGAACAACCTAACTAAAGACGTGAATGACCTATTTAATAAGAACTATAAAAATCTAAAAAGGGAATTCAAAGAGGACACAGGAGATGGATAGACCTCCCATGCTCATGGGTAGGAAGAATCAATACAGTGAAAATGGCCATATTGCCCAAATTGTTATACAAATTCAATGCAATCCCCATCAAGATCCCAGCTACATTCTTCACTGAAATAGAGAAAACAACCCATAAATTCATATGGAACAGCAAAAGACCTAGAATAGCCAAAGCAATTCTAGGCAAAAAAAAAGCAATGCAGGAAGTATCACAATACCAGACTTCAAGCTCTATTATAGAGCCATCATAACAAAAACAGCTTGATATTGGTATAAAAACAGACCTGAAGACCAAAGGAATAGAATAGAACACCCAGAAATAAAGCCAAATTCTTACAATCAGCTGATGTTCGACAAAGGAGCTAAAGACATACAATGGAAGAAACATAGCCTCTTCCACTACTGGTGCTGGGAGAACTGGGCAGCCATATGCAGAAAACTCAAAGTAGACCCAAGCCTATCACCACGCACCAAGATCAACTCAAAATGGATCAAAGTCCTCAACAGCAGACTTGAATCTTTGAAACTATTGAAGGACAGAGTAGGAAAGACACTAGAACTTATAGGCACAAGAAGGAACTTCCTGAATAGAGTCCCAGGGGCACAACAGAAAGGGGAGAGTCTCGACAAATGGGACTACCACAAAATAAAAACTTTCTGCACACCTAAAGACATAGCCACCAAACTAGAAAGACAGCCTACCATATGGGAAAGGATCTTTATCAGCAAATCAACAGACAAAGGCCTAATATCTGTCATCTACATAGAACTCAAAAAACTAACCCCCTCCACGCCCAGTAAACCAATTATCAAATGGGCAAAGGAGCTAAAGAGAGACTTCACAGGAGAAGAGGTAAAATGGCAAAGAAACATATGAGGAAATGTTCAACATCCCTGGCAGTAAAGAAAATGCAAATAAAAACAACCCTGAGATACCACCTCACTCCAGTTAGAATGGCCGATACTCAGAACTCAGGCAACAACAAATGCTTAAGGGGGTGCGGGGAAAGAGGAACCCTTCTCCATTGTTGGTGGGAGTGCAAATTAGTACAACCACTTTGGAGAACAGTATGGAGATTCCTCTAAAAGCTCAACATAGACCTACCCTATGATCCAGCCATACCCCTCTTAGGCATCTATCCTGAACAACAGGTCTCAGGATAGCAAAACGACATCTGCACATCCATGTTTATCACTGCACAATTCACAATAGCCAAAATAAGGAAACAACCCAGGTGCCCAGATGCCTAGATGCCCAGATGAACGGATCAAAAAAATGTGGTACCTATACACAATGGAATGCTACATAGCGATTAGAAATGATAAAATATTGGTATTCGCAGGGAAATGGTAATAACTTGAATAAATAATGTTGAGTGAGACAAGCCTAGAACACAGAAAACAAAGGGGCATGATCTCTTTGATATATGACTGTTAGGGTGGCGGGGGGTGAACGCTAGAGACCAAGTCTGCGAAACAAAATCTTCTTGTCAAATGGTATTTCCCACAGGTGTAGGTCAGCGACCTTACATTGTGTAACTAAAACCAAACAACTACTCAACATTTAAAGGTCAAAAATAGACCTCTCAGTGGATCACAGTAGCTCAAAAGCTATATATGTATGATCATATAATACAAGGTTAAGCAAACTCTATTGTTGACATTATATTTATAGTTCTAGGTGCATTTCCTTTGGCGTATGCCACGTGGCTACTGTATATGTTTTTGGTACACTGGGTATTGTATATATGCCTACCTGATCTAGGGAAGGGAAAGAAAAACGAGGATGTAAGATATCACAAGAAATGTACTCACTGCCCTATTATGTAACGGTACCCCTCTTGCACAACACCTTGTCAACAAAATTTAATTAATAATTTAAAAAAATTACCAAGACTTCGTCTCAAACATAGATGGGAAGAGTGATACATACATGTTATTCTAAGATGTTAGAGAAGGACACGTGTTAAGAAAAGCATCACACACATGTCATCCCAAGGACAAAGAAAAGCACAAATAGGAGGAACACTCTCCAGGCTAGCTAGAGCATAAAGTAAGAACCTAAGTCAAAAGTGATGCCATCGGAAGCAGGACTGACATAGTGACTCAAGTGGTAGAGTATCCACTTATCATGGTCAGGGCCATGAGCTCAAGTCTGCGTGCTACTCAAAATTTTAAAAAGGAATAAAAATAAATTAATCTCCTTGTAGTCATTGATCCAGTTCCTCCAGGTTGGTTGGCTGGTGGTAACACTCAGTATAAGAGAATAGAACAGTCTTAGATAGATCTAGCATCTCCAAGTCAGCTCAGTTTGTTATTGTTTTGTTTTGTTTATTTTTTGTACATGCATATGGGTCCTTGGGTTGAGATACTGTCTTGCCATGTTGAGCAGCCTGATTTGGAATATATGATGCTCCTGCCTTTATAGGGCTGCGATTACAGAAATGTGCTACCAGGCCAGTCTCAGCACAAGTGTTTGACCAGACATTTGAAAAGAATGACTCCTTTACATCATCCAACTACCACCCTCACCCACAATCCACTGATGATTTGAACTTGCCCCACACAATAAGGGGGGGGCCTCATTTATGTCACTGCAATTACTCAATATTGTGTAATTATTTCGTATTACAACTTCGGCCATGTCAACTACGGAATAATTCCATAAACCAAAATTTAACATGCTGTTTTTGTAAAACAACTTAGCAAAAAGAATCTTCCAATTGTCATATACAGTCTTTTGGGGGAAAAAAAGGATTTTACTCTAACGAATTGCAATTTCCTATATACCTAAAATGCATATATATATATTCTTCAAACTAAAAATGCTACTGCCTTTCATGTGATGTGACCTGAGTTGAGACTTCTACCAGCCTCCTTGTGAGCTGTCTACATTAATGTATTTACCTTAGGGCAATACTCCTATAACTGCTTTTTTGGAATCCAAAGATGTATTTCTAGTTTTGTTGCTTTGAAAATTATAACTTGTATTAAGTTATTTCAATTCCACAAGTTTTCAGGAATCAAAAAGAAATAGCTTATAACAATCATTATATCTAAGTGATGAACACCGAAATAAAAACAGAATGTGGAATAATTTATTTGATATGTATATTAAAGCTAGGATTAAAGTAAGTATGATAAGCCTCATTTTACTATAATAAATAAAATCCTAGAAATTTAGTATGTGAATTTCTCTGATGATTCCTTACTGCTATGTGCCCAAAAATCTATTCATTTTAACATAGTATGACAAATTACTTTTTTTCATTTTATTAGTGCAGTATAGGAAAGTTTATTGTAATTTTCTGTATTCTTTAGTAACTCACATATTTTCTTATATATGCTCCAGTTTTTAAAGTTTATTTGTTAATTACTTCTAAGATACATTTTCTTTATTTACAGATTCATTAATTTATTATTATTAAATCATGTTTTATCATCTTTAAGTAGTTGTTCAAGGTATTTCAATTCAAGATATCAATTCATGCCTACAGTACATCTTGTTTATTTTTTTTTTATTTTTATTTTTTTGGCCAGTCCTGGGCCTTGGACTCAGGGCCTGAGCACTCTCCCTGGCTTCTTCCCGCTCAAGGCTAGCACTCTGCCACTTGAGCCACAGCGCCGCTTCTGGCCGTTTTCCCTACAGTACATCTTGATCAATGCCATCTTTTTCAACATTTTCCCTCATCTCTCCCTAAAATACATTCTTCATTTTATTTACACATGAATTCATTCATTCAGTTTTCTTTGGGGCATAACCTTCACTTTCCTTACCATTCATAACTATACTTACTTGTAATTTACCTATAATTTACCTTTTCTGGTGTTTACTTTCACATGTAATTTTTATTAAGTGGCATATTCTTTCTCTTCTACCAGGTACTTGGAGGAAGAGAGGAATACATTTTGTTAGTTTCTAACTCTTTTTTTGTAGCCTTTTCAGGAAACTTGATAAAATAAGGCAAAACACTTCACATGATATACCAATTATGCAAATGTCTACAAAAGTAAGCTGATTTAGTTATAGTGTTTTCAACAAAATGTACTTTCATTCAATGACTTGTTTGTCCCACTGTGATTACTTACTTATCACTAGTTACTGATTTTGTCATGTAAATCCTTAGGTAGTAACCAAGAAAGGTGAATTTGAAAAGGTTCTTCTATGCCTTCTAAACATCCTCTTTGTATTCCCAAGCATACTTTTTCCCAAGGATGCCACATATATAACTTTTACCTCCAGCTATTTCCTCACATTGTCCGGGTATGCCTCTTGAATAATGTCATGCACTTTTCAGTTTCTAAATCCAATTCTGTTTCTACTCCCTTCACTTAAATTAACTTTTTCTTTTCTGAGTTTAACCGGAGAATCAGTAACTTCACAGTGATATTTAGTTTATTATTTAGTGTTATAAACACTGTATTGCTGAATTTAAGCCATAGGTACATGAAAGCCCCTAAAAATATTCATGACTCAGGGAATAAGGGGTTTTGTTTTAAAGCTTAAAATAAAATCTGCATCATTATCCATGTAATTGTTTATCCAAAATAGAAAAAAAAACCACTCAAATCTGATCCCCTTTTAAAAGTCTGTGTGTCAGCTTAGGGACTTGCATATAAAAACATTCCTGCTAAAAGTTCTTAATGATTTTCCATGTCAATACAACATATATTTGTTCAATTTTTTTAATTTAAAGTAATAGCAGAAAATAATATTTCTAGCTTCACCCTATGGCATGGTGCCACAGCATGAGTTTAGTCCCAAATAGCCATATGGCAATGGTGGCACCATCTGCTTATTCTGATATCCCTTTCCTGGCAAGCCTAGGGTCCATATGCGGTTTCTGTGTCTCTCATCTGTGAACATCATAAGAAAAGGCAAAATCAATATCCGTACTTTTCCCTGGGAACAACTTTTTCTAATTATCCTGAACATGAAGATCATTTTCTTTTCTCTTTACCTTCTTCTTCTCATTTGCTCACACCTGCCTTCCTCTAATAGAAGCAGGGACAGTTTGATTGCAGGGAAATGTGAAAGCTGTCAGGGCAGGCTGTCGAGTTTGAGGCATCATAATCACCTCCGAGGACTGAGGGTCTGTGCCTTGTGGATGTGCAACTTCATCACTCAGGAGATAAAATGATGCAGCCTTTTGCACACTGACAGGATAGCAATTTGGTGTCAGTGTGGAGAGCCACATATTAAGACAATAAGGCAACATAGAATAGAAGAAAGGCCTCTTTTCTTTACAGTGACAACCACGTTTCAGCAGGCCACGAATATTTGCTAAGGCCAATTTAGAATAATTTTAGGTAACGATGTCAGTGTCTTGTATGACACATTCCTACACTCTCGTGCAAATATGGCAGAAGCCCATTTTCTAGTACTATATAGAGATTTCTTCTCCAATTTAAATCATTATCATTACATTATTGAAATATTTAAATGCATAACATACACATATGCATAGTGTTGTCTTTATATTCAATTTGAATTCAATTCAGAATTTCTTTCAGCTTTTTCTGTTTGCCAGGCCTGCAAGTTGAACTCAGGGTCTAGACACTGGAGATGGCTTTGACCTTTTGTGCACAAGGCTAGAAGATTTCCATTTGAACCAAGCTCCGGTTCTAGCTTTTTAGTGGATAATTGGAGATGTTTCATGGTTTTTCCTGCAAAGGATGACTTCAAATAATAGTCCTCAAACCTCAGCCTCCTGAATGATTACAATTACTTGTATGAGCTACCATTGACAGATTTAGTGTGCAGTTGTTGTTTTTTTAATTTAAAAACTATACCTTTTACATATATTAGTATAGATAAAAAAAAGTCACTATCATGTGGAAAATACTTAAGAGAACAAATACATAGTCAGGAGAATAATGATGTACATAATGAAGAAATAATTGAGCCATAAACTTTTTTTTGATAGGGCCATGTTAGGCAGAGTTAATGTTATAACAAGTGTGGCTGTGACTGATAAGGCATTCACAAAGAAAATGTTTCTAGAAAATTAGACAAATATTGTACCTTACAGAATTGTTTCCACGCCCCATCTAAACAGTCACTATATAAACTCTCATATAAACAATAATATAGGTAGTTTCATATAAAGTCACTATATTTTGAGAAATTTAACACAAATTCTTCAGCAAATGTCCTGTAGGATTTTAATAATTTCTACCTTTAAAAAAATAGAGCTGTGCACCAGTGGTTCACACTTGTAATCCTAGCTACTCAAGAGGCTGAGATCTGAGGATTGCAGGTCAAGGCCAGCCAAGGTAGGAAAGTCCATGTGACTTTTATGTTCAATTAACCACCAGAAATCTAGAAGTGATTCTGTGGTTTAGAGTGGTAGAGAGATGCTTTAAGCCAAAAAGAGGTCAGGGAGAGCTCCCAGGCTCCAAGTTCAAGCCCTAAGACTGACCATTAAAAAAAAGACACTTACAGAATGGCAGTTTCCTATGGGAAACAGATTCTAGATGTGAATGCTTCAAATTTCTGGAAATATGAACATGTAATTCCATATGTTAAAATGTGTTGCTAAGTAGTATTGGCAATAGCCAAGTTATAGACTCAGCCAAAGTCCTCTTAAAAGATGAATGGATAAAGAAATATGCTATATTCATATATGTGAATATTGCTTGAACTTAAAGGAAAATAATACTATGTTATTTGCAACAAAGAAACATGAATGAGACTAGAAATTACCATGATCAGTGAAATATGCCCAACCTAAAAAAACAGAAAACACACTCTTCATCACATGTATAAACTCAATCAAAAATACATAAATATAAGAGAAGTAAGTAAGACAGGGACAAAAAGGAGGAGAAAATAATGGAAGGACAGCCTATGAACACATGAAAAGGTCAACGTTAACAAAAATTCACAAGAATGTTTAAAGATCCGTAACTGGAGAAGGGGAAATGTGAAATAATAATAGAGGTAATCATAATAACATTATTTAAAATATGAATAACATATTATTAATCTCAATGAAGACTACTGAGATGCAAATGAGTGAGTAAGAAGTAGAAAGGTACAAGTTAAAAAAAATCTGAATTTTTCTTTTGTATTATCCCAAAAAAAGTCAAATACGTGCCTTAGGATAAAAAAAGAAATTAATAGAATTTCATATTGTGTTTAAAAATACTAAAGATATTAATTGATCTTTCATAGCTTGCCCTAAAAGAACTATTTAAAGCTTATAATAAATGTGAATTTTATTATTGTATTTGATTTTATTCTGGGCTTTTCTACATCCAATACTTTCATAAATCATTATGTAAAAAAAAAAAATATACCAGCAGGGCTAAATTCCAGAAAGCACTGAGGTTACATGATAAGAGAGTCTCTAGGTTTGTAGCTTCACTAAGAAACTCTTGATGTGTAGGTTTTATACACGGGTTGATTCTAAATTCCTATATAAAATTATTTACTCAATCTCCTTCAGTAAAAAGTGAATATGTTTCTAACAATATTTAGCATAGGAAAAGCAAACATTAAAAATTAGAAAAATGACTATTATAATAAAGACAGTGTCACAAACTAATGTGTTTGGAAATAAGAAGCTTAGCAAAGAATGTCCACCCCTACAACCTCAGATCCCAGGAAGTCTAGTGGGGTCGGGATGTACATTCTTCCTTTGATCTTGGCACTACACTGATTTATAGTGTACAGTAGTGGCACAGCACAAACCCCTTAATCTCATCACAGTGATAAAGAACAATTTGCTGTGAGCTAAACCAAAATAAGAGCTCAACAGCACATATGCCAGACTCCCTGAAAAACCAACTCATGGGGAATCTTAAGACTGGACTGCTGATCCACACCAACTAAACCATAAGACATAGAAAGGCCACAGGTTCACAGCAAAAGATCCTTCTTTTTACTTCATGTGATTGCTACCTCCATCAATTCTCTGAGTCCCAGTTTTCCTCTGAGAAAGTAAGATGTGGCTTGTCTGAAGTTATAATGCAATCCTGGAATGCAGGCTTTGTTCTTTGATTAATGATATAGCAAAGTGTAGGCAACTGAGCATCACCTAAGAATGAAAATCTCTGCTCATCTTTGGATCCTGACTTACTCTTGTTATACTGGCTTAGCTCAATGACCCAAGATTTACAACACCTATCTGTCCAAGTCGGCTCCTTACTGAGAAAAGTGGATGGATTGCTTTTATTCACACAACAACCATGCTTTTACCAGCCAAACCACTAAAAGAACATTTGCCTCAGTTGAAGAATACTGATCCAGGCAGCCACTTTTCTCGGGAAGGAACTATGACCAATAGTCATTTCAGGAGGTTAATAACTGCAGGTTAAATTTAGGCTGCATTATAAAGAGTTGATTCTCCCAGCACAAATTTGTATCAAATAATTTTCTTGTTTTTCTTAACACTGTAATCAACCAACGTGGCCATGTTTTAGAAACTAGAACAGCAACAGCCCTACTAGAAACTACATACAAAAAATTAACTTATCTTACTTATTCCATCTCTTAATCTGTATATCCTTGGCAAAACTTCCCTCTACTACTTTTTTCAACTGCTACTAGAAATGAGAATTTCCTTCTCCATTTAATTACTAATAAATTCTACTCAGCCCAGTGAGGGACTAATTATGATCTGTATATTTAAAAAAATATGTATGTGACTCTACTTAATTCTGTTCAGATTCAATGAAGCCAGTGCAATTCATTGGATATTTTAAATGGATATATTCATGGCTTATATTAAGATCAATACATATGAGATAAACAAAAAAATTTAAAAAATAAAATCAATTTTAAATCAAGAAAAACAAGGAAGATCAACATTCCATAGAAAAGTTCCCTTACCTATACATGTGTTTCCCTTCTTCTATACCAAAGTTCACATCAAGTTTTTATATACACACATCCTGAGTTATTCACTGAAATGAAAACAAACACACTTTCAGATAAAATCTAAAAACTTCAGCGTATAGGTCATTAATATAGTACAATCATCACTATAATATATGGGGTTTACCTGTCATCTTACTGGTTACCACCTTTTCATACCACAACTCCATGAGATAGCATAGAAAGGATTTGCCTATATTTTGTTTGAATTCTTTTGTTCATTGAACTCTTTGTTCATGTTCCTTTGCATATCAACCCCTTACTTATCACTTTGAAGCAACGTCTACATTTTATTTCAGTCCAATAGGGCATGGGTCCAATTTGTGGCTCCTGGTACTACAAATTAGACACATCTATTCAGTACTATAGTGCTAGGCAGGTACTCTACCACTTAAAAGCTATGCATTGAGATATTTGATTATGGTTATTTTTGAAACATGTTCTTGCATTGTTGACAAGGGTGGCATGGGTCATGATCCTCTCATTTATATTTCCTGCTAGAATGAAGGTGATAGGCGCACTCCATGAGGCCCAGCAACTGGCTAAAATACAAAGTATGGTGAACTTTGCCTTGGCTGTCATTGAATAAGGACTGCACAGTCTCTGCTTCCTGAGTAGCTCAAACTGCAGGCATGGGACACTGGCACCTGGGTTTTTGTTTTTCTCTTTAACATGATTTTTATGGGAAAAATAATGTTAAGGAAGCCAGAATTGTCCATTTGATCTATCTATCTATCTATCTATCTATCTATCTATCTATCTATCTATCTATCTATCTATCTATCTATCTGTCTGTCTGTCTGTCTGTCTGTCTGTCTGTCTGTCTATCTCCCATTGTGATTTACTGTCTCATGTTAAAAAATTGTGGCTTTTATTTTTTGGGGGTTGAGCCGGAGCACAATAAAGTCTAGCACTGAAAGTGTCTATAGCCTGGCACTGGTGGCTCATGCTACTAATCCTAGCTACTCAGGAGGCTGAGACCTGAGGATTGTGATTCAAAGTCAGCCCAGGCAGGAAAATCTGTAGGACTCCTATCTCTTATTAACCACCACAAAATCACAAATGGAGCTGTGGCTCAAAGTGATAGACCTCTAGTCTTAAGCTAAAGAGCTCAGAGACAGCAGCCAGATCCAGAGTTCAAGCCCCATGACCAACAACAACAAAAAAATAGTCTATAGCAACAACTAGTGGAGCAATGTTTGCCTACAGAATTGAATTCCAAAAAGCACATGGGGAAACTTCTGAACATAATAAATGTGATCATTATCTGATTGGCAGTTGAGTTTCCTCTGTATACATATGTCAAGACTTATGCTATCAACTGAATTATGTGCAGTGTATTTTCTGTTAATCATAAATTAGTAATGCAGATTTTTAAAAATACAGATTCATGATAGGACATAATATGGGAACATTCATCAGCTAGAAGCTGAAGTCAAACCAAAAAAAGCACATTTTATTTTTATTGTTTTCATTCTGGATTCAAGAGTTGTTGAATGGTTTGTTCAACTTCTAATTCTTAAATTAGCAGCCAAAAGTGGCACTCTATGGTCATCACAACATAGATAAAAGGGTAATAAGACATACGGATATATATATACATATATGCGTATATGTATATACGCATATATGTATATATATATATATATATATATATATATATACTTGGCCAG
Organism: Perognathus longimembris pacificus; assembly: GCF_023159225.1. Lineage (NCBI taxonomy): Eukaryota > Metazoa > Chordata > Mammalia > Rodentia > Heteromyidae > Perognathus > Perognathus longimembris. Next base: position 19,943,619 of record NC_063181.1, on the reverse strand, counting down.
TCCTGGGGCTTGGACTCAGGGCCTGAGCACTGTCCCTGGCTTCTTTTTTTTTTGCTCAAGGCTAGAACTCTGCCACTTGAGCCACAGCGCCACTTCTGGCTGTTTTCTGTATATGTGGTGCTGGGGAATTGAACCCAGGGCCTCATGTATACAAGGCAAGCACTCTTGCCACTAGGCCATATCCCCAGCCCCGACATATGGATATTTTAATTCATGTTTCCATTACATGCTGAAGTCCAGCATTATAATTTTTTCTTTACATAGATAGACTTGAACATATCTGCCAGTAATAATCACAGTGATTATATTCCATTACCAGGTCCCCTTATTTTTCCCTAAGTAGCTTATTATTTCGCTGAATCACTGTTCCATTCTGTGTTTGAGGCTTATATACTAGCTAGGATGGAAAATGTTTATTTTCCACAAGACTAACCTTGGAACAACTCCTGGTCATCATGCTCTGACAGTATATTTAGGAAAAAAGAAAAGAACAGAGAGAAAATAGTCATCTGTAAGTACATGAAGGTCAAATGATAAAGAGTGACTATTTTAACTATTTTATTTACACTAAGAATTGTGACAAAATTAAAAATAAGATAATTTGGCTTAAACTAAAATTATCAACTCTTTAACAACTGCTACTCTTGCTTTGGACATACACATAGAAAGACCACAGGCAGTAAGAATAAGTTGATTTGAGCCCCTTAGTGAGACACTGAAACATTTAACTGTGAAAACCAAATTTTCACCTAATGTATTTATGACAGTAAATAAGGGGAGAGAATGTTTATTATTTTTCTGTCTGGTCATAATGCTAAATTCATTTACTTATTACTAAATGATCTTTTAAAATATTATTATAAACCATAAAGTAATACCTAAAAATAAAGTCATATAATTTAGACTTGGATAAATTCTGAAATAAAATCTATGAGACGAGGCGGTGTGGAAATTTTTTTTTAAATCTCCTCTGTCTTTTAGTGTAGCAAGCACCGGTCATCTCTTTCACTCTTAGGAGAAAAAAAGGTATTACATGACCTGCAAATTTTCTTAGTGTTTTTATATCCAGTATTCCCAGTGCACACCACTAGTGCTTCTAAATCACACAGATGGCATTTTGATATTTTTTTTTTGTGACATTCAGGTTATTGTTCTAATTCTGCCTTTAGAAAATTTAATTACTACTGAGAATCAAATCTGTATTCTGTATTCTATTTATTTTACCTTATGGTATTTAAAAAGAGAACAAAACAGGTAAATTGAGTGATTCAAGCCTGTGTAAACCTAGCTACTTGGAAGGCTAAGCTTCTAAAGTTCATGGCTCAAACAGACAAGACAAGAAAAGTTCACATGATCCAATCTCATCATTAGAAGTTGTGATTATCAGTTTTGCTTATTATTCCAATGATGGTAGATAGTGTATATAGAAAAATCAGTATTCAGGTGAACCTCAAACGAAAGACCTTATAAAGAGCAGAAATACTGGGGGGTATGGTTGAGCATCTGTCTAGCAATTATAATTACAATTTGGCCCAGGATTGTCAAATGTGTTAAGTAGATGAGAGTCTCTGTGTGTGTGTATGTGTGTGTGTGTCCGTTTGTGTCCAGATGTGTACGTATCAACAATAAGAGTTTTAGTGATCCAAATCATTAAACAAAATGCTGCTGCTTGAAACGTAAATTTAAGAATTTATTATCCACTTAATTTTAAAGAGCAATTTGTTTGTTCTTTGTCAAATATATAATTAAGAACTACCATGGAAAATGCAAGCATAGTTCTAGGAGATCCATTGCTTTCATAAGGGCAGAATTACACTCAAAAAGTGATGTTGTTCTAGGCCTTTTAGACCAGACAAGCTTAAGTATGTATATCACAAGTTGTGTGAATAAATTTAAAAATTGGTAGATTATCTCAGGTTTATTCTATTTTACCTCTAGAATAGAAATACAAGATAAAAATATATGATTACTGATTTGTTTGCCTATGTTTTTTTTATTATTTTCGATTTTATCTGAAAAAGTAAATGACCAACAATAAGGAGAGTTTTAAGGAGTAAGACTTGAAAATTGAGTGGAGAATGAAGAGTGGCTTATGCCCTTGTAATCCTACCTAATCAGGAGGCTGAGATCGGACAGTTGAGGTTTAAAGCAAACTGGGGTAGAAAACTCAGACTCTTGGACTGGGAATATGGCCTAGTGGCAAGAGTGCTTGCCTCAGATACATGAAGCCCTGGGTTCGATTCTTCAGCACCACATATATAGAAAACTGCCAGAAGGGGCGCTGTGTCTCAAGTGGCAGAGTGCTAGCCTTGAGCAAAAAGAAGCCAGAGACAGTGCTCAGCCCCTGAGTCTAAGGCCCAGGACTGGCAAAAACCAAAAAAAAAAAAAAACCCAAAAACAAAAACTCAGACTCTTCTCTACAACAGAATAGCAAAAAGCCAAAAGTGTAAGTGTGGTTCATGTAATAAGAGTGTCAGCTCTGAGGGAAAAAGCTTAGGGACAGAGACTAGGCCCTGAGTTCAAGCTTAAGACCAGCACACACACACACACACACACACACACACACACACGCGCGCGCGCGCACACACACGCACACACACGCACACAAAAAAAAGAGGAGGGATGGGACAGCTGTTTTTTTTTGTTTGTTTGTTTTGTCATTGTTGAACTAGGCCTGGTCAACATCCCTGAGCTCTTTGCTCAAGGCTAGCACTCTATCACTTTGAGCCACAGTGCCACATCCATTTTTGAATGGTTTATTGAAGATAAGTAACTTAACAGAGACTTTTCTGCCCAGGCATGAACGCTGATCCGTAGATCTCAGCCTCCTGAGTAGCTAGGATTTATAGGCATTAGCCACCAGTGCGTCGTGGCAACAGCAGTATTTTTGATGGCTAAAACATAAACAAAAGAAGTCATCCATAGCAAGGGAGCTCTGCAAGAAGTAAAGTTTATTTTAGGGTTTTAATCTCATTGTCCAGATTTAAAGTTCTTCTAACCTTAGCCTTTTACAAAAGATCACTTTCATCAGGACAAGTTTGCTTTCTGATGCCAAACACCACATAGAAAAATTAAAAAAAAAATCACTTAAAGGCTACAAATAAACGTAGTGAAACTAGGGAGGAGGGAGAACTCCTAAGAATTTGTATATATTGACGTTTTATTTTTAAATAGAAAATAAACTTGTGAATATAATCAACAGTGCATTTAAAGTTTGCATACACTTTTTTTAAGGGAAAGAAGAGGAAGGATCAGGAGGCTTGGAAAGAAGACAAGTTGAAGGAGTGAAAAGTATATTAACTGACATTAACCGCATATTCTGCTCGGTAAACCTGCTTGCTGCTTGCTGTCCCCTTGCTCACCTCCCCCCCCCACACACTCCCCCCTTTTCCCTTTTCCCTAGAAGCAAATAATATGGTTCTGATAGCTGGGTGACAAAGACCATAGAAACCATTCCAGAAAGAGCCTCTGGCCAAGTTTGGAGTTTCAAGAGCAACAATAAAACATTCCAAGAACTACCCCACCTAGGGAGAATGTTCTAGAATGCTGTCAGGTCGCCTTAATCCTAACTGATAGTTAGGAAAAACCAGATGCCTACAAACATAGATGTGAGTCAAGATATGGAACCAAGAGACCCCCTAGACTTCCTAACCAGTCATGTAAGAGAGCATTCTCCAGTAACCAATCCTGTAATGCCAAATGCATATGAACTCATGTGACCACTGCTTATGATTTTTTGGTCTTTAATGAGGGGGGAGGTAACAAACAGTACAAGAAATGTATCCAATGTCTAAGGTATGAAACTGTAACCTCTCTGTACATCAGTTTGACAATAAAACTTTAAAAAAAAAAATCCCCTGCTTTGAGAGCTAGGTGCCCCTCGTCCACACGCGTTGTGCTGGAGTGCTGGCAGAAGGCCTGAGCTTGAGCTTGCTTTCAGTAAAGTCCCTTTACGGGACCCTTTACGGGTCTCGGGTCTTGTTACTCTGAGGGTCATCACGGGGGTCTCGAATTCTGGGCACTTCAAGGTAAAAAGTAATTCCCTCTGCCACAGCTGGAAGATAGTTTACATGTTTACAAAGTCAATGAATATTCTTTTATTCCCTGGCATCTGCCAGCATAAGAACAAACTCTGGTTGGCTCAACTAGGTTGAAGGACTCCAAAGACAATAAGTCACCTTAAGTGGTATTAAAAAAAAAAAAAAAGACTATTCTCCCAAACAACCCACCTACTCTTTGTGATGCTAACTACAGGGTTGAAAGGCAGCTATGCTCACCACTATACCACCAACTCTCTAACTACAGGGTTGGAATAGCAGCCTCCTAAATGGCTAAGAAGCCAAGAAGGAATCTGGAGGGGGGGGGACAGATCTAAACAGAAGCTCCCAACCCAAAGGAATTTGTTGTTCACTTTTATTCTTAAAACAAAACCACCAATAGATAGCCCAAATTATTTTCATTTAGGACCTAATCCAATTTCCTCCAATCTTCATTCTTCCTCCAACTCTAGGCTTGTAAAGATTATTCCAGAATGACTGCATTTACACAGATTTCAAGATAAACAAAGGATGTTATAAAACAAACAGGCATAGGAGGCTCATGTCTTCGGATTAATGTCAGGCAAGGAAGTTGCATGCCTGAAGCTCTGGGTTCAATTTCTCAGCCCCACATGATCAGAAAAAGCCCGAAGTGGCACTGAGGCTCAAGTGCTAGAGTGTTAGCCTTGAGTAAAAGGAAGCCAGGGACAGTGCTCAGGCCATGAGTTTAAGCCTCTGGACTGGCCAAAAAAGAAAATGAAGGAAAAAAAACCATAGGCTAAGTGAAAGTGTAAGGCCCTAAATTCAAGTCCCAGTACCAGCACCATACACACACACACTCACACACACACACACACACACACACACACACACACAGGTTAGAGGTAGTTGCGTATGAATTCTTAAAGATACTTAGGTAAAGTCAGTAAGGCTTTATATGAAAATGAAAAATTGAGATAATTTACTGAGTCCTATGTGCAAGTGATCTCAAATGTACAGGCTATGAAGTCTATACAAGAATATTTCCAAAACATTTTACTTCACTATTTGTAGTTGGATAGATCTTGCACCTTAATTTGGAGATCAAAATATTACTTGTACTTCTATAATCTTTTTATGATCTACCTTTTTATTTGATACTGCTGGTGAAAATTAATATTAATTCACAAATGGTTTAAAGGATCAAAATGTGCAAAACCCCATGTGAGCTTAGTTATATGATATACAAAATACCTGAGAATAAAAATATAGTATTCAAATGCAAATAAAAAGCCAAATGCTATCAATTATAAAGATAAAAGCATATAACAAAATGTTTCATATGGTGTCTTCTTCAAGACACTCTTGTAGGTCTTGTTCTCCACCACACCCAGGAGTGCTCATGTGCAGATTTCTCAGTATTATCTAATGAATGATAATGAACAAAAGATATAAATATTCATAGCCAGATCAAAAACTTTCTGCTATATGAGATATGCTATTTCTACTTTGAGGGGAAAAATGAGAATAGGAAAAATAGTCACATACTGAAAATCCAATTTGTCTTTTTCTAAATATTTTTTCTCATTTCTTCATCACATTTATAGCCTGTGGAATTGTCATTTTTATTTTACTGGAGAGAGAACGAAATAGCAGTAACAAAATATAACATCTCAAACCTGAGGACCAAGTACCTGAAAGCATAGGTCCTGGCCATCCCAGAGGACCACACAGAGATAATCACAGGCAGAAGAAGGTTCATAAGGAAGTTTATTAGTGGGGCCATAGTTCCCACAGGAGAGGGAGCTGCATGACATCTGCACCTTATCCAAGTGGCAGCTTCTCTCTCTGGGGGTAGAGCGGAAGTAGTTAGGTAGTGAATAGGAGTGGCTTATTAGGTATGGGTGGATCTGGGGGCTAGTAGGAGGAGCTGAGGACCTGAGGCTAGGGAAATGCTAACAGTACCTACTGATGCTTACATTTAAAAACATACGTGACTGAACATAATAACTTGTTGCTTTAAATATCCTAGCTATTATACTACCCCTGAAATGAATATACAAACACATGTTATTCTGTCAAATGAATTTAAAATTGAGCTACATGAACTTAATTTTATTTAAGACATATGAATCAAAAATTTACTTACATAACGTGTAGCTTTGTACTTAATTGCATAGGGTTCTAATGTTTCTGGCATAACAATCTAACACAGATTCCTGACGTACTAAAAGCATAGTCTCTTGCCAATCCAGTCAATCAAATCCCAATTAAGACTCTGATTAGAATCATTACTGTACATATAACTAAAGAGGAGACTTTGGAAACAATTTTTCATGAAAATTGAGGATTTGTCTTGTCTTCTTTTCTCTCCTTCCCATTGTGGTGTTCATAGGAACCCTCATTATACTCAGTAATTAAAAAAGAAAAAGCAAGGGGCTGGAGATATGGCCTAGTGGCAAGAGAGCTTGCTTCGTATACATGAGGCCCTGGGTTCGATTCCCCAGCACCACATATACAGAAAACGGCCAGAAGTGGCGCTGTGGCTCAAGTGGCAGAGTGCTAGCCTTGAGCAAAAGGAAGCCAGGGACAGTGCTCAGGCCCTGAGTCCAAGGCCCAGGACTGGCCAAAAAAAAACAAAACAAAAAAAAAAAAAAAAAAACTCCCAGGAAGTTGAAAGCAATAACTATCAAGCATTTTCCCTCAAATTCCTGCAACAGAATTCTGAAAGATAATACTTTTTGTAATGCAATAAGACATCGTGATTTCATAATCACAGATATGATTAGCTAATTTCCTTCTCTCACAGTATTATCATCATCATTATTATTATTATTATTATTATTATTATTATTATTATTTTGCTTGAGCCACAGTACCACTACCACTTCTAGCATTTCTCAGAAATTGATTCTAGGGCTTCATATATGCTAGGCAAGCACTCTACCACTAAGCCACATTCCCAGTCTTTCCCTCATATTATTATAAGAGACCTACTTCTGACTAAAAATATAAGGGTTTATTTTTAAGTTTTTAAAAGATTAATCATACATTTTTGCCATGTATATTTTTCTTCATAAATATGTTAAGTAGGTTGGAAACTTTAAAGCAATTGTCCGTATTAACATTGTTCTGTTTAATTGTAGCAACTACGTATGGGGGCATAATGTAATCTTGATACTGAAGATATATGTCTGAGGTTATTCTATTTCTAGGTATAATACTAGAAATATCATCAAAAGCAGATATCTGTATATGAAAAATCATAGGTAAAAATTTAAGAACAATTTGTTATTTATCCAGATAATGAAATTTCTAAATAAAATTATATGAAACAATAAGAATATCGAACCTATTTAAAAAAAAGATTAAGGCAGAGCTGCTCTTACTTCAATTTGCTTGATTTTGAGAAAGTAACCTTCTAAATCATCACATGAATGAGGGAATACCAACAACTAGATGGAGAGACAGCCCAATGCAAAGTATTTGCCCAGCTCTGCAAGACCTTGGGTTCTATTGCTGTCATGTAAATATAAAACACAACACAGTATCAATTTTTGCAAGTCACTAGCTAGAAGACTCTCTTGCATTATTGCATTTAATCCTCATAGTAACTGAGAACAGTCTCTTTGTTTATGCATTATAATACCATTTTACAGGCAAAAAACTTAAGTGTCAAAAGCTAAGTCACATAACTTGTCAGAAATAACAGATAAAATATCTGGTAGGATTAGAAATTAATTAAGATGTATTTTTTGATTGGTTCACTATTTGATTGGTATACTTGCTATTTACAACTCCTTTATGTGTGTGTTGTCTTGAAAATCAACATTAATGTTACCATAATGTGTAGCTAAAGAGATTTAAAATACCCACCATCCTAATTCTCAAAACTGACATTATTAAACATATCTCTTTTATGATATGTGGATGTCTCCCTTTATCAGCAATGCTGATGATATCATCACATCCATGAATGACTGAGTTTGGTAGATAATTAATTACTAGTATTCTTTGTCATTAAACCAGATACAACTTTTTCTACTTTATGATAGATCTCTTAACATTTCCAGTGTATTTGTTGTAAGCTGGAAGAATGTGTGACATTTGCTGTAAAAGAAATAAGCAGATAAACAAGATAAATAGATTACAAGTTATCATTATTATGATGCCATTCTAAATATTTGATTCATGAGATTCTAATTTTAAGATTCATATCTTTCACAATTTCACTAACTACAATGAGTCAAAGATTTTACAATCTCTATTTTAATGAGATATCCAGACTAAGCATTTCAAAGGGAATAGAGACTATATATGTTTACAGAACAATATTTAACAAAGATTTATCTTATGCTGGGAATGTTTACATAGTAATTGGAAAATGAACAAAATTTAAAGTACTGCATTTTAAAAGTGATCTCTCTGTATTTTTCCTACATGAACAGATAAAAGAAACTATTTTAAAATTGTCCAATGAAAGTATTTTGAGATACATATTAATATTTTATTTCTAATCTTATCAAATAATTAAGTTTAAATAGAATGTCTCCTTAAAAACCAGAATTATGGAACATAAAGTATGATTTAGTGCAGAAAGAATTTATCATTAAAAGGGCAATTTTGATTGGACATGTCATTTTTTTAATCTATCTGTCCAAACTTTTATTAACACATCTGGATTTGAGAATGTCTTACATATAAATTTTGAAGAACTGAGAAATGACTGTAGTCCTTTTACAGTCTAAATTTCTAAATGAAGGTGCTATGTAAGAGGTCTTATTTGATTTTTCCGTTTTCATAATATTTACAGCTCAAATCAAATAAAGTCTGATGTATTGAAAGGACTCCCACTGTAGAGGTGTAATCATCAAAATTATTAAAATAACAACACTAGTTACTAGCCAGAACATACTCAAAAATGTGTAGAAACATTACATTTCTGAACTGTAATATTTTGACATAAAATAATTGAAAATAGAATTATGATCTATTTTTGTCTGAGACAAAATATATAGCATAAACTATCCTCTAAAATTAGATCCTCCTGCCTCAAACTCCAAGACATTTCTCATAACAGTTGTTACTATTTTATTCTTTCCTAAAAGTTAAATTAAATACAGAGTAGCATTTTTCTATACTTGAATTAATGGTAAAATCTTCCAGGTGTTTTTGGCTAAAGCCTACAATCCTAGCTATTCAGATAGCTCTTAGATGGGGCAGGTAAACCTTAGAGACTCATAATTCCTAATTTCTAGCACAAGAAATCCACAACCAATGCAATAGTGATACTCACAAGAAAATATGTTAGAAATTAAATGTGTAACCTGGTGTGGTACAGGTTGGGGAGAGGAAAGGTCAGGGGAAAAATGAGGGCGAGGGTAAGAAGTATGACAAGAAATGTATTATATAACTGTAATCCTCTGGTGTATCACCTTGACAGTAAAATTAAATTTAAAAAATCCAAAATTGGAATCATGACTCAAGTGGTAGAATGCCAACACAGACAAATACTGACAAAATAATTTCAATTTTATGAGAAAAAGCCTTTTTTTGGAAAGGAAAAATACTTTTCTAATATTGATACTAGTGCTGTAGTTTAAAAGAAATATCAAAGTCTGCAATGATCCTGCTACATTGAACATACTGCAATTGCTTACACCCTTACAATCACCTTTGTTCTTTTGTTCACCATAGTAATGGGGCCACCAGCCTGGTACCTCACACCTATAATCCTGATTACTAAGGAGGCTCAGATCTGAGGATCAACATTTAAAGCCAGTCCAGGCATGAAAGTCCAGGAGACTCTTATCTCCAATTAACCACCAGAAAACTAGACGTAGTACTGTGGTTCAAAATGGTAGAGTGATATCCTTGAGCAGAAAAACTCAGTGAAAGATACTTGTAGTCTATTAGTAAACGTATTAACAAATGATAATATTTTCTAAAGCTGATTTTATATTTTTCAAACTTTAAATATAAATAGTATCTTATATTCTTGGAAATCAATATTTTCTTCATGAATTCTCCTTATAAAACCAGATATTTCCTGTCAATCTTCTGATGCTGTGCTTAGTTTCAATCTATTTGAAGACAGAATTATGTTGCATATGTATCTAAAAATCATGAGAATAAAACAGATTGATGGAATATAAATCTTTTCAGTCTTGGGAATGGTTACTTTGTTAGCATAGAATTTAAAAATAAATGTTAGATTCTTCCTTTCATGTTATCTTTCTCTGCCCTTAAATTACAATAACTGAACATAGAATATTTAGAATTGATTATTTAGGCAATACTAATGTATAATAACCATTATTCACTTCATGATAGTACAGTATATGTGTGTGTATGTGATGTGACAATTTTATACACTTTCATTACTATTTCTCTAAAATTTATTATTCTTTTGTAGCATTTTACAGTTTATACTTTTGAGCTATGACCTTAGGACTGTATGGGTTTCAGTATCTCCTGGTCATCAATGTGGGGCAAATTATTCATGTCTCAGTTCTTCAATAATGAGATGTCAGCCCATAATCCTCACTGTTGAAGGGATTGTCAAAATGATTGAATTCCCTAGTGATATGACCCCAATGCCATTTAAAGCAGGCAGTCATACATAGTGAACAGTATCTCAGAAGTCTCTCTTATTCCTGTTAGCCTTTGCAAATTTTTATATTATATCATCCAGGAATGTCATGTATATGTATAATTTGAGCTGAATATCAAACATCAAATTGTTGCTCAAGTGGTACAGCATTATCCTTGAAAAGCTCAGGGACAACACTCATGTCTATAGTTCAAACCCCAGGACCCATACCAAATAAAAAGAAGGATAAAATTTTGACACTATAGTTTTGTTTTAAAAATATCTTATTGATATTGTAAAGGTAATATACAGATGGGTTACTGTAACATACTGTAACATAGGACAAAAGTTGAGTTAAATGGTTTTAAAACAAGTGTGAAATTTTAGACTACATTTCAAAGGTTTGTGAGTTCTCATTAGCCTTGGCTACAGCCAAGTATTGAAAACTATATGATAGAAGTTATAACACTAAGATACTATTTACAGAGTCTGAAAATGAAATGAGTGGTAGCAATAATTATTCATACATGTTAGTAATAAATATCTAGCTAATAAATGTAATAAATGATCTAGCTAGCTAGCTAGATCACATTATTCAGGAATTAAGTATATGCCTTAAATTTTAAGTATTGTATGAAAATTAAACTCATATTATTTGGAACACAAAGGAAGACATTTCAACAAATTTGGACAGTCTCATGAAGGCATCATGACCTAAGAGATAAGAATAACAATATATAGTTCATGCACAGAAGAAATGACATCTTATATGGCATCAACCTAAAAAAATCAAACCTGGAAATGGAGGTTTTTGGTGCTATACCAGCTTTAATTAAGATTTAACTTAGAAACAAATAAGGAATTAAAATAGTAGTTAAAAAATCAGAAGTCTTTAGATATGCTATGAGCACTAATCACTGCTACTACTTACTATGAAATGTTTAGTTTAATGTGCTTTGTAAATCAACAATATTATAATTTCAGTGTATCCATCAAGCAAAACTGTATGAGAATGTTCTATAGTATTATCATTATTATTATTAAGTTGCATATAATAGAATATAAGACTAATCAGAATTATTTTCATATCCATTCAAGTAAAAATATTGGATCACTTAGTGTTCTAACTTCTATAAATATATAAATTTTGTTGTGCTTTTCATCAATTAACTAGATTTAAAAATCATGCATTTTTTCTTAAAAATAAGTTCTTGTGCATAAAACACTTTATAGTGTATATTCATAATTTTTAAGGAGATAAAATTTAAATGACTTATTATTATTTTTTTGCCTAAAAGCTGGTTCTGAGTTGAACATCCTATTAATCAATGTTCAATAAATGCTATTCAATTAACAAGAATGTTTTTCCAAGTTATTATAGATTGCAAATTCTAAATCAAAGACTAAAGCATAGGCACATGTCAGCCATAACAAAAGAGCAGGCTACTTATGCTAATATTGTAATATTGTGCTGTTGAAGAAAATGCTTTTGACATTTTAAAATGGGATAAAATGCAGAATTCCTCTGTAATCCTCACAGGATTTAGGTTTATTTGAGCTTAACAAAGGCTTCATGTACTTTAGGGGATATATGGAATAAAATTAGGTTTATATTCCTTTTAAAAAATGAGAAATAAAATAATCAATACTATTCTTTGTAATGCACCAATGATCATTTCCTTAATTGGATAAATAACTTCAAACTGAAGCCATTACTAGTTCCTTTTTGACATAGTGTCAGTGTTCAGTTTTCAAGTCTTAATTAAATTCAGCTTTATTTCTATAGAATTTTTGTTTAAAAACGTGAGACTAATCTAGGCATGAACACCCTTGATAGCAGAGCACAACTGTATCTGTTGTAAATGTTCTGCTTTACTTGTAACAATACTTTCATACCAAGTGCTATGATAAAAAATAATTTCCAATTTTAAGCTGTTAAATAAGAAAAAAGAAAAAGAAAATTCTAAACATGAATTTTTTCATTTTGTTTTGAATTTTTACTAGGTGAATAATGAAGAGGTTTCTTTTTTGGTTTCTTATTTCTGTCCACTTAGTAGTTAAAATCGTTAGAAATGGAAGTGGAAATCTAGGTATGTTCAGGCAGAAAAGATACACGGTATACAGAAAAGATGGAGGTGGTGATTATGGTATGATAGCTAGCCTTTCTGAATATCTGTATCCTATGGGCTGTGTTAAGCAAATTACATGAAATAACCTAATTTGCTACACCTATCATACAGCACACAATTATCATTTGTCATTTTCAGATGTACACTAAGCATTTAAGAAGATGCAGCTTAATAAAGTCTACTTGTAACTAGTAAATAACAGAAGCAATATCCAAGCCCAGTGCATCCACTGCCCACATAGGCAATTGTATCATTGTAATTCCTGATTGTACAGTGAAGAAAATGAACTAATATCACAATGAGATAAGTGAAGTACTCAGATTAAAAAATCATATAGTTGATAGAGAAAAAAGAATAATGCCTAGAGACATGACTATCTATGCACTATTCATACACCTATCAGAAAAAATGGAGTAAACAACACACAAAGAACATGTTTTCTTATGCTGTATATATTTACAATTTTGAAAATGATGCTGATAAGCGTTGTGAAAATCATGATCAAAATTTTTCCAGTATAATCTTAGCTACTCTGGAAGCTGAGATCTGAGGATCATGGTTCAAAGCCAGCCCAGGCAGGAAGTCTGTGAAACTCTTATCTCTAATAAACAACACACACACACACACACACACACACACACACACACACACACACACACTACTCTGTCTCAAATGGTTGAGGACTCACCTTGAGCAAAATAAGCTTGAGGACAGCATACATGCCCAGAGTCGAAGCCCAAACACTGGGAGAAAAAAAAATTTGTCCAGAGAAAATTTTACATCATATGCAACAATTTGCATGAAGATAAGTGTAGTTGGTTAAGGCCACTCCTAAATAAATGGTAAGGAGGCTAGATTTAATACATTAATAAAACTTATCAGAGTTCCAGGAATAATACAGAGTAAAAATTTCTATTATAATGTTTATTCTTCGCTCTTTTTTCTCTAGAACCAAGGAAAACAACTGAAAATGTTTTATTTTCATGAGGAATAATGTATTGACAGGAAAAAAAACTGAGAAAACCATCCTATTTGGAAGAGATTCTGAATGTCCAAGTCCAATTAAGAGCTTCATAGAATAATAGATAGGCACTAGGACAATTTCATCATGAAATTGAAAGAAGTAGCAAATCCTTTCTGTGCTAACCCTCGCAGTTGTATTGAAAGTACACGTGTATCTATCCTACAAGCTACCTGCACTAAGGTCCAGAAATGCTAAGGACCTTCTGTATAGCTGGTAAGGAATGTTCTCCTGACATTGAAACAAGCTCTACTCCTTCTTCAAGAATGTGGAAAAAGTGGGGGAGTTAGTAATGTTCCAGCATCAGTTTTCTGTCACTGATGGATGAAAAGAGACTGAAGAAAATGAGACTGGTGAAAAGAGACTGGTGAAATGAAGGTCAATTTGGACATTTAAAGTATGCAGCCCCCCAGAGGTTCCTCAGACAAATTAAGTTTCTGTTAGCCTATTTTTATTTATTGTGTTATTAAAACACCAATAATGTCTTCTCTTCTCTGTATTACTCCCTACTTCCATCACACATAGCTGTCTGAAATTTTGTCTAAGGTAGAATAAATACCCATTCAATATTTTTATTTAATGTACCTAGATTTTCTGCGGACATATACAATAAGAGCATCAAGAAGACAATCTTATTTGTACATTTATAAGAAAAGCTTATATAAAATTAAAAATCATCAGTGACAAGATTGTGGATACAATTGTCTGAGACATGATCACACAAAATGGAAAAGTTAGAATACAGCCACAAGAAATTCCACCTTGAAAGGTCAATTGGGAGTGAATGAGTTTGCAAACAAACAAATCAAAAGCAGACTGGATAAATTGGATTACACTATACTGAATAGTTTCTTCATGGAAAAAGATGTAGCTTGAAAGACAACTAGAAAACCCACAGAATAGGAAAAGATTTTTACTAGCTCTACATCAGACAAATGTCTCATATCTAAAATATATTTAAAGTTCAACATTTAAGATCCTTAAAGAAATAACAACCTAATTAATAAACAGGCTAAACACAAACACTTCTCAGAAGAAGTAGGAATGGCCAAAAGATTCATTCAGAGTTGTTAAACATTTTTGGCCATAAGAGAAATGCATAGCACAACGACACTGAGATTCTACCTAATCCCAGTAAGAATTGACATTATCAAGAAAACTTACAACAACAGATGCTGGCAGAGATGTGGTAAAATGGTGGTGAGGAATAAACTCATTCCACCACTCTGGAAAGCAGTGTGGAAGTTCCTCAAAAGACTAAACATAGAGCTTCCCTATAAGTCAGCAATTACACTCTTGGACATTTATCCAATAGAACACAAACAAGGACAGAGGAAGGCTTCTAACACAACCATGTTGACTGAAGAACTGTTTACCATAGCTAAGATATGGAACCAATTCAGATGCCCCTCAGTGTGTAAAATAATTTTTTTTTAAATGTGTTTGTAAGGAAATTGAAAGACTTTGAAAAATTATACTAAGAGAAGTAAGCCAGACACAAAGAAACATAGATTGGGTGATTTCCCTCATTTGTTATAACTAGAATATGCCTGTAAATAAACAAGTAAACACACTGGATGGTAAAAGACCAAAAAAATGCAGTTGAAAATGATAAATTATACAGGTCTGAATGCATTCACACAATGAGATCAAAGGAGGACATTCTTAGAGAGGATCACAAAGGCTCAATAGCTATGTGCATGTGATCATATAACATGAGGTTATTGAAATGAACTTTAAGAAGTGGTAACAAGAGTTTTTTTATTATTTGGATTTTTGTTGTTTTTCTTTGTCTTTTCTCTTTTGTCACCTTTTAAAAAAATGTCTGTACTGCTTGTCTTGTTTTTGTTTATCTGTTTGGGGAGGGTAAGGGAGAAATGATGGTACAAGGGTGAACAACTATAACAATGCTATTTGTTAGATACTATGTTGAAAATGATCTATACAATTTCTGGGGGAGGGTCTTGGGAGGAAAGAGGTAATACTGTTAAAAAAGAAATGTACTCATTACCTGACTAATGTAATTGTAATCACCTTTACACTAACAATAAAAACTCTGTTAAAAAAAATTGGAAAGAGTCCAGTAGCATCACACCTGCCTCTAAACACAAGAGAAGAGTGGTTCTTCTCATGGGTGAAACTTCTTAGAAGAAAAAAAAAGTTGGGTTGTCAGGACATAAACAATCGATGCTGTGGGATAATTAATTCATTTCAGGTTTGTCTTTATGAGAAATAATTTCCTACTTACCAACTGTGTATATATTAGTTTAATCTAATATGTAACAGGCAAGTAATAAAGCATGGACATCACTACTACTTTTCTTCATTTTAGGCATAGCATTCATATAACAGTGCTTTTAGATTCTATCTACAAAAATGCCAGGCTAATTTAAAACAAAATCTCCTTACATTTCTATAAAAGAAATAATTACAGAGCAATTACCAGCAGGGATATTTGAGTCTATTTTTTGTTGAAGAGTTATAGAGAAAAGACCAAATAAAAACTTTTTGTGTTAATGTATTATTAATTGCATTTCTATTTCTTTCTCCAGGGGAGACTTATTAGGGGATGGGTTAATGACATTGACCCTGAACACCTGCAGATATATGTTCATTTAATCTGCCTTACTTGACCAGGAAAGAAAGTGACTAATATTATGATACATAGGGTTATTAGTTTGGGGAGTCTACAAATGATATTTTGAATTCATAAACTGCTTCATTGCTGATACTCCAAAATATTAAGGACTAATATTTATTAGAGGTTAAGGCTGAGTTCTATCACATTTGGGCAATCAGAATTTTTTGACTGGGAATCATCTGGAATATTGGATAACTATGAATGAATAAAAAGGCCTATTTTTATAAGATAATACAATAGGCTGGGAATGTGGTTTAGCAGTAGAGTGCTTGCCTGTCATGCTTGAAACCCTGAGTTTGATTCCTCAGCATTGCAAACATAGAAAAAGCCCGAAGTGGTGCTCTGGTTTAAGAGATAGAGTGATCGTCTTGAGAAAAAAGAAGCCATGGATAGTGCTCAGGCCCTGAGTCCAAGCCCCAGGACTGATAAAACAAACAAACAGAAAAGATAATACAATATAAGAAAACCATAAGCTGGAAATTATGGTCAAATTTCCCTTTGATCTACCACTAATTTAGAAACACTTTCATTGTTACCTCTTTGAATAATTTCAATTTTTACGGAGTTTATCAACCTAAAATTTGAAAGGAAGTTCTTTCTTAACAGTTTGTAAGTTTGTACTCTACTTTAAAATCTATCAGCAATAGAAAAGAAAGAAAACAATTGACCTATAAAAAATGAACTTTCGATAAATATTTCTCATTAAAGAAAGAAAAATTCTGTATTGCAAATAGCATTAAAAACATTAGAACTGCACATAATAGTTTGGTAAGGCATAGTACAGGTAACAATTAACATGCATTAAAAACAAGAAATTATTAGGCAACTATAAGTAAGAATTATTAGCATTGTATTTGTTACATTCAGTATGACATTCACTTATATTTGAATCAAATTACCAATATTGAAAGTATGAAATTTTATGTTACATTCATTTTATTTAGACATGAAAATATTAAATGGTTTACTTTTGGTAATACAAAGAATGTACTGTGTCCTCTCAAATATAAATGATATTTTAAATTTCTGTACATGTATTTATTTGATTTTTATTTGATGTATTTATTTGATTAAAACATTTTATATTTAATTGCATTTCACTCTTTGCCACCTTTTTGCTTTCTGAACCACTGACACACATATTAGTGCTGAATTTTATAATATACTCCGTTTTTAGTGCATGTCTACTAGTTTATTTTCATTTTATTTCTTCCAGAAAACCACATAGTATTAATTTTACTTCAACTTGCTCATTAGTCATAAATCTAACCAATAAAATAAATAATGCATGGTGAATATTGCTTCCTTTAGTATAAATTAAAATATAAACAAAAAATGTCTTATTTCTATCATCAAGTAGAGAGATAAAGAATGTCCATTAATGTGGGCTGAATGTCACATCGAACTACAAAATGTTAGTGGGAATTGAAGGCAAGGTAAGAGATTTGTGAACACTTAACAAGAAATGAGTTAGGAAACAATATTCTAGTTTTAGAAGAGAACACATTTAAAGGACCAGAGTATGAAGTAACATTGAAAGTCAGCATAATAGCATATTGACTGTGGAGAGGAAAAAAAACACCTAACTGGAGTTAATCCTGAGTGTCAGTGATCTGTAAAAGTGGTTGCCCCACTTTGTTCTAATAGTGTAAATTACACTCTAGTATATATTTGCATGCCATACTTAGTCATTTAAGTTCCTGGAGACCTCAAAGAAGATCCAACCTGAAATTGGACATTACCTTGCTCAAATCCTATCATAAAGATTACTCAGATGATAAATACTTTTTCAAGCTGGGGAGTGTAGTAATGACAAGATTCAGACTAAAAAATAGTATTAAAGTAAGAAAAAGATACTGCTTAAATAAATGTGCAAGAGAGAGGAGCACCAAATGTCAATTTCAATTTGGCTGAGCAGTGTCAAACTTTTGATTATTACTTACATAGTGATTTAAAATATCATTGTTTTAAAAGTCAAGGAATTCAAATTACAGACTTGGGAAGCTGTGTGGATTTTCTATACTTGAAGACAGGGAATCTTTGTTTGTTTGTTTGTTTGTTATGTTTCTGGGAAGATAATAATATAACTCTTTTGGGTATATGCAAATGAAATATCCTGAGAGAAATGTAGAAACAAATATCCAGTATATGAACTTTTAGAAATAATCATTGAATATTTGTTAATTACACTTTTGCTATTCATGGATAAGGTAAATAGAATTTGAAGAATCTAAAGTAAAATGGTCAAGAATAATGCATTAGGGTTGGGGTGAGAATGATCTTCTCCTCCTTTGAAAGGTAAACTGGAACAAATAAAAACCTTCAAAAAATTGAAAATAATTATCTAGGGAGTTATGAAAGCATCATAATAGAATGATGTCAATTTGTTATGTTTTTTAACCTTCAGAACAATTACATTGTTCTTGATGACTAAGATCATTAGTCTAATAACTATAATTAGTTATAATTATGCAAAATGGGAATGTAATTTAATGTGTTGTCTATTTACTGTTCTCAATAGGTCTCATTAATAGCGTTTATGAACGAAATGTTTATCTCCATCGTGAGACATCTCTAAGGTCCTTCTACCTCCAAATCATCAGATGCATATGAACACATCTATATTTAGAATCAAGGACTGACTACTAGACATGCTACTAAGTCACATAGAAATGTACACAGAATACTTGCCTTAAAAAAGTCAACCAGATGGGCTGGGAATGTGGGTTATTGGTAGAGTGCTTGCCTAGCAGGCATGAAGCCCTGGGTTTGATTCCTCAGCACCACATAAATAGTAAAGGTCAGAAGTGGCATAGTGGGTCAAGTGGTAGAGTGCTAGCCTTGAGCAGAAAGAAGCCAGGGACAGTGTTCAGGCCCTGAGTTCAAGTCCCAGGACTGGGGAAAATAAATCAACCATACTTATTTTAGTCCTTTCCTCATCTACTGAGAAGTAAAGCCATATCTAGAACTGGCAATCCAAATGTCAAATAGCTGCCCATTTTGAAGACTCCAGAAGAAATAAACATACCTCTTATCTCATGTTCCATATTTTTTCTCACAATATTGGGTACTCTCCTCTTTAGAACTTAAGCTCAAAATATACTCATTTTAAGTGACACAAACTGCCTTCTAATTCTGTCATTAGTTTATGTTACATGAAGCACCTATTTTCTTGAATTCACTTAAGTTATTCTTTACCTTTAAATGAATATAAATGATTCTTATCAGTTAAAATGACACTCCAGTCTCCATACTTTTCAGCCAATGCCAGGCTAAGAGCTTTCTTAAATACTTATTTAAGCATTTGAATTCTTCTTTTTTTAATTAATTAAGTTTTGTTGACAAGGTGTTGTGCAAAAGGGGCACAGTTACATAATAAAGCAGTGAGTACATTTCTTGTGATATCTTACACCCTCGTTTTTCTTTCCCTTCCCTAGATCAGGTAGGCATATATACAATACCCAGTGTACCAAAATCATATACAGTAATCACGTGGCGTACGCCAAAGGAAATTCATCTAGAACTTTAAATGTAACATCAACAATAGGGTCCTCCTGTGTCCTTCTCTTGGAGTTGTTTTTGCTAATCCTCATTTTATATGATCATATGTACATAGCTGTTGAGCTATTGTGATCCACTGATAGGTCTGTTCTAGACCTTTTTATTTTTAATAGTTGTTTGGTTTTAGATACTGTAAGGTCTCTGACCCAAACCTGTGGAAATACCATTGGAAAAGAAGTTTTTAGTTTCGCAGACTTGGTCTCTATTGTCCCCCCCCCCCCCCCCCGCCACCAACAGTCATATATCAAGGAGACCATGGCTGTTTGTTCTCTGTGTTCTAGGCTTGTTTTGCTCAACATTATTTGTTCAAGTTCTGACCATTTCCCTGTGAATACCAATATTTGATCATTTCTAATCACTATGTAGTATTCCATTGTGTATAGGTACCACATTTTTTGGATCCATTCATCTGTAGAGGGGCATCTGGGTTGTTTCCATATTTTGGCTATTGTGAATTGTGCAGCGATAAACATGGTTGTGCAGATGTCTTTTTGATATCCTGAGACCTGTTGTTCAGGATAGATGCCTAGGAGTCCTATGGCTGGGTAATAGGGTATGTCTATGCTGAGCTTTTTGAGGAACCTCCATACTGTTCTCCAAAGTGGTTGTACTAATTTAAGCATTTGAATTCTAAGACACTTCCTTTTTAAAAATATGTGGACATTATATTCTTATCATTCTTAATTAATTTATATGTGTTTCTATCTATAATTAAAATGGGTTTAGAAATATAGACCACAATAATGTAGGAGATCCATGATTAGAAAACCTACTAATCTAAAGTCATCTGGGAGAAAGTCGGTTTAGAAATGCATGCCAGGAGGATTTAGGAGATCCAAGAGTAAGAAAAACTAATAATCTAAAATCATCTGGTACCAAATGCCAATCTCTACTTCTCACTGGAGTTTTAGTCCACTTGCATTGTGCATTGTTCTTTTAATGAAATTTTGTTTGTTCAATTTTTTGTTCAAATATCTCCTTATAAATTATAAGGTATAGTATCTGGAGTGCAGATGCTAACTGGAAGAGACTGATAAACTCTGGAAATAGTTGATTGTTACTCATATTTTGTGTCACACGTGAGAAGGCCTTTGTCAAAACTGATTTCTTTTAAAATCATTTTTGTTGTTAGGTAATAGAAAATACCTACACTATAATATAAACCATTCTTCAAGCTATAAAAAAGTAGAACATATACATTATTTCACACCACTTTTAAATCTATTGATTTCTAAAATACTATTTTTATTGTTAAATAGTTGTACAAAAAATTTTAAATTTCATAAATCAAGTTATGAATACAATGGATCCTGATCAATTTCATCTCTTCTAGGTTCTTCCCCATTAAAAGAAAACAAAATACTATATTAACCAATAGTTATTTTCAGAAGAAAACAAATAAAATATACGAAAACAAATCCCATTAATTGGGATTGTAAGTAGAAAAGAGAATTTTTTCACTTAAATTTTTATGGGGATTCTAAATGGAGGAAGAATTTAATAAAGACTCATTTATGAAGTAGGCAAATGTATATTGTTAAAAATTTTTCTAAAAGTACATTTATGTTTGAAAACTGAACTATAAAAGTAAATGTAAACATATGAATATTTGGTATATGGGTAAAATGGAATTTTACTCATCCGTTAGAAAGAATGCCATTTCTAGGGAAAGAAAGGAACCTCGAAAAAGTCAAGTTCAGTGAAGTTAAGTTAGGCTCAGAAAGAAAAATGATGCATGTTATCTCTCATATATGGAAGCTAGATCTAAAATACAACCAGTAATATTAACATATATAGAACTTAATGTTTTTGCATACAAACAAACTGACCAAAGGATGGTATACTTAGGGAAGTAGTACAAAAGTGCAACTTCACTGAACATCTAAAGCACTGTTTATTAAAATTAAGACCAGAAAGTAGAAACATATTTTGGGAGTAGAGGGAGAGAAGCACATAGATGACTGGAGGAAGAATACACAGATGTAATCAGTCATGTAATTATGTACATCATGTAAAATTGAACTATGTAACGTGTTTGTAGGGATGGAAGGCAAAAAAATAGGGGAGAAGGATGGAAGGAAGGTGTGGCATTGATCAAGAACCATTGCACTCATAATTTGACTTATAGAATTGTGACCTCTTTGTTAAAACTTGTTAACAACAATAGCAATAGTTCTAATAGAATGAAAAGACCTTATAATTTTGAATATCTTATTCAGTACAATAAAATACAATTCACATTGTAGTTAAGTCTATTTGCCTGTAAATGTCAAAATAAAGTGCAAGATATTTTTATGAATAAACTGATAGCATATTATAAAATGAATTTTGGATGTGTATTTGGAGAAGCTTCAAGTTTTTCAAGTGCCTAAAGGTATTATCTAATAAATTTATATAGCAAAACAGAGAATATTGGGTTCCATGACTTTGAAATCCCACCCCTTTAAACACATGACACCAAATACAATCAACCCATACACAAACACACCAGAATACTGCTTCATCATAATTGAAAAGGGAAAATATGTAATCTTTGAAGTGTGTTGATGCTGAGAAGTCTCTAAGAGCTTGAGCTTTCATGACTTTAAGGAATCCTTTGCATCATAAAGTAAAAAGCAGCATTGCAAAGTGATGTAATATCCTCTTTTATTTTGAGTCTCATAATCCTTATAACAAAATAGTCAATAAATTCAAATTGTCAATAAGTTCTAATAACTGAACTGGGAAACATGATTCAAGTCAATATTAAATAATAATAAAACAATACAATATATAAACATAAAAGTTCAAATACAGTTGGTAAATATTTCTAATGTTTGTTTTCTATCAAAGTCTAGATGGTGAATAGCTCCCGTACATAGGATGAATCACTTATATATGCCCATCTCATTCGTGCATACTTATGGATTTCTGATACTCTCTCAAAATAAAGTTATCCCAATGATTTCTTTTAAATTTTCAGTTCCTTCTGATCTTGCTGCATTTATACATAAATTCATATGCACTGCACATGTCTCATATGTTTGCAAGGGTAATATATTTTTTGGCTGAAAAATTATCTAAGCACCAGAAAAATACATTCTACCATTTAAACAGGAAAGTGATTTTTTAAATGAAAAGTTTTTCACTGTAGGAAGAAAGTATATTCGGAATGAAGAATTTATAGTTTGGGTTCGCTTTCAATATTCAAAGGTTGTTACAAAATCAGATTTTCTGATTCTTTCAGTGAGCTCCCCAGAGAATATTTAAGCAGAGTCTCTGTGAAACCATGAGCTAGAATTTATATCAGAGCACAGGGAACTTGAGATTAAAACAATAATAACAATGACTTACTTTTAAAGTTAAATTGCCTCTCATATAATGCCAACTAATTTTTTAAAAGAAGAATAACAAAATTATCACTCAAACATTTGGGTTGAGACATATTTATACACACAGTGTCATTCTCACACATGCTATCACAGTATCAACTTTCTCAAAACTAATAGAGCTGAAAGAGGGTGCTCTTGTCCTCAAAACAAGAAAACAATGCAGTATGACTGAGAAAAAGTTTATAATTATATTAACACTGTGAATATACATACATATATTGTATATCAACTATCTCTAATGGAAAAATCCATAATGAGCATTGCAAAACTGTTTAAAAATTTTCATAATGAATGGACTAAAAAGATGAATGGAATAGAATTTATTAAAATTTGTTCATGTACTGAATATTTGAAACAATACATATGTTGTTCTCTACTATTTATTCCTTTCTCTGAACACATATTTTACATATTAAATGAAAATTATGATTCAAATTATATTCCCCTCATTTAAAAATTTTTATTTTTATTTTCAAACTGATGTACAAAGAGATTACAGTTTCATACGTAAGGCATTGGATACATTTCTTTTACTGTTTGTTACCTCCTCCCTCATTCCCCCTCCCCCCTCCCCCTTTCCCTTCCCCCCCCAGAGTCGTTCAGTTCATTTACACCAAACAGTTTTGCAAGTATTGCTATTGTAGTTGTTTGTCTTTTTTACCTTGTGTCTCTCAATTTTAGTATTCCCTTTCAGTTTCATATATATCTATATCTATATCTATATCTATATCTATATCTGTCTATCTATCTATCTATCTATCTATCTATCTATATATCAAACTGAATTACAGAGAGGTTACACTTTCATACATTAGGCATTGGTTCTAATACCAGTATAGATGGTGTCCAATGTACTCAGATAAGATACAGAGATAGTGCAGGTACAACCACAGGAAGGGGATACAAGAAAATCATCAATAGTAGAAGCTACGGTAACACATAGCACGATGAAAGTAGTTACAACAGTAATATAACAATTGTTTCCATAACCTGGAGTTCATTTTACTTAGCATCATCTTATGTGTTCATAAGGGTATAGCTATTGGGCTCTTGTGATCCTGTGCTATGACCTGCCTAAACCTGTGTTAATTATTCCCTATGAGAGAGACCATAGAGTCCATGTTTCTTTGGGTCTGGCTCACTTCACTTAGTATAATTTTTTCCAAGTCCTCCCATTTCCTTAAGAATGGAGCAATGCCATTCTTTCTGATAGAGGCAAAAAATTCCATTGTGTATATGTACCACATTTTCCTGACCCATTCATCTACTGAGGGGCATCTGGGTTGGTTCCATATTCTAGCTATGACAAATTGTGTTGCAATGAACATTGTTGTGCTGGTGGCTTTAGTGTGTTCTTGATTGTGGTCTTTTGTGTAGATGCCCAAAAGTGGGCCTGCTGGGTCATAGGGGAGCTCTATGTTTCGCCTTCTGAGGAATCTCCATACAGTTTTCCAGAGTGGTTGAACCAGTTTACATTATCACCAACAATGAAGTGTAGGGTTCCCTTTTGGCCACATCCCCTCCAACATTTGTTATTAGTTTTCTTCATATAGGACATTCTTACTGGGGTGAGATGGAATCTCAATGTTGTTTTGATTTGCATTTTTTTTATGGCCAGTGGTGTAGAGCACTTTTTCATATGTCTCTTGGCCATTCTCATTTCCTCATCAGAGAAGTCTCTTTTTAAGTCTTTAGTCCACTTATTGAGGGGGCTACTGGTTCTTTGCAGTTTTCTTTTGGAGGAATTTAATTTTTTTTAGTTCTGCATATATTTTAGATATGAGGTCTTTGTCCATTGTATGGCCGGTAAAGATCTTTTCCCAATCTGTGGGCTTTCTGTTTATCTTGCGAGCTATGTCCTTTGCCCTGCAGAAGCTCTGCAGTATGATGCAATCCCATTTGTCCATCCTTTCTTTGATTTGTAGCATTTCTGAGTCTTTGTCAAGGAAGTTCCGTCCTGTGCCAAGGATCCCAAGTGTTTATCCTACTCCTTGTTTTAGTGTTTTCAGGTTATCTCTTTTAATTTCGAGGTCTTTGATCCATTTGGAATTGGTTTTGGTGAAGAGTGATATATAAGGATCTGGTTTTAGTTTGTTGCATGTGTTGAACTAGTTTTGCCAGTACCATTTGTTAAAGAGGCTATCTTTCTTCCATCTATTTTTTTAGCTCCTTTATCAAAGACTAAGTAGGCATAGTTCTGTGGGTTCATTTCTGGGTCTTCAATTCTGTTCCATTGGTCTTCAGGCCTGTTCCTGTGCCAATACCAAGCTGTTTTTATTACTATAACTTTATAATACAGCTTGAAGTTGGGTATTGTAATTCCTCCAGCACTGTTCTTTCTGCTTAGGATTGTTTTTCCTATTCTGGGTCTTTCATTGTTCCATATGAATTTCTGGATTGCTTCCTCTATTTCATTAAAAAATGGTGTTGGGATATTAATGGGTATTGCATTGAATTTGTAGATAGCCTTTGGCACTATTGCCATTTTGATTATATTAATCCTCCCAATCCAGGAGTATGGGAGGTTTTTCAATTTTCTTAGTTCTTCCTTAATTTCGTTTTTCATGTTTTTTAGTTCTCATCATAGAGGTCTTTCACTTCTTTGGTTAAGGTTATTCCAAGGTATTTTATGTTTTTTGAGGCTATTGCAAAAGGAGTTCCTTTCCAGATTTCAGCCTCGGCGTTCGGGTCATTAGCATATAGAAAGGCCATGGATTTTTGAGGGTTTATTTTATATCCTGCAACTTTGCCAAAGTTTTGGATCAGCTCTAGTAGCTTTGGAGTAGAGTTTACGTGGTTCTTTAGGTATAGGATCATGTCATTTGGGCTGTCTTTCTAGGAGTAAAAGTTTCTCTGGAGTGGGAAAACTGCGATGTTGGAGGGAGCTCAGCTAGGGCTCTGCTGCTCCTCCGCCGTTTTCCCGGAAGTCCTATTTCCCTCATTTTTAAATTTTGGTGTATGCTGTAATGTCATATAATAAATTCTACATAGTGAATACACTTTCTTGTGGTGATTTTGGTGTCCTTATGCTTGCTTGGCTTTGCATGTTCAACTACTCGTACCTCCAGTCCAATGTTCTACTGGTTATTTTGAAGATGGGATTTCATGGACTTTTCTGCTTGGCTATATTTGCAAAATGATCCTTTGGATTTCAGCCTACAGAATGGTCAAGATTTATAGACATGAGCCACTGGCAACTGACTAGACTAGCATTATTGTTTTGTTTAAATTTGATGTTCAGGGTATTTTCGTTGCAGAAAATGTACATTTGATCTTCAGAGCAACAACAATGAGTTTTCATTACCAAAGAGAGCACACAAAAAACATTCTCAGTACAAGCACTAACCACAGTTTACCTGAGTACAGAGCAAGGAATATTATAATACCTGACAGGAAGTGGGAATGTAGCCGTATTGACTGATGGGGTTACTGGAGTTGCTTTTGGCATTCTTCCTCTTAATCATTCTTTTGATATACCAGCTCCTAGGATTGGAAAGCCACCTAAAGTGGGAATTACTAAAACTTTAGTCTACAGACGGTAGAATAGATGGATGTTATGACTTGCATATGAAATATTTTCACTAGCCTCATGCTTCCAGCAAGGGGCAGTATTCTGAAAGTTTCTGTCAACTTAAGAAGGTCATGTCTAGTTGAACATTATAGTTATGTCTCTGAAGATTATACTTATTCTGCACTCTCTTATATCTCTCTAATACCTTCTTCTCAGGATGTATGTTTCCCCACAGGCCTTCCCTACGATGTTAGACTTAGCCCTCTCACCATTAGCAACATATCCTTTTAAGTTACTCTATTATATCCTATAGCATAGTGATATAAAAGTAATAATAATAAAAATGCTCCAGAAATGTGGAGGCCTCACTATGACTACCTATTCATGGGGTTCATATGTTATTAGGACTAATTTATGAGGGGAAAAATGAAAATTTCAAAGATCTGGTATAGCGAGGGCCTAGACTGATGTAAATACATTTTAATAGGGAAATCTGATGACCAGGATGTCAAAAGAATGGGGTCAGTGAAAGCCAGCCTCATAAGGCTTCAGATTGAAGAAGGCTCAATGGAAGATGGACTAAATATAACGTTGCATTCTGGAGGAGATTATGTCTTTTTTATCCATATTCTAAGACTGAGTGAGTCTATTACTTTGAGTAATACATTAATTCAGCAGAAGAAATTTCGAGATGGCATATCATTCAAGCTGCATCATGATTATTGTTGGGTGCTTTTATCTTTTCACTGAGAATCTCAAGAAAAAAGGGATAGAAAAAATGATTGAACATAAATTTAGTGAGAAATAAAGAAGCATATGTACAGTAATGATTATGTCATTTTTGTAAATATAAGCCTTCTAGTTAAATATTTTTCACAATATGTGTCCATAGATCTAACCAAAAGACTCGCCCATATGTAAATATTTTCCAATATCCTACTAAAAGAGAAGAGATTTCTTTTTTCCACTTTTTCACATTTTCAAACACTAGTTATACAAGAAGCAGAAAAATTATTTTCTACATTTCCTCCTATGATGAAATATATTTTAGATGTGCATATTGTGCTTTGTAGAAAAGAATATTAGGACTTACATTTTGTATCAATGTTTAATATTTTCATGCCTCACTGTTTATGTATTTTTACTTGTCTTTTGAATCTGCTCTTTGGAAAGGTTCTCAGATATATCTTCTGCATTACTCATACAGTTCTCTAAAAAATAAACTGAACTCATCTCTGACTCCAATAAAAATGTTAATTTTGTTATTGCACTTTTAAAATTGTACGCACCCAATCTTTCTGCATTTTTTACATTGGTACATTTGCTCTATGTGGCTTTAGCTATGATTTTTTGAGAATACTATGGCGTTTTGCATCTATCAGATGCTGATTCTTCTACACAAATATTTTCTAAGATATTTTGTGTTTACTATGGTTCAAATAAAAGAAAAAAAATATATTTTGCTTCAGTAATACAAATGTAAATGTATAAAATGTGTAGATGTATTCCTGAAGATTTTGTCATCTCCAGATTCATTACTACACCTAACACCCTGTGCCTACTGTGTAGATGGTTGTTTTACTATATTATTTGTAGAACAATGACAAAACCATTTCTCTACCTATTCAGAATGGACAAGAAGACTAGATGTACAAGACATAAATTTCACTTTTCTTTTCAATTTACAGTTTATTAAATTTGCGTATGCAGAACCCAAGAATATTTAATAAGGATCATTCATACATGCATACTTTGAGAATATTAGGACAGAACATGATCTATGATTAAAATTAAGCAATTGATACACTGTCCTCAAATGTACAGTCAAATGACTGAAAGACACGGCATTTATGGGAGAATATATTCATAGTAAATATTTCCATAAAGGTATAATATTCAAAATATTTTAAAATAATTTGGAAGATCAATTATGACATGTCATATTGCCATCAATCTAAAAAGTATAAAACAAACAATTCACCAACCAATGCTTTTCAAACACAATAAATTTATTAAAAATGTGATTGATGGGGCTGGGAATATGGCCTAGTGGCAAAGTGCTTGCCTCATATACATGAAGCCCTGGGTTCAATTCCCCAGCACCACATATACAGAAACCAGTCACAAGTGGTGCTGTGGCTCAAGTGGTAGAGTGCTAGCCTTGATCAAAAAGAAGCCAGGGACAGTGCTCAGGCTTTGAGTCCAAGCCCCAGGACTGGAAAAACAAAAAACAAAATAAAAATGTGATTGAAACTTCCTTACTAACAAGACAAATAAAATACATTATGACATAACACTAGCTCATAGATATCCTCTGAACTAATAAAAGAATAAAGACTAAAAGAATGTGGAACAAATAAAATGTATTTGTGTATAGTTGATAAGAAAGCTGCCATGATGACTTTGATAAGTGTTACTAAGGTAAGCAATTTTAGTTCTAGGCATATACCCAAAACAAATATGTACATATGGAGGAATAGTTGAATGTATACACACACAGATGGATTTTACAAATAGAATGTGGAATAAAAGAAACAAGAGTCCCTCTGGAATAACTACTGTATTTAGACAAATTTAAATAACATGCAGAACATATCAATGACTGAAATCACATATCATGATTACTCAAGGTGTGAAGAGTTAGTGTGGGGATTTTAATTATGAAAGATCCCTGTACATCTTTCCCTTTTTTCATTTATTGTCTGGGTCTACAGTTACATATGTAAGGCAGTGAGTACATTTATTATCAAACTTTTTACCTCCTCTTCCTCTTTTCTCCCAATTTCCCCCTTCCCTGGTTCCCTCCCCCTGCCTCTCCTGAGATGTACATTTGGTTTACAGTATATTGTCTTGTAAGTATTGCTGTTGCATTGATTCTCCATTTACCTTTTCTCTCTCCATTTTGGTAGTCCCCTTCCCTAGTTCTGATAAATGTAGATGCAACAACCAGTGTACCAAAGGCAGTTACAGTGAGAACACCTCACCCCAGTTAAGAATGGCCATTACCCAGAATACTAACAAAACCAGATTCTGGCAGGGGTGTGGCCAAAAGGGAACCCTACTACACTGTTGGTGGGAGTGTAAACTTGTTCAACCACTCTGGAAAGCAGTGTGGAGATTCCTCAAAAGGCTAAACGTAGAGCTCCCCGATGGCCCAGCAACCCCACTTTTGGGCATTTACCCAAAGGATTACAATCAAGATCACACTACAGCTACCAGCAGAACTACATTTATCTCAGCACAATTTACCATAACTAAAGTATGGAACCAACCAAGATGCCCCTCAGTAGATGAATGGATTAAGAAAATGTGGTACATATGCACAATGGAATTCTTTGCATCTATTGAAAGGATTGACTTAGCCCCACTAGTGAGAAAATAGAAAGACTTGAAAAAAAAAACATAGTAAGTGAAATGAGCCAGGCCCCAAAGAACATAAACTCCATGGTTTCACTCATTGAAAACAATTAGCATTTGTCTAGGACAGTTGTAGCCGAGGAGCACAATAGCTCAATAGCAATGTATCTATGACCACATAAGATGACCCTACGTGATATGAACTACAAGTTAAGTAAATAAGTGGTTTCCTTTGACGTCGTTATTTCCAGTGTACCCTGGACACCATTGAAAGCTTCCCCCTCCCTTTTACATACATTTATTTATTTATTTATTTATTTATTTATTTATTTATTTATTTATTTATTGCTAAGTTTGTTCCTGGGCGTGGGCACTTCTTTTTTTCTCAAGGCTAGCACTCTACCAAATGAAGCACAAGAAAGCTTTTGGATTTTTCTGAGTAGTTTATTTATGTAAAAGTCTCTAAGACTTTTCTGCCCAAGCCGGCATTGAACAGCTATCATCAGAACTCAGCTTCCTATGAAATTAGGATTATAGGCAAGAGTCACCTGCACCAAGCGAATTTTTTTTTAATGATTATTTCTATCCAGTGTCTGGGGTATTCAATCGTTTTTTGTTTGTTTGTTTGTTTTTACTTTATGACATTTAGTGAATATTATCATTGCTATGGAATGATCCCTGGATATCACTTGTCTTTCACCACAGATTCAATGAACTGTGGATTGACAAATACTAGATGTGTGTGATTTAGATATTGTCTCCATTTCCAAACTGAATACAGAGATACTTTTTCTTGTCATTATTCTGTAAATAAAGGAGTCTAACCACAATGCCCATAACAGATAGCACAGGTTAGGCATGGAAAGTTTGTGCAGATTATAAAGAATATAGCACTATGTTTGTTTGTACCACACACCATTTCATACAAGGGAGTTGAGAATCTGTGGAATTTGGCCCCCTCACTGTGTCTCAGAATCAATCATCAAAAATATTAGAGCTGATCCCATAATTATCCTCCATAAGTGACTTTAAATTTTGGGAAAGATTGGAATTAAAGAGACTGCCACTCATATATAGGAGAGAGAGAGAGAGAGAGAGAGAGAGAGAGAGAGAGAGAGAGAGAGAGAGAGAGAAAGAGAGAGAGTGTGTGTGTGTTAAATATGTTTCACCCTCCACTCTTCAACAAGTTCAGAGATGTGGTTGTTAATTGAAGCAGTAGCTTATCTGTTAAGTAAAAGGAGCCCATGTAGTTAAATAACTAATGTTTGGTGAAAGACA
Source organism: Perognathus longimembris pacificus (assembly GCF_023159225.1). NCBI lineage: Eukaryota > Metazoa > Chordata > Mammalia > Rodentia > Heteromyidae > Perognathus > Perognathus longimembris. The sequence goes on along the minus strand of NC_063181.1, from coordinate 19,912,142 downwards.
ATATTCTAAATATAAAAAGGCAATGAGAAATTCTAGAATAAACTTGACAATTTAATGCTATTTAAATCAGTAGTTCTCAAGATATTGTCAAAATTTCATATTCTTTATTAATACCTCTAACAATTCAGTCTTTAACAAACTAAAAAAAATTTAAAAAATATAGCACTCACTCCATAGTTTTCAAATTAAAGCAAGTGATAGATAGTGATAGTAAGCAGTTTACAATCTTTGCCTACTCTAAAGCTCCTGTTGAAATATAGTTTCTTTGCCCATCAATGGCTAATAAAGAAAGTCACCAGCCATAATCACTTAAGTCCTTCTTTTATAACTAATTGGTATGATTTATAGCACTCAGACACAGATATAAACAAATGATATTTTCATGTTCTATAAATCAAATTCAACCCTTGACTAGAAATATTATTCAAGTACATCATTTGAAATTTATACTTTGGCTCTAATTTTTATAGTATCCTGTAAATACCTGATTTGTTGCTTTGTTCCTTTTGTTCAACCAGCTCTGGCCAAACTGGCATGGTAATAGTTCCTTAAAAGAAACAACCTTGCTTACTTGTATGTAGGGAATTTATACCTGCTATTTCCTTTACCTGGTACCGTCTTTATAATACTATTTTTTTTGCCTGACCTCCTTGACTGTGTTTATTACATTTCTTCCTGTCTAATGGGCCTTCTTATAACATTGCAAGCCTTCATCACATTTCCATGTTTTTCTCTACTCTGTTAATTGCAACTCACATAGTACATTCTCTCTCTCCTCTCTCTGTCTCTGTCTCTCTGTGTGTGTGTGTGTGTGTGTGTGTGTGTGTGTGTGTCTTTTTCCCTCCCCTACCCCCTTATATCTGTAAAACTTCATTCTCAGCAGCAAGGATATTACCTGTCATAGAGCAGATGTTACTGTTATGCCTGCTAAGTAAGGGAATGGAGAAATCATGTAGTGCAATACATCCCAAGAGGCACCATATGAGGCTGTCAGTGTTTGTTCCTCAATGTACATGTTAAGATGTCAGTCAAGCCATCAAGATGATCAAAAAGTATTGACTCTGCAGCCTGTGTGGAATGGTAAAACACAAGAAATATTTGCTGTCTACTTACTGCCCTGATTATCCAAACCACAATGAAGGTACAATTTCCCCTACTTTAGAAAAGGAGCCATATTTGGAAACAAATTTCAGTTTATTTATCCTTTTGAAGCACAGAGATGTTTATTTCTTTCTCATCCATTGACCAAGTAATGACATTCTGATAATGTGCCCTTTTCTGTAAAATGTGCTGAAATTTTTGCAATCATTTCAAATCACAAAATTGTAGCATATACACACATTTGTATGTATGTATGTGTGCATACATACACACATATATATATATATATATTCAGAATGCTGAAGATAGATAATTGTAGTTCAAAGCTAGGTTGAGCAGAATAAAAAAAAACATGATCCTCCATCCTCCCTCTTCAATTAATTTTCAAAAAGCTGAGCTGTAGCTGTGGCTGAAGAGTTAGAAAACATATCATAAGAAGCAAGTGAGAGCAAGAGCACCCACTTCTAGTCTAGGAACCAGTACAAAAGAAAGGAAAAAAATAGATATGGAGAGATAGTATGAGAAGATGGGAAATATAATCATTGACTGGACATTTAAAGTACTAAATAATCACATTTTTGCCATTTAAAGAGTTATTATTATATAATTAGTATTTTTAAGTTTGATCTTTTAAATGAAACATATTTAAAAGTTGTCTAAAATATTTACTTCTCAAAGTGATTTTCTTTTTGCTTCAATTAAATTAAAGAGTAAAATGGATCAAAAGACAGATGTCATAAACTTGAGCATACATTGTTCAATTTTATTGACAGACTTTCTATACTAGTATATCGGCATCTCTTCATAGGACAACATAGTCTAATGGTGGTTTGCTAAGACACATTTATCTAAATGTTATTAGCTTTTTTTGACCTGTTCCTAAAACATTCTAGCTGAACTCTACATAGTTGGAAGAAAAGCCGAGTACAGTTGTTAAACTCTGTAGGATTACCATAGGATTCTGCTCTTCTACTCCAACTCACAAGTAATCCAAGTCATCATACAGTAGAAAGAGCTGCATACTCATTTTTACAGTGGCATAATTAGCAATAACTTTCAATTTGCTGGTATACTCAGCAACAGGCGAATAGATTAGGGAAAGGTTGCAACTGATGCAATAATGTTCAGGATTAAAGAAGAATGAAACTTTTGTTTTCAGGGCAAGAAATAAGTCTAGACAACATCATGTTGACTACAGTAAGTTACATATGAAAAGACAAATATCTCATGTTCCTTCTGGAAGTATATATATAATACTTCTTTAATTTAGATAGCAGTGACCATACATGTATAGTATTGTATCATATATAGTATAATATGGCATGTATAGAATAACATAACAATATAATATCTATATAATTAACATAACATAAAAGTATATTACAAAATATATTACAAAATAAATAAAAATAACATTTACATATAAATATATTATACCGAATACACTAATATAATGAATAATATAATATAATTGATATAATAAATAATGTTATAATCAATAATGTCAATAATACAGCATAGCATATAATATTATAGAATAGAATAATATAATATATAGTACAGCATCTAGTATGTTCATATACTAGATAGTATATGTACCAATACATAGTGTACACATAGTATAAAGTATATATAATATGTAGCATACTATAGAGTATATACACACTACATACACATTATAGTAAATTAATATACACTATATAGTATATTTACACACTATATATATAAAACACCAGCAAGTTTGAAAGCATTCTTTGATTATATATTTTCAAGATATTGTATATACATTTTTGAATAGCCTTTCTAGTTTTTTAAAAACACAGTTCAGTTACTTTAAGCAAAACAAATGACAATAGCTGCATACAAAGCTCTGTGAAAACTCTACAGTCACAGTTATTTTTTTCTACTACTGACTACACTGTATTGGCTTTGATTAGATTGCATTGATGTAGAAATTTCCTGAGTTTTTATGAGTCATAAACCAGTTCATTTACTTTAAATATTAAAAGTACACTCACACATAACTTAACTATAAACATTAGCAAGTCCTCAGAACGAAGAAGGGGATAGTAATAATTTCAAAGATACTGAACTCTAAAAAAGTTATGTCACTGAGTCCTGAATATGTGGTGATTTTGTTGATAGCCAATTCCCTGTTAGGAGAACCACCTGCATATATAATTCTTTTAATTAGCTTCCGAAAGGGAAAACCATATGCTAATTTTACACATAGCCACCAATTTCTTTAAATATTGAGATAAAAAGGGAAATGCCATTTTTTTCCTGTCCCTAACTTAAAACTCAAGAAATATTATAAATCTCTGGAGCATTGAATTCCTTTCTGAAAAAGAAAACCTGAGCAGAGGTTTGTTCTTGTTATTTATTTTCTGCTCCGCAAGGGTTGAGGTAGGCTGTTCACTATATAATGGGACAGCATAATTTAGATATTCTTAAGAACAATGGTTCTAGTCTAGCAGTCACATTTTGTTTTAAAAAGAGAAACAATTTAATATAGTCTCCTTAAGTTCTCAGATCAGATCTAAAGACTGTTACAAAAGTCTTACAGAGTTGAAAGAGAAATGCTGTGGTTCTGTAAGTCTGAACTTCACTAAATTTGTATATTATAAAGACTTGTTATTCAGTCCATTCAGAAGTTTTAATTAAAAATATTTTTATGTGAGAGAAATTGAATTTGTATGTGTGGATATATGTGTGTCTGTTTGAAAGTATACATTTGGTTATTTCTTTGTTTTTTTTGTATACGACTGACAAATACTCAATATTTATTATATGAAGCTAATTCCTACAAGTAGTGTTCTAAGACATGTCATTTGAAATATTAGAAATAACATTTGCTTGCAAAAACTATGACTCTTACATGTTGGCTATTTTCTTGAAAAAAATTTGAGATTATTATGAAATCTATGAAGCCTAGAAATCTATGAGATACGTTTCTGAAACATTATGAAGAATATTATTTAAATTGTCAAAACAAAATTTTAATGGAGGAAATTAGGAAGCAATTAATTTATCTATGTCTTCCTTTTTGTATTACTTCTTTGAGAGGTCTAATTTTGAGTAATAACATATTTGGCAAATGAAATAATGTTTATAACTCAATGTGTATTCTATTTATGTGTTGATAGGTAAATTGCCTTTAAGACAAAAATGTGGAGTTACTCTAATTTGTTAGTGGAAATCTAATTCTGAATATTTTAAGGTGCTTATCATTGTTTAACTTTTAATTTGCTCAGTAGGTCTAATTTATACTATTAGAAAAACTAATAAAACATTCTATTTTGTTATTGAAGTAGATATATTATTAGCATCAAGTCATTATTACTTACAAGAATAATAATTACTTTCTGCTCAAGATCACTGCATGTTCATAATGTTGAAAGTGATTAACCATTTTCGAAAGTTGTTACACTGAAAAATACACTCTTCAGTCTAACGCTCTCCCAACTGAGCTATTTCGGCAACCGCAAAAATACACTCTTAAGTCATCATCTACTTGACAGAATCAAATATCCCTTCACTAGAAATTTACATTTATGTAAAAATTACCTTATTCACTGCAGTCTTTTACCATACATAATCAAAGTATTTTATTTGATGGGGTTGTCAGCAGGAAAGGATGAATTAGTGGGTAAATGATAACTTCATAACCTGTAATTAAGCATATGAATAAATTACTGCAAAAATAAGTACTATAAATCTTAGAAAGTATTACAAAAGATTAGCACAATGACAGTAAAATTGTTGGTTGAGAAACAGTGAAGTTAGGTTTGCTAAAATATACTTTAGAAATGCTGCCTGTCAAATGAAATGATAAGTGCCACCCCTTATCTCAATGGTATGCCTCATACTTTATCTGACCACAAAACAGTTGAGTCTGTGGATCTAACCAGCAATTGCAATAAGAGGCAATTAATGATCTCTAAAGAAACTCAATCTTCATGTGCAATTTACCTTAGTTTGATAGCCTATATTGAACATATTAAAATAGTACAAAACATTCTCTACAAGCAAATGTTTTCTATCTACAGATTAATAACCCTGCAGAAACAAGACCACCAAAAATATCTAGTACTAGGTTCATCCAAGTCTACAGAAAGAATAAAATTGTATTTCAGTATTCTACTAAAAATCACAGACCTCATATTTTATTTTTCTCAACAAGCTATGCATTTGATTTCTAAGAGTAAGTTGAAATATGGTGAAGAACTTGCTAATGCTGGTAAAACACATTATATTTCCTTCTTACCTCACCACAACAGATTATTGCATGCAGTAGTATTGTATATTTCTGAATTATTTTTTTCTATACATTTCAGGTAACACACAGTAGAATGCCATAGAGCTTAAATCACAGTAATGATATAGAATAGATTTCATGTAAAAATAGTTTTGTGATTCAGTAAGCTGAGTAATTCAACAAGTACCTACAATAGGAATCTTGGTTTTAGGTCCTCAACAGCAGAATGAACATGCTACCCTTTAAATCATTTATGGATTTTCTAAATTTCTTTAAAAAATAGTGCTTGAAAATAATTGACTTTTTAGGGTACTTGCTCTCAATGCTATAATACCATCAATACAGGTTATTTTTTTGCATTCCCTTTTTGTTTCTAGTCCTTATTTTCTTCCCTGAGTCCCATACAGATATTTTAGCCTTTACTAGATAATATCCTGTTAGCATATTTCTTTACTGATCAATTAGTATCTACTTCTTCCCTTATGGAAATGGTAATTCCATATTTACCTTAAGTAAAACAATAAATAAATCTTACAGTTTTGTGATTCTTGTAATTGATTTTATAAAAGGTATTTTTGTGATGGATAATTTCTATTCATAAATAAATTGGAAATATTCTAGGACATGATTTGATTCTTTATTATCTAGCAATGATTGCCCATATTTGTATTTCTTCTCTTAAACTTTGAAAATTTCAGCCAATTGAAGATAAAGAATTTGTTTAACTTTTAACCACTAACCTCTTAATTATTCATTCATATCAAGATTTGACTGCCAAAAACACAAACATGCCTTTAAAAAAGACAACTGATTCTTTTGCCTTTAGACTCTGTGGCTGTACTCACAAATTCTACAAAGGAAGCAACTGGCATGAGATCTCAGACACACTCAAATGAATTCATTCTGAATGTGAATCATGCTTGTGACTTAAATTCCACAGAGAGCACCTTTCACCATCTCATTGAAGAAAACAGACCAATTAATCTCTGCTATTGGGTAAGTTTGCTATAGAAACTTACTCTCCTGTAGGTACACTGTTCTGTCATGCAGAGCAAATGTAATTATGTGACTACCATCCCCAGGGAAAATAAGTTGCAATGTCTATGTCACTTGTGTAACCAGCCATGGCTATCATGAAGTACATGTAATTAAAAGATTTTTATTTTATCCATCACTGAATACAAGGAATTAGAAGTTACATTTAACACTGAAACCTGAATGAAAGCTACAAACATTCAAATCACACATGTGAGATAGTAGTGATTAATGTTATTAAGGTTTTGGGAACAATTCGTTCTTAAGGTGGAGATCTAACTCTAATGTCTTTGCTTATATATAATTATTTATACATTCATGCTTGAAACAATAAGTGTCTCTAAGAGTATATGATCAGCAAATCTTCTAAAGAAGAGAACCAATATTCTTCAGCTATTGATTTCATGGACCCAACCGTCAGTTGTTTACAAAAGACATATCTCACCCTGGCAATATAGCTCCCTTGATTAGTATGTGATGACCTTGTTTGTCTGTTATTTTAACTGATTTTAATCTTTAGTCTGTTTTAACTGATATTAGGGGATTGCTACTCCAGCCTGTTTATTGAGGACATTTGCATAAAAGATTTTATTCCAACCTTTCACTTTGGGAATGTGTCCATTTTTCTTGGTAAGATGTGTCTTTTGTAAACAACAGAGGGTTGGGTCTTGCTTTTTGTTCCAAGTTGTCAGTCGATGATTTTAATTGGGTAGTTAAGTCATTGATTTTGTGGGGTGGAACTGAAAAATTATATGATAATGCTTGACACCTTCCCTCCCTTTTTCGGGTCTGTGCCTCCTCTATTCTTAACTATATTTATCTGGATCTCTGGTAAGGAGATTTTTTTCTCTGATAACATCATATTTGTGTTGATTTTCTGTATAAAGGACTTCTTTAAGTATTATTTGTAGTGCTGGTTTGGTAGATATAAATTGTTTAAATTCTTCTTTGTTATGGAAGGTTTTAATTTGTCCTTTGGTTATGAAGGTAAGCTTTGCTGGATGCAGTATTCTGGGTTGGTAATTGTTTGATTTTAGGGTTTGGAATACATCATGCCAAGCTCCTCTTGTTTGATGGTCTCAGCTGAGGCATCTGTGGTTATTAAGATTGGTTTTCCTTTATAAGTAATCAATCTTTTCTCTCTGACAGCTTTTAGCATCATTTTCTTGGTCTTTATAGATCCTGTGTGAATTATAGTGTGGTTGTATGATGTTCTGTTCTGGTCTGGCCTGTTGGTTGTCCTAAATTCTTCTTGTATCTGAATAAGCTTCTCTTTATGGATACTTCTCTGCTGGGATTCTGTGAAATGTTTCCTCTCTTTGACTATCTCCTCTTCTCCTTCCTGTACACCTATTATCCTCAAAGTCAGTCTTCCCATTGAGTCTTGTGATTTCAGTAGGATTTTCTTTGTTTCCCAGATTTGTTCTGCATAATAACCTCCTTTCATTCAATTAGATCTGCTCTGTCTTCCAGACTGAGACTCTGTCTTAGGCTTTCACCTTTGTTGTTTCATATTCTGTTCTCATTTCATATCTCTTTTTGAGGACTTGTTTTAGGGTACCTAAGGACCTCTTTACATTACTGATTTGTTTGCATTTACCTTAATCTTCTTTAACTGGGTTAATGCCTTTTCATTGGACACCTTTGCCTTGGACTTCATTTAGCTTTTTAATTAATGTTCTCCATGAATTCTTCCATACCAATGATTTCTTAGTAGACATTTGAAATGATCAATGAATTTAGGTAATAAACAAAAATCTGTTTCTATTCCTAGTTTGGGTTTAAAAATAATGTTATTGAAATATTTGGAGGTTATTTTGCTTTCCGAATTGAGTCTTGCTTATGGATAAACTAGCAATAGTGCAACTTCTTACAAATTCTCTTCATACAGAGGTGCAGTCATCTGCTCTGAGAGTCAACATTTCCATTTTTCCATTACTGATAGAAAAGTTAACAGCTCATCTCCAGATCTATAACTTCTATTCTTAAAAGCACTAAAAAACTAACGTATTAAAATCTTTTTTCTCAATAGAGATTTTATATGAAAGCAGCTTTCAGAGCTTTCTATTTTACAAGTCACTATTATGAGGTGATAAATTTTTTGATCTATGAAAAGTTTAGGCATTCTGAATGCCACATTTCTTACTAGTCAAATAAATAAATCAAAGGCTTATAACACAGGTTTTCTCTGAAAGTATAGCAACATGAAAAAAATCAAATCTTTGCTGTTATTTTTCTTCATAAATCTATACATTCCTTAATAAATTTCAAAACACTTTTCACAGAAGAACCATCATGTAACCTTATAAATGTTTACTGAATATCTATGTAATTATGTACATTTGTATCTCTCTCTATCTCTCTACCTATCTATCGATCTGTCTATCTTATTTGACTATTTAGATAGTTATATCCATTGGATCTGTCTGTGTAATTTAGACAAAATTTCTTCACAGCATTCCAAAACTGTTTCAAACACAAATATATTTTCTCTTTCATTTACTTATTTAAAATATATCAAATATATGAATCTTGTTTACTATGTTGTTTCAAATATCTTGCAAGACATTTATTATTTGACAAATGACACATGGATCCTCTTTACCCACAATTTTTGTTGTAAATTAAGTCTTGGCTAAGAAAGTATGCCATAGAGAATCAGACTTCTGGCTTGAAAACTTTTACATGTGCACAAAATTATAGTCTTTGCCTGTCTTTGCATTTGTTTTTTCCTTAATTAGCTTGAATCCAAGGCAATCTCACTTTTTAAAATTTTTTTTCAGTACATCAGGGAAATGCTACAGGTTACATTCCTACAAGAGAAGCAACTCCAATGGGAAAACAGATGCTCATTTTTTCAAAGCTGCCATAAAGGTGTTAGCATAGACTCCCATAATGTCATGCACTATGTCTGCTCCTATCTGCAGAAAATTGGGTAATAATAGGAAAAGGAAACCTAGAACCCAGCTAAGCATTCATCACATGTATTCCATTTCTATTACAGCAAAGTGTGAAGAGATTACTCCATTGGAAATGCCAAACAAACAAACAAATAAGTTATCTACAATATTAAAGTCTTTGAAAAACACTAAGAGTGAAGAATGGATAATAGTATTATTCTTCTGTAGATCAATTATACCTTACCTACATGTGATAATACATTAGCACAGTAAAATTTTGAATGTGAATTGACTGCCAATTTTATTCTTTGAAGGTTTGTTTTTCTCTCAGAAACATCTGGTATTGTGTACATCACTTTACATTTTTATTCATTATGTACACTGAGGCGATAATGTTATTTGGAGACTTGAAATATGAAGACTCAATTAAATTAGTGATAAAACATTTATGAGACAAACAAAAATTTATAGGAAATAATTAAATTAGTAAAAATAACATTTTCTTTTAAATTAAAAAGCTGTAAAAATAAATAATTATAAAAGCAATATTTGATACTTTTTTTTCAAGGTAAAAATTCTTTTATTAAGGAGAATCATTCATATGAAACATTAAGTATTGATTTCTGCTTTAAATTTGTTTCATCTTTAAAAATAAGTGGTAAGGATAGTATATAATTATATTTGTGAATACATTACTTTGTAGTTGCATAATTTGCTCTTTTTTTTTCAAATTTTTATTATCAAACTGATGTACAGAGAGGTTACAGTTTCATACATTAGGCATTGGATACATTTCTTGTACTGTTTGTTACCCTGTCCCTCATACCCCCCCTCCTTCCCCTTTCCCTTCCCTCCCCCCCCAGGTGTCCAGTTCACTTACACCAAAGAGTTTTGCAAGTATTGCTTTTGTAGTTGTTTGTCTTTTTTTACCCTGTGTCTCTCAATATTTGATACTTTTAAAAATCAGTAAAATAAAAGAGTTGACTCATATGGGCCTTGACCTTTACCCCATTATTCTGTATGATCACTCAGCACAGAATTGAGTTCATTGAACAAATAGCTTCAACTGATAGAAGTCCAATTAATATTTGTTTTATTTTATTTTATTTTTATTTTTTGCCAGTCCTCGGGCTTGGACTCAGGGCCTGAGCACTCTCCCTGGCTTCCTTTTTACTCAAAGCTAGCACTCTACCACTTGAGCCACAGTGCTACTTCCAGCCTTTTCTGTTTATGTGGTGCTGAGGAATCCAACTCAAGGATTCATGCATGCTAGGCCAGCACTCTATATCTAAGCCACATTCCTAGTCCCAATTATAAATTTAATCCTATTGCATTCAAACTGAAGCTTTTGCTAACCTGTCTTCCACAACTGTCTTATTTCCCTGCAGCACTTAATTTAAAATGGCTTTGTATTTCTCCATATATAAAGACACATAAAAATGTTTATATGGCATAAAATAAACTATCCTCCTTAAATGCATGCCACTTGCAGCACACATGTCCTCAGAGTACAGTTTGTTTCTGATATTGTTTGCCTGCATAATACCCAGACTACAAAAGGTGGCTAATTTGTATTCATGGAATAAAAGAGAGGGAGAGAGAGAGAGAGAGAGAGAGAGAGAGAGAGAGAGAGAGAGAGAGAGAGAGAGAGAGAGAGAGAGAGAGAGAGAGAGAGAGAGAGAATTCAGTGATATGTAGAAATGTAAGTTCATAACATAGGTTCCTTTTGCATTTGGTATGTGACTAATGACAAGTTGTCAATTAGGGATAGTGATGAGTTTTATTCAGTGTAAAATCCCTAAATACAAGGTACATTTTGGATCTATATGAATTATTAGATTTCTGCTATAATCCTAATGGAACATAGAATACTCTTAGTTTCACCTACACTGTCAGTGTTTAAACTCATATGGATTAAAGTACATTTTCAAAAAAATTTATTATCAAACTGATGTATAGAGAGGTTACAGTTTCATTCGTTAGGCATTGGATACATTTTTTGTACTGTTACCTCGTCCCTCATTCCCCCCTCCCCCCTCAATTTTATTATACAGTGTTCTGCAGTGGGTTATGCCTCTGTTATTATCTGCAAGTAGCCAGTATTCTGAAGGAAATTTTTATTTTGCTGGACCATAAATGGATTTCTAAAATATTGTAACTTTTAAAAAGTTTTTTGAAAGAATTTAAGTACAGCACAAAGTGTATTTCATTGATTGCTGTGTCCTTTTCTTCTAAATGAACTACTTATTTGTCCCATGAAACCTCAGACACTCCAATAAATACTCAAAAAAGAATCAGTAGCAGGTTATTTCATAAACAAGAAGAAATAGACAAGATTTGAAGTGTTCTACCTGTCATCAGCAGGAAGTTAAAAATGTACCTTAAAATGTATGGAAAGACCTTGCCCAAGGCAACAGATACAAATGATTGCCTATGCAGAGAAATACTATTTAATCAGTAAATTATCCACTAAGATAGTAAAATTCTTGCTTGTTCAGCACTTTGACAAAGTGTTCCTGTAGGTTATTCTATTTGCAAATAGTAAAAATGTCTTTCTGACTTCCCCCTGGCATTGCTTCATTTCTTTTAACCCAGTAGTAAGTCTATAGGAAATGCATTTTTTTCACAAAAATAAATTAAATTGCAAATCTCTTCAGTGTTGTCTTTAAACTCAGCATAATAGATAAGGCTACAGCAGAATTTTAATTTCAATTCTTATGTCCTATTTTAAAAGGCTAGATTCCAATACCTCATTCCACTTAATTAGTGAAAAAATTTTAGATACAATACAAAGAATGTTTTACAATTAATACTCACAAAAATTCAACTCTGAAAAGCTGTTATGAATTAATCGATCCTGTCTTACCCAGGGGATGAATGCAAACATCATTTATCCAGTAAATTATTTTCTTCATTACTTAGGAATTTTGTGATATAAATAGACATGGTTTCTAACTTGCACAGCAGTATTTTTTCTCCAGAAAAACAAATCCCAGAACTAATTTCTTGTACTTCTAATAATTAAATATTTTTTATAACCAATAAATATCAAATGTTTCTTCTAGTAATCCTCTGAGAGGAATCATTACACTTTCCAGGCAAATATGAAACCAATTCATCATCTTTCAGTGATATGTAAGGATTTTTACATAGCCTTATCAATGCCAAACATAGTAAAACATAGGTATTGCATACATTTTCTGAATGCCAATATAAATTAATATTTCAAAAAGGCTTTTTTAAAAAAACTGCCACTTTATTATAAAAAAAAGTACTTTGAACTAATGGCACATTAAAACACAGCAGGTGCTGGAGGAACCATGTAACCATTCTTCCTTCCTTAAAGCAGATGACATCTTTCTGTATCACAAAAAAGAGAAATCGTTTTCAATGCCTATTATCCACAAAAATTATGTACAAATAGACATTAAAACATTGTTTTTCTTTCCCTTGGCCTACCCCCAAAATTGCCCAATGTCTTCTTATTGATCTCTTTGTTCTATGCAAAGTAGCCTATTTATGCTTTGTCACTTATTTGGTTCTTCATTAAATTTGGTACTTATATTAAATCTATGTGCTTCTTTCTGTATTTTTCTAGGTCAATTGAGTCTGAAAATGTAAAAGAATAAATGTAAATATTTGTCCCTTCTGTAACATAAAAAATAAAGTTGAAATTTTTTTTCATGTAACCCTTACTATTTTCCTTTGGTGAAAGCAAACCACAATTTATTTTTCCAACATATCTCACTGCTTTTTGATTAAGGAAAATAAAATAAATTAGTAAAATAAAATAAAGGTTACAAATCACACCAAATTCAAATAAAAATACTTGAGTAAAAACAGCAATGATAATGTTAACTGAAATAAATTTTGAAAACAGAAATCAGTTGAGAAGTGTTTTTTAATTACATCAAATAAGTTGAAAAAAACATCAAAGTTTATTATAGAATGATTAAGCCATGGAATTCCCATTGCTAATAGATGGCATTTAATTTTTTTTAAAAAATTCAAACCGTGTATTTCACTTCTATTTCTAACAATCATAATGAACATTATTAAAACAAAATGTTAAACTGTATCTGAACTAATTGCATATGTTTTGCATTTTCGATTTCATATATTCACCCAAATTGTATAATCCCAAGTAAATAAATGCCAAGTAACCAAACCATAACACTTTAGCAGGAGGTATAATCTCATCCTTTAATAGAGATTGGCTAAGATGTCTAAAATCTTTCCACTACCAAATGGGGAAAGACTTGAAAATTGAGGTTTCACACTTGTTTTTCCAGCTAGCTAGCAGAATTATCACAACACTTTTTTCAAAACCCCACTTTATTGTATTAGTCACACAAGGACATCTAGCAGCACAAGGGCAGCCAGCCACTTACACGAGTGCCGGACTCACTGTCTCTCACAGTCCATCAAACAGCCTGGTCTGACTTAAAGACTGTACCTCTTGTCAATAAGAGTTCAGCAGCTCTCACATAAAGCTCAAAATGCCAACACGGGTTTCTTCATAACACCTTAAAAGATTCTCCCTTTCTTCAACAGAACTTTTACCCAACTCCTCACACACCTGTGTGGTCTCCAGTTATAGTGATTTCTGGTCACTTTAATTATACTTCATTAATTAAATTTTAGGAAGGGGAGAAAGCTGATGAACTTAATTTAGTTAGATGACTCAGCTGAAAATCCCCATGCATGTACGATTAAAGAAACTTATGCTCACACATGGAGCTTCACCACTGCATTTTTATTTGGCTTTGAAAGAATCAAAACATAGATTTCTTCTGTTCTAAGGGTCACAAGCAACACAGTCAACCAAATTGTCATCAAATTTGAGTGTGTCCAGTTTGGCCTGGTAAGTATTGGGGTGGATAATCTGGCTCTTAGGATCCTTCCTAATCAGAGAGTGCTATGGCCGAGGAAATACTTTTTGACCCCAAACCCAAGACAAAGTGGCATTGTTTAGGACTTTGGAAGAGAAGCCAGAATATTCCAAGGCTGAGACAGAAGTACATTCATGTTGCCTAGTTTGTGAGTGGCAACCTGGTGCCTCGGGAAACTACTTTGTGGACATCTGGGAGAGAAATGTAAGTTGAAACTGCAATGATGTTAGGTAGCTCTCAAACAGTGTATAGCTTTATACAGTATAGATCTTAAATTTACATGTTATAGGACAATTCTATGAAGGTTTAAACAATATAGCAAAAAACAACATGATAACTTACATAAAAGGATTAGGAATGCAGCAAAGATAATGCAGCATTGTTAAATGATGGTGACTATTAAAGATTCAGGAGAGATGTCTTTCGAAGAAGTCCAGTGGACAATTTGGGAGAAGTTAGAATAATGCAGCAATAGATTCAAGAATCATTTAAGAGATAATATTCACAAGAAACACATTATTCTTCTACAACTACTAATATATTTTCCTAGAGTCTGAGTTACCTGGTGGTTTAATCAGATCCTAATGAATCATTAAAATATAATAAAATACAATATTTCTCTTACCAATTCACATTCTTTAGTTTCCCCTAAGTAGGTGTTCTTAATTTGTTTTTTCTGAATAGAGTCACTTTTGTTGTTTTTTATATTATTGTTATTATTGCTATTTTTTTAGATGTAAGCCTGATTTTTCTTGTATTACCTAAACATTTGAATTGAAATACAAGTCACTGATATGCTTTTTATCTGTGACATGGGTATTTGAGCAGCAAGCTGGCAATATAGGTTTGTGGTTTCTATTTGGCTTGTGTTGGTCAATGGAAACAAGTGCTTTACTTAATCAAAAAAGCAAAGAGCTAGTGACTTGTCTTAAAGCAATATCTTCTAAAAACTTTCTTCAAAAAATGAAGTAAAGAGTATTGGAAAGTTATGGAGAGGCCATGGTATTCATCAAGAGTATGGTGAGTATTGATATGGGTGAGTACTTATTTCTCCATGGAGCATACTCCTTTTTCATAATTAAAGCTCACATTTAGAAAGAAGTAGATACACACAGAAAGAAACTGTATAATTTGGATAATTTTCAACTCTTGCATTCCACATTTCCAATAAAACTCTAGTGTTTTGTTGAAATTTGATTCTGAAGAAATTGTTCTATGGAAAATTTACATTTTTTTCATCTTTGTGTTTAAACTTAGGGTCTTGCAGTTGTTTAGTTTGCTTCATTGTTAGCAATCTACCAGTTGAGATGTGCCTCCAGACGAGAGATTTGCTGGTTAAATGGAGGTGGAATCATGTAGACTTTTGTGTATGGACTGATTTTGAATTGTCCTCCAGATCTGAGTCTCCTGAACTGCTAAGATTAATAAGCATGAGCTACATGAATCCAGCCGAAGTAACTATTTTTGGTTTTGGTAGTAGTTAGCCATAGGACCTGAATTTAGGGCCTGGGTGCTCTTCCTGAGTTTTCACTCAAGGCTAGCACTTTAGCACTTTGAGCCGCAACACTACTTCCAGTTTTTGGTTCGTTTATTGGAGATTATCATGGACTTTCCTATCTGGGCTGTGTTTGAACTTTGATCCTCAGACCTCAGCCTTTTGAGAAGCTAGGATTACAGTTGTGAGCTACTAGTACTTGGCTTAATACTTTTGATGGCATGAGTTAATGTCTGCAATAAAGTTAAGAGAACTTTCAAGAAAGCTAATTTGCACAATGGAATAAAACCTATTAAATTTTCATAAAGGAATCTTTAAACCTAGATCAAGATTTTCTGACAATGCTGTAAGATAATTTAATAAACATAATGTCCTTGTGTTGATTTATTTTTATCATGATGATTTGTTCCCCTATGTCAAATTATGATACAATTATCATATCTCTATTCCTCTTATTTGCTGACACATAGAACAATGTAATTGTGCTTTAGTACTTAAGTATTTAGTAAGCAAACCTTGTTCTCTGCAAAATAATTAAAATAAACACTTAGTAAATAGTATAAAAGGAGCTTATAAGACAATGGCAGTTCCAAAAAATGATTACATAAATATATTCATCCTTATGGTTTTACACATCAATACTGAAATGCATAGAAGTTTTTGTTCTTGGTTACTGTGATAATATCAAATACTAGACACTAATTTGTAGGGTTTTTCCTTCCAAACAATAATTTGAAATGTCATTTAAATAGTGACAAGTATACAGTTACATCATTCTTAAAACTTATCTTGACCATGCTCATAGTTTCACTGATTGTCTTAGTTAAATATTGTCAGTAACTTTATGCAGTTCTGTATTATTTTAGCATATGGTCTTATTTAAAAAGTGCCAAAGTGAGATGCATTATAAATAAGTCTGATCTGGAAGAGTAATTACCACCAATAATTTTGAAGCCACTCCTAACACAAATCTCCTATATTTGAGTCAAATAGAAACTGTAAATTATGCTTCATAGACTACCATTTCTAACATTCTTTCCTGTCATATTTGACAATTAAAGATAGTTTTTCTCCTATTTGAGGGACCCAGATATATCCTTCAAGTCTCATTTTTCATGTCCATATTTATGGCTCCATTTTCTATATTTCTTCTAAGTTCATATTCTTTTCTATATACTTATATTAATAAATAATCTCTATTGCAGACTTTCTATGATTTGGTATTATCTTTTTACCAAACAGATTTATTTCCATATTGCATTCTCAAATCTCATAAGATGTTTGGCATAGAACCAGAATGAGTTTATGAAAACTAATGTAGTTCTGTCCTAGACAGGATTAGTAATTAGGCATTATACTTAATGCTGGGTCATAGTATCAAAATAGTTTATTTTCTTTTGGTAAACTGGAATGCTCTAATTATCTTTATTCTTTTGAAGAAGTTTTCCTTGGAGACACTGTAATTTCATGTGATCACAAATCTAAATGCTTAATATCTGCTACAGATAAGGGGTCCTATGGTATCTTCATCCAGAGTCCACCAGACTCTGTCCTCACAGTTCTGTGATTCTTTCAAGGTACAATTTTATGTGTGTTTCTATTCACAGATATATTACTTCAGATCTCCATGAACATCCACCATTGAAAATAGTTTAAATTTGTCTTAACAATTATTGTTAAAACAATAACAATTTGAAAGGCTATATCTGATTATATTTACCACAGATATGGAAATCATTTTCTATTGAAATGTCATATTCTGATTCTTGATATGTGTAAAGCCAAAACAAGCATGATCAATGGAAACAGCACATTCTCTTCTTAGTAGAAGGATATTTAAACAGTTTATCTTCCTTTTCGTCTCTTCACATTTGAAATACAATAGCAATAAATCAAAAAAGAATAGCTTCTTGTATTTCTGTCCATACAATAACTAGAAAAATTACCATACCTCTACTTCTACTGTTTTTTCCCCTCGTTGCTTGTGGGGCTTGAACCCAGGGTCTGGGCACTGTCCTGAGCTTTTTTTTTTTTTTTTCCAAAAATTACCTAATGTTTTGTTTTCTCTGTCCAGGTAAAAAGGAAGTTCTCAAATCTCTAAGAAAAGTTCCATAAATTCATTCTTCTGAAATAAACAATAATAAACAGATAAGAGATAAACAATAAAATAAACATTACTAAGCAGATAAGAGAAAAGGTAAATACATTTATTAAATTAATTATGAATCTTGAAATGTGAATTATGAAATTATGAAATGTGAATGCCAATAACCCAATGACACCCAGAAGATTCTTAGAGAAGAGAAGACATGGAAGACTGAGGTAATTTAAACATCAAGTAAGTGATTTTTCAGGGAGATGAGTGTGTCAAAAAAAAAAAAAATAGGACAATAGCCTGAGACAAAGGGCTGTCCCCTGGACTTCAGTCTTTTTTGCTTTGTGGTAATCTTCCTTGTTTAATGGATTCAAGCAGGTGGGTCTCAAGATTATTGCATTAATTCAGGAGCAAATTTTTTTGGTCAGAAAAATGAAACTTCAGCAAAAGCTTCTCCCTGAGCCTTGAGGGGAAAATAAAGAAACTACAGATAAAATTTAGAAATTCTGCCAGATCTTGGTTCCAAGAAAGCTTTCCTTAGTTCAAAGTACTCAGGATATAAAAGTACCATACTTCAGAAAATGATTTTCTAAAAAACTCAACACTACTTTCCATTACATACGCAAATGGAGTTCAAGACCCAGTGAAGTTAACTTCACTGAATTTGAACTGTCTGGCTGAGGAGAGCAGTTGGTGGGTAATTGGTGACTTTTGAGATAGAAAAGTAGCATTACATAAAGCAAAAAAGCATTTCATAGCATCAGATACCATGGACAGCCTTTTCTCATCTAGATTCTTAAAGTTTTCACTTAATTAATGTAACACAAGTTTAACTATTGCTTTTCCTTATTCCTTGACACTGGAAACAGTTTTGAGAATATCTTACAATTGAAAGTGGAATCTTCTGTGACTTGCCTATACCTGTACTAATTATACCCAATAAGGGAGACCATAGAGTCCATGTTTCTTTGGGTCTGGCTCACTTCACTTAGTATAATTTTTTCCAAGTCCTTCGATTTCCTTATGAATGGGGCAATGTCATTCTTTCTGATAGAGGCATAAAATTCCATTGTGTACATGTCACAGCAGAGGATCACAAGAACCCAATAGCTATACCCTTATGATCACATAAGATGATGCTAAGTGAAATGAACTCCATGTTATGGAAACGATTGTTATACCACAGTTGTAACTACTTTCAACGTCCCATGTGTATCTGTAGCTACTATTATTGATGATGTTCTTGTATCACCTTCCCGTGGTTGTACCTACACTATCTCTGTAATCTTATCTGAGTCCAAGGATCAGGACTGGCCAAAAAATAAAAATAAAAAAAATAAAAAATAAATAAATTTTAAAAATCTTCTTCTAAAAAAAAAGAAAGTGGAATCTTAAAAGAAAATTAACCATGTACAGAGCATATTTAACTCGGAGTTATTATAACTGTATTAGTTACTTTGATACTTAGTACCCTTCATCCCTTCCTTCCTTGCTTCCTTGCTTCCTTCCTTGCTTCCTTGCTTGCTTCCTTCCTTCCTTGCTTCCTTCCTTTCTTTCTTCCTTCCTTGGTCCCTTCCTTCCTTCCTTCCTTCCTTCTTTCGTTCCTTCCTTCCTTACTTCCTTCCTTCCTCCCTTCCTTCCCTCTGAAGTAAGGACTGACTGTGTAATCCTAGTTCCCTAAAACTCATGTTTTTCAACTATAAATGATAGGGTTACAGGTACACACTACTATGCCCGGATCTATACAGCAATTTTCAAGTCAGTGAAATGTAAGTAGGTTTGTAATGTTAGAAAAATAGGTTAAAAATCTTAATTATTCAAAATTTCTGACCTACATAGATCTCTGTTCTAATTTGAAGAAAAAAATCCAGTTGAGATAATTCAGTCTTTTGGATTATACATAATATTATTACCTTTTTTGATTCTCTGAATATACTTTCTAATGATTCATTTATCTAAGGTTATTGGTGATGTTATATAGAGTCACAATGTTTAGTAAATACACACACACACACACACACAGATTTAAAATCAGTGCAAAAAAAAAAAAGGAATGAGCAACAATATAAGAGGTGACGATAGAAGTAAATGGAAGAATTGAAGCCTAATTCCCACAGCATGCTTCCAAGTTGAGTAATTTTTTCCCCCATATTAGACTCATTCATTATCTTTTCTTGATTGTTTCAGGGTAGAACTATTAAATATGGGCTTGGTGGCTCCTTTTATGTTAAGATCATTTTTTTATAACAAATAAGTATTTTTTTAATAAAATTAAGGACAGTCAAAAAAGGGTCTGTAAGTTAACCAAGAGAGAACAGGATCAAATGTCCCTTAAGGGGAGACCTCGCAAATCTAGTCTTTATTCACAAACAAGGTAGCAATTAATGCCAAAAGCCTTAAAAAAGGAACAAGTGCTTCTTGACACGAGATTCATTCAATATCTGAGCACCATCTCTTGTGCTAGAAATTAAAAAAAATCCACCATTATTATGATGATTGTGATTATTAAGAGGCATATTGAGTCACTCATTTGATTCCATGGAGCCAAGATCGCATATCCTGTGTAGGGAGGATGAAATTCATTCAGTGGACCATCAAAACAGAATGGGCTCCCAACCTGCAGCTTATACTCATTCAGAATTCCTGGAGATGATATATCATAATTCCAGAGCTACAGTCTCTGATGCATTGGTTTGGGACTGGTTTGGTGACAAAATGTGAAGGCGAAAGGAATTGCCAATTAAACCAAAGCATAACTTTCTCTGCAGTTGACCACTAAAGTCCCCAACTATGGCCTTCTCAATGCCACCAGATTTCTATGCTGGCTATGGATAATGCTGACAGGTTATTCCTTCAAAGCATCTGCCTTCTCTTCATCCAGTCAATTTATCCAGAAATGCCAAGTGTTCCTCAAGGAGAGGCAAAAGGCATGGCTGGTTTTGGCAAAGAGGACTGAAGCAATGCACATCTTCAGGCCATTTTCCTCATAAATCATGCACTCCATACCCTCCAAGTCTGAGGTCCAAAGCAGTGGAAATAGGATCACTGAGCATCTGGCCTTGTTGTCACTCAAGGTTTGCTCTTTTTTGTTTGTTCGTTTGTTTAGTTGACAGAAAGCATATTTACTTCATTCCTCTCAAGTATAATAACCAGTCTCAAATTTCAAAGCCTTGGATGGCACTTCGGGGCTTTTTTCCAAACTCATAGGCCCCAATTGCCTACATTTTAGGAGTAACTTAAGGGTTAGTCCTTGCCTTCCAGCTAAGGAAATTGCTGTTGCTAAGGAATTGCTGTCCACTCTTGACTGTGTGCAGTCCAGCAGATATCATTTTTTGTCAAGCTAGTCTGGGACTCCTCATTTTAATGTTCTGGTAGGAATGTCAATATTTTTCAGATTCCTCACCACTCAACTGAAGGGATTCATTTTCTCATCTCATCATTTATCTCCTAAAAGAACTTTACAAAACAGAGATAAAATCTCTTCGCATCCAAAGCACACAGTAGGGAAAGGGGAGATTGTTGATCTCTTACATTGTCTTAGAAGCTTCTCTGCTATGCAGAAGGGGCTTTTCCTCTCCCACCATCAACATCTGGCTCTCTGTACTCATCACCAGTTTACCCATGCCCCAAGCCTTTCCCAACTACTCTCCTTGATCTCCTGTTACCCTTGCCTTCACATTTCCCTGTAAGGATTTTTCTTTGCTATCTATGAGGAGTACTGACAGATTATTACTTCAAAGGATTTAGAATTCACTACCCCCAAACAAGTTCCTCATCAGTGATGCTTCACCCACCTGGAGAGGCAAGAGCCAGACTTGGATTTGGGGAAAGAGGACTGCAGAATTTTATGGCTTGGGCTTTGCCTTCAATCCCTACCTGCTGGCAAGAGCAATGATATGCTTCTGCAGGATCCCTTCCCCAGCTAATCTTCCTCAAAAAATGTCCATTGTATCTGAGTTTGAACAACTTAGAGCTTGGGAGGAATGCATTAAATATTCTTTCTGCACCTAAACAAAAAAAGAAAAGAAAACAAAAATTAAAGCTTGGGTGGCATAAAGGCCAGAGGCTAAATGGTCCTATTTCCTTGGTATAGACCCCAAGATCATTTATTTTGACCAAGATTTTATTCCTTGCGAGTTGATTCCTACTAGAAGTCATTTCAGTGGATAAAGAGTTGTGTGTGTGTGTGTGTGTGTGTGTGTGTGTGTGTGTTCCTATATTCTTTTGTTCAGAACAAAAGCATTTAGTCAGGGAATGTTGAAATTAAGGACTCAACTTTTAATATATTATCAACAAGTGTTGCAAGGTAGAATGTCTGATTTTTCTTATGAAAGAGTTAAAAATACTTCACACTGGCATATTGACTGCTTAAGTAAAAGGCACTTCAAAAACAGCAGGGAGAAGAAAATTGCTCTGACCTTCATGCAGTTTCTTCAAAGTAAAAGGCACAATTCCCAAGTGATAGAAATCTTCCACAATCTCAGTTAAAAAAAAAAAAAAGGAACATTGTTATAGTCTAGGGTGGAAAATTGCCACCAAAAGACCTCTATATAAATAAACTTTATTAAACTAGTCACCTCTACTCACTTTTGACCAATTAGCTATCCTAAACCAAGCACCTTTTCCTTATCACAATCCCGTAACTTACTATTCTTCACTTGATTTATTATGTAAGAAGTGGACTCACATCATTTTTTTGAGGTTTGTTATTTTCTTATGAAGGGCTCTTGTGCCACAAAAAACATGTATACTGCACTCATAGTCTTTCGTTTGATAGTAATTTAATTCTTGGCCCAAGGCAAGATTCTAAAATGGATATGGAGTCATGTTACAAACAAATGTTGTCAGTACTATTTCATATGTAGAGAATCTTTTATTCTTGGTTATTTTTAATTAGATTCCCCAAACTATTTTTTATTGTCATTTGATGATTATGCACTTAAGATATTAGAGAATTTAAACTAAATAACAGATTATATTTACAAATGAGAATGAACAAATTTTAGTTGAAGAGTTTTCTAAGATAAACCATGTTTTCTATTAGCTTGGATACTCAAATCTCTAGGTAGAGAAACAAGAATAATGAGTATTTTCCATGGCATCCTCTAGTCTAGAAGCATCAGTCCACTTTACAGTAACAACCTTATCAGTTCTGCAAGTGGTACTTTGGCTTTGCCTGAAAAGGTATACTGACTAAATAACATTTATCATTATAAATCAGTGATTTTTATAAAATGCTAAGGTTTTTGTGTGTGGGGGGAATTATTATTTTAATTTTCACTACTAAAGGTACCTTTTTTCTTAATAATAAGTTGTAAATCATATAAATGCTAGTGAACAATTCATACATAGCATTTACACATATTTTCAGTAGAGATAGCTATTTTCCTCATTCTGATTATCTGTGGAATCTTTCCTCAAACCCGTGTTCATTACTATGAACAGATTTTTGTGATACATCTCAGGAGAGAATAAAAGCATAGTGATATTCTATCTGTGATTGGCATTCATTATATTTGATACTTACTACATGAAATATGATATTTTCAGGAAAGTTGATAATAGAAAAT
The DNA here is from genome assembly GCF_023159225.1 of Perognathus longimembris pacificus. Classification (NCBI taxonomy): domain Eukaryota; kingdom Metazoa; phylum Chordata; class Mammalia; order Rodentia; family Heteromyidae; genus Perognathus; species Perognathus longimembris. Next base: position 19,888,796 of record NC_063181.1, on the reverse strand, counting down.
TTAAAACAAAAATTTGTTAATTACATAATTAAAGTTTTCCTCTTGAACAATAACCTTCAACATAATTAATTCACATCAGAAATACATATTGGTACAGTCCATACATTAAGGTCTCTTGATATCAGTCGCCTAAATTTCAACAGCTATTTTCTAAGCATGAAATTAGGAGCTTGAAATTCAACATAATTACTTCATTTTATTTTCTTATAAGTTTGTAATTTCAGGCTATATTTTACACGTAATACTTTTGTCTTCATGTCTAATGTTTTCATAAACTGTATTTTCTTTCTATTTATTTTTACTGAATTTAATAAAACTTTAAATTTCTTTTATAATTTGTTCCATAAATTACTCATATCATAATTTGTATTTGTAACTTTCTGGTGTTCATAATAATTTAAAAAACAAAATGGTAAATATAAGGGATGCATTCTTTAAGGATGGATAATCCCTTCCATAATAACAATGAGAAAGGCTGTGTGTGTGTGTGTGTGTGTGTGTGTGTGTGTGTGTATTATAAGCTTAAGAAGCTTAACAGTTTGGCTTTTATAAGCTTAAGAATGTTTAAGAAAGCATCTGGCTTGCTATAAGCAATATACATCACCAAACATTTAAGAATTTATTTCCACTGTCATGATTTAGTTACATGAACAATCTTTTTCACGAGCTTGCAAGTTACTTATTTTTCTTAATTCAGGTTTTCTCTATGAAAGCCAATGGATTGCAGTCAATAGTCAATTAATATGGTAGAAACTCTAAACCAGTGTTTTGCTCACTATTTCTGTAGTGCTTGAGTATCATCAGTGTGAAGTCAGCTAGGAGAACTGATGGCTTATAAAATTCTCTTAACACATGCAGAGTGGAGGAAGACAATTTTAAATGTAACAATATGACTCATCCCATTGGGGAAGTAAATTGAAATTAGATTTAATTGCATGATGTTAAGAGAATGGAACTTTAGTCAGGGTGTGCCCTCCTCCCCGCAGAAAAGCATAAGTGAAGAAACCATAGTTATGTTGTTATGGTGCAGGAAAAAATGTTGTAGGTTAAATCAAGATAATTCCTTTATATTCAATCCATATACTGGCATATATATTTGTAGCTTGTGGACTCTGAACTCTGTGCCTGGACACTTTCCTTGAACTCTTCAGCTCAAGGCTAGCACACTACCACTTGAGTCACAAAGCCACTTCCGATTTTTCTGGTGGTTAATTGGAGGTCAACTTCTTCTGGACTTATTTGCCACAGCTGGCTTTGAACTGCGATCCTCAGACCTCAGCCTCCTGAGTAGCTAGGATTACAGGTGTGGTCATATGCACCCATCTGACCTGTAATTTTAGCTACTCTGGAGTTTGAATTTAGGAAGAAGAACTCTGATACAGGGAAGATTGTGTTAAAAAAAATACATGATACAATTTCAAGAGGAAGATTTTCAGCCCCACAATTATAAAGAAAAAAAAATCCCTCTGTCATAGTATTGCAATAGCAGATGGCCAACTAAAAAGAAGCCCCAAGGCATTAGTTATACTAAGCTGAAGGGTTCTGAGGATTTAAGCACTGGGATTAAAGAGTATTATTTTCATCATTCATAAATCAGGAATGGTGTAAATCAGGAATGGTAATCCAAGATACTTAAGGATGGATACAGGTGGATCATGATTTGAGGATGTTTAGCCAAATGCTACCAAACTTTATCTCTAAGTCAAGCCAGACATGGAAGCACTGGTTTGTCGTCCTAGCTACTTAGAAGGCAGGGGTATGAGGGTCTGAGTTCTAGGCCAAGCTATGCAAAGCAGCATTTGATCTTCATTGAATAACAAACTAAATGCTAAAGTATATGGGATATGTCTCAAGTGGTAGAGCCCTTGCCTAGCTAAAATTAGACACTCAGTTTACTCCCCAGTGCAATTTTATCATTTTCCCTATCAAAAACAAAGAAAAAAATGCTAAGATTACAATTCTAAAGAATTGCATTCAATGATTAATGGGGTACTTGCAAACTTTTTATCAGTAAGCTAACTTGAGGAGTATTTTTTTCTTTCAAATAGACATTTTAAAGAAATAGGAACCAAAGAAATTAGAGTATACACTTGGGTCTCAATGAAAAATTAATGCACTAATTCATATCACACAAAATACATGCAGATACTTCAGGGAAATTGTGAGAATTTTTGAAAAGTGAAAGCTGAGTGTTAAAATATTTTAAAATAAAAACAAGTTAACTGATTGACATGATCCTAAAATAAAAGGACAGATTTCAAAAATGGAATTAATTTCATGATGATAACAAGAAAGAAAACTTAAATTTGGCAAAATAGAATTTGAAGTTAATAATTTAGAAATAATTTAGGATATGAGGATTTTGAAATATATGTTCAATCCAACCAACATTAATTGGCATTGTTAAAGAAAACATATGGGTAAGAGGAGAATACATAATTTAAAATCAGAATCCATGTGAAACACATATTATAAACATAATAAATATGGTGAGTCAGATTAATATAGAGAATTTTTACAGTATAACCAGAATGCCTTACTAACTTGGAGAATGTTAAGTAATAATCATATAGAGAATATCAATTTTATTGTCAGGTCTGTTGGATTTATATGTGGAAGTATATAATTTCAATGTGAACAAATTGCTTTGTCCATTCTAAATTGTTACAAAACTCTCAAAGAAAGCTGACATCCATAAAAACATAAACTGTGAACAAGGTTACACTCCCACCAACAGTGTTGTAGCTTTCTTTTTTGCCATACCCTCTCTACCATATATTTTTATCAGTTTTTTTAATAATGGACCTTCTTACTAAGGTGTGGTGGAATCTCAATATTTTGTTTTTTTTCTGAATAATTATTTATTGTCAAAGTGATATACAGAGGGGTTACAGTTTCATTCCTAAGGCAGTGGGTACATTTCTTGCACAATTTGTCACCTCCTTCCTCATCCCGCCCCCCCCCCCCATCTCCCTTCCCCTCTCCCCCCATGAGTTGTTCAGTTGGTTTACACCAAATGGTTTTGTAAGTATTGCTTTTGGAGTAATTTGTATTGTTACACTTTGTCTCTTGATTTTGATATTCCCTTCCCCTTCCCTAGTTCTAATACCAGTATATACAGTATCCAGGGTATTCAGATGAGATCACTGTATTACAATGTTGTTTTGATTTGCAATTCTTTTATGACCAGAGATGTAAAGCACTTCTTCATGAACCTCTCGGCCATCTCATTTTCTCTTCAGAGAAGTCTCTTCTTAGATCTTTAGTGTATTTATTAATGGGGCAGTTGTTTCTTTCAGGAATTGTTTTGGGGGAACTTAATTTTTGGGGTTCTAAGTATATTTTTGATATGAGGCCCTTGTCTGTTGTCTGGCCAGTGAAGATCTTCTTCCAATAGAAGGCTTTCTATTTGTCTTGCAAGCTATGTCCTTTGTGCAGAAGCTCTGTAGTTTCAGGCAATCCCAACCTTTGATTAGTTGTGTTTCTGGGCCTTTATTAACAAAGTTTCCACCTGGGTCCAGGAGTCCAAGTGCCATGGAGCCCTGGTGTTTCTCTTATTCCTTCTTGCAATGTTTTCAGGGTATAAACTTCTACCTTGAGGTCTTTGCTACATTGAGAATTGATTCTGATGCAAGGTGATATATAAGGATCTAACTTAAGATTTTTTAAATGTGTGTAACCAATTTTTCCAGCAGCCTTTGTTGAAGAGGCTTTCTTCCATTGTATATTTTTATCTCCTTTATCAAAGACTAAGTAGCTATAGGTTGGCGGGTTTATTTCTGGGTCTTCAATTCTATTCCATTGGTCTTGGGACCTGATTTTGTGCCATTACCAAGCTGTTTATATTACTATAGCTTTGCAAAACAGTTGGAAGTTTGTTATTGTTATTCTTCCAGCACTTTTCTTTTTGCTATGGGTTGTTTTTGCTATTCAGAATCTTTGATTGTTCCATATGAGGTTTTGGATTGCTCCTCAATTTCATTATAGAATGGTGTTGGGATATTGATGGGTATTGCATTGAATTTGTAGATAGCCTTCAGCAGTATTGCCATTTTCACAATGTTAATCCTCCCAATCCAGGAGCATGGGAGGTTTTTCCACTTCCTTAGTTCTTCTTTAATTTCCTTTTTCAACTTTTTAAAGTTTTCATCATAGAGGTCTTTCACTTCCTTGGCTATGTTTATTCCTAGATTTTTTTTTAAATTTGTATTGTCAAACTGGTGTACAGAGAGGTTACAGTTTCATACGTTAGGCAATGGATACATTTCTTGTACTGTTTGTTACCTCCTCCCTCATTCCCACCTCCTCCCTCCCCTTGTCTTTTTTACCCTGTGTCTCTCGATTTTGGTATTCCCCTTCAGTTTCCTAGTTCTAATACCAGTATACATGGTTTCCAATGTACCTAGGTATTTTTAAAAATTTATTTCCTAGGTATTTTTTTTTGAGGATATTACAAAAGCTTTTGCTTTCCTGATTACAGCCTCACTATCCTCATTGTTGGCATACAGAAAAGCCATTGTTTTTTGATGGTTAATTTTATATACTGCAACTTAGGCAAAGTTTTGTATCAGCTTAGGTATTTGATTAGAGTCTATAGGGTTCTTTAAATACAGGATTATGTTGCCTGCAATTAGAAAGATAGAGTTTTACTTTATGTTTCCCTATTTGGATCCTTTTTTTTTTTTTAAATCTTGCCTTATTGCTTTAGTTAGGAATTCTGGGTATTGCATATATGTTGCTCTGAGTTAGGGAAGGGAATGGGAACATCAATATGATGAGGCAAAGAACAAAGGGCAAACCAATACAACAGCGACACTTACAAGATAATAGGTTGTAAACTAACTGTACACCTTGGGGGGTTGGATAGGGAGGAGAGAAGGTGGGAGCAAAATAGGGAAGGAGTAACAAGTTTGACAATAAATGTACTTATTACCTCATGCATATAACTGCAACTCCTCTGTACATCACCCTGACAATAAAATTAAATTAAAAAAACTATGCAAATGTGTGTGAATGAATATGATGCATAACTATATACATACAGAAATATTATAAATTACATGAGCTACAGGATGGAAATTTAGTAAATTTAAAGTAGCAGAAAGTATATTCAGTAATTAAGTCAGCAATTAATTAGTTGTTCCTAAACTAACTGCACATGTGAGAATGTGTATTTCACACAACGTGCATTATCATGATTTTTCAAGTCATTATTTTTTTTCAAGATGAGGAAGTTTATAATGACCATGTTTAGTTCAGTCAAGTTTGAAACAGAAATCAAGTTGTATCCAACTAACTGCCCATGCAGTACTCAAAAAATTAGGTTGGCTCTGCTTCCTGGAACAGAGCCATGAGATTGTCATTTTAAAATATATAATAAATGAAAAAAACTACCAGTGTTTAAAAAAATGATCTCTATTTATTAGTAACCACGTGGAGCAAAGATAATGTTAAAAACACTTATCAAAATGAACATTAGTAAATGAAGATTAATTTCAAGTTTGGGTCCAAAAATATATGATCATATCTGAGATCAATGATATTTCACATAAACATATGGTTGGCAACTGACTCCATTAGTGGACAATGCTTATAATCCTTATATTGACTAACTTCTGGCAGTAATTATTGTCTACATTTCATCTTACAGTTGAATAGATAAATTCATAGAAAAATATTTTGTCAGATGGTACAAAAGCTTTATAAGGAATCAAGACAACTCATAACTTAAAATAAATAAATAATTAGCTAGCCACAATTACTGTTGCATAGCAAATATTCCAGATCAAGCCTTTGATCTCTGAAAGAAGCATTTTTAACAGGAGACATGATCAGACGTAAAGTTCAGGCATTAAAAGTATTAAAAGATTAGCAGGGTTCTAAAAGCTCAAGAAATTCTATTACTTGAAGTTTACCTTTAATTGTGGTTATTTCTAATTTTATAGAGTGTGATTATGTTCCCAGGGAATGATTGATAATATGATCTTTCTTTATTAACTTTATAATTAAAAAGAGAAACTGCATCACTGGCTTTTCTCTACCAAAACAGACCAACCCATTAATTTAATTGAGATTATGAACTGTGCACTCGGATGATTTGCTTCTATTTCTTTGCAAGCTGCGGCTTAAAACTTACCTGGAATAAAAACATCACATTATTTCTTTGAATAACTACTGTACAGAATCATCTTCAATGAGAATTCACCACAAGTCAGTTTCTATTGCCAGTCCTTACTCTTTCTCTTGCATTCAGTCATTGAGAATTGCTTTCACGTCTAAGCTCATGGTGCTCTTTATACTTTCAGAATCAACATTAAAACAATAGTGATTTACTCACATCAAAATGAAAAGGAGATAGCTAGGCACCATCATCAATCATGCTTGTGATCAAACTACACATAGGAGGTATAGAAGGGTGGATCACTACCCAAGATCAACTCCAAACGAAAGTATGAGACCCTATCTGAAAAAGAACTAGAACAAAAATTGAGTGGAGGTGTGGCTCACATGATAGAATGATTACCCACCTGTTTTTACAAATCCCTGATTTCAATCCCTGTAAACACACACACACACACACACACACACACACACACACACAAATAAATTCAAAGTATCTTTCTTGTTATGACGAGAAAACATGAAATGCAATGCAAGATTAGAAGTCCCTTAATTACTTCAAATGTATTCACAGTCCCTTTCTCATAGGAGTGAAAAATTACATCCTGAGAAAGTTTCCCCTTTTTTCTCCCTTACTAATGCTGATATATAATAATAATGCTGATATATTTCTGAATCTGGAAGGTTTAGCATCCTCATATTGGAAAATGGAATATCCACCAAGGATATCAGGAAAATATTAAAGAATAGTTATGTATACCAAACTCAGTCAGTCTTGCTTTATTGTGCAAGTGTGTAAAGGATGTGCCTTAGGAGGTACAGCACCATTAGACGATAGGTAAGCAATAGATTTCCATCCTGGAAGGGTGAGACACACCTGTATTCCATACTACTCTGAAAATGAAGGCAGAATAATCAGAAGTTTTAGGCAACATAGAGAAACTTAGCAAGAACCTGCTTCATAAATAAAATGCAAACAAAAGGGCTAAGGGCCTTGCATAGGTGGTAAAGCACACAAGAACTCTTGCTACTGCCAACTTAATAAACATACAAACAGACAAATAAAATGCAGCCATTCCCTAAGAAGGGAGAATAGGACACATGCTTGTTACAAAACCCTCACCATTGAAAAAAAGTACTTATTATTATTCTTGTTATTTTATTATTATTATTTAATTTCTGCATAGTAACCTCTAAAACACAGTATATGTTATTACATTGTTCTCTAGTTTAAAAATCACATTGGCTCAGGTGATTTCTTTGCTCTGGCTTTTATCAAGAAGTTAAACATTTGGATGCTTGCCAGACGAATCTGAGGACCAACTCCGGAGCTGGTTTAGGTTGTTGAAAGTATAGTTCCTTTTCATTTGCATGGCTGAGGCCCCATTTCTTCATTAGCACTTGGTGAGGGAATGACATTGTCTCCCATAGGCCTATGTCTGCTCTTTTCAATCTGAGCTTCACTTCTCAGAGCCCACAACAGGTCTGTTGAATTCTTCTCACACTTTGTGTCTGACTGTGTTTCTTTTGGATCTGATTCCAGCCTCGAAAGCTCTCAGAAAATAAAGACACATATGATTAGTGAATAGAAAGACAGAAAATATTTAAGATAATCAAAGTTTAAGTCTACAAATTTACTTACATGCACAAGTCCTTTCTATCATATAAGTGTAGATATTCTCAAAATCTAGGAACGATAATAAGGATACTAATAGAGTGAGAAAGAATTGTGGGCAACATTGCAAGGAGTTGTATATTATAATTTTAGAAAAACAGTTACAGATGGCTAATTGGATGCTTGGTTCCAACACAGAAGCCAGGAAAACTTTGGAATATTAATGCTACATTAGTAAGCTTCATTTTCTTCATTTATGAAGATAATAATAGTGGATTCATGAAGCTTCTGGAAAAGGAGTGTTAAATTTCATAGTATGCAAAAATAACTCAGAAAGGAAATGATACTTAAAATACATTTTAGATTTTTTTTTCAAAGATGCTAAAGAACCATGGGAAGGAAAGCAAAGATCTCCAACTACAATCCATGTGAAAGATGTCTGATAAAAAATAAATAGGAAATATAATTTGATAAGAGGAAAATAGCAAAAATACAAACAGTTGAACAAAAGGTTATAAGGAGATAATATCCTCTACTCTAGAACCCAATGACCAGTGTAAATACATTAAAATGTTCACTCTCACAAAAGTAAATAATGCAAATCAAGAGAAAAATTCAATTTGTTCAGCTAATGAAGGCAAATTAGGAAGTGGATTTTAAAACTTACAGATATATTAGAAAAAAACATATTTATTAATGTCTTTTATCTGATGAATTGAATAGACCCAGACAAATGCTTTTGATGAGTTGTGTAATAATCATCCTGAAAATGAATTGGAACAATCTTAGTATTATAACTCATCAATATCCTCCTTTAGGATAATAATTGTACTACAAATCTTAGTAAAATAATTCAAGCAGACATTATTGGTAAATTTACTAAATTATAATAATATTTAATACATTTTAAATGATTGATACAGATGTAACTTTATTATAAACTTTCCTATTAGGCAATAAAGACAGTACTTTTCTTCAAATATTTCATGATGTTCCTCATACTATCCTTATTATATTGTTCCTCTTTAAGCCTTCCATAACTTCATACTGTTTGGGTTAGGGTCATAGTATTGTGTTTAATAGACTGAACAGGATTCACGTGTGCTATTTGGTGCAGTACTGCCTCTGGTATGAATCAGTTATGACTTAGTGTGCCTTGGGCAGTCTTTTACCTCCTAATGGAATCTTGGATGCTACATAAACTCAGGGTGTGAAACGACCTAGAATTATCAGAAAACAATAGATAAAAGGTATTCCCAGTATGTATAACACATTAGGTATGACTAAGATGCTTTTTCCACCAAGCCACTCTGATTTGGATGTGTTTATTACACTTCAGAACAAGATGATACATTGACTCATACCAAGAATAAACATTGATCCTTGATGCTGCTATTGAGGAAAATGAGCTACAGTTTAAGAAAAAAAAACAAAACACTGAGCTTACCAAAATATAAAAGAAATTATATTCAAAGAATTGGCTTAAAAATCTTTTGTATTCCCCTCACAATAAGGCCAAAGATTTATATAAAGAATAGAAGAAACTTTTATGTTTTCTAGGTAAAATATTCACAGGTGGAAAGTTTAGGCTTAGCCATAAAATAGAATACCTTCAGAATTAAAATTAATTAGAGAAAAATTCTTAACGTGATACAGTAAAAATAATATTCAGCAAATTAAGAAAATCCCTAAATGACAAATACAGATGATCTTATAAACATAAAGGTTTAAACAAAAATTGCCTATATGTATTATTACATGAAACATATAGACAAATGTACACATGTGAAGACATATATCTAAAGATATGTGTAAATAGATAGATAGATAAACTTGATAATTTCGGAAATATATTTCTATATCTAATGAAAAGTCAACTCTAAAAATGTAACAATGTTTTATTTTATTGCATTTCTCCTTGTGTTGTGAAAGATGTTAATATTTACAGAAAAACTAAGGATTAAATATATGTGATTTCACAATATATAAGGTATTGAAATTCTTTGTGGTGATTTAAATAATGTTTGTTTCAATAATTTTGGAGAACTTTTTAATTCTATTTACAATATTAAAGGTGTTTTGTAGTCTAATTTATTTTTAATAGAAATGTTTTGCATTCATATATGGCCTCTCCACTTATCCATAAAGAAGATGGTAAATGGGCTGGGGATATAGCCTAGTGGCAAGAGTGCCTGCCTCGGATACACGAGGTCCTAGGTTCGATTCCCCAGCACCACATATACAGAAAACGGCCAGAAGTGGGGCTGTGGCTCAAGTGGCAGAGTGCTAGCCTTGAGCGGGAAGAAGCCAGGGACAGTGCTCAGACCCTGAGTCCAAGGCCCAGGACTGGCCAAAAAAAAAAAAAAAAAAAAAAAAAAAAAAGATGGTAAATGTTTTATGCCATTAATTTAACTTTCAATGGACTGAATAAAATTCCCTACAGTACTACTTATTTACCCAAACCATTATTTAATCAATAGGTAGATTGGATAGATAGGTAGGTAGGTCGATAGACAGATAGATAGACAGAGAATATCTTATATAGGAGGATTTGGATTTTGAACCACTAGATTCACTTTTTGAGAAAAAATATGAGACTTCATACTTTCTCAATTTAGTAACCTCACAAGATTAAGTTCTCAAGGTATTTGTGTTTTTATTTTGTTTTAATTTTACATTCTGGAAATTGGTTTCTATTCTTACACTTTAAAGAAATTCTTACATCATTGAAGTAAGTTAAAACATGCATTTGTTCATTCATATGTTAACAGTGACACAGAATCAAAAAGTATTTAGATTTGAAGTGCATTAACATAAAATCCCATTAAATTATGTAGAATTGAATTAAATTAATCAGTAAAATTCATGAATTAATCACATAAAATTAGTAAGAATGGATTTTAATAAATGCAAAATATTATTTTTCACACTGAGTCTATATATAGAAAATGAAAAGCCAGTAGCAAGAATATAATTTTTTAGAGCGTCCGGTGCCTAGTTTAGCCAAAGAAAGCTTTTGCCAAATCTAGAATATTTGAAAATTTGAAGTTTAAAAATTTCCGGATTCATTTACTCCAAAGAATATGCCTCCTTAGCTCACAGGAAAAAGTATAGTACATATATCCTTTAAAAGCTAAGGAATAAAGCTCAATAGAGTATTTAAATTTATATTGCTCTTTAAAATGCAAGATTTTTATGACAAGTGCAAGTCAGTAAAAAATATTATAAATTAATTTTCCTATACCCTGGATGTGGTGCTTTAAGTGAAAGTACCAAGTAGTAGTAAAATGTTCTATTAGTTGCACATTTTCCAAGGAGGTCAATGAAAGAAATATATATCGGATATTATATATGTATTTGTCTATCTATGGACTTCACTTAGCTGATTGGAAGGAAAAAGAATGGGCCTTAAGATAATATCTAGCAAAATAAATGTTTTAAAATAAAATATAATCCAGAAACTTCCATTATTTTTATTGCATAGATAAATTTGCTTAATATTTTCACTGAATTGGGAGGGTTTTTTTTTTGTACTAATGCAACTGCATTACACAAGATCCTACTTTTTGGTGTTGGTTTAAAAGTATGCACATTGCAAATGAGTTTTTATAAAAATGTAGAAAATAATAACTTTTCCTGTATGGAGTTAACTGTACAAAAATGAATATATGATTTCTATTGACAAAATATTTCTATACTTAGCTAGAAGTGTTATTTTGACAATAATTCTCCTCATAAAATATGGTAACATGAAAAATTTGATAAATACAATTTAGTCTTTCCTCTATCTTTCTTTTGTTTTCAATTTTTTTTATTATGAAACTGAATTACAGAGAGTTTACAGTTTCATACATTAGGCATTGGATACATTTCTTGTACTGTTTGTTACCTATCTTTCTATCATATGTCCTTTTGTCTTTGTGTCTAGTGTAATGCTCCTTTCTCAAGATAATGTTGTAGCTGGGCACTAGTGGCTCAAACCTGTAATCCTAGCTGCTCAGAGGCTGAGACAAAAGACCATGGTTGGAAGCCAGTCTAGGCAGGTAGGTTCCTGAGACTCTTATCTCCAATTAACCACCAGTGATCTGGAAGTAAACCTGTGGCTCAAAGTGGTAGAACACTAGCATTGAGCAAAAAAGCTCAAGGATAGTTCCCAGGGCCTACATTCACATCCAATGACTGACATACCAAGTGTGTGTGTGTCCCCATCTATCTGTCTGTGTATGTATATACATATATATGTATATATACTAGTATGTACATATATATATATGGGTGGTATTACTGAATTATAGAAAAAAATCAGACACTTGAATTGTGTTTGATTTTAGCTCTGAAAAGTAAATAATAGCTGTAGTCATGAAAGTGGCCAAATTATTACTTCACAGAATTCTTTGTTTCTCAGATATGGTAGTCAAAAATGAAAGAATTATTTATCACATTGTAGCATACTCAGAGAATTCATTCAATGGACTCATTTGTAACACTAAAAAACAGAGTATATTCCAACAGAAAAAGATATTAATGATATTTCAAGGCTGATAGTACATAAATTAGATTGTAATCATTGACATCAATTAATGAATATAGAATTTTCAAAGTAATAGAATAAAGTGAATAGAAATTTTAAATTGATTATTCGGGTGCATTCACGAACAAATATTAAATGTCCTCTCATAGAATCCAGATTATGCACCACATTTTGTTGTATTATTTAAAATAGAGCTTTAAATATTTACAAAAACTCTGATATGATGCATTTATTTATTTTCTCTCAAAAGCCATTAGATATTTCTAAATTATGTTTAAAAGTAGATGGCAAATTCAGAGAAAAGACTAGAGTGTTAAATCTATCCTACATTATTTATCCTGTGTGTATTTCATAACGCCCAACTATGTCTATGGAAATGGTCGGAAGAAAAAAAGCAGCTAACTTGTGTTTTGAACAAAATGCTACTACTACTAATGACCAAATGACTAAACTAATGTGTATAAATGATATACAATTAATAACCAATGAATGATAAATTCTAAAGCCTATATTTTGCACACTTTTAAAACAGGAACCTATTTAATGTGTCATATGATCAAGGTGTACATCCATCTGTAGTAAATAAGGTATCATAAATGCCATCAAGAGGGTTGTGTGGTTTTGATTTCACTCATTTGTTGCTCCTGTACCCATTGTAAAGGATACAGTGTGTAGGTATGGGATTTTGACTCATGGTGTAATCCAAGGGACTCAGAACACAGATCTGAAGAACAATGATTAGAAACTAACAGGAGTGAGCAATAATGTCTATGAACTATCATCTCTAACACAAACAGCCAGGCATAGCCAAAGTGGTAGTCTACTAGTTCAATATGGAATCTAAGCTAAATCAAGACCTTTTCCTAATGCTTATTCAATAACAGTTTTGTTACAAGCATGAAGATCTTTATTCCTTTTTTTGCCAATTCTGAAATCTGCTTCATCCTGATTTCCTTTCATCCTTTGCTAACTCATAGATGTATAACTCTGAAATAGCTGCCCTTGGTAACATGTTATTTAAACTTTCGCTGAATTAATCCAAGAGTATTATTGTTATAAAACATTGTTGTGGAATTCTTGAAATGATTAATTTTGACAAGTCTAAATAGGGCTAAATGTCAAAACAAAACAGATAAGAACAGGAAATATGAGTAGACTCGTTGCAAGTGTAATAATGTAGCATCCTACTTAATCTGTAATATTAAATGTTCCTAAGCAATGAATGTAATCAGTAAAATTATCTGAAGAGATCAAGAACATAAACATTTCACATATAAAAATATTAAAATACAAATAAATTTAAGGTTTTTTTTAGCATTCCGTAGGTATTTTTAAGCAATAAGAAAAAACTGTTTTTAACATTCAATAAATAACAACTCACATTTAGAGTAAGTCAGGCAGAATGAGAATTTTTACAATGTTCTCCAATTGTGATTGGTGATTTATAAAATTTAGTAATTATCCTTTAAATAATCAACCTACAGTAAACATTTATCTATAATTAAAATATATTTCAGCATTTAGCCTATATTTAAGTAAATTTATATAATAAATTGTACAAATGCCAACTTTTACATAAATAAAACACTAACTGCTAGCTATTTAAGTATTTATTAATAGAATATTTAAGGGCTGGGCGCCGGTGGCTCATGCCTAGTGATGCAGGAGGTCGAGAACTGAGGATCATGCTCAAAGCCACCCCAGACAGGAAAATCTGTGAGACTCTTTTCTCCAATTAACCACCAGAAAACTAGAAGGGGTACTGTTGCTCAAATGGTAGAGTGCTATCCTTGAGCTGAAGAGCTTAGGGACAAGCTTCCAATCCCAGAGTTCAAGCCCATGACCAACCAAAAATAAAAGTATTAAAAATCTAAAATACTTCATAAATCTATTATTTAAAACAAAATTTACATAGATAGAGCTGGCATTTAAAGAGATAATCTATAGTAAAATTATAATTTGAAAAGCATCACGGAAGTAAACACAAAAAATAGATTCATTCACCTATTCACATGTACACATATTATGGTTTGAATAAATGTCTCCCAGAGATCTAAGTGTCAAAGGCTTGCTCCAGCATGGAGCACTAATAAAGGTCATTGAACTTTCAGTAGGCAGTGTCTCCTGGAAGATGTTAAGTTGTTGGGAATGTGTTTTCCTTGGAGAAAATAAGAGGACATGGACCCTTCCCTTTTCGACTCACTCCCTTGCCATGAGGCAAGGGGATAGCTTTTCCGCATACTCTAGGTGAGAACGAATACCTCACACAATGCGAACAGCACATTCATTTGTGGAGTAGAATCTCTTAAACCATGACCCATGATAAAATATTTTTCTTTATAAGTTGATTACCTCACATATTTGTTATTGTAACAGAAATTGTTGAACACAATAACACGTGCATAATTTAAATTACATAGGTTTTTAATGAGACGTACTTTGAAATAATACCCATACATAGGGGAAAAAGATTATGAAGAACTATATAATGACGTAAGAACTGTTAAGTCAGTAGTTAAAAATCTTCGTGTTGAAGTCTCTAAGAAATTATTGACTCTCTTGAGAGTTTTTCTTTACATCACATGTAACTATCTTTTCCTTATTTTATCAAGAAAAATGGCTACTATCATTAGGTCACTACAATGCAGGGTTCTTACATAGCCACATAAAGGTTTTACATGTAGATTTTATGTAATTTTTATAATTTTGCATTTCCATTTTGTGTTCCTATATGTTTAATTTCTATAAACTATGTCATGTTTGTTGTTTGTTTGTTTGTTGTAGTTTGTTGTTGTTTTCTTTTTGTATTCTATTCAACTTTTTGTTAAGGTCTTCAAACTTTTCAATAGAAATTTCTAACCTGATGTTTTCTATTTACACCTTATTATTCTCTGATTACTCTCTCTGTGATAGACCACTGGAATGCCATCAGATCATACTTGAAATATATTTCTCAGTGCAAGTCCCTGCTATTCTCAGACTGTTGCCCTGGAATATAAGCACAGGCTCACCAGCCAAAAAGTTTGCATATATCTCACACAGTGGCATGAAATGCTGTCAAAGTCATTAACAAGAGGTTGCTAGTAGGCCTGTATGTGAGCGGACATAGAATTGGAGATGTAGGTGTGGAAGTATTTTGAATTTTTTAGTATAGTTGTCTAAAAATTGTTATCTTCAGTATATTCTGGGTTAGTTAATATAACACATGCAAAAACAGTCTCAGGTAAAACCAATCAAAATTTAAACGTGTAATCATTTTGTTTTTTTTTTTTTAAAGTTTCTCCAATGGTATTGCATTTCTTCATAAACTTAAAACATCTTCTATATCTATAATCACTGCTCTCTAATTTATATCCCTACTATGTTTTCAGGAGCTAACCAAAAAGTAGTTTGAATTTAAGAATGTGTTTCTTTTGTATTTATTATCAATATTTTATTGTGATTCTGTAATGTGGAGGTCAGATCTGGCTATCACAATCATTGGCTGTTGAGGGGTGTCAGGCTGACTCCATATCAGTTAAATAGTGCAGGAACTGACTCCATCTTCACTAAGATCTCCCCTGACCATGAGCCTCAGGGTTAAGAGTGTGCCCTGTCTGCTCAGAATTTGGAGAAGTTCCCCTTCACTGTGATAAGATTTTGTAAACTGCTTGACCACCTGAGTTGTGGAAGATTCAAGGAACATTCAAGGTTAAACCAGTGTCCTCCCATGAGTAGGCATATCAGTCTGCATCATGTGAGCCCCACCAAATCCATGTGCCACTTTTAACTAAAATAGGTTGGTTCAAACAGTTACTATGAGACAGACTGTAACTCCATTGGCCATCTGCGTGTGACCTGGCATGCTCAGTAAGTGTTGTAACCTCATTGGCCACCTGTGTGTGGCAAGCTTGACCATGTGGTATTTGCCTTTATAACCCAACCCTGAGCATGGCCCAGGGGCACACGGTCCCAGCTCCCAAGTCAGGGCTGTGGCCCTGGCTGGTCAGCCTGCTTTTTGAGGTCCCAGCTCCCAGAATGTGACCCTGGCCAGTCAATATACTTTTTACGTCCCCAATAAATCCATCTGTTTTACTTGAGACTGTTTCTGAGTGGTGGACTCTTGGAGGGAAGGGGGATTTCCCCCCCTTGGACCCCATTTCATTGTGGTCCACTCCCTTGGTGGGACCCCATTACAATTCTATTTTTCTTTTTTCCCATTACAAAATTCCTTTGCCTTTCTCTGCTTTTTAAAAATGTTTAATTAGCAAGTTGAGACATGATTTAATTCCTTTTTTCCTATAATTTCTTGCTAATGTCAATACTTTACAGAAAAGACTATTGTTTACATATTATGCTAATAAAATGAAACATTCAAAATAGTTTGTATATTTGCAAACTATATAGATATTTTTACAATTACATATTTTTTCCTTTAGTGGAATTCTTGCTTATTCACAATAATTATGCACAAATTTACCCAAAAGTCAGATCATTACTGTTTTCCCACTTCCAATCATTAATCATGATACATTCATATAAAACTATTAAGTAAAACTGACATGTGATTATTCTAAAGAGATTAATTTTATTATTGTAACCTTAAATATTTTCCTTAATATATATATAATGACACTATATTATCAACAGTATAAGATCAAAATACCTAAATTTTCACTGATCACTAACAAATGCCAGCTAGTTCAGTACAATTTCTATGTCTGAAATAATTTCACACCCAAAGCCATCCTTCAAGAAATTACTAATCCAACTTTTCTAACTTAACTGAGATATGAAAATTTAAATAGATGATTTAAAATGATAATAAATTTCACACTTGGTGAATTAGTAACTAAATTTATCCCAACATATGACTTTTCCTTTTAAATTGAGTCATTTATACCACTTAAGTTAATATTTTCAAATATAGTCAATTTTGCGTGCCAAAATATCATACTAAGAATCACCATTCCTCAATGGAGAGAACAAATATCAAACAAATACAGGCTAAAAATCTTAGAAGAACACTGGGGAAAATATTCACAGCAACAAAATGAATATTCAAGAAAAAAAAATCTACACTAAAAATAGTAAAAGAAAATCCAGTCTCTCTTGCTTTCCCCCACTAAGTGCTACAAAGCACTGTCCTATTTGAACTGCAATGGCTCCTGAGGTTCAATTCTTCTCTAGAACCGGTTGAACAAAATGATGCAAATTGTTCTTAATTGATCTGATAATGGCTAAACGACTGAGCTCTTAGCTTGGATCTCTAACAGGGAAAGGAATGATTTTCCTTGGGAAAGCTGCAGGGAGACTGATACTCTCCCTGGATCAAGACATTTTAAATAGAGGCTTATGAAAGACCTCCTAAGACTCCAAGAGGAAGCTGAGATGCAACACCTTAGGAAAACTAAACATCTCAGTTCAGCTTTTTGTAAAGGGAAGTTGAAAAGGAAACCCTCAAGAAAAACCAGAAATGTAAAAAGTGTAAAGTCATAATTCTGGGCTAAACACAAGTCTCAGAAATTAATCAAGAAGTAAGGAATGATGAAGCTCAGAGCTAGTCTGCAAAAGTAGGAAAAGGGGCTGTTTCTGTAAAATCAATCAATTGATCAATCAAAAAAGAACTGTGGCTGGAAGCTCTCATCTGTAATCCTAGCAAAGCACAAGGGCGAGATCTGGGGCTCATTGTTCCAAGCCAACAGTCAGACAAAACCAAGGGACTTTTATTTCCAGTTGATCATCAAAAAGCCAGAAGTGAAGTTGTGACTCAACAGGTAAAGCACAAGTCTTGAGCTTTTAAGCTCAGGAACAGTGTACAGGCCCCAAGTTGAAGGCCCCAAACAGGCATTTTTTTTTTAAGTATATAAGGATAGAGAATACCATTGTCCACTCAAAAGAATAAAATAAAATAGAGAAACTATACTTGAAAATGTGTAGGCATTAGGGCTGACCAAATGTTTTAAAACAACCATGCCCAATGTTCTTAAAGCCAGCTTGCTGCTGGTTTTCATGCATGTAAGACTAGCTATCAGGGAAGGCAAGGGGAATGTTAAAATGATGAGACAAAGGATAAATAGTGAACCAATGCAACAGCAATACTTACAAGGCAATATGCTGTAACCTAACTATATAACTCGGGGGAAGGGGAGGTGCAAGAAAAATGGGGAAGGGGGAGTAACAAGTTGGACAAGAAATGTTCTCACTATCTAATGTATGTAACTGTAACCCCTCTGTAACTCACCTTGACGATAAAACATAAAAAATAAAATAAAAGACTAGCTACTCAGGAGGCTGAGAGCCTTCAGATGGTTCAGATTTCAACCAGCATAGGCAGAAAAGTCCCTTGGGCTCTATATGGAGCCTGGAGGCATAGTTCAAATGATGGAGAACCAAGTATGCGAGCATGACAAGGAAGCTTGATCCAGTGTTCAAACCTTAAGTACAGGCAATTAGTTAATTAATTCCAAAAAGCTAAGAAAAAAGAAAAATACAAAACTAGAGACAGCTGAAAATGTGTAACAAAATTTAAAAAAATCTCAACAGGAAAAAAATATATTGTACAAGACTATGAACACTTTTCTGGGTATATACAGATACTTATATTCAATTATAACTTATACATAAGACATGGTAAAAGATTAACCAAATTTATTAAGCAACTTCCTGTTAAATACATACTCACACATTCCAAATATCTTGTGTAATATTGATGTATTTGCAAATATGTTCATTGCACCCACCCCACTTAATGATGAAATTCAGTAAAGAGTGGAGGCATTGTTACTAGTTAGGCTACAGCATACTGGTCCCTTGAATACAATGACTGCCATAACATGAAATGGAAGTCATTAATCAGAATGAGTTATGTATAGACAGTGCGTGCCTTATGGTATAGAGAGATGAGTCACATACTTGTAAGAGCAATCCACATAAGTAATTCTTGTATACATAGATATATTGTTTGTCCTTTTCAGGATAGGTTTTATACTTGTAAGGAAGCATTTAAGTAATACATGTGTGATATTATTTCCTTTCAATTCCTCAAGTTATTTTCTCTTCAATATGTAAGCTCTCAACTTTTACAAGTACAGATCTTTTAAGACATCATCTAAGATTGGGAATAATGGACTTAAGGGAATTCCTTTGATTACATTTCTACAACAAACTTCAAATTTTCAATGATGCCAGTACATATAGATAAAAAGTATCACTTGTGTATACATAAATGAGTACTACTTTTGTATTTGTTTTTCTTTTCTATATTTTTGTGGGGAGAGTCTTGGGGCATGAACTCAGAGCTTAGGCACTGTCCCTGAGCTTTTTACCTCAAGGCTAGTGTTCTATCACTTTAGCCACAACTCCACTTCCTGCATTTTGGTGACAATTAGAGAAAAGTGTCTCCAGGAACCTCCTGTCCTTTCTAGTTTTGAATCCTGACCTTCAAGTCTCAACCTCTTAACAAACTAGGAGTATGGAAATGAGCTACCAGCACCCAACTGTATTTCATTATTTTTTAAATCATAACAACATGAACAGCTACATCTCTGCCAGATTATTGCATTATATTACTAGTTTTCTCCTCAGACTTTAAGTTTCATTGAAGCTATTTTCAAATTATTCATTTAAAATTAATATATGGATGCCTTGTTTGCTAAGCATTTTTTACATGTTGTGAAGGTACTGTCAGTACGCTTATATATTTGTCAGTATTTGATTAGTTGTATAATTACTGGGACATAGGCATTTACTCTCGAACTGTTCTAGAAGTTCTTTTATTACCTTTATTCTCCCCTTTGGCACAGCATTATCTATGATTCATAAAATCCATTTAACTTCTTCCAAAATTATAATTCAAGCTGACAAAAAGGAAAGTCTGATTGTCCCAATTTATCTTGTTCTGTCAGAATATGAAACATCAATCAACTTATCTGATAATGGGCTCCCCTTGGGTCAGACATTGATACTTGGCACAAAAGTTAATCATCTACCAATAATCTCTTCTGTAGGCAACCTAGTGGGAAGGAAGAGTATTCTTAGACAAAAATCTGGCTCAAGAGACATAGGATTGGAATTGACTGAAAAGCAGACTTTCAGGAATCTCTAGAGGAAGTTTGTTGCTAAGACAGTCATTGATGATTTGTCTTATTCATTTGAAAGCAGACAGTTTACAATGATTTATGATCCAGAGAATAGCTACAGTTTCATAGAAAACAACAAATACAAAAACAAACAAAAAGGTCATGACTTATTATCTGAGGTTGATTTTTTTCATCTATTTCTCAGGTTTGAAGAATTAGAGATAATCTGAACAACCAAAAAGCCTACTCACATCAAATCTTAGTGGTCTTTTTAATCACTGGACAGTGACTGGAAAAAGCTTTCTTTGGTAAACACAGGACTGAAATTCTCCGAAGGTATCACAGGGAGAATAAATATACAAACAATTTTTTCAAATAATTCACAACTTTTAAAATTGCATGTTTACCTCACATAAAGTAATAAGAGCAACAATAATGCAAACATTAAATCTGTGCTTTTTCATAAAAGAATATGTACTTTGAAATTTCATAATGGAGACAGTAGACAGTGTTACTATTTTCTTGATATGGTCAGATATCTAAGAATATAAATTCTTCTGAAATATATGATGAATAATCTTAATAATGTAAAGTTAAAACAAATGAATGGATTAAAAATCCCATTAAGTTATCCCTTGAAATTGATTGAGTTTCAAATGAAGTTTTGCTTCATGTAATTCAAATGATGAATGATAACATGTGATTTGAAGACAATGTCCCTATTGAACAGAATGGAATGAAATTGAAGTCCCTGTGTTATAAAAGAACAAAATTCAAAATCATGATTGAGACAGATGCTTATTTCCTTTGCTTATTCACAGCTTCTTAAAATATTTTATTATGCTGTTTGTATCAACTGAGTCTATTGGTGAGATTGATCTTTGTCACTGACCTATATCATTACCAGAAAAATACATTTATACTGTCATATTTGCTTTATATTATACATTGTCAAAGCAATACATAGTGATTACTTACCAATTTAGATTGTTGTATCAATGGGCAAAAAATCACCTCCAGCAACTGTGGAGAGATAAAATTATGAAGAAAACCAGGCTTTATAAATCAAAGTCTCTCTCTTCTGTGTGTAGTTCATGAACCAGTTTGTAACCTAAGTGAACATACAGTTCCCATAAAGAAACCGTATTAAATGAACTACATTTACTTTCTGGTTTGAACCATAGCCAACTTTAATATTTATTATACAAATGACAAAATGAGATCAAAGAGTTAAAAATTGCGTATTATATAGCAGGCCCAAAGAATATATCATGTGCTAGAATGAATTATATGGCACATGAAATTTAACACTGGTCCTCTGCTATGGTTCCCCCACAAGGTATCTTGTGAAAAATGAACTATCCAACTTTTGGGTGGGATGGGAGGGAAAAACTGGGGTAGAGCAAGGGAAGAGGTGACATTGTACAAAATGAACTGTATTCTTGGCCAGATTTATGTAACTATAACCCTTCTGTTTAATAGAGATTTTTTATTTTTCTTTTATTTACTATTTAATTTTTTTGTCAAAGTGATACACAGAGGGGTTACAGATAGATACGTAAGGCAGTGAGTACATTCCTTATCAATCTTTTTGTCCTCCTCCCTCATTTTTCTCCCGCCTTCCCTTCTCCCCAACTCGTTCCTACCACCCCAAAGTTGTACAGTTGGTTTACAGTACTGCTTCGCCTTTTAAGGGAAGGAGAACATCAAAATGGTGATACTAAGGTTAATAGAGATTTAATAATAAAAAGAAATTTAAACATACTTCTTTTGTCTTTGACTTTTTATAATAAGGCCAGTGAGGTATCATGTGCTAGTATTTCAGAAAAAAATGATTGGACAGTGTTCAAAACAATTTTAGTCATCTCCTATAAGATTCTAAAGAGGTGAAGGATTCCAACTCATATCTTTTTAACAACCTTTGCTGCATTAAGCAATAGAGAATAATTATCAATTAATACTTGCATAAACTTGGGAGAACACAAATTGCTATTATAACAGCAAATACATTTGGGTAGAATATTACATAGGTATAATAGCCAGAAGAGAATTTGGTGACTGAAATAAGTGCTGTTATGACAAAATTAAAAGAAAAATGAAAGGGAGATTGGTTTCGAGTAAAAGGTGAGTACAATGAAAAAGGAATTGCCGAAGGTTATGAGACCTGAAATATAGGCAGGCTGTTTTCATTAAATACTGCAATTAATATGCATTTTGTGGGATAATAATGAAAATTTTCTAAACTGTTACCTGCATAATATGAAAAACATGAAAGAAACCTAACAACCTAGTAGGTATGATTAAGAAAATGTTCAGTATGATTATTCAAATATTGTTTTTCTTTTTTTTTAAGTCCATGCTAAAAAATGAATAGAAAGACATAGCTTTGAAAAGGATTTGTTAAATCTTAAAGAAAAAAGAGAGAGTGTCTATATAAAATAGAGTTCATCCAATTTTAATTACATATGTAAACATAATTTTTAGTAGTTTAAGATTGTACAAAAAAGAAATAAATCTAATAAAGAAACAGTCTCAGTATGGTTCTAATATTACAACATCGAGAATTTTTTTTAAAGGTTTTGGTAACAAGTAACTATATGGCTCACATATTGTCTCAGTTACACAGTAAAAATATGTAGAATTTTTTATGAGGTAACAAAAGATGAAAATTCTTTTTAAACAGGAAGGTTCTATTTTGAGGAAAATACATAGTTCTGACTTTCACTAATGGGCAAAACTCCAGTAAGATTTCTAGGAAGGCCCCTGAAATTTAAGCTCTAAGGTCTGCAAGTAAAAGGGGTCAGATAATAGGTGATTTCAAGAAGAAGCTACAACAACAAAATTCTTCAGTTCTCTGTAACCTTCTGTAGAGGAGAGGCAAATTGACAAAACTCAGCAGCAAGCATGAAAGATTTCCTATAAGGAGATGTAGAAAAGTGTGTATCAAGGTAATTCACATCCATATCTACACAGATAAAAGTCTCAACCAATGAGCTCTTCTGATGATTTACATTCTAAATGCTTACTTTAAAATATGAACATTGGCATTTGGGGAATTCTCAGAGTTAATAATGCATGTTATACAGCTATATTAAGCAATTGTATTACCCTTGACTGATAGATAACATAATAAATTAAAATCTGGGAAACTGTCTACAATTCACCTTGAGTTGAATTGGCTAGACATACAATATAGAACCTAGTTTACTTCTACAATGACAGTCTAGCCAATTAACTTTGTTGGCTCTCTCCAAATATCTGGGGAGTTGTAAGCATTACAGGAACTTAATTTCGTGTAATTATGATACTAAGAAATTTCAGGGCCTTATATTTTTAGCCTTATTTTAACTTTCTGGTGGTTAGTAACTTTTTTTTCCCCACAGTCTTTCTCTCCTTATCTCTACAAACTACCATGTTCTGTTTTTCCTCCCTTTTCTGATTTTAAGAGATATCACAAGGCTGAGAAAGTGGCTTAGTGGTAGAGTACTTGCCTAGCATGCATGAAGTCCTGGGTTCGATTCCTCAGCACCACTTAAGTGGAAAAAGCTGGAAGTGGAGCTGTGGCTCAAGTGGTAGAATGTTAGCCTTCAGGAAGAAGCCAGGCACAGTGCTCAGGCCCTGAGTTCAAAGCCTGGCAAGAGAGAGAAAAAAAGAGAGAGACAGAGACAGAGAGATTACAGAAAACTGAGAATTATCTCATATGAAATTATCTCATATGAATTATCTCATATGAAATATTAGTAACGTACTTATCATCACGGATATAAAGAAATAACAGAAGCAACAGAAGCAACAAGTGAATATATTTTAAAAGCAAATTCATTTAGTAATTCTTTAGTTAAAATTCTCTAAAATGTTATCTTAAATTCATGAGTAAACACACAAAGTTCATGTCTGTTTGGTGATGGTTTATAGAAAAACAAAAATACATCGTAAAGCATAACAGAAACGGCCTATCCTCTCTTCTTTATATTTTTTATTAAAATATAAAATTACTACTAAGGACAAACTATGAATCTGGATTAATGCCTTGCATTATGTCGTATCTTGAGATTTTTAGATTAATTGAATTACAGTACTAAGGACAGGATACAATTGAAGAAATATAGCATCTCCCACAATTCTTTCCATATTGCCTCACTAATAGCATATTGTATTGAATGGAAGAGACAATTGATATATAGTACTTTTATACTGTGATTGGAAAGATCTGGTTATACTAAATACAATTGAAGACAATTCATTCTAGAATTAGCTTGTGAGTTTGTGAGAAAAAAATAGGATTTATATTTGAAGAAAAAGTACAGATGACAAAAGTACAAATATTATTTTCAAGGTACAATTTTGGATACATATAAAAATTTCTCAAGAATATAATTAAATCTTTTATAATTTGCATAGTAATTATTTTGGAGAATTATGTATAGTAGTTGTTGATTCCTCACAAATAACCCTACCAACCTAACCTTGGTCAATGTATACTAGGCACTTCTTCCTTCTAGAAATTGATAACATGATAGATACTAAAGCAAATTAATCATGAAAATGGAAGCATAATGAAATAATAATTACTAAAACACAAATATTAATGGAAACACATTTTAATGGAACATTTGTGAATCAATAATAAAAACAAAGGAATAGGGCAAAACTGAGGATATTAATGAATCTATTTAAATCATTTGTATTCAGAAACAATTTCTCATGAAATATGAATGTACAATTGATGGTTAAATAATAAATTATTAGCTGCATATGCCAATCAAAAAGAATATTAAAAGAATAAGTATAGCATGAAATATTTCCAACTATAAATAATTTCTATCTATTTGGCATGGGCCTGCATGCTTCTCCTTTCTCCAAAAATGTATAAAATTTCCAAATTTACCTGTCAATTATTTTATCCTATGAAAATTTAATCTAAGAAGAGTGAGTTAAAAAACTGATGTACTAGAAATCATTTTTACTCGTTTTAGACAGGATTTCACTCCGTGCATCAGGATGACGTGAAAATCCTTCTTCTATAGCCTAGGATGGCCTTGAGCTCAGCTTCTTGAGCACTGGGACAGTAGGAGTCTGCCCCCCAACTTACCATAAATTCTATTTCCAGTGCTGAATAGGCAAGGCATAAAATAAGTTAGCATAGAAAAGCAAAAATGAATGTAACAGTCTTGATAACTCTGATATTATATGTATTTACTTTATAAAAAATGAATTAGAAATAGATGTATGCAAAAATAGGAACATATCAGAAGATAAATCTGGGTGAAGATGTGGTGAGGTGCTATTTGCCCATAGCATATCTTTATAGCCTAATAAACTTTCCTATCACTTTTAATTTAAAAAAATAAAGAAAATTGACTCCCAAATATTGGGATTTAGTAGAATATAACTGAGTAGCCTCTTTGAACTTATTCTAGTCCACACTATCTGACTTATATAAAACCTACAAGGAAAGTGGAGAATACTTTTAAAAATTACATTGCAAACTGTAATAATAAAAAATTTACTGGTAATCTATGCAGTGAAAACATGCAAAACACACAAGAATATTAAACTATGAACTAAAACCAGGAACAGTTGTTTAAAATCAGATCATAAAAGAGTTTAGATGCTACTTTTATATTGAGAAAATAGAGAATTGTACAATACTTATAGTATACCTATATTTTGACATTTTATTTCTAAGCATTTTTACGTTGGTAGGAAGTAGCAAACATAGAGAAGAATACACTCATTTAATATTCACTCAGCTTTGCCCAAGGTTAAAATCTTAAATAGCTATAGTACATTACCAAAAGGAGGAAATTGATATTGGTCTGGCACTATTACCTAAGTTTAAAACTAAGCTAATATTTCAACAATTTTTCATACATCACTCTTTTTGGTTTATGGTTCTATGAAATTTTCTTTCATGTACCAACACATACAACCACCATAAACCATATGAAATAATCTTTCTTTTCAATAAAGCTCCTTTATACTACCTCTTCCAAGGCAAACCTTTCCAGACCTAGAAACCAGACATCCACTAACATGTCCAAAAGCACTGTAATTTTGTCATTCTAGAATGGTAAATAAACAGATACCTTTTGAGGTTATGTGGATGAACCACAGATTATCACTCATCCAAGCAGCCACTATAGAACATCGAGCTATTCTCACCTTTGGCTGAAAATTGCTGTGAATCTATGTGCATGGTGTTACATGAACTACCTGTTTTTCTCTCTGTAGTTTTCAGTTGCTGTAATTGCCTTTTGTTTCTAATGAAATTTCCAAATTATTTCACAGAATTGATTCACCATTTAATACAAAACCTGTATATGAGCGGTCCATTTACCTCTTATTCCCACTACTTAATACTGAGAATTGCCACTATATATTATTATATCCCTTTGGAGCAAAAGAAATGGTATCATAATTTCAAGTATCTTGTCTTCATGTTAATTATATGGAAGTTTTTCTTATGTGATTCTTTTTTTTTTTTTTTTTTTACTAGTCCTGGGCCTTGAACTTAGGGCCTGAGCACTGTCCCTGGCTTCTTTTTGCTCAAGGCTAGCACTCTGCCACTTGAGCCACAGCGCCACTTCTGGCCGTTTTCTGTATATGTGGTGCTGGGGAATCGAACCCAGGGCTTCATGTATACAAGGCAAACATTCTTGCCATTAGGCCATGTTCCCAGCCCCTTTCTTATGTGATTCTTTATGATCATCCATACTAAGTTTCTCCTAAAATCTTGTGGGTTTACTGTTGTAATTATTGTCATGCTATTTAATTGTGAGTGTTCTTTGTAGGGTTGAGTCATAAATCACTTTTTATTTGTGTTTCTGAGAACTTAATCCACCTTACCTAATTCATCAAAATTATCAAATATCTGTGAGTAAAAGAAATGCACAGTATAATTAATCATTTGGAAGGTCTAGGTGAATGAAATTTACTGATTATAAAATGCTTAGAAAAAAATGATTATATGATTAATAGGCACAATATTTTGTTGAATATTTTCATTTGTTGAAAATAAGCGGAATTTCAGCTTTGCTATATTTTGAAAATGAAAAGCAAAGTTTTATCATGCAGTTTGATACTATCCCTAAAATTGGTTCCAATTTTAGATAGTCTCCATTGTGTGGATTTTGTCTTTTATCTTAGAAGTACTCTAAAGTTAGCTAATTATAATACTTTAATGAATCATCAACCTATTCCTTCCACCATATTAGAGGATATAGTTTTATCATTACTCTTATATTAAATACAGACTACAGGACCATAATTTATACCGAAATTAGTCTAACTCCATTCATAAATATATGTCATTTAATAAAGACATATATTTGAAGAAACATAGTAGATATTTTCAATAAAACTTTTACCTTATGCTTAAGATTTTCTTAAATATCTAATATATTTTATTGTTTTCACTAGTTCTCTAATAGAAGACATAACTCAGGGTTCAAGAATTATTTTAAGATTTAGAGGTTGATAAAGGAATTGAGTATATAATCTAAGATACATATACAACATTATATGTTACAATTTTTATTCAAAATATAGATATCATGAAATATTTGATCACCATTTAAGAACAAAGGCATCTGTCCACTTTTTTCCTCTCTGAATGAAAGTAAAATCCCAATACAATTTTTTTCAATAAACCACAATTGATTTAAAGAATATTAATAATGAGTTATTAACAAAACTAGGTCTTGTGTTTTGTTGTCCTTTCTCTCATTTTGTGAATTTCTTTGAAAATCTTTTTCTTGGGGCGGGGAATATGGCCTAGTGGTCAAAGTGCTCGCCTCCTTTACATGAAGCCCTGAGTTCAATTCCTCAGCACCACATATATAGAAAAAGCCAGAAGTGGTGCTGTGGCTCAAGGGGCAGAGTGCTAGCCTTGAGCAACAAGAAGCCAGGGACAGTGCTCAAGCCCTGAGTCCAAACCCCAGGACTGGCAAAAAAAAATAAAACAAAAATCTTTTTCTTTGTAGTAGTAGACTAAGATTTGAAATATACCCTGAATCTACATACAGAAAAATAGATACCAATTAGAATTTCAGAGGAAATAACATGTGATGTTATTCAGGATGATTTTAAATGTGTGGAATTAGGAAAAAGGATTTATCATACTTATTTAAAAGAAAATAATTTCAACATGTTCTCCCGATTTTGTTTCAAATTTAAAGAAATTGTTTCAATCCAAAGCAGTAGTATGGGTGCTGGGAATATGGCCTAGTGGTAGAGTGCTTATCTCGCAAAGCAGTTGTATGCTTTGGCACACTTTTCTGGCATAGAGTTCTTCCTTTAGAATATTTCAGTTAGTCGATTCACATTTCTACATTCAAAATTTAGTGTTGTGTTTAAAGTGTTATTCTTAAAATGTTATGTTCATGCCAGGTAAAGGTATAGATTTTAAATATCAACTATCAATCTTTGATGGCTGGGGATATGGCCTAGTGGCAA
Organism: Perognathus longimembris pacificus; assembly: GCF_023159225.1. Taxonomy (NCBI): domain Eukaryota; kingdom Metazoa; phylum Chordata; class Mammalia; order Rodentia; family Heteromyidae; genus Perognathus; species Perognathus longimembris. The sequence continues at coordinate 19,860,013 of NC_063181.1, read as the reverse complement.
GAGTATTTGCCTCCTATACATGAAGCCCTGGATTCAATTCCCCAGCACCACATATACGGAAAACGGCCAGAAGTGGCGCTGAGGCTCAAGTGGCAGAGTGCTAGCCTTGAGCAAAAAGTGCTCAGGCCGAGTCCAAGGCCCACGACTGGCAAAAAAAAAAAAAAAAAAAAAAAAAAAAATCCATCTTTGTTATTTTACACAGTTTGAGTACTTCATTTTCCTAGCTTCTAGAAATACAAATAAAAATAAATTAATATATTCATCCAGGAAATACAGTGTGATTTACTAAACTTTTTTGTTTCAATGTACATTAACTTGCATTGATCTTGTTAGACTATATTATATTCACAGGCAATTTCATGGAAAAATAATGCAAATATTTTATGCTAAAATGTTTATACTCCTGTCTTTAGAGACAGAGTATTTATCACGCAACATTTAGCAATAAATAAAAACCATATGAATCATCTTGTTCCAAAATAAATCATACTTTGCAATGAATCCAAATTCATATTTGAGAAAATGAAAAGTATATTAGTCTATGGTGATCTTAAAAAGCCCAAACATAAAAATAACAGAGTGCTGATATACCACTTTGTGTGTTATTTATCTTCTTAGAGAAACTTTACCACTCTGAATAAATATATAGAGTAAGCAGTGTCACAATACATTTATTCAAAGACAAGCATTCCTATTCTTTATTTTCCAAAATATTCTTTCATCCACAGCCTAGTGTGTCCTATAGAAGATCAAGCAACAATTCATACAGTGCTCTTCTTAAATAACAACACAAAACCAAAAGACAAATGATCAAATTCCAGAAAAAAATCACGACTAAATAAGAACACGTATGATGCTTATTCTAGAAGAGACAAGTGGTTTGTTTTTGTCCCTGGTGAAAGCTGTTGCTATAAGCTTTGAAATGTCAAGTATAATTAAGACAAAGTGTCTTTTTAGATCTGCAAAAGAAAAATATCTTTCAAAATGACTGTCGCTTGAAGTTAGAGATAGTCTATCTCTGTAGAAACAGCCCATTGTGTTGTTAGTTGTGGGTTTCAACACTGCTCCAACACAGGATATCATTTCATTCCTTGTCCATCAAGGCTGCTATATTGCCAAGAGTTACATCTATAGAACAAAACCAGGTGACAACTGCAGGATAAATGGAAACAATGCAATTTGTCTTCCATCGCATCGACTAGAATTGTAAATTCATGAATGATTGAGGGAGAAAAAAAGTGTAAGAAACAGTAGACTAAATGCTCTTAAGCACTTCACAAAATGTCTCATTTAGCTGTCTCACAGATTCACACTGTATTTATTTTACACATGTGGAAGTTCATTTTTTTCAGAGAAGAGTCAGGATATATATATATATATACTTATATATGCATATACATAGTAATTTCATGGATGGTTTCTCAGACAGATGTTTATTAATATAACTCAGAAATAGTTGTAAACAAGGAGATTTTTGAAGAACTATGTATACGTGAGGTGAATGATGGGATATAATTGTCATTTCAAAGCCTTTATCCAATAGAGCTCATAGTGGAGGCTGCATTTCCCATAATGACTTGAACACAGCTATTCGAGTCTGGTGTGTGGAAAGACCTGCTCTCAAGAGCCCAGGTCACCCTCTCTTATATCTACATTTCTAGTTTGGAAAACCTTGTTCTCAAGTATAATTATTATTTGAGGTCATAGGCAGAAATCTTTTGGTGTATTTACAGAAACTTGGTGGATGAGAAAAAGAAAAGCTGTCACTTTTTCACATACCAGCCCAATGCTCAGCACTGTCCTCTGTTTTCTCTCTCTTGCTCTCAACTCAATCTTAGACCACATAAATCTACAAAATCATTTGACTCAGGGCTTCCTTAACGGTACTGTAACTCATTTGATAATTTGTCTACAGATATATATGAAACACAGGAAAAACAGAACGGAGTTGTGATGTTTAGCTTCTTGTTTATAGCATTGTAGTAAGTGACTAAACTCTTGGATGTCTTATTTGCTTATTTTCATCAGATTCTCCAGAAGCCAACAACTAAACTATTTTCTAGCTCTGCTGAGCTCTTGATACCAAGAAATAGAGTTTGACTCTTTAGTTAGTAGTTTTTGATCCTCACTTTGTCTGTTTGCCCTGTGCCCTGCATCTGCTCAAGCAATAAGAAGTCCAGATTCTTGCCTCCTTAGATGGTAGGAGTAGATTCAGCTTTGCAACCTTTTGTCTATATGTGCCAACCATCAATCCGGTCCCACTAAGTAATCTCAAGTAAACAAGTTTCTAGTAAGCAATTTTCTTGATCTTATAACTTATTTTAGGATTTCTTTGAGAAGAAAATCTGTTCTCTGTACAAAGTATAAATATATGTATGGTAAAATTCCCTGTGTTTCATGTGTGTGTGTGTGTGTGTGTGTGTGTGTGTGTGTGTGTGTGTGTGTGTGTGTGTTTGTGTAGATATATGTTAATCTGTCAACCTAATCAAATTCTAGTTATGGCTACAATCCAAGAATAAGCCTTATGGGTGACTGAATTGGAATGTGTTGATATCTTAAGTACTGGTCTTAGAAATTGTACAGCTAATTATCATTTGTCAAAATGAAAGCTGTAAATTCTGCAAACTATAAATATTGTAGATATTGGCCAAATATTCATTTACAAATATTTACAGAAATTGTAAATACAGAAAAGGTAAATATTGTTCAAATATTTGCATAGTTCCGATATAATAGGAAATGATATAGAATACATGTTTGAAAGAAAGAGATGTTAAAATTTGTGTGACTATGTCTCAAAATTGTGGCAAAATCAAAGAAAAGGGAATGCTTAAATACTATGATTTTAAATTTCTTTATTTTTGAAAATATAATAATGTAAAGAATAATTTCAAAAGCATCATGTAGAAGAAAATGTAAGTAAAAGGAAAAATTTATATTTATTATTAGAATAAATATACAAAAATATATACACAGGTATATGTATGTGTATAAATATACATATATTTGTGTTTATATTTATTACTTTTTAAAATAATATATCAGCTGGTAGCTGATAGATCATACATGCAATCCTAGCTACCCAAGAGACTGAGATCTGAAGATCACCGTTTGAAACCAGTCCAGGCAGAAAAGTCCATGAGACTGTTATCTCCAATTAACCCCCTAAAAATTTAAAGTGGATCTGGGACTCAATGTAGTACAATGTTCATCTTGAGCAAAAAAATCTCAGAAATAGTGCCTGGTCCTGAGTTCACGACCCATGACCAACAGCTATATTTTTATTCCATATTTATATGCTTGATTAATTTTCCACTTAATTAAAAATTTCAGAATATTTTAGGTATTTTATACAAAATATGAATACACAATATTTTCCAGTTATCTGTGCTATGGAATTTAACCAAGCATCTTTCAACAAAACTGTTCAAGCATAAATATCCAAGGTGTGTTATGGTACTATTTCTATTAAATTGCAAAGAACGGTATAATTCACAGTGACATAAAAATGTGAACAATTTAGTCAAAATTGTACACATATATGGGAACTAAAAACATGTTCTTAATTTTCTTTTAGGCAGTAAATGATGAAAAAATTAAATTTTTACACTATAAACTTCTGTCAATTTAAGCCTTTATGAACTAATTCCCTTTGAAAATAAGCATTTGTAAACTACAGTACTAGTAAGGGCTTAGAAATGCAAGCAATAATCTATTAAAACACTGCTCATGAAATGAAAGTAAGCAACAATACATGTTACTTAAATCTATGAAAAAAGTGATCATAAATTGAGATTACATAAGAATGCATGCAAGCTAAATAGGTTTTTGAAAGTCTTACCATTATGATGACTATATATCCATTTTCATAGAACAAAACCTGCCACATGTATTTCAACAAAATTTGAATTAAAAGAAATGTACTCATTACCCTACATATGAAGCTGTAACCTCTCTGTACTTCATTTTGACAATAAAGAAAAAAAAGTTAAAGCACTCATTACTGGACTCATAACTATAACCCCTCTGTACATCACCTTTACAATAAAATTTAGAAAAAAAGAATTCTATAAATATTTTAAATTTTATGTTATGATGTAAATTCCCAGGATAGCTTCCCCATCAGAAAGTAGAAATTTTAAAAACTAATTTTTTTTTTTTTTTTTTTTTTTTTTGGCCAGTCCTGGGCCTTGGACTCCAGGCCTGAGCACTGTCCCTGGCTTCTTCCCGCTCATGGCTAGCACTCCGCCACTTGAGCCACAGCGCCGCTTCTGGCCGTTTTCTGTATATGTGGTGCTGGGGAATCGAACCTAGGGCCTCGTGTATCCGAGGCAGGCACTCTTGCCACTAGGCTATATCCCCAGCCTTTAAAAACTAATTTGAAAAATTCGAAAATAAAAATAAATGTTTCTTGAGTGTATGCAATCTTATGGAGTTTTGAGTGTTAATAGCACAATATTATATGTACACATATATGTATTATAATGCATACATATAATATACCCAAAACTGGTGCTGGTGATGGCACATAAAGCATGAGAGATGTAGTTTTACCTTTGATGATTGTCATATAAGACATGATCTGAACAAAACCATCTTAACTCATATTATAAATGAAAATTCCTCAAGTATAGTTTATATAAAATTTATCTAATTTATAGTAATTTCTGAATCGAAGAATAGGCTATGCTGCTTTTATAGCTCAATTTAATTGCTTTTTCTGAGAATTCCATAATTAACTCCTTCTGAATTGCTATGAACTTTACAGAAGTCTTAATAGTCACTGAATGAATTTAACTCTCCTTTTTCCACTTTGGCATGGTTGCTCTCAATGAACATTATCTCTTATACACATTATCATTTATCCTCACTGACAACACTCTACAGTTGACTACATTACAATTCTGAGTCATCATAAATAAATGAAAGTGGAGCCATTCATACCTTCTTAACATAACAGATTATTGGCAATGTATACTTTGAACAATTAGAGTTTTAAAACATTTGATTTATCAATTGACCTCCTTTCAGTATATATTGGCAAATGTATAATACCTAGGAAATTACCATAATAGCTGCCCCAGGTGAAAGTCAGTACCTGTGGTGAGATGTCACAAGGAGCAGAGGGAACCTAGAACACACAGCTAACTTGATGCTAATATTAAAACATCTGTTTTTTCCCAGCTCCTCAATTGTTTATAATCTTTGATCATGGCATTCCACATCCACAAATATATTTATGCATGTTTTGAATAGTATCTGTTGTTTGTTTATAAATGAACATGTGCATCTTACACACACACACACACACACACACACACACAAACACACACAAATAATGTAAGAACTATCATTCTTGTTTGGTAAAGTTAGGGTAAGTTAATTACCTTGTCAGAAATCACAAAGATTTGTTTGTGGAATTTAAATTCAGGTTACTTTAGTCCTAAAGCCTCTATGTGCTAGCTGACATTTCATTTTGGTTCTATCAAAGCAGCAGTGCTCAAATGAATATTTCATTTTGACAAGGTCACATCTGACTGTGTTTTCCAGACTCTGATATAACCACATACTTCTGCTGATGATCCTATCACTATGTGTTTTCAATGAATGTAGTAAATCCAAATATTAAAAGGACCTTTTGGTATTTTTCTTACCCAACTTTTAAAGATCAAATCTGAGTTTTATTCTGACATTAATGGTGATATGACATGAAGATTTCTAAAACTTGTTGTTTTTAGATTCCTTATTGAGCACATTTTATCCCACTCGTTTTTAGTATTACTTTGTGTTCTTCTAATAGAAAGAATGAGGATGTTCATCTTGTTCATAGAAAAGCAGCAGAATGATCTAATCTACAGTAAATAGTACAGGCTTGAAGTTAGACACATTTACTTTTGAAGCCTGTTGTGTAACATTGAATAGTTTTCATCATTTCAGCAATACTGAACCCACACTGAGGTAGAGGCCCTGGCTGAAGGGCTACAGTTGGCAAGGTGAATATGGCATGGCTTTTGCCCTGAACAAAACTTGTAAATTTTGTGCACATCAAAGAAAGTAGATCTTAAAACTTCCAGTGTAGGGTAAAATCAGAGGGACTTTGCAGAGATAGCTGTAATGAAAACTCCTGGGCATTCATGAGAACTCTATGAGATGATAGGAGAAACAGAACTGTAGAATCACAAAGGTGGCATGAGAGGGAAAATGAAAGGAGTAAAGCTGGCCTGTGGTCCTCAATGAATTGTCTTTGTTCAGTACTTTCCTTCACAAGAGATGGTTTTAAAGTTTCCTGGGTCCCTGAACGTCACTGTTATTTTAATAAAGTTATTTTTTCAGAGTTCTATTGATTGAACTCTGACACAAACATCAACCTTATAACAAAGAAGAAAGGATTTTTGTAAACTATTGTGAAGAATTAGGACTCAGGGGACCATGTTGTGGCAAGTAATGCTGTTACAGTAAAACATGGAGCTTTGTGTGAAACTACTTAACTATCTTCATGATAATTTGTTTCAAATTTTCCTGAAAAAGGATCAATATCAGTTTGCTCTCATACATATAAGTATGAATTTTGTTTCATAAAATTATTTTACAATCAATCAAAATATACTCAAGTTTTATATACCATAAAAAAGACATATATTGAAATTCATTAAACTATTGACAACATAATATAGCTTCATTTCTCCATTGGTAGGAGAATTAAATAGAATAAATACAATATATTATTTTGTAAAAAAAAAGAAATTATTATACCCATTTGGATATATTTTAGGTAGAAAAAATGAGAAAGACTATTAAGAGACGATGATGTGGCTCAACAGTAGAGAACCTTTCCAGCAGGTCATTTAAAACCAGTATTGGCAATGTAGATATAAGTCAGTAACATTAGGATATGTGAGGATTTGTCAGGCTTCTTAGCTGATGTGTTTAGTGGCTCAGGAAATAATGGTTTATAGTCTTCTCATCCTGCCTTCTGTGTTATTACATTCACCCTAAATCTGACCTTTCCCCTAGGGTTAAATTGCTGCTTGACTCTCTGGCTTCAGACCCACAAATATACCACCCATAAGTAATGAAGATAAGTAATAAAGAAATGAAGATAATTTCTGACCAGTCTTCACTATTAGAAATGATGTGCAATGACCAACATCGTTTAAAGTTTGTTTGTTTGTTTGTTTTTCCTGACCAATCATGACAGAAATGGTCCTGATTCCTTAGAACAAACACAGTGGACCAAATTCTTCATTGAAAAAGAATATCCATCAAACATACGTAATCTGTATTTGTTAAAGGTAAATATTCAAATTAAAATCTGGAAATTTGAGGTAAGACAAGGACGATGACAAAATATCATGGAAATGTGACTCATAGTTTTTGTCTCTTTCTTCAATAGGAGAACACTAGCCCTTCATATCAACAAAGTTCTCCACTAATAATACATGACATTGAGACAGCCTTGAAGCAAAATGCCTGTAAATCACACATTTATCAAAGATTTTTTCATAAAAGAGGTTTGGAGGAGTAGCTGCCACCTTTAATTGTTATTGTACTTCCAAAAAACAGGGGAGAAATCCAGTGTTTCTGTCTCATGTTTGTAATCTTAGCTAGTCAAGGAGCTAGGATCTGAGGATTGCTGTTCAAAGCCAAACCAAGCAATAAAGTATTTTTCATTCTTCCTTCTTACAATTGGCAACTGTTTTTTTTTTTGAAATACAACAATAATCTATTGATTAATGAGATAAAGGCAGACAAACTTTGGATGAGATACCTGAGTAAACACATAAGTTGTGGCATGCCAACAGGCAGATGTCTCACCAGAGTAGATAAAAAGACTGAATTGCAAGAGAATACTCATATTTTTGCTTGCCCTTGTCTGTTTTAGAAACACTGAAAGAAATTAAAGAATATTGGGTTGATGTCTATTTTCTCCTTCAGACTTGTGCCACTATAATCATGAGTAGAGTATCAGACAGAAACAGGGCAAGTTAATCTTTAAAAGCAAGACTATATGAAAAACAAATAATTTAATTCAAAATTTATGTTTTTAATAGAGGCAAAATATTGGTTTTTTTCAAAACAGTATTTTTCTTTTAAGTAAAAAAGTATTACCTTTCTTATTTGAAAATTGGTTAATAAATGCTATTTACTAGGAATATCAAACTCTTTCTAATATGGCAATGGTAGAAATAGGTGAGGTTGTTATTTAGGGAAGATATTTGGTGTGTCACCCAAAGGGACCAGGGTGATACTAAAGATTACATGGTGCATGAAACATGGCATACCAAGAATGGGCTGAGCAGGAAGATTGATGTTCCAAACTATGAGGGCAGGATAGAGACTGAATATTCCTGGTATACAAAGAATGTACATCAAGGGAAAATATTCTTTATAGAATGACAAGTACTACATATTTAGACTTCCAGAGTCAACAAGTTTCATTGTTCCATGTTCACATGTACATATAGAGCATTTGAGACATATTCACCTCCTTCAACCTCGGCATTTGGTTTCTTTCACTATTTCCTACTCCATGAACAGAAAACAAATTAATATTCAGGTCACTGATATTTTAAATGCATGTGAATTGTTCAAAGGAGTTTCATTGTGGTATTTAACACATGCTTACTGAGTATATTAGTGAGATTGACACTTTATTAATAAGGGTTAGATTTCATATATAGAAAGAACATGTGATACAGTACATCCTCAATCTGACTAGTTTTACTTAATATTGTGTGTCTCTAGCTGCTTGCTTTTTCTTGCAAATGGTCAAGTTCATTTTTCTTAAGAGGTGAATAATTTTTCATTGTATATTCATGCATATGTGTATGAAATCAGTGTCAAATACACTAAATTTACTTATGGAATTGGAGTTGTGTTTTTCTAGTAACTAAATGTGTACCTGTTTTGTTATTTAGTTAATCTATAAATCAATCAGAAAGAATTAATGAGTGAAAGAAAACTAAATGGATAAATGTAATTCAAAGATATGCTTTTGAAGATAGAGAACATATTAAAGATCTGCTTGGAAGTATTTTTCAGCATTAACTAGACTGTATGGGCATTATCTTGAAAACATCTCATATACTTAGCAATCAATTTTTTTAAAAAGCATTATGAAAAAAATCTACAAAACTACACATTGCTTTTGTGAAATATATATTAGATTTTAAAGATTTGCTCTCTTCTCTCCCAAAATGTGACATTTTCATTAATACTTGACATTGATTATATGTTGTAAAATATGCTAAATAATAATATTTGGTGATATAGACTAAATAAAATATTTTGATGTCATAAAGAAGATATACTGAGAACTATTTAATTTCAACTTCAATTTGTGTTCTAAGATCTACTAATTGGATAAATTTTAATTTGTATTGAAAAATAAAAACATTTACAACATAATGCTTGCACTACTTTTCTTATAGAAATTAACTCAAATGTTGTGAGCATATCTTACTCTTTGCTGTTTTCCTCATTCTTTTTCTCTTTCTATGTCTTTACCTTTTTGCACACATGCACACACACACACACACACACAGACACATACACATATACACTTAAGATTATAGACCTACTGAGCAGAGACGACCTTTGGCTTGGAGGAAATTGGATCCTAAGATAACTTGCTGAATTTATTTTACATTCAAATAGTCTTTCATATGCACAAATCATTAAGACATATATCTGGCCCTGAAGAAGTTTGCCTTCAATATTTAATAGGGAGGATTTTGATCTATGATTTATCAGTCAACCAACAGAGCTAACAGTAAAGAGATTTTTTTATTCTTTCTCTTTTTTTTCCATTAAGAATCAATTCTTCTTGCCGGTAGATTTTTTTTTTTTTTCGATTCGCATTCTAAGCAATGGGGGAAACATTCTGCTTTGAGATTTATCTGTCAATTTGACTAACCAGGTGCATACTCATAAAAATGTAGGATTTTTTTTTAAGCTGGAAGAGGTATTACTATGTTATAGAGCACATGAAAATAGATTTTAAAAAATCAAGCACATTTTAAGGTGTTTTAGAATTATAGGAAACATTAATGTAGAATGCATGTTATATATCTAAAGGTCGCCAAAAGAATTTTTTTCCATATATCATTTATCAGCTCAGGTGAAGATAAGGAAACATAGTAGTGAAATGCAATTATATATTTAAGAAAGAAACTTTAGTTCTTGTCTTTATGATATTTTGTTTAGGCTATTTATTTTGCTTCTATTGTGATTTATTGCAAGTCATGCTAGACATTATACATTTCATTCCTCAGCAATTTCAAATAAATTTTTCAGTCTGTTTATATTAACTTGAGAAGTAAATATTATGGAAAGAAAACTAGCAAGTTTTAAAAGAAGATATATCATGCTACTGTTTACTTCTGCAGACATGGAAGACTACATATAGTCTGAGCTGGAGAAGGGGGCAGAGCAAGCTGGTGGCAGATGCTCAGGCTTCAATTTTGAAATGGTTTTCTTAGAGTTCCTAAATGCACTTTCTTTGCAGAATCATGTTTTTGAAGCTCTTTACCCTTTTACACTGCGGCTTTCAAAATTAATAGCTTTGCACAAAAATTCTAAGGAGGAATTTAAGGAGAACAATATCACCAACATGTAAAGACACTACTGATGGTAAACTTCATGTTTATCACTTTCTTAATAGTGTTAAAAATCATTTCTATTTCTTTTTTCATGTTCTGCAGAAATGTTTATAGTAAAAGTATAACCAACAGTACACTTCTGTCTGTTTCTCACAATCGTGAGGATTTCCCTCCATAGCTCATTTTATGGAAGTGTTTCTGAAAACATGACACATTAATTTTCTGCTTATCTTGTTCTCAAAACAGAGATGTGTGCTTCATGCTTTACTGTCTTTGAATGTGATTTTATTTTTTACTCTGAGCTACTACATAGTATGCCTTTTGCCACTTTATTATTAGGACCAATAATTGGTTTATACACATAAGCTCACTATCTTGTACCAAACTCCATTCCAACTTCAGAGTGATCCATGCCTGGATTGACACATGGCAAAGCTTCACCTTTATTACCATGCTTCTTTCCTCCTAGGGCAATCAAGGTCAAATCCTGCATTTCTTTTTTTTTTCTGTGTATAAATTGCCACTGTACAGCCAATCTTCAGGTTGATGACTACTTGTGGGACCTATGCGTTTGCATGTTTATCATTGAGAGTAAGACATATTAATATTTAATGCATACGAATGGATGGATCTTTGTTTCCCCCAGGAAATACCAACTGGCTCCAAGTGAGAAAAACAATGTTCAAATGCATCCTAAGAGAGAGACAGAATAAAAGTGTTTAAAAAAAAAAAGGAGATGCTACTTAAAAATTTAAAATATATTGTTGGTTTCCCTTTGGGTATTCTTCTCATATAAGCTTTTGGGTTGTGATCAGTTGGATGTGCCCATTTTAAAAATATGGAAACAAAACAAATTGGATAGGGGAAAACATAACCTGACTTGCTGACATTCAGCTAATTAGAAACCATTAAAAGGGGCACCTTAGACAGACAGCATAGACTTTAGAAATTTTAAATTTCCTAATGAATAATAATTAGTGGTGCAAAATATTTATATTGATATTTTGAACAATAATGAATAACTGAACTTATATAAACTATGCTTTGCATTGGTTATGATTTTATTCATGGGGTCCATGTACATGAATGGACTTTAGTCCACATAAAGGTGAAAGAATCTGCTGTGGAAAAAAAAAAAAAACTACTTACAAACCTTCTAAATCCATATGTTGACTCTAGGCTCAGTGTTAAATAGTAGATAAAAAAAAGTTTATACATCCACCAGACTTGGGTCTTCATTGATAAGTCTCCTTCCAATTCTTCCTCGGAACCAGCACCAGATTCTCTGATACCATGAATTAAATATTTCATGTAAATCAAGTCATCACATAATTGTCTCTCTGGGTCTGTTTTTTTGCACAGAGCTTAAGATTCTTAAGGCCTAACCAGTCTGTTATAAAATAGACGGGTTTCTTTTTACAAAACTAAACATTATACACACACACATATACATATCATATCATATATTATATATACACACATTTGTGTGTATGTATGTATAATTTATCCTGTTTAATATTTTTTATCAAAAATGGATTTTCCTTTCACCAAAGTCATATGTTAAAATGGGACCAGTATTTTACTTAAAAATATTATAGAGAAAATTGCAATCTTTATTAATATATGCAATTTATCAATGATAAAATTTGGTTATTTTTTTTTCTTAAGGCATCTGGATTTTATCACAGGCCTGTGTTTCCTAGGCAGTTACGCAACACCTAAGCCAGAACTTCAGCCTTTGGGTTAGTGTTTTCCACCTCCTGGTGGTACCTGATGTGACGCCCAACATAGAAACCTCTTGCTGATATGACAGGAAGGATTGCGAGGTAGTACTTCCCTTCATGTACAACTTCTGAGGTAGTCAATCTTCCTATATTAACAAACCACCCTTGACACATCAGTGAATTACAGCAAATGTTTATTCCTCTCATGTTCCCTGATGTTGGCAGCTCTGTTCCTGCCCCATTTTTTTTTCTTCACTTCACAATAAAAAGGAAATACTGCATATTGTGACATGTCTGTGACAAGTTAAAAAAAAAAACTACAGAGTTGGATAAAACCTACTATGGCTGGCAAGGTTTCTACTTAAAAATGACAGACTGTCACATCATTCACCAAAAGAAATGAAAGTAAATGCTTAGATAAATATCCCCTTCTTAGCTCCTTTAGCACGGCATTGTAAACCTATCACATGCAAATGGTATATTCTTCTCTCCCAGGAAATAAGGTACTAAATAATTGACAAAATTTATGATAACACCAATGGTCAAATTTGGTTTATTTATCTGATATACTCTGTGAAGCCTCATTGATATCCTACATTTTTATTTCTCAAGAATGTACTGGAGAGTGTAGAGACTGTTTTGTTTTTGTCCCAGTCTTCTTCAGTGTCACCTATTTGTATGCCTTTGCAACTTTCTAAATATTTGTGATCACCTCCTCATAGTTGTATTTCCATGGCTGTCTGTTAGGAATGGAATTTATAACATACTGTGGTCTTTAGTCTTTTTACTGAAAATTAATACTTGTCTTGAGCCACTGAAGCTATAGTTAAGTTTCTGGTTACATGCTTAGTATTTATGTAGTTATGTAATTATATATGTATTTATTTATTATCTGTCTTTGGAGAAGTGATACAATCACATATTCCTAGTTTATGCTATTCATTTAAATTATATTAAAATTATATTTATTTTCCTAAAATTCTGGAAGTTTACAGTCTTCTAGAAAGAATATATCTATATTTTATGGGAGTGTACGGACATCTATTTCTGGGGAACTTTATAATATAATCATTTTTAAACCAGTGGCAATGAAATGGCTATTTATACTACACAAGTGCCATGAATACATAGTTATATTTCTATTATTTTGAGGCATTATTGAAGGCATACTACAATTTTGAAACTTTTTACATAATCCATAAGTTGAACAAAATAAGAAGTTATGTGTTTACTTATATCACCTCTATGCCCATGTTTTAATGATTTAGCTGACAGTTAAAGTACAATCTTTGATGTGTATGCCAGATGTTTGGTGAAAGTATCTTAATTACATCTGGCAATCTGATGAGAAAAATCATAATTAATGATTTGGTAATTTGAAATCATGGCCACTAATATTCCTAGTTGAATATATACATATATGGGTATATATATCCATATATATGTATATATATATATCCATATATTATCATTCCTTTATTTTGCAGATGGAGGTAACTCACATCACAAATTTAACATGAGTATAGTACGATGACTATATATTCAGATCTGACAATTTATTTATTGGTGACTATTTCCATTCCTATAATTTTAGGTGTAGAGACAGATCACATTATGAATCAAATCCTCCAAACATGAACTTCAGCATCTGTGTTTCTCTGCTCAATTTTTTACTATGATAGTAGAAATGCTTCCAACACATGCTTAATTCTTTCCCCCTCCGACTTTGGGTCAGTCCTGTATTTTTCCTATATAACTGAGCTATTTCACTTTGCCTTGTGTTTCATATCAATTTTCTCTCTCCTGAGATCTCTTAGACATGAGCTGTTCCTACTTGCCCATTTGAAATGATAGGTAACTTCTATAAGATTGACATATTCTTAACGTAATGAAAAGTGTGCTAAAAATTTCACGTTATTTGATAAAATGTGCTAATAAGAAATAGTCTCTGGTTAATAATGTATCACTTTTGAATATATTTGTTTTAGTTTCCATGTTAACCTGAAAAAGAGCTGTCACAATCACTTTGTAAGTTTCAACTTAAGTGGGAGCTTTTTGTCAAAGAATATTGTCATAGGTGGATCCTCTAAGTACTGAAGACAGTAAAATAAGCCACCTAGGAGGGCAAGACCCCTTTCATTAAGATCTCTCTTTGACATCTTCCTGTATTTCAACACCAAACTACTTGAAAGAAGTTGAGTGTTTCTAACTCTTCATCTCACACCCACATTTTCAATTATAAATACTCAACTTTATGCATTGCTCTCAAAAATCTCATCAGTGATCACCCAGAATCTTGCTGAGAAATTGAGAAGCACAGCTTATTTTATCTGACATCCACTGCTGATGTGAAATTATTATTGCATCTCTGCTATCATCCCAGCTGTTTACATATCCCAGATCCAATTTCTCCTTCTGAACACATCCATCTGTTAGTCATATCCGTATGTACCCCAAACTCCATAAATAAAGGCAGACATTATTATCTACTTACCAAATCTTCCCTTCCTTTATTGGGTCTCAGTAAATGACATGACCATCTACTCATTCTTGTTATTTTTAATTTGAAAATGATTAAAAACAAAGGAGTAACAGGTACATAATCGAGAGTGTATTTCCTGTCACATTATCCTCCCATCCCATTCACAAATTGTATAGTTCATTTTCAACATGTTCTTTAAAACTGGGTAGTCAACGTTACTCTTAAAAACTAACATTCATTAACTAAACTCACCCTTTCTCGTTCCCAATAAAAAGTTGAATATCAGTTCAGTGATATCTGCCTGGTTTTTCTACCTCAACATCTCTTGTTGCACTACTCACACTGTTAGCCTCTTCCTATACATGGTCATAATTTTACTATTTTAAGAAGAAAAAACTTCCAGGTGTTCATGGCTCGTGCTTATAATTTTAGCTAGTCAGAGGCTGAGATCAGTGAGGATCAGAGTTCAAATTCAACCCAGGGATGAAAGTTCATGAGACTCTCCTCTTCAATTCACTACCAAATCAAAACTAGCAGTGAAACTTTTTCACAGGCCTGAAAGACTCAGCCTTCAGCAAAAAGCAAAAGAACAGGTCTCAGGCACTGAGTTTAAGCTCCTGTGCTGGTGAATTAAACATCATCATGATCATCATCATCATCATCATCATCATCATCATCATCATCATCATCATCCACAAAAACATTACGCTTTTAAAAGGCCAAATACTCTCTTCCATATGAGATTTTGTTAGATTATTAGAATGCAAGAAATTCCACAAACTGATGCCTGTGTATTTCTCCTGTGTATTTTCTACTTAAATCTCCATCCATTAACCTTCTCTTAAAAATATTTTTAGTTTTTATTCCTGTCTTTATGTAGTGCTAATAAAAGAGTTCCCATTTAACAAAGCAATTTATAAATACAATGCATCTTGATTATTGTCACCCCTTTCAGCATTCTCATACATCCATCCAAAATTATCTATTCCCCAACTTTTCTTAATTTGTAAAATGTACATTGAATTCTTGACCAAATTCTTTTACTCTTCTTCTCTTCATTCATCTACTCTTCCCACCTTGACCACACTCCATCCTTTTCAAGTAACTCCCTTCCTGATGTTTCTTTTGTTGAACTTTTACTTTGTTTTCTAAGGAATTACACTATTTGACTTCTCCATTGAATCTACTCTATTTCAGTTCACATATTTGCATACTATTGCATAGCCACTAGCCTTTCTGTGGCTTTAATATTATTCGTTCATTATGGCCTTGAGCCACAGATCTCTAACATGCCTTTCAAAAACCTGAGATTACAGCTACCACCATGCTTTGTGTTTGGTTGTAATGGCATCTCAAAATATTTTCTTTTTCCTGGGATGGCTTCAAACTACAATTCTACTTATATCTGTCTTCCAAGTACTTGAAATTATAGATAGTCACCATAACAGTTGATTTTCTCTTCTTTCTTTAAACTTATGTAAAGAGCTTATAGTTAACTGGTATTACTGCACAGGTAATAACTTCTGGGTAGACTTGTACAAACCATATCAGTTGTTACAAGTTCAAATAATCAAACTTGCCTATATCAAAGTAGGTTTCCCTTTTTAAAATTAACCTCAATCTTATAGTTTTTCATATAGCATCGCATGGAGATATTGTTCCTAGTTCCAAGGCCTTATGACATCCAATTAATAAATCTTTAGGAATTTTAATTGCTTTTTGAATTGTTTATTTTAGAATTAAATTGTAGACATGACCAATGCATACAGTAAGTACTATGTCTATTATAGTGAAAGTCATTAATCTAAAATTACTATGTTCAGAATTATTCATATAAAATTGTATGCAGACTTTTATCAATCACAACTTATTATTTTAAATTATTTTCTTTTGATTTATGCTCTTATGATAATTTATTTCTGGTAAGCAATACTAAATAATGTGCTGTTTTGAATACCTTTTTAATATTATTTTTGGCAATATCACACAGTTAACTAGAAATTAGACAGAACCAGAATACACATTGAGAATTGCAATCAGGCATTGAATTAGGGTTTTACTAAGTTTTTAAACTTTAGAAAGTGACTCAAAAATACTGATACTGCAGATATATCAATGTAAATTACCTTTAGAACAATATTAACTTTTAGAAATATTCATGTCAATTTTGGAAAATATAATACTCAAGTCATGGCCACATCACTGAACCTTTAATGTATACCCTGAATATATTTCCTATATCTATATATATATTATTTCTCTTTTTTCTCACATACATTTAAATGAAAATACCAAAGAACATTTGGAATGGATGTATACACATTCATCCTTTGAAATTAGAATTGATTGATTGTCACTACAAAAGTAAAACAAACAAAGGAAAAAAAAAAGCTTCTACTTAGCCATTCACAGACAGTAAGACCAAAGAGGATACTCAGGGGATGAACACAAAAGTGCAATTCCTTTGATGATATAATATTCATCAAAATGAACTCCAAGAAGAGGAAAAAAAAGATCTTTTCCTTGTGGTTGTTGTTTTCTCTTCTTTTTCTTCCAGATTGTTCAATTATCTGTCTTCGGGAGAGTTGAGATGGCATAGAAGTGGAGGGACAAAGGTAAACTAATATAGAAGTGGTACTCAATTAGCATTATGTTGAAATGAACTATATAACTTATGGGTGGGTATAGAAGGGAAAAACCTGGGAGAGAGCAAGGGAAGAATGTATTATCCAAAAAGAAATGTACTCTACTTGACTTATATAAGTATAACTGCTCTGTATATCACCCTCATAATAAAAGTAAACTATTAAAATATGACTTTCTACAAGAATCATCTAGCTATATGGGAATGACCCTAAGGAATATTTTCATGACAGAAAGAGTGTTACAACAATGGTAGAACACTTGACTAGGTGTACAAGATCCTAGTTTTGATTCTTAGCACTGTTTAAAAATTAGAATAATGTATATTGAACTCTCACTTAAAATATGTGATACAAATGACTTATATTAATAAAATCCACACTAAAACACAAATATTTTGCAAAAGAGAACCAGTTTTGAAACATTTATTTACTACCTCACCACTAATAAGATCACATACCAATCAACTAAAACAAATATTATGAGCATTTTCAAACGAAAGATAGAATGAAACTAAATTATTTACTAAAAACTGTAGATAAAAGCAAAAATTCTAGTACCTACTATCCTTTCAGGTGTATCCCAATTGTTTCCATGTCTTATCTATATAGTCTGGCACAATTGTCTGGGCATTCTTTGATTTTCATATTTCTCATCTGTAAAATATGTGTAATAAAATGAATGAATTTCCAATATTCTCTAAGACATTGACCTTTCTAACCCATAGTATGATATGCTATTTTTTTAGATATCCATAAATTTCAGATATGCTATTCAAAGTTAAAAAAACCATTGTGTACAGTAAATGATCAAACCAAATGTTAACGAAGATAAGAAAATTATTATAAAAACAAAAATTCTTAATAGCCATTACTTTCACTAAAGTTAAGACGATCAAGCAAAAATTCCCAGGGTAGAAATATTTAAGGTATCATTATTATCCAGTGGTGGTGAGTACAATCATTCTACACTGAGACCTACACACAGTCCCTGGGACTTCTCATTTCTATGTTCTCCACTTCAATTCTTCAAACGCAGCCAGTGCTGTTCGCAAAGACCTCGACTACTAAGTCAACATCATCAGTAATCCAGTAATTGCCATACCTGCCCAATTTTTTCATTTCCAAATTAAAGTTTTCTCTCAGGAGCATATTTATTAGCCCTATCTGGATTAACAGAACCCTCGGACTGATATATACTACCATTTCCTTCATAGAATCTATTATCATGTTACAGATATGAGAAGCAAAATTACCACATGCACATTTTAAAACCAATAATATTTGCTCATACAAGTATCTGATAGGTAAATACACATTTTGAGAGAAAACTCCAGCAGAGAAATGATTACAATACCAGCTTGCATACTAACATTAAGATATTCCTTATTCATGAACTCTTATTATAAACATGAAAAACATTCATTTAATTTACTATTGTTTTAAATAAACCTCAAATATAAACTAAATACAGTTTTGATAATTGGTGAACTCAGCATGAGAATACCCAAACAAATATCTCCACTCAAGGATGAGAAAAAAACTATTTGAGAACAGTATAAGCCAATTAACAATTTATATAGTTTAATTATACCTTGAGCAAAGATATCATATTAATGTTGGTATAAAATGTGACTTACCACTCCAAAATATTGCTATTCAAATATCAAACATTTTCAAAGGAGTTTTATGGATGAAATTAATTTGTCAACAATTCTCAACATGCTGAGCATGACAATATTGAAACATATTTAATATCTCTGCTTCTTTTGAAATAAATCTCCTGTCCATTGAAATGCTGTAAGTTTGTTCTAACTGAGAAATACATTGGAATAGAAATGCACATTTTTCTAATAAATACTTACATGCTGTCAGATATACTTGTCAAATTTCTATACTTGTGAGTAAAAAGGCATATCCATCAAACAAATTGTTGGTATCTATAATGAATACTCAGGAGCAACAACGGTT
Source organism: Perognathus longimembris pacificus (assembly GCF_023159225.1). Taxonomy (NCBI): domain Eukaryota; kingdom Metazoa; phylum Chordata; class Mammalia; order Rodentia; family Heteromyidae; genus Perognathus; species Perognathus longimembris. Next base: position 19,840,593 of record NC_063181.1, on the reverse strand, counting down.
ACTGTCGACGAAAATTATAACCCCACTCTTATTTTACAATTTCAGGAAGTATCATGGCTTGTAATAGCAGTAATTTACATGCAAGCAGGCACAACTGTGTTATTTTACTACCAATTATAGTCTTATATGTATTTCCAAGTTGCTGTCTACACTTGAAAATGCAATTAACTTGAAGGCTTAGAAAACACAGACTACATTATCAGCAAGAATACATACAAACAAATCATGGATTTCTAAGGCAAGAAAGTTTTGAATATTTGTCAAATTCATATCAATGAAGCAAAATTAGAATCAGGGTCATGCAAGATATTGTTTCTTTCCAATGTCTAATGTCATTTAAATATGATTTTCTAAAAATGATATAATATGAAACCTTAAGGTCATAGTATTCATATTCTAGCACTTAGTCTTCTGCAATTTTATATTTCAAGTCCTCTAAATTTTAGAAGAAAACCATTGACTTCTCAGTAAATAGGCAATCTAATTATACAAAAAATATTAATATCAGTTGCACTATATATGTTTATGCATAGGAGAATATAAATATTATGTATATAGTTATATTTATATATAAACATGTGTGTGTATGACATGCACAAATATATCTGCAATACACTTGTGAAAAGTTGTAGTTGCAATAATAACTATGTAGAGATATCTGACTGTACCCAGACGCATGTAATCAGAGTTTGGAAACTAATAGAGTCTTGGAAGAGAGACATCATCTCTTCTCACTACTATCAAATCTAATAACCTCTTTGCAGCTCTGCCATATTAATAACAGTCTTTCATTCATGTTCTGTAAGCTATTTTCTCTTAATCTAAGAACAGTCTTCTGTAATCATCTTTCTAATGTGACCCATTGAGTTTTTTTCTTATTTACTAAATTGTTTACATTAGGAAGAGTGCATGCTTTCTCTTGTCTTCCTTCTTTGAAGTAGAAATACTAGAATACTATCTCTTGTGCCTAAAAAAGAAGGCATAACTTTACTTACTGGAAAATTTTGCCTATCATTAGATGTTCTCTTTTATACCTAATCTATTTTTTAAAATACTTGCAAACTTATACAATTGATTATGCTATTAGTTTCTTTTCTTCAAGCAAGTTGGGTCAGCAAACCTATATTATATGTTTGTGTGTGTGTGTATGTATATATATATATATATGTACACATATATGAATGAAAAAACAAAATCTCTGATATCTACTATCATATTAAGTGTATGCCAATGGTTTCCATGCCTTCTCTTTCTGCTCTGGTACCTATATTTGTATATATGATATTATATATAGTAAGTATATCTAAATATAGATAGATAGATAGACATGCATTCATGTTTCAATCTTTTTCTCCGTCACTGAGAACCCAAATCTAGTCTGGATGATGATAGAGTACATTGTAGAGACTGAACACTTTTGTTGCAGATTTAGGGGAAATATGTTTGTTATGTATAATAGCCTTTCTTATATCTATATTTATTTCTTAAAGTCTTAGAGAGGGATGAATGAAAATGTCTGATAAAAACTATTATAGTTTTTCCATGTAATTTAATTCTGTATACGAATTACAGAATTCAGGGCTGGGAATGTGTTTTAGCAATAAAATGCTTGCCTAGCCTTCATGAAGGTTCAATAACGAAGAACCACATATATAGAAAAAAGCCAGAAGTGTCACTATGGCTCAAGAAGTAGAGTTCTAGCCTTAAAATAGAAGCAGGGACAGGGAATATGAAGAAAAAAATATAAAAAGAAGGGCAAGGTTTCACATGGCATGTTGAAAATAACTACCACAGTGATATACTACTTGTTTTCATAATGTGATGTTCATTTTGCTTACAATCATCTTATGTGTTCATACGGGCATAGCTCTTCAGCTATCATGATTTTCTGCTAGGCCTCTCCTAGACATGTACTTATTATTCCCTATGAAGGGAAAACATAGAATCCATGTCTTTGGGTCTGGCTCACTTCACTTAGTATGACTTTTTCCAAGTCTTTTAATTTTCTTTTTCTTTTTTTCTTTATTGTAAAACTGAAGTACAGAGGGGTTAGAGTTTGTTACCTCCTCCCTTATCCCTCTCACCTGCCTCCCCCCACCCTCCATGAGTTGTACAGTTGGTTTAAAACAAAAGGTTTTGTAAGTATTGCTTTTGGAATCATTTTTTTATCCTTTGTCTCTCGATTTTGATATTCCCTTTCCCGTCTCTAGTTCTAATACATGTATATATAGTATCCAGCATACTAAGATGAGATACAGTGATAGCCAAGGTACAACCACAGGAAAGAAATGTGAGAAAAACAACCACAACAACAACAAAAAAGGTACCTTTTCATATGGTATGTTGAAATAATTACAACAATGATATAACACTTGTTTCCATACTGTGGAGTTCATTTCACTTAGCATCATCTTATATGTTCATAAGGGCACAGCTATTGGGCTATTGTGATCTTCTGGTATGACTAGCCTAAATATGTACTAATTATTCCCTATTAGGGAAATCATAGAGTCCATGTTTCTTTGGGTCTGCTTTTTGGGCATCTACTCAAAAGATTACAAACAATACCACACTAAACCACCAGCACAACAATGTTCATCGCAGCACAATTTCTGATTGCTAAAATAGGGAAACAACCCAGATGCTCCTCAGTAGATGAGTGGATCAGGAAAATGTGGTACATATGCACAATGGAATTCTATGCCTCTATCAGAAAAATGACATTGCCCCATTCGTAAGCAAATGGAAGGACTTTGAAAACATTATACAAAGTGAATTGAGTCCTACCATTTTCTTATGAATGGGTAGTGTCATTCTTTCTGTTAGACACATAGAATTCCATTGTATATATGTACCACGTTTTCTTAATCCATTCATCTACTGAGGGGCATCTGGGTTGGTTCCATCTTTTAGCAATCAAAAATTGTGCTGCAATGAACATAATTGTGATGGTGGCTTTAGTGTGGCCTTGCTTATAATGTTTGGGGTAGATGGCCAAAAGTGGGGCTGCTGGGTTTTAGGGTACCTCTATGTTTAGTCTTCAGAGGAACCTCCATACCAATTTCCAGAGTGGTTGAACAAGTTTACACTCCCACCAACAATATAGTAGGGTTCCCTTTAGGCCACATCCCCTCTATCATTTGAATTATTAGTTTTCCTGATAATGGACATTCTTACTGGGGTGAGGTGGGATTTCAGTGTAGTTTTGATTTACATTTCTTTTATGGCCAGTGATATAGAGCATTCTTCAGGTCCCTTCACCATTCTTATTTCCTCTTCAGAGAAGTCTCTTTTTAGGTCTTTAGCCCATTTGTTGAGGGGGACATTGGTTCTTGGAGGATTTGTTTTGGAGGAATTTAATTTTTTGAGTTCTAAGGATATTTTAGATATAAGACCTTTGTCTGTTTTATGGCTGGTAAATATCTTCTCCCAATCTGTGGGCTTCCCATTTATCTTGCAAGCTGTGTCCTTTGTCATGCAGAAGCTGTGTAGTTTGATCCAATCCCATTTGTTCAACCTTTTTTTGACTTGTTGAGTTTGTGGTCCTTTAATAAAAAAGTTTCATGCTGTTACAAGTAGCCCATGTGTTTCTCCTATTCCTTCTTGTAGTGTTTTCAGGGTATCTGATTTTACCTCGAGGTCTTTGATTCATTTGGAATTGATTTTGGTGCAGGGTGATATATAAGGATCATGCTTTAGTTTGTTACAAGTATTGAAGTGAAGAGGCTGTCTTTCTTCCATCCTTTTTTTTTTTATTTTAGCTCCTTTATCAAAGATTAAGAAGCCATAGATCTGTAGGTTCATTTCTGGGTCTTTGGTTCTATTCCACTGGTCCTCAGGTCGATTCTTGAACCAATACCAAGTTGTTTTTATTACTATAGCTTTGTAATATAGCTTGAAGTTTGGTACTGAAATTTCTCTAGCACTGTTCTTTCTACTTAGGATTGTTTTTGCTATTTGGGGTCTTTTGTTGTTCCATATGAATTTCTGGATTGCTCCCTCAATTTTATTAAAGAATGGTGTTGGGTTATTGTTGTGTATTGCATGGAATTTGTAGATAGCCTTTGTCAGTATTGCCATTTTCATGGTGTTAATCCTCCCAATCCAGGAGCATGGGAGTTTTTTCTATTTCCTTAGTTCTGCTTTAATTTCCTTTTTCAGGTTTTTAAATTTTCCATCATAGAGGTTTTTTGTGGGACATGCCAGGGTATGTTACATCAGATAAAGGCGGTTCTAGCTGGCCCGCCTGTTTCCCCGCCCCACTGTCATGTGTTGCTATGGCTATTACACTGGAACACAGAAAGGCAGTTCTAGCTGGCCCCACCTCCCAGCCTTGGGACCATGTGTGGCTAAGATGGGGCCTGATGGTGAACCCAGAGGCGGTCCTGTGGGCTGTGACATAAAATTAGGCCACCTCTTAGGATTGGTCCCCGGCCTTTCCACCCTTGATAGATAGCTCAGGCCTCCCCTCACAGTCCCTACATACACCCCTCCCCTTCCTGCCGATCTTTGACCTGATTGGCTCCTGTGCCTTATTTAATTTTGGGACCTACCTCAATAAAGGAGACTTTGCACTGACTTAGCTACTGGACGTGTCTGATTGTCCTCCAGTAAGGGAGGGCTGGGTGCGTCCTGTCTGTCAACCCTTTCCTTTTGTAGCTCCTCTGGTCTGGCCTGCCTTCCCCATCTCTCCGGAGGGTTAGGGGAGGGTGGGGGCTAAAAACCCTGACAGTTTTTCACTTCTTTGGTTAGGGTTATTCCTAAGTATTTTATGTTTTTGAGGCTACTGCAAAAGGAGTTGCTTTCCTGATTTCAGCCTCACTCTTTGCATTGTTGCTAAATCAGTAGTGAGCACGTCACAGCAATTAGGAAAAAAAAAAGTTTTTTTTTCTATCTTCATTCTCTTGTCTCCTTTCTTGCCATCTTCGTCCTGTGATTTCCTGATCAGATTCTGAAATATTAACCTATCCTACGTTTTAGATATACATATATATACTTTAAAAATATTAAGAGCGGGGCTGGGGATATGGCCTAGTGGCAAGAGTGCTTGCCTCGTATACATGAGGCCCTGGGTTCGATTCCCCAGCACCACATATACAGAAAATGGCCAGAAGTGGCGCTGTGGCTCAAGTGGAAGAGTGCTAGCCTTGAGCAACAAGAAGCCAGGGACAGTGCTCAGGCCCTGAGTCCAAGCCCCAGGACTGGCCAAAAAAAAAAAAAAAAAAAAAAATATATATATATATATATATATATATATATATATATATATATATAAAGAGCAATTGTAGAAGTAGTTCTGGTGCTATAAAAAATTAATAGAGAAAGTAGAAGGAGTTAACTGTCTTAAAATTTGAGAATTAACAGTTCTCAACGATGAATGATAATAAAATATCAATGCAAATAGTGACTTATGTCAAGATTTAGAAGTTATGGGAATAAGTGGTTAACTATCTTTGTAACTATGGGGCAGAGTGTCTTGAGTAAAACGAGGAAATAGTTGTCGACATTACAAGCACAACAGTGGGTTTGATGTTGTAAAAACAGGATGACAGCCACAGCAGCTGAAGAGGAACAATCAAGGGCAGTAACAGGAAAGGTTAGATCAGAAAGACAACCAAGAATAGACTCTAAAATGAAGATTCTTCTATGTTACCAAAGTACTTGGCTCTATTCTTGATGGAAAATAGAAACATGAAGTGATTTGAGGAAGTGCCTAAACATTGTTTGAGTGATGTTTCAACAGAATCAGTCTGACTGAGGAATGTTGGGGTAATGAAAACAAATAAATTAAAAGCAGGAAGCTTTTATACTATTCAAGGGAAGAAATGCAATGTTAATAAGAATGGTTTATTGAAACAAATATTAAGACTGAGCATCTATATTTGAAAGTACATACAACTGAAGGTCCTAAAAATGTATAATATAACAGAAATGGAGTTCTCAACAGGAGAGCTAGGGACAAGTAGAAATAGATTGATTTCCATGTAATAAGAGGCTAATAGTTCAGTCAAGACTCTTCTGTTTGAGACTATTTGATAGCAGATGGAGAAACTGAACAGTGGTGTTTTTTATTTTACGTATGTAGAGTTCAGAGGAAAGGTCCTGATGGGTGTTATAATTTAAGAAAATCCTCAGCATAGAGGTGATAATTAAAGCTTCAGAAGTGTATGAGATCTCAACAGGATTGATATTAAATATTAACCAAAATACAAGCTCTGATTCCTCTAGCACTCCAAAATTAGTAAATGTCTGAAAAGATAAAAAATAAAATGATACTGAGAGAATGATAGTCTAATGTCCTAGTAATACAAGAGAATTTGGTATCATAGAAACCAAAGGGAAAATGCATTTCTGAAAATCTCAAATATTGATGACAGAATAAATTGTCCATTTAATTTAGAGGAGTGAAAGTTATTGCTAAGTTCTAAAAAGAGCAGCTCTATTGAACTGGTTAAAGCAATGTTCTAAGATGTGTGGTAGAGAGTGGTAGAAATAGATTTTGAGGCCTTATGGCAAGTTCTTCAAGAGGCATAAAATAAAGGGGATAAGAGAAGTGTGAAGACCTACTTATAGCAAGAGGGGACCTAAGAGTGATTTCCTACATGTTAGAATTAAAGTTATATTCTGGTGATGGAATTGATCACATTGTAAAAATAAATTTGTTCCTAATACAGACAGGTAGAAACAATGATCACAGGAGAAATGTCCTTGACTTAGAAATAGTGATTAAATGGAGTTATTTCTATTAAGTGCAATTGTAGAGAATTGATCTAAGAAAGTTAGAATTTATGGGAACAAATCCCGTATGAAATTCTTAATTTATTAATACATTTTCCATGAGGTAAGAAATCAGTTTTCACTTGACAGTAGAGATATAATTTGAGAAGGCTTAAGGAATAAGGAAAAAGTTAAGTTTATGAGATATGTTGAGCATGGATAAAGAAGAATGGATAACTGGAGAATTACTGTGAATCTCAGGCCAAATAAGTTTTCTATTTGTGACTATCAAGACAAATTGGGAAGCAAAATAGATTTGTTCAAGCACCATTTAATGTTGTAAGCAAATGTTTACTCAAGAGAACTTTTTCCCTAACATGATTCTATGTTAGATCAAGTAAGAATTAGAGGAGATACTATATACACAATTGTTACTTTTTCATTATATCACTATTCAGTCTTGAGGTTTTCTAACTCTTCTCCAGCTCCTATCATCAGTGCTTCCTAAGGATTGGTCTTGGATTCTCTTCTATTCCCCGTTTTATCTTATTTATCCATGTTCCTAATCATCTAAATCAGAAATACTTTTATATCAACTTTTTTGTAAATTGATAATATGTCAGTGCTTTAAATGTAAAACATTTACGTCATATTCAAACATGGGGTATTTGAATAGCACAGGAAAATTAGCATCATCCTTTACCTCTTCCTCTGCAAAATTAAAACTTAAAAATTACCCTACTACACCATGCCTTTTCAATTCCTATTTTGTTAATAGGCACACATATTGAGTTTTGAGTGTATAATTTGTGGCAAATGGATTTCTTAGGATCACATATTTCAACAAATACTGTTCAAAATGTTTGGTAAATATACCTGCTCAATATTTCTAATGGAATTTTCTCAAAGAATAAATGCCATTTTGAAATGAACCCTAATAATAGAATGATATGTAAGTTTATAAAATATGTCAAACAAAATTTAAGATAATCATTTGAAATTGAAAGTTATTTTAACACTTTTCAAATCTGTTTGTCTTGTAAATTGTTTGATGTTAGTTAGGCATTTATTCTCTTTCTTAAAGGAATAAAAGTAGGGCACCAATACAAATTACATGTGAAAAATTGTATGTGTAATTTTTTGAAAATTTGATTAGTAGGCCATGTAAGTAACATCACATCTAGGAAAGGTTTCACAAGGATATTAAATTTGAAATTTAATTTCCTATTAACAAATAGGAGATATTGTATTATCTGGAAGGAATTAATAGGAAAGTTTTTAATTCTTTGTTAATTTTTAGCATATAGCTAATGAATATAGGGTTCATTAGATACTGGCATAGAATATGCTGTTAGAGTTCTAAGTTATGCTAAAATTTTAAAGTATGGAGTATATTTTATTTTATTTTTTTACAATTCTGAAAATGTTTTATTTTTTCATAGTAACATTCATATACCTCTCTATAAATTCTTTGATGTAGAAGAAATCAATTTGGGGTAGGGGAGAATAAATTATAGACAAATTAAGTTAGTGTTGAATTATGCTGATGAGAGTGATATTTATACTAACTTTGCCTTACGTCTTTTACCTTTGTGCTAATCATTTTGGAGTATATTTTAGATTGATTATTATTTCTGCTGCACCAATAAGAATGTAGTACAATTCCATTTACAAATATTATTCAATTCTATAGTAACTTAAGTGTGTGCTCCACTCTTAAGTTACATCATTCATTAATGCTGTAGCATTGAAATTGTCTAGTATAAAATATACTTTAATATAATGAAATTGCTGAATCATATTTTAATTGTTTAGATATATTAAGCTTGCACAGAGACATGTTTATTACTCTATGTAATTTAAAAATACTTCAGTTATTCACTTACCATTTTGTAATAATAGTTCCTTCTTTTACTGATATACATATATATAGATATATAGATACATATATATCTTACAATCTGCAAAAAATAGCAAAAATACATCATCTCATCTTGATGTAGATGAAAGAAAGTAAACCCTGTCCTCCATTTAACACTCAGATAAAGCCAAGTAACTTAACAGGTACAAACATTTTCATGTAATCAAATATTTCCATATAGCAATATAAATTTTAAAGAGAATCCTTCCAATATTAACCATATATCTACTAAACTTTTGGAGAGGACAGCTAAGCATTCAAAGGTTTAAGGGAAGAAAAGTTATTTCTGATGAACGGTAGAAATGACACCTTCATAAAGAAGTGGTCAGAGGAGGTCAGCTTGTCTTACTACTTCAGAATGCATTTCCAATTATCCACTTACAAAGTTAATATAGTCTGCTTTAAAAACAAGATTTAAGTAGAAATCTCTTGCCAGAAAAGCATAACCCCCTTTGATCCTCTATTGGATTCAAAGTTATTGCTGTAAACAATCTTCTGTGTTTCAGAGCCTATTTGTTTATGTATATGGAGATATTTTTGTTGGAACATAATTTTATATTTATGAAGCAAGACAATTTTCTGTAAATAAATATGAATGGAGAACAAACACTGCAAACATCAAGCCTGAGTGGATCTTTGTTTTGATCACTTAAATTCTTTCTCTGGTTTATTTATCTTTTAAGGACTGCTGTTGGTCTCAGAGAGTATAATTTATGCATCACTTGATGCAATTTAATTTCTTTCCTGTGTCAAAGACAGTTATCTGTTTTGTCTAGAAGTACACCGACACACAGATTCTACCTCCCATGGGTATGTCTTTGACATTTCTTAATATTACTGTGATCTATCAGTGATTCCCAGGATTCCTCCTCAATTATCTAGGATGTATTTTAAATTGTTAATCAATATACTTATTAAGTTGCCCTTCAATTTGTCACAAGTTTGAACAAAGTCAGTCACTAAAAGCGTGTAATAGAACAAGACACTAGAGGAACTCCATTAAGTATTTAAATATTTTGATTAGTATCATTTTGTTCAAACAATGGTAAGAAGGCAGAATGAAAGGCATTGGTTTGCAAGATTTTTTTCTTAACCATTTGAGTAACTTTTCAAAAGTTGTGATTATTCTGACATTGAAAAGGGCTCACACTGATAGTCTTATTTCTCATTTATATTTGCAATAATATAGTTACAGAAATTGTACTGAATATCTACTATTTATCATAAAACAGACAAATGTGCATGGAAATGTGCTTTGTATACCAAAACATATATCCATATATTCTAACACAAAAAGAGATTATGTACTAGGTATTTTATATATAAAATGCAAACATAAATATAGTAATGCTGTACCATGACATAGGCATTATGTACCAGTTAAACACTGATCTGAATTTTACCTTGGTAATTCTCATGTTCAGTTTAAATACTGTTTTATTGTGACTTGCTTAAAAAGTGACTTGCAAAATTCTTAAGCAAAACAAGTTGGATGTTCAAAATAACTATCCACATGTGTTTTCAAAATCTGTAATAATGTAACTTCAGAAATAACATGTTTGACAACTGGATGAGAAAAACAGAAATGTATATGCTCATTATGGTGTAACTACAAAACCTATATCATAATCAAAAACTTGTAATTGGAAGACATAGTTTTGTAAGTTTCTTCTATAAATAATATATTTTGCCCCTTATTTCTATGCTCACATATTTTAAGCATAAAGTAAGAATATAATCAGAACTTAGAGGTAAAACACTGAAACTGAGCTAAATATTAGCGTGCTTTTGCAGAAGAATAAAAACTAATAAAATAATTTTCTGTCATTTCTTCTGATAATTTCAATAGTACATCAAACAGGAGGTGTTACTTTCATGGCTGAATATCTTAGGATATTGAATAATACAATAAAGATACTTTAGCAAAAAGTAAAATAATATACTTTTAATAGTTGGTTATTAATAAACACATATAATTTTAAAAAATTGTACCTTAAAGTCATAATCTATAATCTTCTTTACTGACTTCACATATGGTGTATTATCCTAATTTTCCTTTTTTTAAGTATATTTGTAAATGAATAGATCAAAATTATCAGTGGAAATTGTTTGATATAGGTTTGATATAGACTTATTTTGATGTTATCAAATTAGAAAACATGGAATCACCTGTAATTTCTACCATTTTATTTCTCTCTTAGATGTTGTGTTATTCAACGATCGAACATTTTTTCCTGTTCATTTTTCCAATTTATTTTTAACAAATACTTTGATGTTGCATCTCCACAGAAGTCTAATTCAGGGTTAATTAAAATATCCATTTTCCCCAAGACACTCATGAGAAATCAACATATAAATGAAAACTCTCAAATAAATTTATATATTAAAATGCCAAATAGAAAGAAGCATTCTGGCACACACCTATAATCCCAGCTAGCATAAAAATTAGGAAGACTGTGATCTCAACTTGGTCCTGGGCTAAATAAAAGGGCCTATGTGGAAACTGATGTAAAACATAAAGTTTGTGGTTCAAAGTTGATTCCTTGTCAAGCAAGAGCCTCAGTTCAAACCCTGCAATATCAAAAAATAATACTAATAAAACCCTTATCATCACTTATATAGAAAACCTAATTTTTTTAACTAAAAATACTCAAATATTAACAAAGTAGCATTATATGCCTTGGCAATTTGAAGTTGAAACACTGTGAGTATGAAATTAGTATAACATAATATTCACATACATTCATGGATAGTATACTATAAATTCTTAACTTTTGCACTGTGACTAAGTTGCAATTCTTATCCCTGTATCACTGAATGGTTTTGTTCAAGTTAAATTAAATAATTCTCAATTTTATTTACCATGAAATGAAAATAGCTATATTTCAAAATATTTGGGTGAAGATTATGATGTACTAACATTATTAAATCAAAATGTTTTCATATAGAGCCTTCAAACAAAATATTAATCTATTTAAATTTTTAGTGATATTATGTTACATTATTAAACTATAAGTATTGTATTTGTGGGGCATGGTTGTAATTTGCTCTGATGTATAACTATCCCCTTTCCTTGTCATATGGCCATAGAAAATTAACCAAGACTGACTAAATTCTGATTAATGAGTAGTAAAATAATGTTATAATAACAAACATTTCAGAGCTATGGAGTTGTGTGGCATGAAATACTGTAGTGAGCTTCATATTAATCTCTATAAATTAACAAGAGTTATCAACATTATTTATTCTAGTTAAAAAGAATGCATATTTTCCAGTTTTCAATATTCACAGTACTCATAGCTACTATAAAAGTCTTCTACAAAATGTATTCTCTGCCTTCCCTTATTTCCTCTTGCTAATTACTTCTATCTATTCTTCTTTGCTTTCTTATACATTCCTCGTCCTCTCCTTTTCCCTCTTCAATTTTTTCATTGGGCTTACATCAGATAACAGAATTAATTACAAGTATTTCCCATTCTTAAATCATAAGGTTAGTTCTTATTTCATTTTGATTTTGTTCTTACCCCCTCTGTATCCCATGGGAAATTGTCATTTTGTTATTTTAGAAGACCATTAGGATATATTTTTTTCTTTTTCTTTTTGCCAGTCCTGGGGCTTGAACTCAGGGCCTGAGCACTGTCCTTGGCTTCTTTTTGCTCAAGGCTAGCACTCTACCACTTGAGCCACAGTTCTGGCTTTTTCTGTGTATTTGGTGCTGAGGAATCAAACCCAGCGCTTCATGCACGCTAGGCAAGCACTCTACTGCTAGGCCACATTCCCAGTCCCATGAACTGGAGATATACCAACATTATACTAAAATATACAATTTTATTCCTAACTGAAAATAAATCTTAAGATACTATTCTCAAATTAAAACTTGATTTTGTCTTACGTAGTCCATTATGCTTTTCATGATATTTCAATGTATTGGTAATAAGGTATATATGCATTTATTTCAGTGCCTTAAAGTATTTTGAATGCAATATGTTTGCTAATGGTAAAAGAACTGTTTTCTCAAGGATGAAATACTGTTTGTTAAAGGATCTGTGAAATATCATACTTGTTATAAAATGATTACATGTGGATACATTTCTCATTTTCACTTGGTTTGTTTTTGTGCTGATCCTGGGGCTTGAACTCAGGGCACTGCCCTTTAGCTTTTTACTCAAAGCTCTACCACTTGAGCCACACCGCCACTGCCTGCTCTTTGCTCGTTAAGTGAAGACCAGAGTCTCAGATTTTTCTGCTCAGGGCAGCTTTGAACTGTGATGCTCAGATCTTAGTTTCCTGAGTAGCTAGGATTACAAGCACCCAACAGTATTTTATAAAACATCCTTTATGCTGTGCATGGTGGCACATGACTATAATCCCAGCACTTAAAGGCAGGAAAATCATAAATTCAAGGACATCCTGGGCTACAATGTGAGGCCCTGTCTCAAAAAAAAAAAAAAAAAAAAAAAAACAAACTAAACCAGCTAGGAGCTTGTTTCAAGTGCTAAAGCACCTGCCTAACAAGACGGCCCTGAGCTCAAACCCCTATACCATCAATATTGTCAGTCATACTTTCATCCATCCAGCTAAACTATTAGGTAAAAAAATTGTTCATCACACCAAATCCTCAAACAAAAGAAATGGCTTGTACCATAGGTAAAAAAAAAAAAAAAAAAAGAAGACCATTAGGGCTAGTGCCAACATAGTAAGTATGTGATGTTGTAGGCCCACAGGATGAAATAAATACAATACATAAGTTTTATCCAAACATGAGTTATAACAATTCTGACAATAACTTCAAGGTTAATTAATCAATAGTTTGAAACTCCCAGAAAAAAAGCGGAAATTTGTCATTGTCCATGTGAAGTTGTTTTACGAAATATTAAGTTAATAGAACTATGGATATAATTTTATAAAATAAATTCATAATATGATGACTTGTTAGAAAAGAGTGTAGTAGACAACACTATTATCAGTCTAAAACCCAGAGAAATTTCTGATGATTCTCGTTACTCCAGATTAGGAAAACATTAATGGCTCACCTATTTTAAAAGACAATAAAGCTTTAAAAATATTGAGCATGGTCCCAAGATAAACAGAAAGCCCACAGACTGGGAGAAGATCTTTACCGGCCACTCAGTGGACAAAGGCCTCATATCTAAAATATATGCAGAACTAAAGCCCCCTCATCAAGTGGGCTAAAAACTTAAAAAGAGACTTCTCTTATGAGGAAATGAGAATGGCCAAGAGACATATGAAAAAGTGCTCTACATCACTGGCCATAAAAGAAATGCAAATCAAACAACATTGAGATTCCATCTCACCCCAATAAGAATGTCATATATCAAGAAAACCAACAATAACAATTGTTGGAGGGGATGTTGCCAAAAGGGAACCCTACTTCATTGTTAGTGGGAATGTAAACTGCTTCAGCCACTCTGGAAAGCAGTATGGAGATTCCTCAGAAGGCTAAGAATAGAGCTCCCCTAGGACCCAGCAGCCCCACTCTTGGGTATCTATCCAAAAGAACACAAACAAAATCACAGTAAAGCTACCAGCAAAACAATGTTCACTGCAGCACAATTTGTCATAGCTAGAATCTGGAACAAACCCAGATGCCCCTCAGTAGACGAATGGATCAGGAAAATGTGACACATATACACAATGGAATTTTATGCCTCTATCAGAAAGAATGTCATTGCCCCATTTGTAAGGAAATGGAAGGACTTGGAAAAAAATTATACTAAGTGAAGTGAGCGAGACCCAAAGAAACATGGCCTCTATGGTCTCCCTTATTGGGAATAATTAGTACAGGTTTAGGCAAGTCACAGCAGAGGACCACAAGAGCCCAATAGCTATACCCTTATGAACACATAAGATGATGCTAAGTGAAATGAACTCCATGTTATGGAAATGATTGTTATATCACAGTTGTAACTACTTCAAACGTCCCATGTGTATCTGGAGCTTCTATTATTGATGGTGTTCTTGTATCACCTTGCTGTGGTTGTATCTACACCATCTCTGTAATCTTATCTGAGTATATTGGAAACCATGTATACTGGTATTAGAAGTAGGAAATTGAAAGGGAATACCAAAATTGAGAGACACAGGGTAAAAAAAGAAAAACAACTACAAAAGCAAATCGTGCAAAACTGTTTGGTGTAAGTGAACTGAGCACCTCATGGGGGGAAAGGGAAAGGGGAAGGAGGGAAGTGGGAATGAGGGATGAGGTAACAAACAGTACAAGTAATGTATCCAATGCCTAACGTATGAAACTGTAACCTCTCTGTACATTAGTTTGATAATAAAAATGTGAAAAAAAGTTGAGCATGGAAGTCAATAAGGCAAGTGCTATAATACATGGAAATGGGGATAAGGTTTTAGAATAATGGTTCAGTGTTCTTTAAGAGGATTATTTGTAAGAGTACTTTTCTATACAATGTAAGACTGACATAAAGAACACTGGTAGACAATGCATATAGCGCAAATGGCTTCCAGAATGCTTGGTATGAATTTTGAGATCATAATATTAATAATATGTAAGAAATATATAATAAACTGTGTGTGGGTGGCTCATGCATTCAATCCTAGCTACTCAGAAATCTGAGATCTCAAGATCTCAGAAATATTTATTAAATGAAGCATCCTTAAACACTGATTGATTGTCCTAGTAATTAACAGGAATTTAAATAGGGCTTGTTATCTCAATGTTGTCAGAAATTTCATAGAGCATGACTACTCTGCAATGAAACTATGTATCTGGCATTACCTGGATGGTAATTTTGTCTCCCTTTATTTATAGTTACATGTATGTGATGTCCTCAAGAAGAAAGGGAAGGAAACCTAGATGCCCTTCAGTAGACATGTGGGTCAATAAATGGTGGCATATATATTCCATAAAATTTTACATATCCACTAGTAAAATTTTTACACCATTTTCAAAAAAAATGGATAGACTTGAGGAAAACTCTTGCTAAGTAAAGTAAGTCAAGCCAGAGACAAAAGATGTTTTTGCTCATTTGTGGAAGCTAGAAATAATTTACTCATGTACTACTAAATAGTTCGAGGATCTATGCACGTGTACAAAAATATATTAACTGAAACATTGTATATTTCAGAAAAGGACCCCAGGGCTGTAAATCCTTCCAAAGGCTAACTCACAGTCCAATGAAAGCAGTAACAGAAAAGTGGTGGAGTCAAGGGAGGAGGGTAAAGAAATGACGAGAGGAAGTGGGGGAAGATACAATTATAAAATATAATGTATATCTTAAAAATTAAGAAAATGAGGAACCAGATAGGTATGGAAGGGATGGGGAGGAATACTGAAGATGATAACACAGCTCAAGGTGCATTGTGTTTATAAACTGATTTGTTGAGTGCCAATTCGCTTGTACAACTAATTAAAAATTACTCAAAAAGTAAAGATCGTTGAATGATGCAACCTTCCCTTGGATTTTCCTGTTTAAGGCAAATAATATTATACACTATTTTAAAATACAGAAGAATTTAGCCAGTCACAGAGTATTAGTTGTTTTAAGTCTGACATTTGTTCGTAAAAGGATCATATGCATATATTTGTTACAAAAAAACAAAACTACTTTTTGACATATAGTTTTGCTTTTAGTCAATTGCCTCGAAGTGTACTTAGTCATAAGTGTGCTTAGCCATACAGTGTGTCAGAAAATGATTAGTTCCTAAAGTGGTTGTACCACGTTTTATTCTCTCATTATCTATTTGAGAGTTAAAGTTGCCTCCTATCCTAATTAACCCTTGTTATTGTTAGAATTTTTAACTTGAATCCATTCTAGTGTGAAAATAAGTGTATCCCTTTGAATCATTAACTCTATCTCCTAAGTTACTCTGGCAATTTTTTAAGCAAAAAAACTAGCCATATGTGTGTGTGCCTCTATATGGATATATACATATATATATACATACACACATATATTCATTTACATATTTGACTATGCATACGAATTGCTTATCATTATGATTACTCTGAGATTACATTGGAATGTATCAATAATGACAAATAAATTTCAATGTGTTTTTACTTTCCTTCTCCCTTCCTAAGAATATAAAGATACAGTTGCCTGAATGGACAATCAGTGTACAGGGAAGCCTTTTGCTTATGTTAGGCTGTCTGAGCATACAAGGTTATGTTCAGAACTTATTGAAATCCTTATATGTTCTTTCCTGTAATAGCAGGACACCAGTCATTAATGAAGGTTTCTATTTATTCTGCCTTTAACCCAGAAAGTAATATGTCTTTATTTTGGCCTTAGAATCATGACAAAACATTTCCTAGCCCTTCCATGCAAGCAGATGGTTTCTTTTATCACATTATTTTGGGTTTAGTATTTAAAAATACTAGTATTTCTAAAAGTTCTAATATTTTCCCATATAGAAAAAGCAACCATTATTTATTTCCTCTTGCCAGGGGGCATGTTTAATTCTTCAGAAAAGAGTTGTGATACCTTTATTATTTATCTAGTTTTCCCAATATTAACATAAAATTAAATATTTGGCTTTGACCTTGTATTCCATTTTTCTATATTGAAATAATTTTCTCAAGTACTTTCTTTCTGCTACTTATGATTATAGACTAAAAAGGAGGAAAAATGGAAAATAAAAAGGACAAGGAGAAGGAAGACAATTGTTCATAATATTTATGTAAATCTTTGAACATTCAAAGACTATTTGAAAATTTTGTGGAAGCATTTTATATACATACTCAATAATTACATCATCCATCTACCTTAGTATTATGTGATTATATGCTCTATACTAAAGTTTATTCAATGAAAATTTATCCGATGATATAATTTTTGAAAAGCATATTTACTAACTGAAAAATAAATTATTGTACTTAATTCCAACTCTTTAAAGCTGGAATTTCAAAAAAAGTTGGAATTCACACAGTATCTCATATAACCTGTTAAAGAGAAGTATAATAAATGAAGCTACAGTCTCTATAATATTTTTCCTTTCCAGATGGGTGTCAAATAGCTCACACTTAATTTATAATTCAAAGCTTAATTCTGCCATAATTCTATGTTTATTAAGAAGACATGTTACTTTGCTCTCTTTATTTTTGTTCTACTTGTTGAGTATAATAAGAAATAATCTTGAACTGAAACTGGATCAATACATTTCTATATGCAATGGAATTTGATAGCCAACATTAAAAATAGTTTTCAAATACAGAAAATTAAAATACAAAGGAAAATAAAATACAAAATTAGCAAAAATTGTTATTGTAGGAAGATGGCAATAGCTCATACCTATAGTCCTACGCACAAGAAGACAGCCATGAGGATCATGCTCCAGTGTAACCTTGGGCAGAAAAGTTCATGACACTCTATCTCCAACTAGTGAGCACAAAGCTCGAAATGAAAAGCTGAGTGATGGATTAAGGTTCTGAATTGAAACCTTGGTAGCAGCATCATTTTGCATTTCATATTATAAACATATATACTTGAACTATAGAAGACATTCTGTTAGCATACAAGCTTCACAAAATTCCTAGAAATGTATGGAAAGCTATAGTTCTGGTTTCTGCTGTCACTGATCTTCAATAAAGAAAAATTAAATGTCAAGCCAATTATCAAAAGTGATGCTCACTTCAACCCTATTCCCCATAATAGATTCAGCCACTAACTTACAAAATTCCTTATTTCCAAATGTAATAGTTCATATTTTCTAATACTTACAAAGAAGATAAGCAACAAATTATTAGGTAAAGAAGTCTGTTATATCCATCCTTTATATATCCACTGATGGTTATCAAGTTGTAACTCATTGTCAGTTCAGCCTTCTAGTGTTAATTAAACTCTGAAAATGAATTACAGCAGGTGAGAGAAGGTAATGCCTTTTATATAAGTTAATAAGGAATTTCTTTCTGAAAAAGTTTATTAATATTATCATCATTTTAATTTTGGAAAGTTAGTCATACTCTTTATTAATTGGCCTTTGTTACAGTGTGTTGAATGTTACATTATAGATTCTGTGATATTTTCTACTTTGCAATGCACTCTATGAATGCATTCATTTTTTGTGCATGATTGTAAAATGTTCCCTAAGGGAATTCTGAAGATTAACATTTGTATCTCTATGCTTTATATTCAGTACCATCCCTGCCATTGATGTTCCTCTTTCTTTATTTTTAAAGCAATTTGGCCTTCGTATGCCATACTTTTCCATGAAAATCCCCTATCTAAAAGACATTATAGTAATTGACGAGTGCATGAAATCTCAGCCTATACTGAGAATATGTTTGGTTTCCCATTATCCCCTTATCAATTCAGGATAGCACAATTTTTCCTATGAAAATCTGTCTTTTCACTTGACTCAAGTAGATGTTTCTATTATCAAGGCTTGTAAGGTCTAATTTGTTTGCTTTACTTAGAAGAGTTGAGGGAAAGGAAGATAACGGTTTTATTGAGAGGGTCTCGGTATGTATCCCCAGTTCACATTGAACTCTTCTAACTCAGTTCGCAATTGCTTGGATTACAGGTTTGAACCAACAGGTCTGTATCTCTTAATGTGTCATTTGTTTGATTTTTAAGATTATAAAAAAAAATCCTACTGGGGTTGGAACTCAGGGACTGACATTTGTTAGGCTGGTGTGATATCTCTGAGCCATACCGATGGTCCTTTTTCACCATGGTTGTTTTTTCCACAGGGTTTAATATTCCCCTTGGGTACATGCCTGAGCCTTTGCCTCCCATAGTCATCCACTGTAGCTGGTATTACAGGTGCATGGCACTGTGTCGAACATCCTCCATGGAGTGGGTATGTTTTTTGCCCCAATTTATCTGGAATTGCAATTTCCTCATTCTCAGCCTTCCACACACCTTGCCACTGCACCAAGCAGACATGGTTTCATATTATTTTTTCCTTGTCAGGCAAGACTCCAACCTTGATCCTCTTAATCCTTGCCCCTCAAGCACCTAGGATTACCAAGATAAGCAACCAGCACCCAACTATACTTTTTCTTTTTTTTCTTTTTTTTTTTTTTTGCCGTCCTGGGCCTTGCACTCAGGGCCTGAGCTCTGTCCCTGGCTTCTTTTTTTTGTTCAAGGCTACTGCCACTTGAGCCACAGCACCACTTCTGGCCATTTTCTGTATATGTGGTGCTGGGGAGTTGAACACAGGGCTTCAGGTATTGGACGGTATTGGACGCAAGCACTCTTGCCACTAGGCCATATCCCCAGCCCCACCCAACTACTCTTAACTTCAAATAATGAAAAGTTGCTATCAACACACTTCTGATGCTCAAAATAGTTCCATGGGAGTTCAAAGCAAGTTAGAGTTCCTGTGGTCCTCTACAGAGTCAATTTTGAGGCTGATTGACTGTTATGAATACATTAGCATCCTTATCTAAAACTTTCTGTGAGGAGATTATAAATATTGAAATTAAGATTAGCTGTATAAAAAGCAGTGAAGAAAACCTGAGTATTTATTTGGCTAAATCAATAGACTAATGTAAAATTGTCATTGTGAATATAGAAAAATGGACATTCTCTAATGTTCTCATGTGAATATAGAAAAATGGACATTCTCTAATGTTCTCATGTGTTCCCATAATATGTATATTTAATGTAAAGAAAAACATGGGATCAGAAGTATTGATGACTTCAGCTACTTTAAATCATATAACATTCTAAAGACATCACCATTAGATGAGTTGTAGAGTGAGATGTTATATATTGTTTAAAAATATATAATTTTTACAATATAACACATATTTAATTAAAACTGTTTGATTATCATATAAGGGCTCATGCACAAGTTTCCAAATATTTCCTCTGATTCATATCCTTTAGACTTGTACTTTATGTACTTTTGTATTCCTAGCAAAGTTATAGATAATTATTTATAGCCATGATAATACTGCAAGAGCTTTATATCTCCTGAAAAGTTGAACTTCTGGCATAACATTATTTAAAAAAAGACTCAAATATTTTCTGCTGACATGGGGAAAGAATGATTATATTCTCTTAGGGCAGTCTCAGTATTATTTATATATGAGAAGATTGGCTCTTTTGGAATGTAGGAAGCACTTGATTTATTTAACATTGGTTTCATCTATGCCTTTCGTGGACATATTTTATGGAAAATAAACATACAATTGGTAACTAGTTTATTACTAAATAGAACCCAGTGGGCTACAAATATGCCATAAGTATAATGTACATTGTATATGTTGGGTATTCATATTCTTTTTTGGAACATGTTGAATGTTTTGTAACAGAATAACTTTGTCAAGATTCAAGTTTAAAGTTAATTAGTGCTCACAGACAAAAAACAATCACAAGAAAGAGGTCATTTTGTATGCATACAGGATTTGAAGTACATATAAGAAGAAGGAGAAACTTGATTGTTCAGTTTCCAACATGAAGTAATACTTGATGTCAGTTATTTCAAGCAGGAATTTTCCATTTGCTAAATGAGTATTTATTACAAACTAGTCTACGAGCTAGTTTTTAAATGGATATCAGAATGAGGCCTTGAACATATAAAGTTGTTACTGAGAGGAAGCATCATTTATTTTCAGTATTATAAGTTAATTGGAAAACAATGAAAAATTCTTGTTGCTCTTCATAAAGAATATTTACTACTTTATGTTCAGATTATTTTGTTGTACATACATTATACTAATTACTAAAATTAAATTATAGGACCAAGCATATTCAGGATATGGGCCTACCAATAATCAAGATCTTGTTTCAAATTCAAACACTAAATCAGTCATCCAATCAATCAGTAACCAACCAATAAATAAAAATTCTTCCTGCATATTGCAGAGGAAGTTATTAACAGTACCACAGTAACCTAGTAAGAGGTTAAAATTTCCTCACAGGGGGCTGGGGATATGGCCTAGTGGCAAGAGTGCCTGACTCATATACATGAGGCCCTGGGTTCGATTCACCAGCACCACATATACAGAAAATAGCCAGAAGTGGTGTTGTGGCTCAAGTGACAGAGTGCTAGCCTTGAGCAAAAAAGAAGCCAGGGACAGTGCTCAGTTCACGGCCTAGGACTGGCAAAAAAAAAAAAAAAAAAAAAAAAAAAAAATCTTCACAAAAGACCTCGAGGTAAAAGCAAATACCCTGACAGCATTGCAGGAAGGAATAGGAGAAACACTTGGGGTCCTTGGCACAAGGGCCCAGAAATACAACAAATCAAAGAAAGTTTGGACAAATAGGATTGCATGAAAATGCAGAGCTTCTGCACAGCAAAGAACACAGTTTGCAAGAGAGAAAATCTTCACTGACCATACAACAGACAAGGGCCTCATATCTAAAATATACGTAGAACTGAAAAAAATTAAGTTCTTCCAAAATAAATCATCAAAGAAATGACTACCCCCTTAAAAAATGGTCTACAGACTTAAAGAGAGACTTCTCTGAAAAGGAAATGAGAACTGCCAAGAGGCACACAAAGAAGTCCTCAAAAACACTGGCCATTAAAGAAATGCAAATGAAATCAACATTGAGATTCCGCCTCTCCCCAGTAAGAATGGCCATTATCAAGAACACTAATAACAACAGATGCTGGAGGGGATGTGGCCAAAAGGGAACCCTACTACACTGTTGGTGTGAGTGTCAACTTGTTCATCCAATCTGGAAAGCAGTGTAGAGGTTCCTTAAAATGCTAAACATAGGGCTCCCCTATGACCCACCAGCCTCACTTTTGGGCATCTACCCAAAGGATCACAGACAAGGCCACACTAAAGCTTCCAGCAATGCTATGTTCATTGGAGCACAATTTGTCATTGCTAAAATATGGAACCAACCCAGATACCCCTCAGTAGATGAATGGATCAAGCAAATGTTTTACATATACACAAATGGAATTCTTTCCCTCTATCAGTAAGAATGATATTGCCCCATTCATAAGGAAATGCAAAGACTGAGAAAAAATAAAAAGGGATCCAGACCCAAAGAAACAAAGACTCGATGAATTCCCTCATTGGTCATAATTACTCCTGTCTAGGAGAGTCCTAACAGAAAATCACAATCGCTCAGAAGCTACTAAATATGAACAAATAATGATGCTAGTATGATGTCAAGCCAAAATAGCTCCAAGTTAGGAAAATAAGGGTTTATCATTGTTATTTTTCAATATACCATGCAAAATTATGTCTTTTTTTTTTGTCTTTCTTCCTCTTGGTTTTATCCCTGATGTCACTATAATTGATTTTGGTACCCTGGGTATTGTTTAGACGTTAATCTGAACTAGGGAAAGGAAAGGAAACATCAAAATTGAGAGACAAAAGATTAAAGGAGAACCAATACAACAGCAATACTTAGAAGACAATATGCTGTAAACTAACTGTATAACTTGGGTGAGGGAAGGGAATTTTAGAGGGCGTTGGGGGAAGGAAAATAAGGGAAGAGGTAATACATTTGATAAGAACTGACTTATACAAAGAGCAAATCAATGGAAAGATTGCAAAGGAAGTGAATAGAAAGTAAACCCTGGGGGCTGGGAATATGGCCTAGTGTCAGAGTACTTACCTCACATACCCAGGAAGCCCTGGGTTCCATTCTTCAGCACCACATAAACAATAAAAGCCACAAGTGGTGCTTTTACTCAATTGGTAGAGTGTTAGCCTTGCGCAAAAAGAATCCAGGGATAGTTCTCAGGCCCTGAGTTCAAACTCCAGGACTGGGGAAAAAAAAAAAAGAAAGCAAAGTAAATCCTATATGGGAATGCTAAAATGTTACACATCATCATATATGACTTATTTGAGCAAGTAATCACAGATAAATTAGGACACCAACTTTCTGACTATCTATGCTAAAAGACGAAGAGTTCAAATAATAACTATCCAGATTAGGAATCTTGAAAAAGAAAGCAGAGAAAAGGGAATAACCAATAAAATAATTCTCTACGATATATTTCATCTCCTTAATAGAATTTATTTTAAATGATTATTTTAATAACTGCTTCATTTTTATAGTCTCTTGGCTAAAACAATGTAACTGATTAGGGTCATTAATATTCCCTGACATTCAGTATTAGTTATATCAGATATATTGAATCTATCAGTTAGTTATGTCAGATATATTAAATATATAATATATGAAATTTTTATATTACATACATACACTCTTATATACTGTGCTATGTATTTCTATTTGAGTCTGTGTATATAAATATAGTAAGTATATGTACATACTCTGTGTATAACGTATTTGTGTACATGAATGTGTAGTGCAATAATTTTATTCAGTCACTTCAAAAGTCATAACTGCAACTGTGTAAGCTTTAGGAAATAGAGTTATGTAGGGAAATCTTCTATTAACCATAATTTTTTTTGGTAGTTGACTTCTTTTTTAGCTTTTTCTTATCATTTAAAATTTTCCTGTTTTACAATGGTTGTACATAGTCAAACAGGTTACTGTTTCTTTCCCTAACATGCCACAACCAGAGGAGAAACTATATGTAGTGCCATCAATGAATTATATGAAATTTTTGAATATGTATATGTAATACTCATATATGAATCTGTATAACTATATGTAGACATATCTATTTATAATATACTTTATAATAATTGTATTAAATGAATTTGGATGCTCCATATTTTTATTATTTGTACCCCTAATCAAATCATAAAATCTCATATTCAACTCCCCTAATACCCTTTTTGATACATTTCCTGATGTTTTTAAAAAAAATTGTGTGATTTCTATATTTGATGAGAATTGGCTGAACACACTTTCATCATCTTTGTACCATTCTATCAGTACATGTGTATCAGATGCTCCTTTATTGCTAATAAAAATGCTTGCTTTCTCTACTGTGTGATAATATTTTGTTCCTACTTTGCTTGGTGGAAGAGATTTGACCTATCAACAGAGATTCAACACAATTTATCTTTCTTGGACAACTAAGGTGATATTATGCTGCCTCTTGCTGCAGCCAAGAAAAAAATAGTGAAATAAAACATTAATCTTCAAGCAGTGTATCTATCTTGAAATGTCAACTTCATACATACATTTTCATTTCTCATCTAGGAGCAAGCTATGACATTACGGGTATGAAAAATGACAGAAATCAGGAAGGTCAACACACTGGTAATGGAGTTCTCTAATCTCTGGGCCTTTTTTGTTTGTTTTGATAAAGCAGTGATCTTTAGATTTAGGCACAAAATATTACCAGTATTACAATATCCACTTGAAAAAATTAACATATAATAAATGCAGATCAAAGAGAATGAAGATCTCTGGTACTACAAAAAACACTGATACTGTGAGATTTCAAAGAAACCAAAAAGATTTACATTCCAAATGGCATTATATGCTAGTCAATTCATTTTGGTATTTGAAATGATCAAAAATATAATTAAAAAACATTATGTCCAAAACACTTCAAACATATTTCTTTCTATTTAATCATATCAAATGGAATAGGAATTTAATCTATTTCTGCCATAGATATGAAACTTCGGGAGGAAAAGCCCTAAGTAGAAGTGTGGGCTAGGAGCAGAAGGCCAGCACTGAGAGAAAAGCCAAGGGAGAACATGAGATTCTGAGTTTCAGCCATAGTACTGACATCAAAATAAATAAACAGAGAAAGAAAAAAAGTTTCACTTACTATTCTCTTATAGGAATTTACATTTTATGTGTTTATGTGAGTGATCATGGAAAAGAAACTACAGAAAACTTTGAATAGCTGAACTCTGAACAGCTAATGTTACAGAACTCATGTAAATGTCATGGGAAAGGCTGATAATAACTTCTGATAGTGTGAAGGAGTTGTAACATTCTGTACCACTTTATAGAATAGTGTGGCGACTTGTAGAATCATTCAGTAAATGTTCAAAGACCAAAACTGGTAAGATATCAGTGGGACTGGAAATCAATCTATTCATTATCTGAAAAGAAATATAAACATTTCAGACTCAATATCTTTCCTTTCCATGACTATACCATTTAAATTTCAACCAGTGTTTCCTGTTTGCTTGGTTTATCCTCCTTTAAGCTGTTTTTTTTAATTATTCAAAATTAAACATTATATTTAGTCTGATACATTGGAAGGCCTCATAGAATTGAGTTTGGCTGGACTGAAAACCAAAATGGGACAAGCAAAATGAACCTCAAGAATAAATCTAGATTTATTTGTTTGCGTTCTCTTGAAGTTACATTCTATGAATGTTTTGTGTACTATATATTGATATTAAAGAATAATATAGATTAAGCCAGAAACTATAGATAGTTTACTTTGCAAATGGAAAACAGAAGAGTAACATATGAATATACAGACACCATGTATACACATATATTCTAAAGATATATTTATGCATTTATATTCACACTGTTCTCTGCAATGAATTATAATTGATGGCATTAAAGTAAAACTTATTGTGTACAAATTTATAGTAAGAGCTAATTAGATTATGCTGGATTAAATGTGTTTCATTAATTAGTCTGCATTTCCTAGAAACTTTCTTTTTATATGTTGGCCAAAGCTTATACAATTTCCTTTGAGATGGTTGCATGATGTCATTACATCATAATAATTACACAAGTCATATTTCTAACTGAATGTGAAACTTTAGAGTAAGTTGCATTGTAAAGTTCTGTAAGTGTCCCAAAAGAATTAGATTTCTATGAACATCAATGTAAGATTTATTGAAATATGTACTTGCTTTATTTGGACTGTGTTTAGGTACACACATATGCATATATTTTGTGCATGGAAACTGACATGGGTTGTTTTAAAGTCAGAATGAAGCCAAGGCCATAATCTAACAGGAGGCTATGGTTTGGACTAGAGAAATTAGAGGCCAGCATGAGTAGGCAAGTCCTAAAAACTTCATCTCCAATTAACCAGCCCATGTGAGAATGGAGGAAGGACACCAGCCACCAGTGAAAATCGAAGTAAACTCATGAGGCCCTGAGTGCAAAGGCCCTGAGTGCAAAACTTCGTAAAGGTTCAAAAAAAATTGATCAGAATAATACCTTTGCCATTGGGCTCGGTCATGGTGATGGAGGTGTTTTTCCCGTACTAAGATTTAGTTGTGGTTCTCTGGATCTGTTGACTCCTGAGATTTCCTAACTGTGGGAAACTTGAGTGCATAATTTCTGGTAGTTTGAGACTCTTTGAACCCTCTCCTGATTACAGAACGAGAAAAATAACATTAAGAAAATAAAATCAAAATGAGTCTAAAGAAATTCCTCCGTGCATTACACTGACAAATGGAAGAAGGAAATTCAGAGTTCAGCCACTGATTGTGTTTGTATTTGTTTTTGAGAACGTGTGCATTCATCCATCCTTACATGCAAAATATTCTGAAGAAAACACTTTTTAATCCTACTATTATGTGCAAATGAAGTGAAAGCATTTTAATTTACTTCAAAACTTGCATCTGTTATCTCTTCTAAGCTTCTATTCAGTATACTACTCTGGTTTTTAAAAGTGATTGTGTATGTTTTGCTGTCTATTCACCTGGGTATGTTTAATACTATAATACTACTGTCATAGCTATATAGAAATTGTTATTTCAACCATGGCAATTGTCAGAATAAATTACTTTTTAATAAGAAGAGCTTTTGTCTCCAACATGGTTTTTTCAATCAACTGAGTTTCAATTAACACAGCAGCAGGACAAATTAGCTGAAGGGTCTTTTTCAGCAGAAGTTTACAGTGGATGCAAAGTGAATTGTAGCTCATGACTTCTTTATTTTGTAGGTGGAGGCTGGGTTAATTGCTTTTAATTAGGTTGCCTAATTACACAAAATAGGTCCAATATTTGTCTATATCTCTCTGTACCAGGGAACTGCATTCTTAAAGTGAAATTTCTTTCACCATCTTTTTTTCCCTTTGTGCAGCACTCTGTCTTTCTATCCTCCCTCCTGGCTGGCAAGCCCTGCTTATAACTACTCTAGGAACAAAGACTATGGGCACACATGACGCATGACTACCATTGCCTTTTTTTTTTTCTTCACATTAGAACAGCTATGTTCTCATGAAAATTCTGGGTAGGCTCTTCTCAGTGAGGCCTTTTCTGACCATTGTATTTAATATTATCATGCAACTGGTATGGCTAACTATTTGAATATTGGGCATCTAGTGTGTCACTATTAGTTATGAATTATTACTTCTCTAATGAAATGAGGTGGACTATGTTTTCACAGCCCTATTTGTTACTTAGTTTTTTTGGGGGATGAACTACCTGGTAAGTTGTTTTGTTCAGTTTTTAAATCAGGTTACTTTATGGTTCTTGTTTTTAATTGTTTCTGTGAAAGTCCTAGAATTGAACTCTCTTTCTGGGAGCTATTCTTGAGCCTTTTCCACTCAAGGCTGGATCTGGACCATTTGAGATACAACAGCACTGTTGATTTTGGGGTGGTTTAGTGAAGATACATCATAGGTACTTTTCTACTCAGATGACTATCTCAGCTTTCTGAGTAATTAGGACAGTAAGTGTGACACTGGGATCTGGACTATTTTACTTGTTATATTGTTGATTGTATGTGTTTTTGGTAAAATATTTTATAATTTAAAAACGTATTATATGTATTATTTTTAGTCAAAGTATATGTACCTTTCAGAAATATTTTCACTCAACTTTTTTTATTGTTATTATAAAAGTGATGTGGGGGGTTATGGTTACATACATGAGGTAGTGAATTCATTTCCTTTTGAACAGTGCCACCTCTTCACTGTTTTCACTCAATTCTTACCTCCCAAACGCCTCCCCCACAAGTCGCAAAGTTCATTTTCAACATAATGTCTAGTAAGTGTCACTGTTGTATTTGTTCACCCTTAGTAACACAGTAAATAAATTCTCATTGTAAGGCATTTGCTTTGAAAGTGCTCTCAATCTGGAATGTTTTTCAAACTACTTTTGCCCAGTTAGTCACACACAACCTTTCAATTCTTACAGGTGCCTGCAAGATTTTCTTTTGGGAACATTCCCAGGTTGGTTTTCGCTCTGAAAACAATCTCAAAAAATTATGTTCAGATATCATTTCTTTTATTAATCCATTTCCTTTATTCACATGCATTTGTGTTGTCTAACTTCTTTACTATGTGGTGAGGTAAACAAGTGACAGAAGGATTAGTAGTAGGAAAAACAGCTGGCATAGAGTTAACAGAAGTGTCAGGCTATCTTTTGTCTGAGAAGAAATAGAGAACAGACGGGAATCCCATAATTCATGTGAATTACCAGTCACTGAAGGGTCGACTAGAGAAACCCAGCTCATTATGCTGTGGCTGAACTATCGGAATATAGCCACCCTTAAGGGAAATTCTGCCAGAGAGTAGCCAGAAGAAAATACATCACTTGGTTTTATTTTTTACTTTTAATAACATTTCACAGCTATTCATTGTCCATTCCCAGCCAGAAGGTAGACAGCAATGGAGTACTTCGGTAGAGCAGAAGGTGTCCAAGAGAGAGAAAGAAAAGTTAATTAGAACAGCACCCAATAAACAAGTGTTACAGTGACTGTATCAGTAAAGGTATCATGACAAAAAAATAATTCTACTTCCCCAAATGTAAACTTTTATTTTTTTTCATATTTGGAGAGATCAAATTGGGAATCTTTATTGGAGAGCCAGCATCTGCATGGTGGATTATTGTCTCAAAGACCCACAGCCTCGAGAATATACTCAACACTCAGAAAACAGCCCTGGGAGCAGGAGAGGAACGAAAGAGCAGAAACACAATACCAGCAAACCAGATCCACTCCAATAGAGAAATGAAGTGGGATGCCATGTTGCCTGGAGGAGAGCCAGACAGGAGATAGGAGCTGAGAGGAGACGGGTCATATGGCATCTAAATATCAAATTTTAAATCTGTGGAAATCAAAATATTAATTAGCAGGAGCCTTGCAACTGGACAGCCTACAACAACATCCACCAACAAAACGTTTTCAGCTCTCTCTCGCTCTCCGGCTGATTTTCCCACACAACTTGTATATCATAAAAGATATATTTGACATGGTTTAAATTCTCTGCCTCAGTAACAAATGACTGCAATAACTAATTCTTCAGAATGATTCTTAATGAATCATTAATGAGAACTGGACCATAAATGCACTTATTTCCTCAGCCTTTAAATAAACTACTTTTATTTACAGAAAGAATATGAATATTTCCTAAAAGTGCTTTCCTGGTTAGAGACCCTATTCTACCAGAACACTGACCATATGAACTCTGTGTTCTTCCTCTCTTTACAGTTCTTTTCCTGTAGGTGATTTCTCAGAATCCTACCAATGCAATATTCTTGTCTAAAGATTTGCTTTTCAGAAGTTCCAGCAAAGACTGTATTTGTATTATTCAAAAAAAGAAGTAACAGTTTAAAATTCATGTTGTGGAGTCTTGATGGCCTCACCATCATGAATTAATAGCCAAATGTTTCTTCAAGTAACTGTATTTCAGATCTTGATGTGATCACTTGTAGTAGGAGATTAAGGCAGATTTTCAAAATTATGCACATTATTTGCTTATAATTACTATGTTATACTGTTGAATAAAAATGAAAAAAAATGATGCTGCTCTAGGATTAGACTATGTTGACTATCCCAGTTCTACCATAAATTTTCTCTCTGATTATGAAAGTTATATTACGTTATGGCTTCCCCAAAAACAATAAAATTAAAAACCTCTTAACATAAAGCCAAGCTTCTGATGGGGCCTGTAGTTCCTAGATGCCTTAGAGAGGCTGAGGCTGGAGATCACCTGTATCCACAGACTTGAGGACTGTTCCTCTGCTCTCCCCCGCACCCCCCAACCCTGGACAACAAAAGTAATAAAAAGAAAACATGAAAGAAGCAGAAGAAAAGGCGGAAAAAAAACAGGCTTCTCATACATACAATTACAGATTTTGAAACTTCTAGGGATATGCTTGGTTATCTAAAGAGTTTTTGTTCTTAAAAAAACTTTGATATTTCATACACTTTTACCTGGATATTGGTAAAGTAAAGGATATTAAGCACTTTTCTTGGTTAAATTCTGAGTATATATTGTAAATAGTATCATATCATGTCTTTTTCTATATAGCTGTTATGCAATTATCTGGAGAAGATAATAATGTATACATGTGTATAATATAAAATATGACATACATTTATGATGGCAATACTATTTACTATAGGCTCTCAAATTTTTAATCCAATGATTTAATTTCTTAGCAAATAATATTGTTAATTTTGACATTATTACATAAGTACTTATAAAAAACTTTATTATGCCATTGTGACATGTTTACTCACTTATGCTTATTTTATATATGTTCCTGTGTTCTTGACTAACTCTTAAAATCATATAAGTGATTTATGGTATAAACTACACTATGTAATTCAAATTGTTTCATTTTATTATAATTTTAATAAAGCAATGCTAATATAAATATTATTTAAAATATATCTGACTTATCACTAATACAATTAAAGATATGGGGAACAACATGAGTTGAAATCTAACATTAATTATATTGAAATTTTTCTCTGCAATGTTGGAACATTAAAAAAAAGTCTTTAATCAACCGACCAAAAGAAGGTTATTTCATTTCTTTCAAACCATTGTTCATTAGATCAAAGAGACTTGATAAACCTTTGATTAAAGGCAGAATAGTTCTTCACAGATTAGTAGTTTACCTTTTGAAGATTTTTTTAAACTCATAAGTGAATAATTAAAGAATTCAAGATGACAAGTATCGAAAGTATCAATACTTCATAAAAAGATACATTAAAATGCATAGGTACAGAAAAATTGTGCCTAGTTTTCTTAAATAAAACTTGACTTTTGTTTGTGATAGTATAATGATGTGGTCTGAGGATGTCCAGTTTTCAGGCAAGGCAACTAGCAAAAATCTTTTTTCCCCCTAATCTTTGCTTTATATTTTCTTCATCTTAATACTTTATATATGTCAATCTCTTAGAAACTAAAGAATGGTATATAGGATATTGAACTTCTGGTCTTTTATCTCTAAAATTATGAATGTTTTGAACTCATAAATATTCACATGTATAAATAATTTTTCCATGTCCTTCCATTTCCTTACGAATGGGGAAATGTCATTTTTTTGATAGAGGCATAAAATTCCATTGTGTATATGTGCCACATTTTCCTGATCCATTCATCTACTAAGGGGCATCTGGGTTGGTTCCATATTTTAGCAATGACCAATTGTGCTGCAGTGAACATTGTTGTACTGGTTGTTTTACTGTCTTCTTGTTTATAATCTTTTGAGTAGATGCCCAAGAGTGGGGCTGCTGGGTTATAGGAGAGCTCTAGGTTTAGCATTCTGAGGAAATCTCCATAGAGCTTTCCAGAGTGGCTGAACCAGTTTACATTCCCACCAACAATGTAGTAGGGTTCCCTTTTAGCCACATCCCCTCCAGCATTTGTTATTGTTAGTTTTCCTGATAATGGACTTTCTTACTGGGGTGAAGTGGAATCTCAATTTTGTTTTGATTTGCATTTCTTTTATGGTCAGTGATGTAGAGCACTTTTTCATGTGTCTCTTGGCCATTCTTATTTCCTCTTCAGAGAAGTCTCTTTTCAAGTCTTTCACCCACTTTTTGAGGGGACTGTTGGTTCTTTGAGGTTTTGTTTTGCAGGAATTTGTATTTTTAGTTCTGCATATATTTTAGATATGAGGCTTTTTCCGTTGTATGTGGGTAAAGAACTTGTCCCAATCTGAGGTCTTTTTGTTTATCTTACAAGCTATGTCCTTTGCCCTGAGAAGCTCTGCAAATGAATTGTAAGATATTTTTGAACAAAATGACAATTTTTTTCTAGTGATAAAAATGAAGTTTAGGCTTCTGATTTTTGTAATAACCAAATTTGGCACAAATTGCTTTGTCTCATAAAGAGTACCAAATTCTACCACTGTTTCATCAATTGTTCCCAAATATACAAAACAGCTATTTAAATTTCATTAATTAATTACACTGTTCACAACCTGTTGCATGATTTATATCACAAAATATACTGTTCAAAAGAGCTACATTATTTTCCTTTCTATCTGATAATTCCTAGTGAAGCTTTCTTTGAACATTCTCTCAAGAAATTGTTGGGAACTGCTAGCATATTTGTTCTTTTGCAAATACATTTTTGTATTAAAACATTTAAAATTAATGGAAAATAGTGAATTAATATAAACTTCAGAAATTATTTACAGAGTTGTAAAAGAAGGAAATATTTGAATTGAGGATTTATGACTCATCAGAATCTTTAGCTACTAGCTAACTCTCTGTGTTGTAGATTCTGAGCCAATGTTTGTGTTATTCAAAGATATTAGAGAAAAAAATAATATCTAGGGATATTAAAGAAAAATACTTAATCTTCCCTAGAAAAAATATTTACACAAAAGATGGTGAAAACATTTCATGGCAATTGGAAATGAATATGAAGACAGGACTGTGTGGAATGGATTTCTCTAACACAGACATTGATTCCCTTAGCTTTTTCAAGGTGCTTATTTAATTGAAGCATATTAAACTTCTTTGATATTAAAAAACAATGTGCTGGTGCTGGTGTCTAGATACTCAGGACTCTTACAATCAATCCCCCACAAAAAGTTGCAAGGGGAGCTGTGGCTCAAGTGGTAGAGTGCTACCTTTCAGCACAAAATTTCAGGGACAGAGCCTAGGTCCAGAGTTCAAGCTCCAGGACTAGTGAGAGAGAGAAAAAAAATGATTTGATAAACAAAACAACACAATATACTATGTTACTTTTTTACAAAGGTTATGAACACTATGGAGGAAGTGTGAAAATATGTAATTGATGGTCTTTGAACTTTCAATCTGCAAATGTTTATGATATCTATCACATTTGTTATTCATTCTTCATCATGGACCTTTATGCAAAATAGATAGGCTAAGGATGATTTTTTTTTCAATCTACTAGTTAATAATCACAAATAATTAGTGATAATATGACTTAGAACTCATACTACCACAATTCATTGTTATTGTTCTCTCCCCAGGAAACCAGGACATAAGCTTCTGAGAAGAAAAGTGGTGCTGCAAAAAGCTGTCTGAAATATTTATGCTGAAGAAGGACATCTCTAATCATTTTTATCTATACCTTTGAGAATGTATTATTTCTTATATATTTAATGCCTTCAATTTTATCCCACATAAATTATGGACAAAAACTCCATTTTGATACATCTATTGAACCTCAAACATAGAGATTATTATGTTATTTTAAAACATACTATTAAGAGGTAAGACAAGTTCTGGTACACAACCAACCATTTTTTCTCTCTTATGGGGAAACGAGATCTAAAGTACACTGGGACATGATAAATTCTTCAGGACTCTAGACATTCAAACACAGTGAGACAAAAGAACAATACTCAGGAGAGGAACACGAAAAGGTAATTCCTATGTGCATTGGATCATATAAAATAATATTTATATATTTCCAAAGATATCTGGTCACGGCGTGCCTTCCCTGTCTCTCCCTCGGGTTGGGGGAGCCCAGGGGGCTAAAAATGCCGACAACATCTCTTTTAGCCAAGTTCTAATTTGTTTGGAAACTAAGTACTAGACTTCACTTATTTTACCTAAATCAGAATTTAGAGAATATGAAAGCAACATACCTAAAAACTTAGGCTAAGAAAATCTGCAACAGCGATTTCATTAGACACTATGTTGAAAATAAACTTTACAGCATGGAGGGGGAGGGGGAGGGGGAGTTGGAGTGGGGGTAAAAAAGCTAGAGAAAATGAGGAAGGGGATAGCACTGTTCTAAAAGAAATGTATTCATTACCTGGCTTATGTAAATGTAACCCCTGTGCACATCACCTTTACAATAAAATGCATTTTTTAAAAAGAAAATTTTTATAAAATGACAACAAAATTACTGAATTCAAGGAGGAAAATTTTACGACACACAAATTGTTGCACATTAATTGTGCAATGATGAACTTCAGTTTATTTCAGGAGCAACATGAGGTGGTAGCATGAAAATAACATGATTACATTGATTATTGGAGAAAACGTTTTCAAAATTCAACTTACTTCATAATAACTAAAATTATCTTCAGTATATAAATCAAGACGGCTGTATCTAGTTAGTGGGCTTAGTGGCACAGCTGGTGCCCAGGTCAAGGCTGTGTCATGTGGCATACATTTAAAATCTATTGTTAGTACAGAAAATGATGCCCTCTGGAAATAGCCTTCCCCTTATCACTTGTGTGTTCCATTCATTTCTAGTAACCTTGTAAATAGAAAGATGTGGTCCCAGCATTAACTGAGGTTATAGTCTGAACATGGAAGCGGTTTTCAGACTTGATTTTATGTACTATAAGATAAAGACAAGTGTAGTATCTAACCATTTATGTTTCATGTACAAGGCCAAAGGATTCATCTAGCTGAAGTCCTTGACAAAATTAGCATCTACACATTGCCCAAAAGTCAAGTTGTTTATATACATAGTGTGTATTATATAAGTATATATACATATATATTATATAACATGTATGGGGTGTTAAAGTCTGCTAAGGTTATGAAACATGGAATACTAGGACATTACTTTACTTGAAGCCACAGAATCTTTCAAAAGAGTTACTTTGGTACATTTGATTTGCAACTTTTTAAAAACATGTTTGCTTTGTAAAAGTCCTGAGTCTTAACCCTCCTTCAAGATTCTAAAATATTTGTTATGGCTTCTCAATGTTGTTACAAAGAAATGTATTTTTTTACTATAACATGAACATAAAAATTACATCTCTAATATATACAGGAACAAATTATTTACATCTAAAATAAACAATTAGGATTAAACATTGCTAATTAATATCAAGTTCTAACCATAATTGTTTGCTGTTTATGAAAACATAAGAAAGATTATGGAACTATCTGTAGATTTTTGTTCTTTCACATTTTACTTTATTATTATTTATTATTATTTTTGCAGAAATCAGCCCATCTGTGAATTCTAGCTTTTGCCTGATAAATATGGGCAAGAGGCAGGTATAAATCTGTAGACTGGAAACTCAGAGAGGAAAAGATTGATGTGCTGATTTCTTCTTGTATACCTGCCCAAACGCTGAGGGATGTGTGCAATCTAATAATCATAAATAATAAACACTCTCATCAGCTGGGATGGGAAAAGAAATGGTGGCAATCTCCATCAGAGGGAGGAGAAGCAGCTGTTCCTGCTACCAATGAACAGAATTGGAGTACTATTTATTCAAACCATCCAAGAAGAACTGGGAAGGACAATGAGTGCCTTCCAGTATAAAACTTTCCCAACTCAAAAGCAACGCTGTTGTTTCAACAGGAATTTGACAGTTCATGTATAATAAGAGGAAAAATCAATTTTGGAGCCATATCTCAACCACTCTATTTTAAAGGGTTTTATGATTTTCTCCCATTTTCTCCCTTTGTAGTGACAAGGAGGTGTTGAACCCAAGTTGTTTTCTCCTTTCTCAGAACAATATAGGGAAAATTATAGTCTTACATATCTTATAAATAATTTATAGATGGGATCTGTTCTGATTAGATTATCATTAGTTATCAAAGCTATCCTACACTCAGACCCATACAGGATCACAAAAGTAGTGTGTTCCATTGTTTTTCAAACATCTGAGAATAATTTTTAATATGCAATAATCTGTGTTTTTATTTTAATATCTATTGGAAAATAATAGAGTTATATGTCTACTTGAAATCAAATCAAGAGAAAAGAGAAGTTAAAATTATAGAGTAATTAGAGTCTAAACTAGGACTATGGAGCACTTCATTGTTTATATTTTCTATTTCCCTTTATATCATATCATATAGTTGCAAAAATGTATCCATAGCATTCATTATTTGTGTTGCTGCCTGTCATCTTTCCTTGTATATGACAGTGACGTTCATTTAATTCTCTCGAAAATAATTAACCATCTTAGAAAAAGCTCTATAATATGATTTACACTCACATTTACATAATCACAAACAGTTCATTGAGAAGTGATTACCTGTTTCTGCTTTTAAATAAAATCCAATTTCCAGGTTGACTGTGCATAAACACTTAAAATATGTTATTATTAACAATATGTGAACTTGTATTGAAACACACATTTATATGTATTACAGAGCAGCTAGTGAAATTAGTCACTTTTGAATAATCAATGATGAAAATTATGTTGCAATAAAAAACACATATATTATGAAGATTCAGTGAGGTAAATCGTCCATATCAAGATGACAGTGTTAGTCATGCACCCTGGATGCAACTCATTACTAAAATGTCAAAGTTAGAAGGAAAATAAGTAATCAAGTACATACTTGGATCAAAAGGGAACTATAACTTTGAAAGTCATAAACTTCAAAAAGAATCTTAATCCAGCTCCATGAACTGCCTTTTGCTGTTTAAGTAAATGATATTCTTGTAAGTCACATAGAATTGACATAATAATAAGGAAGCCAAAGTTGTTTGCACAAGAGGTCAGAAATATCTTCTCTACTTTTTTAAATTAACTTAAACTCTAATATTAAAACCATACCTTAAGGGCTGGGGATATAGCCTAGTGGCAAGAGTGCCTGCCTCGGATACACGAGGCCCTAGGTTCGATTCCCCAGCACCACATATACAGAAAACGGCCAGAAGCGGCGCTGTGGCTCAAGTGGCAGAGTGCTAGCCTTGAGCGGAAAGAAGCCAGGGACAGTGCTCAGGCCCTGAGTCCAAGGCCCAGGACTGGCCAAAAAAAAAAAAAAAAAAAAAAAAACCATACCTTAAGACCCTTTCTGTGAGTCATTTCTCTTAATCTAGGGTCATGTGTACAGACTGTAGTGCTCTTATCTCTCCTGCACACATAACTGCAGCTATAGACATGAAATCACCATGCCCACACTTACTGTTGACATGGACTCTCCCTATTTTTTTGAATAAACGTCCTCCCAAACTCTGTCTCTCAAGTAGCTGAGATTATGGGGATGTGACGCTGCCACCAGGCCTTCTTATCTTTTTTTCTAAATAAGATAAACATATGCCAATATGCATTAATGGCAAAAAACATACTAGTGGTTTGTACCACTAGTTGATTTTTATTTATGTGATCATAGAGGACATAATACTTTGGTTTCATGAAACTACCAACGATCTTTAGGTTGATATTGGATGTTGCTAGGTAACATTTTCATCAGGAAAATTTTGTAAACATAAATTCTCTTTACAAGATAAAATTGATGGTATCAATCCTAATTTTTCAATTAACAAGTGTAGTTTTAAATAAAGTCAACTAAGTTAACATATGATGTATAAATTAAAATTTGCTATGCACAAGCAAATGAAAATTCCAAATATATAGGTTGAAAAGTCAGTGTTCCAATGGCTCTTATTTTGTTTGGGCCCACACTTACATATTTGTTAACACAGAGGTAGAAATCACTAAGATATTGTAAATATAATATCCTTAAATACATTATTTTCATTTGAAATGTTGCACTTAACATACTTTTCTCTATAAGCCATTTTTCACACAACCTAACTTTAGGGAAAGGCTAGTAGCCATATAACTGAAATCCTGTTTTGTGGAAAAACAATGTGTAATAGAAATAACAAGAGCTGTCATTAGTCTTGTGAAATCAACAACTGAACAAGAAATGATGAATTAATCAAATGTACACTGCCAACGCAAAAGCATGTAATCATTTCATTTACGATGGCATGTATGTTAAGTGAAATAAGCATAACTTGCCAAGTGATGTTACTCATTTGCATAATATAAATAATTTCATGAGTTTCAGCAACTACAGAGAACAGAATTTTTTTAAATATGAGGAAATGTTACAGAAGAGAACATGTGTCATTTGACACAGCAAGGTGAATGTTCTTATCAATAATATATTATGTACTTCAATGTAATTGGAGGATAGGACCTTGAATATATTCAACATAAAAATAATAAAACTGAAAATAATGAGTTTGATAATTACTCTAAGTAGCTCATTTACCAGTACATATATAAACAAAACCTATTCATTGTGTAAATATGTATGGATATTATATACTAATAAAAAAGAGAGAAAAAATGTTCTAACCAGGTGCTACTTTAAACTCATCTGATTCTATTCACATACTCACATTTCTTGAACTTAAGGATCTTTTCAAATGACTAACCCCATGAACTTAATTAGAGGAATAAATTGAAGATTATTTTAATGTATATAACTTGTAGGAAACAAACATTTCATCATGCTTAGTCTTAGCTGTTTCAGTTACTGGTACATAAGAGCACACATTTATTTTGATTATGTAAGTTACTATACAGTGATGGAACAAGGAAACCTGTGTCCTATTGTATATATGTAGCATATTTTCTTTCTTCATTTTCCCATTTGTGAATATTTGGATACACTGATTTTATTTCTTTTGAGTATACACAATTGTGGGATTGCTATGTCATATGGTAGTTCTACTTTTGTAATTTTGAAGAAATCCTCATAATATCTCCTGTTATAGCTGTAATAGTATAGATTCCCCTCAGCCATGTTTTAGTTCTATTTCCCCTCATCCTTTTTGTCTAATCTATTTTTAGCGAAATTTTAGCTTCATAGCAAAAAATTACATGCAATCCTAAATTCTTGTATTGCCCACACCTCCACTCATAGCACTGAGTGGTACTTCATTGATGCAAGAGTTGATGTTTCCTCTTGGTACTATACAAACTGTGGTTTCAGACAAATTTAAAATATCATGCTTATTATATTAGCATACGAAAGAGTTTTATTCTACAACCCCACTGCTCTCTGCCTATTTGTCTTTCCTTTGTTCCCAATAAAATTCAATAGTAAATTGCTATTTTTCACTGTTTACCTTTTATTGAATCTCATGTGGTTTGGAATATCCAGGACGAACTTTTTAAATTGGCTTCTTTTATCCACAAATATGAATGCAGCTTTCCCCATGCTCTTTCCTGACTTAGTGGCCAAATCATCTTTAGATCACATTGTAGACTGAACGGTTCTCAGCTTTTGAAACTAATATATATGTTGTTTGCTTCTGAATTTTGACAATTATGATAAATCTATAATAAATATTCTACTTTACATTTTAACATGCAAATAAATGTTCCTCTCCTTGGTGCAAATACCAAAAACCATGAAATGGCAAATTTCATTTTTTTCTTTCTGAGTGTTTTACTTCTCCATCTATCTTTCAGAATTAGGTTTTAAGTATCGACAAAAGATATTGGTAAGATTTGGAGGGGAACTGTATTGAATTTGTAGACCAAGTTAGGAAGAACTAGTATTTTGAATATATTTTTTTCTTATCAATAAACATGGATTATTAGGTTAAAGCAGCCAAAACTAGAAATCAAATACATTGTTTTATGAGGAACTTAATAAAAGAGATCAATGGGACTATTTAACCCTGGATCTATATACCATTCAATTAACTTGATTGGTTAAATGTATTTAATACCACATAAAACTGAGAGTTGTCATTTTTATTTTCAGTGCAAACTTATATTTACTTTAGTGAACAACTACAAAGACTGAAGACACTTCTGATCAATTTTATGGTGGAAAACAACCAAAAGATACCAGACATTTTGTAAAAAGTATTTATTATTCTTGAAAAACATTTGTAGCCATCGCGATCAACTGGATCAATTGCAAGAACATTCTTATAGAAAATATTTCTGATTTTTTAAAGTGTCTACTCAGCTCAGAAGCAATTTCTTTTTGATGTGTTCACTTTATAGTGTCTTTAAACTCTTAGAATCCATTACAATTTTGATCTCACAGTAAAATACAAAACATCATCACTTCAGCACTTCATGGATTGTATCAGAAAAGATAGTTTTTAAATGAGAATAAACTGAAACTTCAGTAAAAAGCCTTTCAAAGTTATATTTTAGAAATGCAGTATTTCAAATTATTTTGAAGGGTGTTGCTCACTTGGATAAGAACTTTCTGCCAATTCAGTCTGTGTGTTAAGCATCAAACTAGATAAGGGTGGTACAATGAGGAGTAAGTATCCGTTTGGGGAGAATTGCCACAGGAAGCATACTAATATTTAGACCCTATGTAAGACTTTTTATGTAGAAAGCATTTGGATTTGCTGTAGAAGACAACAGTGATTATTTCTAACTGCAGCTAATTTCTAAGCAATGTGATATTCCTGAATGTTAAGAATCTCTCTGAATTTGAATGTGCACATATAACTTAAAATGGAAACTAGTAAAGGAAATTGAGAACTGTTGTGCACAATACAAGAGAATTTGCAGTTTCATGGGCAAGGGAAGGATTAGAGAACAGAAAATGAACTGGAATTGGTAATATGACTATTGACTGAGTATTTTATGAAATAAAAAAACAGGGAAAGGTTTTAAGTATGAGTTTTTTAAAGATGAATATTCTCAAAAAAAACTTTGTTAGAAATGTTGTTTACATTTTGAAATAGCCTTTTCTCTTTTGATGATACAATAAAATTTTAGATTATTTGGGGGTTACACTGAGTACAATAATTTTAGGGATTATAGAAGATGTTACCAGAAGTTACCATGGTGACGTAGGTCATCAACTGATTTCTAGGTTTTTATATAGAGTTTGCATTTGCACATGCATGGACCTAGAAGTAAGCAGACCACGATTTAAGGAACCAGAACATGGTACACATTTAAAAGGACCAAGTAACAATATAAAATAATAATGGTAATAATTAAGATAGATGGGATTAGAGAATGTATGCATGATTATTAAAAAAGAGGAAAAATACCAGAAGCTTTTAGTGTAGTAGAGGGAATAGAATAATACCCAAATTACAACCCATAATGAAGAGGAAATGGAACAGGACATCATACAGTTCGCCCAAAGAAGAATGATTTGAACATTCAAAGACTTCTGTATAGTCATTGTAAAAACTGATTTAACACCCAAATGCTATTATTTTAAAATGCAAAAACCAACTATGACCAAATAATATAGTTGTCACTAATAGGTATTATCACTTATCTGAGACTTTGTTCAAGAATAGAAATCCCTTACACTCTTTGAATTTCTCTAATATTTAACGCTTACATCAAAGTGAAATTTGAGTACATGTAGACAGTATTCTTAGTATTCCTCTAATTTGGTCATTTAGTGTATTTCTAATTTCTCAAATTGAAATATAAATATGTCCATAATTTTACTTACCATGTAATGTTATGATATAAATGAATTATTTCCAAAATCCTTACATTCACCTTTAATTAAAAAAAATAGATACTTTTTACTCTAGCATGGATCTTGAATGTTCCCCACAGGTTGATGTGTGTGTGGTTTGGGTTTCTGGTAGT
Source organism: Perognathus longimembris pacificus (assembly GCF_023159225.1). Lineage (NCBI taxonomy): Eukaryota > Metazoa > Chordata > Mammalia > Rodentia > Heteromyidae > Perognathus > Perognathus longimembris. Next base: position 19,798,708 of record NC_063181.1, on the reverse strand, counting down.
TTGCTATGGGGGGATGGTATTGTTTATAAAATGTAGAACTAAAATATGTTGGTAGATTTTCTGTTTTTTTTTCTCCATTTGTTTATTGTTGATATATAGGAAATAACAGATTTTACTGTGTTGATTTTATATCCCAATACATTACAAAAATTAAAGATACAGGAATTGTGGATGGCATACTTTTAGGGCTTCTGAGTATAGAATTATATTATCACCAAATTCTGGAACTCTGCCTTGCATATTTGAATCTTCTTTATTTCTCTATCTTCCTTTATTTATCTAGCTAAGATTCTATTAGTGTATTGAATTTAGATTGAGAAGACAAAATACAGGTGAATATTTTCCTCCCTGACTATTGGTCAATATGAGGTGATTTTTACATATGGAGAGAAAGCTCTAACTTTTCTAATCTTTAAAAGGACAACAATTCTTATCCTGTCTTCAGAAATGATTTAAACTCTTTTCTATTGTAAAATAAAACAAATGTATAGTATTTTTCACAAAATGAACATCACTGTTTTTTTTCTTTTCTTTAATCCATTCTTTTAAAGACTTATGGAAATATATATTTATTCTTCAAGGGAAAAGATGAGGTAACCTTTCTCTTTTATTACAAGAGCTTATGTGTCTTACTAGCCCACAAATCAGGAAACAAATATATTTGGGCTTATATTATAGGTTTTGACTGTAACTAGTAATAATACGAAGCAGTTGATGATCATAAATGTCATCATCATTTGATTGTTATCTCTGTTAAGGAAAGGGAATAAAATTTGAGATTTCAGAAACCAAATCACATATACATAGCATGAAGTAATGATATTTATGACTGAAAAGTGATACATAGTAGTGTCCATCGGATAAGATGAAGAAAGGGAAGATGGACTGCTTTGGTGGAAACAGATTTAATTTCCCTATCTTTGACAACCAAGCACTGAAAGTTTCAGAGTCACATGATAACATTACCTGTCTTGTCTCCTAGAGTTTCTGTAACAAAATTAATAAGCTAAATAGACCATGAACAGTCAAAATTTATTTCTTATTTTTGTCAAAGCTGCAAAGATAAAAATTATGGTGCAAGCAAATTAAATTAATTCAGGGTAGTGCAGAATTAGTTTCTAATAGTGTTCTTAAATTCACAGATAATGTACATAGATTAACTACCTGTTTTTAGTGCTGTTTCCTCAGGGTTCACTGTTAATGATTGGCACTGTAATATTAATTAAGATCCCAAACATAAATAAATATAAAAAATGATGTAGCAATAGCAATTGACTAAAATGTGTCCCTCTTCCCTGAACTTTACTGTCATAATTAAGAACATGCATCTGTTGTTATACTTCACCTTCACCTTATTGTTACTAGATTGAAATTCTGTTTATTTTTTTCTTCTTACTCTGGATTTCCTTTCTCAACTTCTCAATTCTTATTACCAATATTTAAGTTATTTTCTCTATTTTTTTATTTTCTCTATTTTTCTTGCTCAAAAATCAAATTCTGCAGCTGTTTATAAATCCTCCGCAGGTGGTGCTGATAGATAATTATTCCCTACGGGTTTCTAGTTCCACTAGCGTCATTTATAACACAATAACATCTATTCTACTTTTAAAAGGCTTTTTGTTACGTTTTGTTTCTGGTAGACTTACAAGAAAAAGCATTATATAAATTCTCAACTAACATCTGTGGATAAAAAGCATTATAATACAAAAGCAATGTCTTCAGGGTGCAACTCAACATTATGTTTCCTTCTTCGCTGTGTAAATAACACTACACTCATTTTATTGTCTTGAAAATTCAGAGGGAAAAGAAAGAAGATTGTTTTATGATGAAACTGGAAGGGACATGGTTTTCTGCTGGAACTTGAGGTTGGTATGACAAGAAGTAAAGAATAATGTGTTCCTGAACAAAGTTGTCACTGTAAAAGCAGCTATAATGCTAGGGATGTTATTTTAGTATAAAAATAAACAACAGGGGTGACATAAAAAAGTACCCTATACCTGGCATGCATAACTATATTCCCTCTGTAAATCACCTTTAAATAGCAATATTTTTTTTAAAAAAACTAAAATTATTTTTAAATTAAAAATAAGTAAGTAAATAACACAAGAAATATCTCCATGAATTCACTTCCTTGCTATGTATATGCATGTTGTCTTGAAAACTATGGGCAATGACAAAAATGCAGGCCCTAGGTCTTGAACTCAGAGCCTGGGCACTACTCGTGACCTTCTATTGCTCAACGTTCTTTTGCTTCTTTTGATCCACAGTGCCACTTCCAGCTTTTTGTGTGATTAGTTGGATATAAGCCGTTGGATATAAGCCGTTCTTTCCTGGGCTTTTCCTGGGCTGGCCTCAAAGCACAATCCTCAGATCTCAGGCTGAATAGCGAAGACCAAGGTGTGACAGACCACAGAAGCCCAGGGAAAGGAACTTTTGACCATGACTGTGCTGTTCTCATATGAAAGGCATTATGAACTGATTTGCAATCGTTTTTCTTCTCACAGTCTACAATATACTCTTTCAAATTAGTCACAAACGATGATGGCCTGGAGATCCACGATGGCCTGGAGAAGGAACTAAGATCACCAAACTACTTTCTATAGCTCTAAGAATTCTATAGCTGTTCCAGGAGACATTTTAATATTAAAATGTATTGAGAACAGCTTTCCAATAGAATCACTTTTATAGAAGGGCCAAAATTAAGAGATGTTGTTGCATGTGAAGTTAAAATAAAAGGGAAGTCAAGACAAAAATCTGCTACTTCATTGGAAAACATTATTTTAACAACATTCCCAATAATCTACAAGGAAAGCTGACATTTGTATGGGGCGGGGGTTGGCTTTCTCTAGCTCATGTGTTTTTCTTTTTATTCTTATTTATTGTCAAAGTGATGTACAGAGATGTTACAGTTTCACATTTGTATGTTCTAAGACAGGTATGTTGTGTCTGTTTATTTTAGGAAGAAATGAACTTGCTAAAGTGTTGCTCATTAACTTGAGGAGATACAATGGGTGGACTTGACTAATTAATTTCCATTAGTTGGTTTGTAAGCATTTTTTTTCCTTTAGTTTGGGAATGAAAAAATATCTGTTTTGCAGAAATTCATGTTGTACATAGATAATAGGAAGATATAGATGATAAAGAACACCATGTGACTTTGATTAATCTAATTAAGTCCTATTTTCTAAGATTAATGGAAGAAAGGCTTCAGAGAGGGGCTGAAGCAGTTTTCATGAGGAAGAATTCTGGACAGATGTTTCAAAAGGACAAAAGGTGGATCATTGTGTCTCTAAGATGACTGAATATAGACACTTTGCCACTTGTGGACACTTACTGTGGGGGGGCATATTTATTACTTGCAATTATGATAGAACACAGCTTGTAACAAACTTGTGAAACAATTAATACTCTTTTGTTACCCACTCCACTAGTGAGCACTGAGACTCCTTTAAGCACAAAGGAAAGATCAAGAAAGTTGGAAAGATGGAAGATAAAAGAACTGACAGCCAGTTTCAACAACTCTTGGGGTATATCTCTGGGGACTGTCACTTCTTAGCTGTTTAAACTGAGAGTTACAGAGTTGATACTTTAATGGCTTTCTACTCTAGAGTTTCCCTTCTCTGAGGAATTATTGAATGTTTATAAGATAATACCCTAACCAATAAGAGCAATTGAATAAATACTAAGTATCTAGAAAATAATATAACATTAAGCAAAGACGTCAGACTATAGAGGACAATTTTAAAAATAACTCATGAGAAACACTTGAAAAACTCCCAGAGTTAATATTATTTACCTGCACAACATTTTTTATTTAAAATACCTGTACATAAAACCATTCTAAAACAAGCAAAAATTAGTTCTCTCAATTATCTTTGATTATCCTAATGTAAGAAAAGAATATAAGAGCAGCACTCAATTTCTGTTCCTCATGATTTAACCTAATGACTAGATAACCTAATTTACTCTTTACTGACTTTCTAATTTTATCAACTTAGTCATAAACATAGAAGTCCTTCAATAACCAACTTTGTATTGAAAAGTAACATAAAATAAATGTATCAAATGTATCTCAAGTCATTCATTTTTTTTTTGTTTGTTTGCTTCACCAGTCCTGCGGATTGAATTCCAGGCATAGGCATTATTCAACTTGTTCTGCGTCAAGCTAGCCCTGTACCACTTGAGGCTCAGCTTAACATCTAGCATTTTGGTGGTTAATTGAAGAAAATATTCTCACAAAATTTCTTGCCCAGGACTATGCTCCTCAGTTTCTAGCTTTGAACCATATTTCTCAGTTCTGCACCTCCTGAGCTGCTAGAATAATAGGTATGAGCCACTGATGCCCAACTCATTTTTTTTAGCTTGTTTAATGTGTAAAGTTTGTATGCCTATAACAAAAGACAAATGATTAATTTTTGGTTATATTTAACAAAGTGTATGTTGTCACAATGATTCTCTACTCGATGACATTTTAAAACCATAATTAGCTAGCAAAGATATTTTCAAATTAGCAAGCCACCTAGTAGCAACTTCTGAAAATGTTAGTGCATCAGTGATTTAGAGATTCAATATTAATTAGTGTGTAAAATTCACACCTATTATTTAACACTTTATTGATACTTTAGAAATAAATGAGGGCTACAAAACATCAGTAGGCTAAACACTAAAAATGATGACATAAAACTAATAACACCGAGCAGGATTACGAAAAACATGAAGTCACTATGAAAAGAAAAGCAGCGCACCATTAGTACACTTTCACATACATGGAACGAAATATTACTTTGGATGAAAGAAAATTACATTTTTTATAATTTTAGTCAGAATAATATTCCTCAAAATCTCTAAAAAATCAAAAAGAAAATGAAGTTTTTACAAAAATATATTTTTTATTTCAGTTATGAAATGGATTATTTTTCAGGCTCCCGTGGTTTACAACCACAATCTGAGCATACTGATTTCTGAGAATCTTTCTTTAAAGCCAACAGAATCCAAGCCTGAGATGCAGCTTTAAATTTGGGAAGAAAATCAAATTGTAGAATGCTAAAAGAAATACCATTCATCCAAAAGTCTGTTAGATCATAAATCGCTGTTCTGTGGAGAAAGAAACTTCCTTTTATATTTAAGAATATATCTTTTCAATCCACTGCTAGTAGACTTATAGGAAAACATAAGGAAAATGTATTTTAGGGTACATTAATTTTTAATATAAAACATATTTTGAAGTTGTGATTTAGAATCTAAGTCCATAGAAACACGTTTTTTTCAAACTATTTTATAGAGAGTTGTAAAATTTTCAACAGTAATAAAATTTTCACAGTATCAGTCCCCCAACACACTCCTATAATTTTTTTGGATGACAAGTGTAACAAAAATTTTAATAGAACAATAATATAGTTATAGTGAGTTAAAAAATGAAGTAGAAGCTGATCCTAATATGATTACATTGAATTATTTCCCATTTGCTGGATATTTTTTCATGCTTATGATATGTCACTTTAAGAGCACTATGACTTTCTGTCCAGACTTGTTGCCAGTGGTACATCAGGTAATTTTAGCTACATACTGGGTTTAATATCATATTTTCAATAAGAAAATAATTTTCTTTATGTGCATTTCTTATAACACATGTCATATTCTGATGAACTGGTCTTGGTTGTATTTGTTTCCTTAAATGATTTGGCACTCTGAAGTACTACGTATATGCAGTAAATAAATATAGGTCATAGATCAGACTCTATATTTATTTTCACGGTATTATCTACATGCTCTGCTTCCACAGTTCAGCATTAAGATTCTCATTTCTAAATCAATTACAGACAAATTACCTTCCAGATCCTTGGCAAGGTAGCTTGTCCATAAAATCCAGAAAAGTTACACATTCTCATTTATTTTAATTACAAAAAAGTGTGATTTTTAATCATCTTAATATTTTGTAGTTGCCAACCATTTTACTTGTGTTGAAATTAACACAACTTGTCCTCTGATGGAAAACTGAGGATTATTAGTAAATCCTACAGAGCCAGCCACCATTGGCTCATGCCTATAATCCTAATTACTCAAGATATCTGATATCTGAGGATTGTGCTTCAAAACCAACATAGACAGGAATGCTGTGAGATTCTTATCTCCAATTAACCACCAAAATCTGGAAGTAGTGCTGTGGCTCAAAGTGATAGAGTGCTAGCTTTGAGGAAAAAAGCTCAGAGAGCAGAGAGAGCATCCAGGCCCTGGATTCAAGCATAAGCAACAAAAACAAACAAATAAGTCTTTTGATACATAGATGCAAGCTAGCTAAATAGGTAGATCAATCCCAAAAACAAAACAACTAATTGAAATATATCATTTTAATTACACTGCAATATGCAGCTTTAAAATCAGGTGAAACTGATTTAGTACAATTGATAAAGCCAAAAGCAAAGTGATTAAAATTTTAAAAGACTAAAATATACTAAAAAATATACTAAAATATACTAAAAAATAGGTAAATTAAGACATTTTAATCCAGACATGTATAATTGATGGAAATATTGATTCCAATGGACCTTATAATGGCAACTGTTTGTAACTTTTTTCTGAAAAAATAATCAACAAACAATTTCAAGTTTTCATAAAGTTAATTCACTGAAGGAAATGAATTTGATGAAGTCAGCATTAAAGACACTGGAATATTTAAATAATATTATGCTTTGGCTCAAAGCTATATTCCTAGCTTCTCTGAAGAGTCAATAATCAGAAGAACGATAGGCCCATACAGCCGCCAGCAAAACTTTAACAAGATCCCTCCTCAATCAAGAATATGGAATATGGGGGTGGGTAATATGGCCTAGTTGTAGTGTGTTTACCTCTTATACATGAAGACCTGGGTTCAATTCCTCAGCACCACATATATAGAAAAAGCACTAGGGACAGCACTGAGGCCCTGAATTCAAGCTCCAGGACTGGCCAAAAAAATGGAAAGTGTTATTTAAACAATGGCTGGAGGAGACTTCTGGGAAGACGGTGGTGAAGCAAGCAGAGCCCTAGCTAAGCACCCTCCAACATTGCAGTTTTACCATTCCAGAAAAAATTTCACTCCTAGAAAGATAGCCCAAGTAAGTTATAACTGTATTGGCATTCTGGCAGGGAAGGAAAAATCAACTTTGCAGGCCTGAAAACACAAATTTGAGCTCCAGGCGGGGTTTCGCTGCCATGCCAGTGCCATCGCCATCACAGTGCCCCACACTCCATGCACCTAAAGCACACAACAGCGACCAAGAAGAAATCCTTCAGAGGGAAGCAGACAGACGTGGATCACAGGCTGCAAAACAGACAGGTAGAAATTGCAGAGGAAGCATAAGTACCCCACAAAAGACATTCTCACTCATGCCCACAGAGCAGCTTCTGGCAGCTGCCACTGCCAGAACAAAGCGCCATCTTTAACACTGGCATATACCTTGTCAGAACAGACAGGAACTAAAGCAAGCCTGGGGAAAGCGAGAACAAAGGGGCCATCTTTGAAAAGGGCAAGAGGGACCGACCAGTGAGAGCCAGCTCTACACAGGAGAACGACAGGAGAATGACCCAGGCAGAGGCACATTCCAGGCCATGGATCACACACTATGGTGAACTCAGTCAGAGGTGGCCAGGCCTGCCCGCCGGAATTTCTAATTTAAAACCTAAAGCTGCAAGCAGCTACCGGCAGCACAGAACAACCAGACAGGAGAACAAACAGTTCCTGAGACAGATAAAGGGGCCCATCACAGAGGAAGCCCAATTCCCAGCCTGAAACGGAGCTGAATTCTATAGCCAGCTCTGCCCAGGAGGGAGCCCCGCCCAGGAGGGAGGAACCTTCCCCAGGCAAAAGACTCTCAACCTGGTAAACCAGTCCAGAAGCGCCCCAACCTGCTGTGTCCACAACCAGGTATTAAAGGCAGCAGTCCCACAGCAGACAGAAGGAGCCACAGTTCATAAGACTGTTCAACATCCCCCATCTGAAGAGTACACCCAAGTCCTACCAGTAAGCTGTGTGAAACACAGAGCCTGGGGACTTCACTAACAGGGGAGGAGGGTCAAAGCAGATCCACCCCCTGCAAACTGAAAGCAAGTCAACCACACAAGCAGCAGGAAAATAGACTGCAGACCATTGCAAGGAAACCAGAGACAGGAGAAAGCCCACCCAAACAAGGAAGACTCCGTTATTTTTAACATTTTTTAAACTTTTTTATTTTCTCTTTTTCATTTCTGAGACGTCGTTTGTTTTTGTCTTCCATTTTTATTTGTTTGTTTTATCATTCTTTTTCCTAGGGTTTTTTTGGGGGGGTAATTTTTTGTATTTTCTGTCTTTGTTTTCCAGTATTTTTTCTTTCTCTCTTCGCATTCTCTTTCTTTAACATTACTTTCCTATGATTAACACCTTCACTCTTTTATGATGACTCTCCATTGTCTATCATTTTAACCTTGTTCTTTCTACCAATTCTACTCTTCTCCACATTTCCACTTCTCTGAAACTAAACCAAAATCATCTCGCCCCATACACTTTATTCTCTTCACTACCCCTAACTTACCTTCCTGATTTAATTCCAGGAACTCCAGACTCCATTGACCCCTGGTTATTGGATAGAGGGTATCCCTGATCAATCCAAGTGAATCAAAGGGGTTCATAGAAAAATCCAACCATCCCAAAAAGAATTTAATATGAGAACAAAAACTTGCTTATAGGGTTGTAATGGTAAATAAGTAACTACTGAATACAGGGCTCAGGGTTGGTTGTTATATTGAAATTGTATTCTTTATGGACACCAAATCTGATTTAAAATACAAAAAAAGAAAGGGAAGGTATCTGTATATAATTGTGAACTTCTAAGATTTACACAACAGTGCTTGGTAAGGTCTTCACTGGGTGTTAAACGGTGCTCACAGGTGCTTGTATATTGGCATTCCTATTCCAAATGGGCAGAAAAGCACAAGAAAGATGGCACAAAATAGAGTCTCGTCTCCCAATCAACATAAGCAGAAAGCTGAGCAGTCAGTGAAAGACCTAGAAGAGAACCCTCAAAATGCTCTAAAAAACTCTACTGATAAAAATGTTAAATAAAAAGTTTGAATCTCTTCAGTCAACTATTCTAGATTTTGAGGAGGCAAAACAAAAATTAATAGAGAATTTCATGGCCTCAACAAACAGAAAGATAAATGAATTTAAAAACTCCAATGAAAAGACAGCTACCCAGCTAAAAGATTTGAGAGACAGGACTCAGAACCAAATTAATGAAGTAAAGAAGTCCATGCAGGACCTGAGAGACTATTATAGCAAAGATATGGAAATCTTCAAGAAAGACCAGTCAGAAGGAAAAGAGATTAGAAATCATGTAGCTAGCCTACAATCCAGACTAGATAAAGCAGAGGATCAAATCTCAGGAACTGAAGATTCCCTAGAATCTATGGAGATAGAACCAAAAACAATACAAAACCAATCCTTTGACAAACAGATCACTCCAGGAGCTCCAAGATACAATCAGAAAGCCCAATTTAAGGCTAATAGGTACCGAGGAAAACCTAGAGAAAGAAGTTAATGGAATACACAGCATTTTTAACAGAATATTAGCCAAGAACTTCCCAAATATCCAGAAGGATAGGCCTATCCAGATACAAGAAGCATTTAGATCCCCAATCTGACTAGACCAGAATAAGACATCCCACCAACACATTGTGATTAAAACAGGATCATTAGAGTCCAAGGAAAGAATCCTTAAACCTGTTAGGAGAAGAAAATAATCACATATAAAGAAAAAACAATCAGAATTACCCCAGACTTCTCAGCAGAGACCATGAAAACAAGGAGAGCCTGGAATGAGGTATGGCAAACTCTGAATAAAAATAGCTAGCAACCAAGAAGACTGTACCCAGCTAAACTCTCATCCAGAGCCGAAGATCAAATAAAAGTCATCGACAGGAAGGAAAAACTGAAACAATGTATCTCCACTAAACCAGCTTTACAGAAAATCCTCAAATAGGTACTGTACAGGGAAAATAATCAAGATCCCAATACAGAGAGCAAAATGAACCCTAAACAGAACACCAGAATATTAGATCAAGAATTGGGAAGACACAGCTTTTAACAAGATAGCTATAATGAAAGGAACAAATGATCATCTCTCAATCCTAACTCTCAACATTAATGGAATTTGTTCTCCAATCAAACGACATAGGCTCATAAGTTGGATCAAAAATCAAGATTTATTGTTCTGCTGCCTCCAAGAGACACATCTATCCAGCAAAAGCAAACATCTTCTAAAAGTGAAAGGCTGGAATATAATCTACCAAGCAAATGGCCCCCACAAGCAGGCTGGAGTTGCAATCCTAGTATCAGATAAAATTGACTTAAAATTGAAAATGGTAAGAAGAACAAAGAAGGTTATTATATACTAATAAAGGGATCTCTCCTACAGGAGGATATAACCATCCTAAATATCTACAAACCAAATACAGGAGCACCCAACTTCATCAAACAAACACTACTGACTCTAAAAACAACCATAGACCCAAACACATTGATAGTTGGAGATTTTAACACTTCATTGTAACCTCTGGACAGATCAACACGCAAAAAAAAAAAAAAAAAAAAACTGAATAAAGAAACAACAGAAATAAACAACTGCAAAGAACAACTAGACTTAAATGACACCTACAAAAAAATTCCATTCAGCAACACCAGAATACACATTCTTTTCAGGAGCTCATGGAACATTCTCCAAAATAGATCACATCTTAGGCCACAAAGAAAATCTGTACAAAATCAGAAGTATGAAAAGCATTGCCTGCATTCTCTCAGACAAAAATGAAATTAAATTAGAGCTCAACTCAGGCAGCCACCACAGAAAATCCTACAATTCATGGAGACTAAGCAACACACTGCTGAACCATCAGTAAGTCATTGAAGAAATTAGAACAGAAATTCAAATGTTTATGGAATTCAACCAAGATGAGTACACAAAGTACCAGCACCTTTGGGACACAGCAAAGGCACTACTCAGAGGAAAATTTATATCTCTGAGTGCCTACACCAAGAAACTAGAGAAACAGCAACTCAACAACTTATGGAAGTACTTTAATCACCTCGAAAGAGAACAAGCCAAACCCCAAGTCAATAAACAGAAGCAAATAACTAAAATCAAATGAGAAATAAATGACTTAGAGACAAAAAAAATCAAGTGAATCAACAAAACAAAGGGTTGGTTCTTTGGAAAAAAATAACAAGATAGATAGAACCCTAGCAAACCTGACCAAAAAACGAATGCAGCACAACCAAATAAACAAGATCAGGGATGAAACAGATAACATCACCACAGAAACAACCAAAATTCAGAACACAATAAGGGACTATTTTGCAAACATTTATGCCAACAATTTCAAGAACCTGGAAGAAATGGAGGATTTCCTAGAAAAAGTTGATATCCTCAAACTCAACCATGAAGATTTAAAATTTCTAAACAGAGCCATATCCAGCATTGAAATAGAAATGGCAATAAGTGCTCTCCCATCCAAGAAAAGCCCAGGTCCAGACAGATTCACAGCAGAATTCTACAAGGCCTTCAAAACAGAACTCACACCAATATTTCTCAAACTCTTCAATGAAATTGAAAAAGAGAATTCACTACCAAACACATTCTATGGAGCCAGGATGACTCTCATCCCAAAACCAGGCAGGGACTCGTCATGGAAAGAAGATTATAGACCGATTTCTCTGATGAACATAGATGCAAAAATTCTCAACATTTTGGCCAATCAACTTTAACAGGTCATCAAAAAAATCATACACCATGATCAAACTGGATTCATCCCAGAGATGCAAAATTGGTTCAATATACTCAAGTCAATTAATGTAATCCACCACATCAACCAGAGCAAGGTAAGGAATCACATGGTTAAATCTCCGGATGCATCAAACTGTAGAGCTTCTGCAGGGCAAAGGACATAATGCGCAAGATAAACAGAAAGCCCATAGATTGGGAACAGATCTTTACTGGCCATACGATGGAAAAAGGTCTCATATCTAAAATATATGCAGAACTAAAAAAATTAAATTCCTCCAAAACAAAACCACAAGGAACCAACAGCCCCCTCAACAAGTGGGCTAAAGACTTAACAAGAGACTACTCTGATGAGGAAATGAGACTGGCCAAGAGACATATGAAAAAGTGCTCTACATCACTGGCCATAAAATAAATGCAAATCAAAACAACATTGAGATTCCACCTCACCCCAGTAAGAATGTCCTTTATCAAGAATACTAACAATAATAAATGTTGGAGGGGATGATTCCAAAGGGAACCCTACTTCATTGTTGGTGGGAATGTAAACTGGTTCAGCCACTCTTTCAAGCCATATGGAGATTCCTCAGAAGGCTAAACACAGAGCTCCCCTATAACCCAGCAGCCCCACTTTTGAGCATCTACCCAAAAGTCCACAAACAAGAACACACTAAAGCCACCAGCACAACAATGTTCATCGCAGCACAATTTGTCATATCTAGAATATGGAACCAACCCAGATGCCCCTCAGTAGACGAATGGATCAGGAAAATGTGGTCCATATATACAATGGAATTTTATGCCTCTATCAGAAAGAATGACATTGCCCCATTCGTAAGAAAATGGAACGATTGGAAAATATTATATTAAGTGAAGTGAGCCAGACCCAAAGAAACATGGATTCCATGGTCTCCCTCATAGGGAATAATTAGCAATGGTTTAGGCTAGTCACACCAGAGGATCACAAGAGCCTAATAGCTATGCACCTATGAATGCATAAGATAATGCTAAGTGAAATGAACTCCATCTTTTGGAAATGAACGATATATCACTGTTGTAATTACTTTCAACATGCCATGTGAAACCGTAGCTTCTATTGTTGATGATCCTCTTGTATCCCCTTCCTGTGGTTGTACCTGCACTATCACTCTATCTTATCTGAGTACATTGGAAACTGTATATACTGGTATTAGAATTAGGAAAGTGAAAGGGAATACCAAAATGGAGAGACACAGGATAAAAATACAAACAACAACAAAAGCAATTCTTGTAAAGCTGTTTGGTGTAAACCAACTGAACAACTCATGGGGCTAGAAAGAATGAGGGAAGGGGAGGGGGGAATGAGGGAAGAGGTAACAAACAGTACAGGAAATGTATTCATTGCCTAACACATGACACTGTAACCTCTCGATACATCACTTTGACAATAAATAAGAAAAGAAAAGAAAAAGAAAAGGAAATAAATAAATAAAAATGCCTGGAATATGGTTCAAGCATGATGTTATAAACTCAAACATTAATAACATCAAAATATAAATAAGTAAATGAAATACAATTTAAGATAAATAAGTCATATTAAAATCGTGTTTTATTGGGATTGAAGAGAAATACAAACTTTTGGTGAAAAGTAAATTTAAGTTAATTTTTATATTAATAATAAGCCACACAGACAATTTTTGTCATCCAAATGAAAATACAGGTATAATAAGGCATTCCAAATTCAAACTTGACACATATAAAAGCATACATATTATGTCAATTTCTTGGAAGTATTCTTTACACAGTGATATATTTAATAGCAAGAAGTGAACATCTGAAAGCACCAAGTGCATGAATCTCAAGATAACAGGATTATTTTATGTTTACTGTGTTACTTCATCTTATCCCTTGTTATACACTAGATGCTCTTAAAATGTGTATGCTAAAGTCCTTAGCCCCATTGAAATGGCACGTAGAAGTAGAGTCTGTATGAAATAATTAAAGACAAACAATGCCAGAAAAAAAGGTGGAACTCTAATTCAATGGAACTATTTTCCTCATATGAAGAAAACTTTTCCTCTTTCTCTCTCTTTCTCCTTCTTCCTGTCTCCTCTCCCTCTTTCCACCTGTTAGTGAACCCAGCCCCATTTCCATATGTATGTTATATCCAGAAGTTTCTGCTATATCCAGAAGTTTCTATCAAGAAACTTTTTTTTTCAACCAGGAACTATACCTGTTGATGCCTTAAACTTGGACTTTCAGCCCCCAGACCTCTGAACATATAAATTTGTGTTATTTGGGCTCTCTAATCAGTAAAATTTTATTGTGGTGGTCCTAATAATCAAATACACAGATTGAAGATTTTTCTCAATTGCATGTTAAATTATATTAGATTCTAAAACCATAAAGAGACTAGTGTTCTAGATTAATGATCTTATTTTGATTCGTAGTATCATAGTTCATCAAACACACTCCATTCTTCAATATTTTTGCTGGGAACTTTTCTATTATTCAAGGCTCAGAATGCTCTCTCTGCATGTCTCGCAAATACAAAACTAAAAGGGTTTGAATTATAAAGCAAAGAAAATAGAAGAGAAAAAGAGAAGCAAAACGCCAAAGTATTCTATGGAGAAACAAATAAAATTATATCATTACATAAGTAATATTACACCTATGATATGACCATTTACTTTTCAAAAGGCACATTCTTCTGTTATTACATTCAAACGAAGTTAAAAGTAAAATCCTAAGAAAGTGCTATTGTTATAATCATGATAAAATGAAAATAAAATCTCTCCCACCAGATTCTTCAACATGTTTTCTCTCAAATTTTTAATTTTGAGGAAGTAAATATTGAAACAACAATGTATGTATAATCACTTCTAAGCAAATCTACAGTTATTTAAAATTTAATAATTCATTTATTGACCCTTGAAAAACTGTGTATCTTAAAAAATATTTTACCATAAAAAGAAAAGATTCTTTTGGATCATTTTTTAAGTCAGGAATAATGTTAAACATACAATACAATCAATGTATAGCTTAGAGTTTTTCTACATACAACACCATATACATGTGATTGCTTTGGTCACAAAATCTGGAAAATCCAATTTGACAATCTTGACAAATCCGATTTGAGTTACACACTTTCTATGCTAGGATCATACACCAAGACTGTTCTTAAGAGCAGCTACATTTCCCAATAGTCAATTCTAAAAGTAGTCTTTTCCCTGGGTCCTACTATGAGTGACAAAGAACAGGATAACAGAGTATGTTTCAAGACCTCCTGATCACCAATGCTGAAAGCATCCATTAAGATCCACTTATTGAATCTAAACTTAATTAAAAGCCCAGGGCATAACATTAAAATTAATGCAATGAAGTCATTTCTGAAGAAATTTCTGCAGAGAGCTGATCCAGTCAGGTAAACATTTTGATAATTTAACATGAAAAACAGGTTGAATTTATAGATCCTTGTGCTTAGATATAATTTTTTAAATAGTAGTTTTGTCATTTGTACAAACAAAAATACCTTCAATTTTGAACTCTTTTTTTTTTTCTCTTAGTGTCAAAATGAAGTACAGAGGGGTTACAGTTTCATATGTCAGGCAAGTACATTTCTTATCCAACTTGTTACCTCCTCCTTCATTTTTCCCCCATCTTCCCCCTCCCCACTTCCCTCTCTTCTCCATGTGTTCTACAGTTGGCTTACACCAATTGGTTTCATAAGTACCGCTGTTGCAATGGTTTGTCTTTTTATCTTTTGTCTCTCGATTTTGGTATTCCTTTTCCCTTACCTAGTTACAATACCAAGTTTGAACTCTTTAACCAGGAACATGGAGATTGCAGAGTCTCAAAATAATAGCATAAATATTTTATGAGCGATTTAGAAGAAATATTTTTATTCCACAGAAATAGACTCGAGCGAAGAGGATGAGAAATGTATAAATCTGTTTTGGGTCCAAAAATTACCTCACATCACATCTGCAAGTACTTCATTCAAATACATAAACAATTTGAGCACATTGGTGTGAATTCTATAAAACTCTGTAAAGTATGTCATCTACCTACAACCTTCATTATTCCCCAATTTATTCAACATGTGTTAAAGATAATTCAGACTCATTTTTTCTGTACTCCTTTATTGCCTACTTCTAGTAAACATCTAAACTCCATCAAACTTGTCTCTAGAAAACATTGTTATGATTTCTCTTTTTTCTCATTTTCTACATATTCATTATAGTTATTCTAGACTAACGCAATTATCTCTTCATTCCATTGCAATCTACACTCTAGCCTGATATGAAAATTCTATATGACAAATAATTTATTTATCCTTATTAAATTACACATTTTGGTACATTGTCTTCACTCACTGGAAAATGGTAGAAAATTTTAACGTGACCTATAGGATAATTCTGCCATTTAGCATTTGTATTCCAAAATCATAACTCTATCACTCATAATTTCCAATATCAACAAATGCAGAAACTGTAGAACTGTTTCTTGCCAAAGCTTTCAATCTTATCTCTGTTTCTTTCATTCCTTCCTTCTTTCTTTCCCTTCCTTCCTTCCTTCCTTCCTTCCTTCCTTCCTTCCCTTCCTCCCTCCCTCCCTCCCTCCCTCCTACCCTCCTTTTTCTTTCTTTCTTTCTTTCTTTCTTTCTTTCTTTCTTTCTTTCTTTCTTTCTTTCTTTCCTTCTTTCCTTCTTCCCTTCTTCCATTCTTTCCTTGTTGGTTGTAGGGCTAGCACTCAGGGTGAGCTCTGTCTGTCAGACCTCACACTCTACCAATACCTCCTCTATTTCAGCACATATACCTTCCTTGCATTTCTACAATATTTTTTGTAAGATTAAAGTTTTTTGAAAGATTTCCATCAATTGCTACTTGGCTAGAGTGTCTGTGATACTAAAATTCAGTTTGATGAAGGTTTTGCAAGAAAGATGAGAATGTTTTCAGGATGATTATGCAAAGAGGAAGACATTCACATTCAAGTTGAGATGTACAAGATTACTATTTGGTATGTAGTGGGACTGGTGTTAGTAGAATAATGGAAACCATGTACATATTAACTAGTATAAGTGGGAAATGTACAGAATGTACATTGAGAAAAAGTATTTAAAGTAGTAGATTTTGATGGCTCAGAAAGATCATGAATAATGTTATTAAAGGTATAAAATATCTAGAGCCTCATTCACAGTGCCGATATGTGATTTGCAATAATGAACTCTTTCATTTAGAAGGCACATAAAATTATTTAGGATTAAGAACCTGTAAATTTTTAACTAGAAGCAGCAAAAGTAAAGTAAACACGAAAATAGAGTGTCCTCTCCCCATGACATGTTTGTCAGCTTTATGTGGGTGATTGTAATTTGCCTATAATTTACCTGGTCCAGGGTTTTGAGCCTCCCGGGCTCTCCTGTCCTGTGGGAGAGATGGGAAAACATTCCCCACCTGGATGGGCCAAGAAGAGGAAAAGAGGGCTGACAGACTGCCACCCAGCCCCCCTCTCGACAAAGGACACACAGACAGCCTGGGAGGCAGTCAGCGCTGACTCCTTTAATGGTGGCAGTAAGCTGTTCTTTTACATGGGTTGGAGGGTGGCAGAAGGGGAGGGGTATGTGTACCTACATAGGGGCTGTGATTTGATGCCTGACCTGTCGGTCACGGTGGAACTCTGAGGGACATTCCTAAGGGTCAGCCTATATCTACATCATAGCCCCCAGGACCTCCTCTGGGTTCACCACCACAGCCATCTTGGCTCACACATGGTCCAAGGCTGGAGGCGGGGCTAGTTAGAGCCGGCTTTCCAGTTCTGGACCCAGAGAAGGCAGGTGGGGGTAACAGCCACGGCCCCAGGTCTGGAGAAGAGGCGGGCCGGCTAGGCCCGCCTCTTAAAGCTGCAGGATGGTACTGGACATCTCCCCCTTCTGTTTTTATTAATAGAGGAGGGGTATCAGGCTGGGAGTATGGATGGAGGTTGTCTCTTCTGGAACTACTTCCTGCTGAAAAGGGAGAACTTGGGACAGGAAGGAAGTGCTTAGGGATAGTGGACTAGTTGGGAGTAACCAGTCAGAGGCTATATAGATATATATACAAATAGCAAGTAACAAGGCAAAAATGCAAGTTTCTGTCCAGATAGAAAATGCACAGGTATGGACATTAGGTAGGTAAACAACTACTCCTCTAGGTGGGTAAACAACTATTCCTCTTGATCTCCCAGCTCTGATTAATTTTGAAAGGACTAGACAAAGTGACTCCATTTAGGATGTGACAATATTCTCCTCTTACTCCTCTCCATGATCCTTGTTCCCTGAACTGGCTGAGTCCCAGGAATCTAGGTGCTTGTTGCTGGGATGGCTTGCCCCCATTGGCATTCACGGGGTTTGAACTCAGGGCCTGGGCACTGTCCCTGAACACTTTTGCTCGAGGATAGCACTCTACCACTTGAGCCACGGTGCCGCTTTCAGCATTTCACTGGTACTCTTGAGCCAAGCTTTCAGTCTGGCTCTTTGCTGGTTAGTTGGGAGATGGAGTTTTAGAGGGAGTTTTTTTTTTCTTCTGCCCAGGCTGGCTTCGAACTGCAATCCAAGGAGTTTTAGCCATAAAGCCCTTTTTATTTCCAATTAAAACAACAACGAGAACAATAGGAATAGAGTTTACCTGTAACTTTGTTAAGAATTGACCAGAATTCTGCTGCAACACTTAGAGAACAGCAGACTGAATGAGATCCATGTGCCATCAAATCAAATCATCATTTAACCTTACTGGAAGGAGGAAGAGAACACAAATGAATAACAATCGAGAGGGCAAAGGGTCAGGATAATGTGAAAGTCTCAGCTTCAGCAGTGGCTGTGTCTTCCATTCTGGATCAGCAGGCCTCTTTAGTCATGTGTGATGGAGGCAGGCAGGAGAGATGGGTTGGATCTGGGCAAGGCTGTAGTGGCATCGCTCAGAATCCTCTGGATAGATTGTCACACCTCCTGCTAGGTTGCATGCATAATTCTACACAGACTTGTTAAAGACGTTTGAAATCTCCCAGTATTCGCTGGTTGCTTACTCTGAGTACTCTGGCTTTTGTAGCCTGATGCCCTACTGATTTAAGCTGGATGACAACTTTAAACAGATTTTAGAAGGCTTGGGCCTTTAACCATCTTCCTAGTCACAAAATCCACACAGACCAAAGGACAACCAAGTTTGCTCTCTGCAGCAGCCATGACAGTTTCTGAGACATGAAAAGGGAAGAACAATGCTACCCCAAGGCAACCTTGTGGCCAACAAACACAACTCCAATGTTTTTAATCTTGGAGTAACTCTGTTATGATAGGACTGTTATAAACCCAACTCTAATCCTGGGAGGGGGTGGGGCAGAGCCAGAGCAGGAGCACTCTGGGCCTGTCAAAATCTTCACAGGACTCCTAGATTTCCTGAGCAGTTTTTTATGAACGACAGAGAGAATAAGGAATCAGTGAAACCGAGAAGTTTGGGAGCAAACCGCGGAGGTAGCTTCCTGTAGCCACAGGCTGCCACAGTCCACACAGCTACCACACATGTTGACCTGTATCCTATGAAGCAAAATATTAATTTTGGGTCAGGAAATTCTAGGTTAGTAGTCACATTTGTATAAAATGACTCTGATTCCTTGATCTTAAAGAGTTTATGAAAGCACAGGAGAGAAAAATGGAAAAGCAAAATCTTAGTCTATACCAAAGAATTGTCAGGATCAGATGTACATTTGACTTTTAGCATAGACAGACATAAAAAAAACACTGATTTTATACCATTGTATACCACATGCTGCATATTTGAACCTTTTGAACTTTTTGTTAGACACATTTTCTTGCACCCAAACATGATCAGTTTGGGTTTAAAACCTGTTTTTTGTTTGTTTGTTTGTTTTTGTTTTGTTTTGTTTTCTTTCAGCTTGGAGTCTGGTGATAAGAGTCAGGATTGCCTCCAGGCTGTTTATGTGACCCCACCCACAGGCTGTAAAGATCCATTTAACATAAAACAAGCAAGTTAAAAATACTTAAAAAGGCAAGTGATTTTTAAACCATAATGCTAGTTTTTACATGTTTTACCCACAGACAGACAGACAGACAGACATACAGACAGTTGGCACAAGCTTTGGGTGCGCTTAGAAAAAAATTTCCTTTTCTGAATTGGCCATGTAAGTCTCCTGGAATTCCAGTGGCAAAATGATATTATTTTGCCCATACTTTAGAACCACATGGTCAGTTAGAAAACAAAACTTTTCCTAGGAAACAAAAATTTTCACAGATTATCTGGCAAGGGAATGAAGAAGCCACATTTTGAAAAACCAGTTCAGCTCCAATGGGGAGCTGAAGTGGGATGCTATGACCAGAGAAGGTCCAGGAGATAGGAGACAGGACACGAGCAGAACAGACACCTGGCATGGCTTAATGGTGGCAGAGATGGTCAGAGCCTTAGCAGGCTCACAGCAAGACACCTTCATTGCAAGGCCACAGAGTTCAAGGTGGGGGGAGTGGGCAGGGCTATGGGGAGCCTCCAGTCCCTGCCCAGCCTTGAAGAATTTGGTATGCCCATCTCCTGGGGGGTGGGTGGACTCCACCATGTACTCAATGCTAGAGAAAGTTTAGGATTTAGCCAAACAAGCAGAATTTAATGGAATCTCCAACTTAGCAAATATCAACAAGAACTGAAAGCCTTTTTTTTTTTTTTTTTTTTTTTTTGTCTCTTTCAAAGCAGATTAACCAACAACAGATGTTAAGTAAATAAGTCATTTTCCTCCTGGGCAGCCAGGGGGCTGTCTCCTCCACATCCAAGACATTTTTCAGCAAATGCTTCCCAGGCAATTTAAGGCTGCCTCAGAAGTGATCCTCTCTTGGGTCCGCAAAACATGGTGGGAAGCCTTCACCTCCAGTGGAGGAGGGGTGGCAATGTGGTGGCAAGTGTCCCGGGGCTGAGACGCTTGGCCCGGGATCCAGGGGATGAGACCAAGGCAGGTGTAAGGGCCCATCGGAATGAGGCTTTGAGCCCCTCTCCTCCTGGGCAGTGGGAGGGATGCCCCCCTCCCAAGCAGCCAGGCTGAAAAGGCCAGCAGCTGCCAGCCAGATCGTGGCATGCTTCAACGCTTCCCAGACCCTCCTGGTATGGGAATCTGAGACCCCCAAACCTATATTTTGTAGCATAAAGCTCAGTGCTTTGAGCACTTGGTCGTCATGCTGAGTTTGTGCCTGCCTCATCTTTTCCGGGTACCTTCACCTCAGAATCCCATTGGCCTGGCCCATCGACAGTTTCACCTCGTCGTGCTTCAAGCCCCATGTTGGGCACCAAAATGTCGGGGGTTTTTAGCCTCCGGAGCTCTCCTGTCCTGCGGGAGAGACAGGAAAACATGCCCCACCTGGATGGGCCAAGAAGAGGAAAAGAGGGCTGACAGACTGCCACCCAGCCCCCCTCTTGACAAAGGACACACAGTCTGGGAGCCAGTCAGCACTAAGACTCTGTTTAATGGCAGCAATAAGCTATTCTTATTCATGGGTCAGAGGGTGGCAGAAGGGGAGGAGTATGTGTACCTACATAGGGGCTGTGATTTGATGCCTGACCTGTCTGTCAGGGTGGAGCTCACAGGGACCTCCTATATCTATGGATATAGAGATCATGGATATAGGGATCAGCCTATATCTATGTCACAGCCCCCAGGATTTCCTCTGAGTTCACCACCAGCGGCCATCTTGACTCACGCGTGGTCCCAGGTGGGGCTGGTTAGCACCGGCTTTCCGGTTCTGGACCCAGAGAAGGCAGGCAGGGGTAACAGCCAAGGCCCCAGGGCTGGAGAAGAGGCTAGGACTGCCTCTTAAAGCTGCAGGCCAGTGGCCCACATTTCCTGATCATTCTTTCAATGTGAATAGTGCAGTGTAAATTTGTAAATTACCTTCCCATGATCTAAAATTTTCTTGTTGATATTGAAGCAGAACAGAAGTAGAAGCAGATCATTTCTTCTTTTGAACATTTGTGGGAGGTTTATGGGGTTCTTTCAATTCATTTTTTGAAAATATAAGTATATATTTTATAAAAATATAAAATGGATTAAAATGTAATTTTCTTTTCTATCTTCAGGGAATGTGTTCCAAGAACTTCACAGATAAAGAAGCAGGTGATCAAGTCATTTACATAAAATGGCAAGCAGAATGTTTTCATATAAGTTGTTCAAATCTTCTTAATACATAAATTTTACTTAGATTACTTATGAAATTACTATAGGGTAAATACTGCAGAAATATTTGTGCAGTAGTTTTAAATAATCATGGGAAATCTGTGTGTATTTATTACAGATGAAATTTTGAAATAATTTAAATCAAGATGTTGTTTTGAATCTGAAGAAGCAGAATCCTAAATATGTTGTTAGCTTTCTGTGA
The DNA here is from genome assembly GCF_023159225.1 of Perognathus longimembris pacificus. Classification (NCBI taxonomy): domain Eukaryota; kingdom Metazoa; phylum Chordata; class Mammalia; order Rodentia; family Heteromyidae; genus Perognathus; species Perognathus longimembris. The sequence continues at coordinate 19,776,541 of NC_063181.1, read as the reverse complement.
TTCTGACACATATTTAAGAGAGATAATTACAAACAAGGAAAGCATTCTTTTGGCTTGTATTTTACAGATTTTAAGTATAAGGCCCATGGGGCCTAGGATTTGGGGCTTAAAATGATCAGAATATCACTGTGTCAGTACTATGTGCTATCTGGCAGCCAGAGAGGAGGGAAATATAAGCTTTAATTCAGTCAAGAATAACCTTGGAAGGCTTTGTCCCTGTGATGTACTTATTCCAGTTAGTGGACAGCACTGCTTCCCAAGTTTCTATTTAAATGTCCAATGTATCAATGGATTAAACCCCTGATTAGGTTAGAGTACCCATTATGTACCTGTACAACCATCCTCACACAAACACATCTAGATCCATGGCTCTCCAGATATTTTCTGTTACTACAGGTGTTTCTTAAAACAGTTGAACTGAAAATATGGATTCACCATTAAAACAGGGTACTGAGGACTATTGTGTTCATAAATATATCAAAAAAATATATCAAAGACCATATCAATGCCTTGAATATATTCATGTGTATGTGCATATCCATATATGTAAATATGTACATATATTTCTAAAATATATATAGGAAATAATTTATATTTTTGCCAATTTTGTCTTATAGACTTTAAGCAAAACACAATAAGAAATACTATTGTTCCGATGCTTTATTTCAGGAAACTAATTATAAATAATAATATCTTTAGCTATATATCAGTAATACTGATTCCCTTTATTGAATACCCACCTGCAGCTTGTTTTTATTCTTTGAAAGAATGAAGGATCCCTTCTATTTCACACATACACAAGCCTAAATCACTCTGAGACATGAACTTCCAAATCTTTATGTAATCAATAAGACCCTGTGCTAGGTTAAAACACATTTCACATTGATCCTAAGTCTAATCTCTTTCCACCAGTCCATCAGATAACTCAGTTTGAAAACAATCCTATTTCATGACAGCAACAAAGGATTCTAGGAAACAAGTTGTGGAGACTAATTTTTGCTTCAACAAAGGAATTGGAATAGTCAGAATGAATAGAACACTTGTGAAAGTTAGGTGCCATAGTTTAAATTGAACACCATTTTCCCCCTGATGAGCTTTGTGCTCATTTTTTTAATCATCACAAAATGAGAATACATTTTCATAATGGCACTGCTCTGTACATGGTAAAGAAGTTTTAATATTTCAGTGGCTATAAATTGGACTATTTACATCAGGTAAGGGCTCTAGTTTAATACTGGACTTAATCATTTTTTACACTGTGATGATTAATGCCTCATTTTTACCACCTCTTAAAGGAGGACATTGATATCACATACACAATACTGTTGGTGAGAACATTCCTATGAAGTGATTTGTTTTTTCTGAACAGTTTTCTCTTTTGATGATATACAGCATGGATTTTTGCAGTCATGCTTCACTGAATTATGTATTTAGATACCAACATTTTCTGAGGCTGATTTTTATTGAAAAATTTCACATGAAATAAAGGCAGAGGGTGTATGTGTGTGTGTGTGTAATCCCCCTATTCTGGAGGAGCAAAGTGATTGATTCTGCATTCCTCCTGTCAGTGTTAGATCTGAGTATTTGCTAAATAAAGAGCACTAAATGTAAATAAAATAATAAGACCTCCGTGGCAAGCAATATAAATTCAAGAGCTTAATTTTACACAAAAGTACAACTAATGATTTCCAAGTTAAGGGTGTTGTAAATGCAAGATTTTCTATTAAACTATACCTCTAGCCTGAGGAATCACTAAAAGAACTCTTGAAGAACCTGCAGTGGACACCACATAGAGACCAATACCTAAACAAGCTGATGGTGCAGGTCCTTTAGATGAGAGGCAAGTCCCTCGTGATTGGGAGGAGAATCTCCACAAACTCAACTGAGACTTCCAATGGAGAAATAACATAAATAGTGAAACAAACAGACTCAGCAGTTAGTCACTAAACTTTCCTGAGTCTTGGAGATATATCTAGACAGTACTATTCTGCTATTTTAATCCTCCAAGGGGTTATAACTGAACCCACTTCAAAGAATCTGGTAATAAGTTTTAGAACATCTCTTAAAATCTGAACAAAAAAAAATCCTCCAGATCTAAGTAAAGAAAAATATTCATTGTTATTCTGTAGAATGTAAAATTATACACAGAGGCTCACAATAATCTCTTTGACCTTGTAGATTGATTTTCTTTTCTAACTTATTTTGTTCAGATTTCACACCAAAGACAAGAAATCATAGGATTTAACATAAAAGAGAAACAGAAAGCATATACTCATGCTATTGCTATCATTGCTACCATATTCCCATGTAGAGGATGACCTTCTGAAATGATTACCTTAATTTTTACAAGTTGCCCTTCTACATTAAAACATTAAAGGACACTTTAAATTCTAATTTGAACCTCAAATTAATATGATGAAATTTTTTATTACTTTTGAAAGATTAAAGCAGTGCAGTGAAGGATACATAGACCCTAATAATCACCTATTATTTCTTCTTAGATGAACCAATACTTTAATCAGAAACAGCTTCACTTGAAATTAAAAATGTAAATCTTAACAGAAATATATACTGTTTACATAAAGTTATCAAAGGTAATGTCTGATAAATATTGATAGCTTTCTCTTTCCTGGTATTTGATAAAATATTCTCAAAAGCCCCTCTATTTCATATTGTGAGTAGAGAAACAGGATTAAATTCATTTCATAGAAGACCCTTGTCCTGACACAAGGTTCTACATTGATATTTTTACATTTTGAAAAATTATGCCTTCTCTTGAACTTTTGAGGAAATATATCCAGGCTATTTGAATATACACACACTATTGGAGCACATTATCATATTTGTGGTAAATAAACAGAATAAGAATATGATCCATAGACTGAGTTTTTTAAAATACTGAAGATATCAAAAAGTGAAATTCTTGCCCCAAAACAAAGGTCCCACTCTCAACTTCAAAGTTACTGAATATCAATGACTAACTGAAATAAGGCAGAAAAAAAAGAAACACAATTTGAAAAGTATTTATCTGGAAGGAACTCAACTACATAATACTCTTAATTTTTAATAGAAAAAGACATCAATGAACTCTCTAAATATTTGCTAGAAACCACTTAAGAATTTCTTTGCTTTTGTGCTAACAAATACCAAATATTTGATTTTTTTTGATGTGCATAATATAAAAAACACATTCATCTCTTTTAAGTAAATGTATATGTATTTGTCAACTTAAGGATTTTTCTAATACATTTATTTTACATTAAAGTAAGTCACCACATTTATGTCAATGCATTATTTAATAATGTTTTAATAGACCTACATATCTTTAAAAATTGTTACCCTATATTCAACTCATGCATTTTCTATTAGATATACAAATCTTTAAAAATATTTCTATTTAATTTTCTATTGTTTGTTCTCTTATTGGACAATGGAACTTAGGGCTGATCTATTCATAGAGAGCTCCAAGAATTGGTTTTACTTGCAGGAAAGTGTTCTTGCTTGATATTTCAGTTCTCACTACTAAACAGTTTAAAGATATATATGTATGCATTTATGTTTATATGTACACATGTATATACACACACTATGTATAGGGTACATATGTATGTTCTTACCTATACACTCTCTAAATAGGGTGTATAAATTTATACCCACAAACTATATTATGTGCTTAGTGGTAGCATAATTTAATTTGAAGTTTTTATGAGTGTTGTCAGTTGCTCTGTTTTGAAAAAAAAAAAAAAACACAGTCCAAAGGGAAGCAAAAGTGGAAACTTTCTGAAGCTGATAAGGGAAAAGACTGAATGATAGTCAAAGGTAAATTTCTAATGCAATCCAGTAATAAGGGAAGAATAAACATTAATTTAATGACATGTATTTCTTCTACCTGTTTTTTCATAAGTTGGCCTTCCTTCCAGGCTAATTAACCACTAAACATTTTACAAGCAATACAAGTGCGGAAGCAGTAAAAGATGAATTGCACTTATGAAGTAATTGACATAAGGTATATTGGGAGTTTTAAGTGCTGAGGGCACCCATCGCATCCTCGTACCGGAAGCAAGTTTATGTTCTATCATTTGACAGGGCATTAGTTCATCTCAGAACTCAACATCTGATAATAGAGAACCAAGACTAAAATGAACTTATACACACTGAAGTGGGAGTTGCCTAGTGCAAAGAGCTTCTGAGAAAGCACTTAGTGTTCCTGCCTTGCCATTATCAAAATACCCCTAGTGTTATCTCACATGAATTCTGCTGTTATTTTCTCTTCTTTTGACAGTAAAGTCAGAGCTGACAAACCAAAACAGTTCTCCAAGAAATTCAATTACTGAAATGTCTGACAGTTTGCTTTGCTTTCCTTACTAAACTTTCCAAAGTTTCTCACAGTGTACATATTGTTTGCTTCAAAAACTATGCACGGCATTCAATAAATACAGTACAAAGTGTTCTGGGTGGATATATGAAACATTCAGGATTTAAATATTTAGTTATAAAAGAAGGAAAAGATACAGCATATGTCACTAGTCATTTCTTTAAATTGAGAGCCTATTGTCTTCTATTGTTTTATTTTTTTCAGAAGTTGGGAGAGATAATCCTAAATTATCAATGTAATTCAGAAGATTAGACTTTATCAAACATTTATTGCTCTGAAGTTGAAGTCACGCATGTGTTTTGAGTGCAAATGACACATGCCTAAATTGGAACTGTCCTTCTCTATATAAACATCATTGTATGCCGCATAAACACTTTGACCATTGAGAAATAAGTGAACAAGTTACCATGTTTCTAGCTCTAAGTGAATCTGATCCTAGTAACTGTTTTCCTCAAATCTGAATAGACAATAAATGAGAAAAGCACAGAAAGTCCATATATGTACAATAACATAACATATTATGCCATATGTGTTTGTATATACATTTACATATGTGCTACACATTCATATTTCATTATTAATATATGACTACATATGATGTGATATATGATACATATTAGGTATATGTATGTTTCATTATTATTTGAATATATATATACGCTATGAATGAAAAAAATTAAAATGTGTTCATGAACACATCAACAAATATAGTTTTCTTAATGATTACTACTTTTTAATTTAAATTTATTTTCTAAATAACAAAGAATATCCTACTAAAAATACGTGGAAGAATGTAAAAGTTCTCCATCCCCAAGCTTCTAAAAGTAATCAACCACTTTGTCAAAGTAGCAGCATACAAAATTAACCCACAAAATCAGTAGCCTTTCTGTGTGCCAACAATATACAAGCAGAAAGGGAAATCATGAAACAACTCCACTTTCAATAGTCTCAAAAAATCTAGAAATTAATTAACCAAAGACAAAATAGTTTAATAGTCAAAACTATAAAAAATATGAAGAAAGAAATCAAAGAGGACACCAGGGAATGGACAGACCTTCTATGCTCATGGATAGGTAGACTCAATATTGTGAAAATGCCCACACTGCCAAAAATAATTTACAAATTCAGTGCAATCCCCATCAAAATCCCAATGAGGTTATTTACTAAAATAGAGAAAACAGTCCAAAAATGTATATGGAACAATAAAAGTCCTAGACTAGTCTAAGCAATTCTAGGCAAAAAGCAATGCACGTGGTATGGCAATATCAGAACTCAAAGTCTAGTACAGAACCACACTAACAAAAATAGCTTGTTAGTGGCACAAATAGACCTGAATATCAATGGAATTGATTGGGAGACTCAGAAATTAAACCATACACTTAAAAATTATCTAATATTGTATAAGAAATCTGAAGACACACAGTAAAAAAAATTGCCTTTTCAGTAATTGGTGGTTGGGAAACTTAGCATCCATATGTAGAAAACTGAAAGTAGATCCCTGTTTCTCACCAAGCACAAATATCAATTCAAAGTGGATCAAAGATCTCAATATCAGAACCAAAACTTTGAAACTATTGCAAGATAGAGTAAGGGAAACATTAGAACTTATAGATATAGCTAGAAACTTTTTGAATAGAGTCCTAAAGGCACAAAATATAGGAAAGAAATTTGACAAATAGGACTATATGAAAATAAAAAGTTCCTGCACAGCTAAGGACATAATTATTAAACTAGAAAGACAGCCAATGAACTTGGAAAAGATCTTTACCAGCAACATATCAGACCAAGGCCTAATATCCAATATATATTAGGAGCTCACGAAACTAACCCCTCCCAAAACGTATAAACCAACCATAAATGGGCATGCAACCTTAGAAGAGACTTCTCAGAAGAGCAAAGAATGATGAAGAAATAGATGAGGAAATGCTCATAGGCCTTGTCCACAAAGGAAATGCAAGTCAAAGCAACCCTGAGACTCCATCTTACCCCAATAAGATTGGTCAACATTCTGAATGTTGGTGGAGATATGGGGAAAAAGGAATCGTACTGCACTGTTGATAGGAATGTAAACTAGTACAATCTCTCTTGGCAGCAGTCTGGAGGTTCCTCAGAAAACCAGTATAGAATTTTCCTACAACCTAACCATATCACACCACTCCTGGGCATCTACCCTGAACATTATGAGCCAAGGTATGATAAGGATTCTTGCACATCCATGTTCATTGCTCCAATATTCACAATAGCCAAGATATAGAAACAGCCCAGGTGCCCCACAATAAATGAGTGATTCCAAAAAATGCCGTACCTACACACAATGGAATTTTGCATAGCCATTAGAAATAATAATATGATATCATTTACAGGGAAATGAAAGCAACTAGTATAAATCATCTTAAATAAGGTAAGCCAAGCTCAGAGAGACAAACAACACATGTTCTATCTGGTATGCAGAAATGTGATCTGAAATGCACCGCAACATGTCAATTTATAAAGGACTGTAGCTACTTATACATATGTATACCATTGCAATGGAGGGGAAAGGACACCAAATTCCATAAAAAATGGGTGAAAAAGTGGAGCAGCAGTGGAGCTCACTGGACAGTGATGAGATTGAACTGTACAACACATGGGTGGAGACAAGAGGAAGGGACTGAGAATGACGGAACAGGAGAAATTACATGACAAGAAATGTATCCATTACCTGACTCATGTGTTTTTAATCCTTTGGTACATCATCTCTTTCATAACAATAAAGTCAATTTATTTTTAAAAAAGAAGTAAATTATTTGAAAAGTCTCAAAAACTAAAAAAAGGGTTTATTGAGCTCCCAAGTATGGGCCCTTCTAGCCTTCATGTCACCAGAATCTGTGTGTGTGTGTGTGTGTGTGTGTGTGTGTGTGTGTGTGTGTGTGAAAGAGAGAGAGAGACAGAGAGATAGAGAGACAGAGAGAGAGAGATCTAGGGATCATTTGGTTCCATCCTCTTTATTGCAGAATGAGAATTTCAAAGTTAAATAAATGTCTAAAGCAATGCTTTGGGTTTTTTTGTAATTTAGTGGTAAAATAGCATTATGTTATTCCAAACTGAAATTAATTGTAGTTCTTTTTCTATTAATTAATATGCTCATCTATTAAACATTTTTTCTTGAACAAAATTTAAAACAGTATCAGTAGGTTTCCTGTTTGTTTTTTGTTTTATTTGATGTGTATTTTCTAGAGAACATGTCATGCATCCTACTTTCAATTATATTCTGTAATGAAAATCATCTATCATTGTATTAAAACAAGGAAATGTAATATTTTATCAATTTGTAGTACTTGGTTCGAAGCAATATTACTGACATAGTTCTTTAAAATGGTGCAAAGCCTCTTTGACATAGTGACTAATAAACCAGTGGACACAGTATTGATTATGATTTCCCCAAGTTCTTTGGATAGTCCATCAACTCCCCTCCCCTCATCAATTGATTGTTCTGGAATACCCACCTGTATCTTAAATCCAAGGTTTTGTTTATATTATTCTGTGGTTTGGAGAGAAAATATGATCAGCTAACTGTTCTTGCTCTATCCTTAGATAATATAGTAATATAAATAATATAGTAATATAGATAATATAGTAATATAAATAATATATTAATGTAGGTATTATAGTAATATAAGTTCTTAGATAAATTTCTTCCTCCATTCTTATGAATGACCATTTCAGAATTTTTTGTTTATCTTCTTTTTCTTCTATCCTAGTAGCACTCATATCCAATCAACATCATCTGTGAGCTGGAAAATTGAACTTGCGTCTCTAAAGGTTTGAGCCAGTACTTGCCCTTCTGTTAGTATATTTTTTTTTCTTTTTCAGTTGTGTGGCTTGAACTCAGTGCTGTCCCTGAGAACCTTTGCTCAAAGCTTACCCTCCACAACTTGAGCCACAGTGCCATTTCTGGTTTTTCAGTGGTTTGTTGGAGGTAAGAATCTTATGGGCAACTTTTTGCCTGGCTGACTTCCAGCCATGATCCTCAGATATCAGCCTCATGAGATCTGAGGATTAGAAGCATGAGACACCAGCACTCAGTTTATCTTCTGTTATGAAGCTAAAATGAGTCTATTAGCATTGTGTATTGAATTTTTCTATTAATATACCTATAAAACTTGGTATTTCTATCAACAAATAATGGTATCAGAAAATCTTATCATGTTGGATATCTCTCAGATATTACCTCCCTCATTTTCTCCTTCCTGTGTTGTCCTTTGTCATTTGGATACATCAAATACTATGGCTTTGAGGTACTTAACACACTATCTATTCCTGAAATGCCTGTACTACAGTAAGTATTGTAATCATTTCCTTCTCTGTCTCACTCATTATTGGCTTGAATTTTTATATTACAAATGTTCAAAGAGTACTTCCTTGGACTGTGCCTTAACCCTGTTCCCTCTTTTGTTTTTGTCACCTGTAGACATTTACAACCAGATTATCTTTGTTATTTTGGTTTGTTTATTTGGCTATCACTGTCACTTCCCAATTAGCAATCAGGACCATTAAAAAAAAAGAATTTGCAGGGTTTGGGTCACTATAGTGTATTCACAACCACAATACCACATTTACCATTGTAGACACTTCATTAATATGTGGTGAATACTTAATTAATGAACCTCAGACCCTCTCATTTGTTGACTCAACTGTCTAAAAGTTAAAATATAAATAAAATACACTGTTTTGCTTTATATTTTCCATTAATCTTCTCTTCCTATTCAGATCGTTTCACCACATATTGCCACTTTCATTAGAAAGAAAACAAAATTCAAGACAATTGTGTATAAAATGTAAAGAAAGATAATTGTTATAATGGTGAGACAGGTCAGTGACAATGTGAGTATTCAGGTCAGTTATAGTAAAACTCACATTTTTAACTTTTTCCCACAAAATAAAACCATGAAAGTAAATACAAAGAAAAATTCCTTTCTGGATATTTATGATAGAAAAGAAAAGCAAAGAAAGAAAGAAACAGTTTATAGGTCTGTAATTTGAAAATTGGACAATAAATTAGTAAAGGGACATTGGGAATACTTCCTCACACAGAAATCTTACTTCTTGGAAGGTGGTCATTGGATAGCTGGTAGAAATGTTTTAGTAATAGAGAAAACACTGTCACAGATGAAGCAAATCCCATTAGAAGACAATTACAATTATGAGACTTCTTTTTACCCTCTTATCAAACAAAAGTCTGAATTTTTTTGTTGTTGTTGTTGTTTTGTTTTGTTTTTGTCTTTTGTTCCCTGACCGGGAATCTGACTTTTTATTGCTTTCTTCTCTGGCTTTACTACCATAAATTTTCCAAGGTTAAAGAAAGGATTTTACATATGAATATATTTAACATAATATTTTTTTTTTTTTTTTTTTTTTTTTTTTTTTGGCCAGTCGTGGGCCTTGGACTCAGGGCCTGAGCACTGTCCCTGGCTTCTTCCCGCTCAAGGCTAGCACTCTGCCACTTGAGCCACAGCGCCGCTTCTGGCCGTTTTCTGTATATGTGGTGCTGGGGAATCGAACCTAGGGCCTCGTGTATCCGAGGGCAGGCACTCTTGCCACTAGGCTATATCCCCAGCCCCTTAACATAATATTTTTAAACATTTAAAATAAACTCTAAATTTTACTCCAACTTTTTCCCACAGGATCTTGAAGAAAACTGTTAGCTTCTTTTGAGCTTTCTGGAATCTTTTAACATCTGTCTTATACTAAGATTCACAGAATCAACTGCATTATCGGATGAAAATAAGCAAGAATCTAAATATCCTAATCCAAACTGCAATTTAAATGACTGCAAAACTCTCAAAATACCAAACTATGTACCAGTGACAAAAATTAAAGCACCGTGTAAGATATTTTTCAGAAGCTTTGATTGATTTCTTAGGGATTTATAAGAGGTGATACTGGATAAAAAGAGCTTCACTCTCTGACTTGGAAATTGTTGTTGCTGAAAAGGATGCACAATGTCAAGGTGGCAGCAGCTGCCAGAACTGCAACATTCTGAGATAAAATGAAATATTCCAAAAGGTTACAGAGCTCAGTTTTCTTGACTGAGGATGCTGATACTAGTAAATACTATTTGAGTAGGTACTGTAACCTCCCACTTCCCTCATACACATGCTTAACAGACACAAAATCCATGTAGGACAGAACTTTTAAAAAATGAGCTCTGGTTTTCGGATGAAACTGGTCTCCATATTTTATATTCTTCTTTCTATACATACAGAATGAATCTTATTGAACAAATACTTTAATCCATCATCCATTGGTTTCTTTTGCCATACATCAGGCTAGGGGTTGATTGAACTCATGCCATCAATTAATACCATAATTCTGAGTTACAGTTATAAATTTTAAACACAGATGAGCAATGGAAATTTAAAAAGTTTACAGAAAAATCCATTGTAATTTCTGAGAGAATTGTTGAATACTACATATAAAATACAAAAAGAACATTTTTAAAAGTATTGAAATATTTGGTAGAAAATTAGTCTACACATATAATAATTACCATTTGCTTAGATTTCTTTACAGATAAGGTGGATCAAAAAAGACCAATAATCTCCTAGCTATTATAATAATTTTATAATTAATGAAGTATAGACTATTCTAAATAATTTACTTCCTAAGAATAATCCTCCACAATAGATTTCTAAAAGCAAAATAAAACTAAACTTTTTGTGCATATATGTGTGTAAGTACTGAACTGATTATTTCAAGATCAAAATGTTACAATATTGACAAGAATTGACTGTAAATTAGCATTACAGAAATACAGGAATGGCTTGGTATTAAGTAGCAAAATAGTTAATTACATTAATGCAAAAGAAGAGCTTATCATCATTTTCCTAAATGCTGAAAAGACTTTAAAGGGTGGATATCTCTCAGTATTTTGAAAAGTAGTTTAAAAATTAGTAAGAAATGCAAATTTTTAATTTTAGAACAATGTAAGAAACAGAGAGATCTCTGAAAAATTTAACACAAACTATATTACTTTAAATTCAAGGTAAAATATACGGTCACAATTCATTATTTCAGTTTGTACTGTATTACATGGGCTTTGCCCAGTGAGGAAATGATATAATCAATAACTGAAAGGAGGAAATGATGTTCATTTTATTTGGATGATATTATTCACCTGCAAAACAAAAATAAATCATCCACTGAACTATTAAGATTATGAAAACCACTTAGTAAGATTTCTAGATACAAATTACATAAACAGAAATGAATAATTTACCACTAGAAAGCATATTTTTTAGAAAAACAAAAATCCATAAATATTAGAGGTTGATATAATATAAATTATTATAAATGTACAGAAAACTACTTTTCAAAAACACAGTAGGATGTCTCAATAGTAAGGAAATAATTTTAGATGAATATATTTATTACAAATATATTAATGCACTTATTTTAAATCAATACTACTTAAACAATTGTATGCATAATATCCTTGAATTGAGCTGATTTTTGGGAGGATATTGGAAAATTTTGGAGATACTAAATAAGAGTCATAGAATGCTGTAAGCAGTAGTAAAATTAAGATAAAAAAGACAACACTCTTAAGGTGTTAAATGGGAGTGAGAATTCTTTGAGAAATTGATATGAAATACATCCATGTTACATTATGACAAAACTTATCTATATTTGTTCCCTACTCTAAAACCTATGAAGCTCAGTTTTGTTGTGTTTTGTTGTATGGTAGATTAATTAATACAGTGGAGAACATTTCAGTGCAGCCCAGCAAGCAGGCTGTGGCATTGTTATTACCAGCTTCTTTTAGCCATGTTAATAGTGAATATAATTAGCAAAAAGCTACCTTAAATGTGCTCATGGAACTTACATTAGCCCCCATATCAACAAAGTCTTCTAACACAATGCCTGCTTACTGCTATTGTACTGACTATCTCAGGTGAACACACTGATGGACAATTTGTGCACATGAGGCAACACCCAAAAACAGTATTTAAAATTGTTGAGCACACAGTATTCTGTAGGTCGCATACTGTTTACCTTGTGGTTGATTAAAGGGCTATCTGAATGCCGATCCTATTACATATGCCCAACTTCTCAGAAAATACAGCACTCCATTTGTTAAACAGAGAAAGATGAAAATACAAAAATTTAAGTACAATGGCTATCAACTGAATATAGTAGTTTTTCGATACTATTCAGTCTAAACAATCTTGTAGAAGTACCAGGTGGGACAATAATAACCTCAGAACGACCATTATTCTTGCATCCCTGGGAAACATTTGCAAAAATCTGGGATCCCTTAGCAAAATTCCACCCCCACCCCAAATTCAACCTTTTATGCCTCTCTGGAACAGGATCTAAGAATAGTGCTTAAATTCTTCCATATTTCAGAAGATATTACACAAAATTTTGTAGAATAATAAGAGAAATCACCCAAAAATCATGCACAATAACTCCATCACGTTCTTTTTTACTTTTTAAAAATTTTTCTTTATTGTTAAAGTGAAGTACAGAGGGGTTCCAGTTTCATGTGTAAGGCAGTGAGTACATTTCATATCACTTTCTGACAAATTTTTCTTAACTCAGTATTCAGATAAACCAATTGTAATAGCCTTCTACAACAATAACCAAGTATAATAACCTTCTACAACATGTTGGACCTGTAGAAAACTAATCTTAGTATGGATGGGTCGTAAAGAAATTTTATATTTGCAAGTAGAGTAATTACCTCAGATTGGGTTATTAAAAGATTTTAACAAAGTTATAAACGCTTCATGTGGCAATTCTTTATGTTAAACAATTTTTTTCAGAACTTCTAGGCAGATTTAATCTGTGGAGACAAGAAGTTTAGAGAGTACAGTAGTTTTCTAGCCTCTAGAAAAAGGAGATCTTCCAAAGGACATAAAAAGAAGTACACTAAGTGGATATGAACCATAGGCCACAGACATTTCATAAGCTTTGGAGAGAATTGATATGTTTCCATTAATTCTTACAGTGGACCCTGGGTCTTCTCAAAAGAAACAATAAGAACTGAAAGGAATATTGGTAAAGTATATGATACCCTGCAAAAAGAAATGAATCCAGAAAATATTATACTCAGACAGGATAGTGATCAATATAGAGAAAACAAGCAGACAAATTTTGAATTTGTTAATTCATGGGACAAATTAAGATTAGCCTAGAAAGACATAGCCCAAAATAAACAAGGCAGGAATATAAACATTGTTACAGATGTGTGGAGTAAACATCCAATGTAATTAAGTAAAAATGCAAGCTAATATTTGTGAGATTTATGGATTAGTGTAAGAAATAGACTTAAGATTATTGATGATTATTTGAGATTTGTGTGTTATTTTCCTTTCTTAGCAGTGCTACTTTATTATGTAAGGCAATATTTATGTTAAATAAACACAGTGAATGCATTGTTCTGTGATGAAGGGAATAGTTATTTCATAAATATTAATAGTAAAATGAATCCATGTTGAAAATCAAAAGTCATGCATTTACTTATCAAACTATCAAATGTTTTCTTAAACCATAGACTACCCTACCTAAGTGAGATATACTTTAAGTCCCTTCATGTATTTGAAACCATGAAAAATACTGAATTATGTATGTAACATATTATAGTACAGGTATTGTTATAGCACAACTCAGTATTATAACAAGCGGAGCTACTGATCAAGGGATGGGTGCCATTTGTGGTCTAAGTACATTAGTAAAAGAGATGATTAACATCCTTGCTGGAACAAGGTCGGACAAGCCAAATTTCATGATGGCATTCAGAGAGTAACTTAAGTCTATGAATCATTTAATTCTGAAATGTTCTACTTTATATTGTCAGATCAACCTTAATTAAAAGTGTGCAAATTGCAGGAAAGTGAACCTGTAACAATTGGAAAACTTACGTAATTCAGATATTGTCCATTACAATTTTTAATTTATAATCAGCATGTGTGGCGATCTATGCTCCATGAATAGCCATTATTCAACTTCATCCTAGATATATTGTAAAGCCTTCCAGAAGGCATACTCTGTTTTGTTGATTCGAAAATAGAATTAGATGTTGATTTCTTGAACTCCTCTCCTCCATCTCAGAATCTGTTTGTTCTTAGAACACTATACACATTTAAGTAAAATGAACAAACATTAATACCTCTGGGTACTAGGTAACAAATGGGACATGTTACAATCAATACTGCAGTTCAAACATTTTAACTAGGCCAAGGGTGACAGTTGTGCCCATCTTCTCTGAGGCCTATAAACAAATATCAAAGCAACAACTACCTCAAACAAATTTAAGACACTAGTATGCCTTTAGAAAAAAAGTGTTGTCACATGTACATGACTTACTGATTGTGGTAAAACATACTAGAAATTGCCAGTAGGTGTTTGGAGAATCATTGTCCATTTAAATACATGAAATACTATCATAAGCCACATGAGCATCAAACCATTTCCCAGAAAGTAAGGAATTCGGTGTAGCCATAGTGCGCCAAAACACCTCTGCCTGACAAGCAAATATCTTCATTGAGTAGTCTTAATTCAATAGAGCATCTCAATATCCTTTCCAGTCCGCAGATCAGCCAGTGAAGACAACTATCTACACGAGTTTGACAACTGCTTTCTAAGCTTGCCAGACAGCTATATTCAGAGGAAATATTACTTCAGTAGATATAACTTCAGTGTAGTCTTTTTTTTTAGTCATTGGTAATCTCAGGCACACTTCAGAGATTTCAGGTTTGTTTGAAGATGTACCATTGGCAGAATGTCAGGAGGCTCTGAGACCAACAAGTGCAGTTCTGGATGACTTACACCACACATACTTCCTCTTAGATCTATTGTTCTGTGAGATAATGTCAGTAAAGACCAATCCTCTCCATATTCCTACTAATCTGTTGTGGGGAAATTTCTTTTCTGTCATGTAGTTTGTAACAAGCTAAGTTTTTGTGGAAGATTATCAATTTGGATTTAGTTTATGAGCTGGGGATATGGCTTAGCAATAGAGTGCTTGCCTTGCGTGCATGAAGCCCTGTGTTTGATTCTTCAGTACCACATAAACAGAAAAAGCTAGAAGTGGCACTGTGACCCAAGTGGTAGAGTGCTAGCATTGAGCAAAAAGAAGCCAGGGAAAGTGCTCAGGTCTTGAATCCAAGCCCCAGGACTGGCAAAAAAAAAAAAAAAAGTGGATTTAGTACTTACTGCCTTACATATGAACCTGTAAGCCCTCTGTACTTCACTTTGATAAAAAAGAAATGAAAAAAATTTAAACAATGGATTTAGTTTATTTGTCAAGCCCAAGTCTGTGTAGAAGATAATTTTTATTTGAAGATGTATCATTTGATAAGTTCAACCTATAATGGCATATATATTTGTTAAACATCTAATTTAGTATTGGAAGATGATCCATTGTTTGATATTAAGATAATTATTCTGTTTTTCCTTGCCATTTTCTCCTTTTTTTTTTTCCTATGTACCCTGTTTGATGAGTATAGGGCTTTTGTTTTATCCTTGCTTTTCTTGGCTTTGTTGAATGTAAGGAAGGAGTGATGAAAGTATAGGGAAAGTATCTCTAGGTATTTCCAGTCCAGCCCAAGTTGTATTTGAATATTAATAGTTGAAAATCTGAGACCAATTTATCATGAATAAGCATTACTCAACTTCACCATAGATGTATTTTAAAACCTTAAAAATGGTATACTCTGTTG
Organism: Perognathus longimembris pacificus; assembly: GCF_023159225.1. Taxonomy (NCBI): domain Eukaryota; kingdom Metazoa; phylum Chordata; class Mammalia; order Rodentia; family Heteromyidae; genus Perognathus; species Perognathus longimembris. The sequence goes on along the minus strand of NC_063181.1, from coordinate 19,760,461 downwards.
TATTGATTTGAAAAAGAATTGGTTATTGATCCTGGGTTTTCCTCCCACATCCCAGAATCTCTGCCTGTTCATAGAATCCAAGATATATTTAAGCACACAAAATTAGATAAATAAATAAATATTAGCATTTCTGGCTTCTAATTTTTCATGATTTAGGATTTGTTCAAATCTGAAACACTCTTTAAGACAAATCTGATTTCCATGTAATGTTTCATTACAAACCTAACATTTGTACTGTCCTTGATTCATAGCCAAAACTATGATCTTCCTTCTCATAAGAAGTATTAAAAAGTAGCATTTTGAATTTGCATCAAGGTAATGTTTATAGACAAGGAATTTAGTGTAGAAAAATCTATTGTATAAAAAGAAAACTCGGGCTGGGGATATAGCCTAGTGGCAAGAGCGCCTGCCTAGGTTCGATTCCCCAGCACCACACATACAGAAAACGGCCAGAAGCGGCGCTGTGGCTCAAGTGGCAGAGTGCTAGCCTTGAGCAAAAAAGAAGCCAGGGACAGTGCTCAGGCCCTGAGTCCAAGGCCCAGGACTGGCCAAAAAAAAAAAAAAAAAAGAAAACTCATTGTCTATAATTGATAATCTTCCTGTTTCACTGTTGGATATAGAATACAAAACCATTTCAGGTGTAAGAACTAACAATAGATTTAGATTCAATTATGAAGATGGAAATGTAGCAGGGATACATGCATAATAATGTATCAATTTACTTAAGATAAAGTTTGCATTATAAAACAACCAATATATAAGTTTCTGAAGTGCTTAGCATTCTGGAATAGATATTAAATGAAAGCTTTCCTGAGTTATATTCATGTACACTATCAGAAAACAAAAAAAAAAAACAAAAATAATTTGCCAAGACCATGATGTTTCTTTCTTTAGAAAATAATTTACTGGTGATTAAGCTAATATTAGTAATTATTAGTTTAATTATGATTTAACTAATTTTATGGGCAAAATATTAAAGGTAAAATTTTGTTCTTTTCTATAGTCCCTAAGACCTGTTTGCTCAAACACCCTGTATTTCTTTTCCTTTATCTCATTTCTTGTGTAGAAAAAAATATCACTAGAGAATTCCTCTTCATCTTTGTCATTTGACAGTACACTCTTCTTCATTACTTTCAATTTATTGAGCAGAAATGTATTAAAGCCACCTGAGCCTGTGCTTTTGATGGATAGTTTCTCCCTGACTCTTAGAATTTGTTGGTTTAAAGTGATCTTTATCAGGTCACCTCATTTAGCCAGTTCCCCACAGGAATTTATATCTTTGCAATATTATCTCTTCCTCATTCATAAAATAAAAATAAGTTCAATTCTCTAACTTTTTATTAGTGTACATTAATTGTGCAATCAATTTTATTGTGATATGTCTGTTAGTCACATCCATAGCCCCTCTATTACTCTATCTTGGTCACACCTACCTAGTATTTATAATATTGAAAGATTTAATCAATTCATTTTCATATATACATACATATGAATTACATTACACATACTCAGATCCATAGTCCTCTTCTTTCTATCACCTGATGATTATCCAAAAGTTCTTCTTTAATATTTATTCATTTGTTGATTTCTTGTGTATGATCAAACATGTGGTTACCATGATTTTACTTAAGATTAACATGCTCTTGTTCTATTCTACAGAAAGATGAGAGAAAAACTTTATCAGACATCAGGCTACACCCATGTGATCACATAAGATGATGCCAAGTGAAATGAACACTACGTTACAGAAACTAGAGTTATACCCCTGTTGTAATTATTATCAACATGCCATGTGAAACTATGCCTTGTATTTTGTTTTTTTTTGTCCGTTTGTTTGATTGTTTTGTTTAGTTTTGTTTCTCTTATATTCCCTTCCTGTGGTTGTAACCCCGCTACCCCTATATCTCATCAGAATACCCTGGATACTGTTTATAAAGGTATTAGAACTGGGGAAGGGAAGGGGAATATCAAATATGAGAGACAAAGGACAAAAAGACAAACCATTCCAAAAGCAATACTTACAAAACCATTTGGCATAATTCTATTGAAATTAAGTATGCTGATCATAAGATTTGGTGATTTTTCTTGCTAGATATACACAGGAAAAGTGTATAAAGCAGGTACAAAATGTTGTAAAACATGATGTGCAAAGAAGACAAAATGGATGAGTATAAAACAATCAGTATATACAAATAAAGACACAAAACCAAAGCCTATAATAATACACAGAGTAGGAGACAAATAAATTTTATATTGACTAAATCAAATAAAAATGTATTTAAACAAAATTATTATTTATTATTATTATTACAACTATCATGGTAGATATTCAAATGAAATAATTCATGTGCTAGAGTTTCAAAGAAACAGGACAGCAGGTGTAAGGCTAGAGCAAATGTTCTCAAAGAACAGTGTTTAAATATTTTGATAAGGCTGGTAGAGAATTTTGAAGTTGTTCATATTTTATATCTTCATCTTGGAAGAGACCACTGGACTGATTTTACTTCTTTTATAAGGATTTGAGCTGAATTGCATGATTTTGTATTTTTCCATGTGTGAGTGTAGTTTAGTCTAGTGTCATAATATACAAATGAACAGATTTCAAGGAGAAATTAATTTATACTGTTCTGGATGCTGAAATGGAGGGGTGGGAGAGTGAATATTGTCAAAACGATTTGTGTAAAAGAAAAACATGGACCAATGAATCTTCTAGGTATTATTTGCAAAGGGAAAAGTGAAAAAGACATTGTGAGTGATGTGAAATGGATGCATACAATGTGTGCATATGTGAGTATGTCATATTAAATCCCTCTTATAATGAACTGACATTAATATAAATATGAGAAATACCAATGCAATTGCAAAAGTTAAAAATGACTTTGATAATAAAATGGGGACATACTAACAGAAATAGTCACTCATATATACTCATATGTAAGTAATCTATTCTATACATATTACATAGCAGGTGAGTGGAAAGTAGAATTTTTAAATAACTGTTTCACATTTATATAAAATCATTTTGAGACTCTATAAAATGCATAGTTAAAATTCATGGCACACTAATGTAATAGAATAAATAGAAATGCTCTGTGTAAAGTAAATGAAGTATAGATACAGAAGTTTAATATTTATATGTGGTATATTATGTATGAATGATAAAGAAATATAAGAAGTCATATAAAACATCTATTGCTTTTAAGCAAATGAAATAGTTATAGATGACTTCTTATTTAGATAAAAAGGAGACCAGAAATTGAAGATATGTTTCATAGACAATCCCTAATTTAAAAATCCAAAATGTGCAGCAATTTTTGATCATCAGCACCATAAGCCCTCCTTCATGTATAAGTTTATTTAAAAATTATGCACAAAATTACAACCAGACAGTGCATAGAGCAGAAGTACAACAAACGTGCTCTTTGCACTTATACCCTAGCCCAGAGATATTTCATTATATGTCGAAATTTAAAAAAAATCCATCTAGGTTCTAAAACAATTCTAATCACAAGCATTTCAGATAAGGTATCTGGAAACTGTATTCACTAAACAAAATAGTTGCAAAACGAGTTACTTGGTCATTAGTAGTGTTGCCATAACAACATGTGGTATTTCTGCCTTACATGTTCCCCTGTTTGTATGTCATAATGTTAACATTTTCAAGGATCCAGGAACTATGAACAGGATGCTTTAAGATCTCCCCTTGGATGACCTTTCACCTGCCTTTAATTTCAGTCTTATTAAATCATTAAACTGAGCTAATGTAAAGAAAAGAAATCACAGGAAGTAGTTCTGAGTTAATGTGTCACAGCATAGTTGAACGTTTCAAATTTTAACTCTGTCAGTAATTATGACAGGCTTGGGAGTTATTAAAATAAATAAGTCATGTTCCCTATCCTTGAGAGCTTATGACCTGCTGAAGGTAGCTTGTAAGATTATTTTAAAACTAACTACAAGCCTTCTATGTAGTGTCTCTTCAAGCAGTCCATACCTGCTGAAGGTAGTAACCACATGGGCTCTGAAATACTTCAAGTACAAGTCGACTGCTTGTAAGAATTTTGGCTTCACTTGTTTTCTCTTCAGTATCAATATGCTAAAATTACTCAAGTAGAGTATTAATGGAGTATAATTGGGACTGAGTTCAGTCCAAACCAGAATTCCTCTTAGCAAAGGTGACCAACATAAAAGCTATAAAAAAAGGTAAAGGAACACTTTAAAGAAATGTTGGCTAAAGTCACCCACCTAAAATAGATTTTTAAGAGAAGTAATATTACCTAATGTGAAAATGAACATTGCATGTGATTAATTATGTATATTTTATGATCTAAAAACTTCTATGTATAAAATACATATAAGGGGGGGCATCAAATGCTTTTGAAGTATGATGTGAAAAACAAACCGTCGTTCATTTATAAAGAACCCACCACGTAAAATAAAATCTTTTTTTTTGAGAAATGATAAACTTTTGACAAATGTATCAGCTGAGCCACAGTGACTCATCAAAATGTTTGAAAATTTAAATGTTACAATTTTCTGACAAATAAATTACTTTTAGGCAAAGTAAAATTATCAATAACTAGAATGTTCGTAGTGCAAGTACATCAAACCACTAACTTCAGAAACTTTAACAAAAGATCTAAATCCGAAAATTTATGAAAAATAAATATCTAAACTCTTTTACAGTATATTTAAAACACATTTAGTGTGAGATGCATAAATGTACATGAATGTATTAAAGTCTAATTGGACACGAACTATTTGAAAATTCTTCTAATCCAAACTAAGATTGAAAAGGCTTTGGTCACTGTTGGTTTACACATGTAATTCAAGCTATTCAGGAGGATAAGATTCAGAGATTCACGGTTCAAAGCAAGGGAACTCATGGTGGGGGGGGGGAAGGGAAAAAGGGAGGGGGAGGGGGGAATGGGGGAAGAGGTAACAAACAGTACAAGAAATGTATCCAATGCCTAACATATGAAACTGTAACCTCTCTGTACATCAGTTTGACAATAAAAAAGCACAAGATACCTTTTAGACAATCATATGATAGATATTATCAAAGTAGATGTATATTAACCATATGATCCAAAAAAGCATATTGCTTAAAATTTTCTCTGAGGAGTTGATAACTGCACACACACACACACACACACACACACACACACACACACACACACGAACAAGAATATTTGCCACAACCATTTTGTAATAGCTAACATTTGATAACAACTAAATTGCAGTAGGTGAATGGAGTTAAGTGGCACACCCAAATAATGAGGTTTTATTTAATATTAAAAATTTAGCTATCAGGCAATGGAATTACATCAAGCAAATGCATATCACAAAGTTATACTGCAAATGTATACTAAAAATGCATAGTAACAAATAGACTTTAGAAACCAATCTGAGAAGGTGTGCATATAGTGTAATGCTATTCTGACAAGATGAAACTATTGAAAAGGTTAGAAATATACATTAATTTTGTTTAGGGACTTGGGGAAGAAAGGGACTAAATGTGCAGAACACATTCAGAGGGGTTTAAGGCACAGATACAGGAATGATATAAGGATGAATACACAACATTGTACTATGTCAAGCTTTAGAATTTACACCACGGCTGGCCCCTAATGGAAACTATGTACACTCTGTGATAATGATGTCTCAATTTGTGTTCATTGATGGGAAAAACTAATATCAATCTAGTGTAGCATGTTGATAATTGGGAGTTGGAAATAAGAACATGTGGGAATTTTCTATACTTTCAGCTCAATTTTATGCAAACTGCTCCAAAATTAAATTATTAAAATAGAAAGCCACTTGCCAATAGACACTGCACATTAGTATTAAAAGTTAATGAAACACTTGATAATAACTACTCTAAATAATACTACAAAATGGCCAAAAAAGACACATATGAAGGTGCTAAGCTATTAGTTTTACAATAGCTAATGCATTCTAAATATTAAATAAGATAAACAATTGCCAGTAACAAGACATGCTGGAGATAATGCAAGATTAAAATTTAGGGATAGGGTAAGTTGCATAGATAAAGGCTTTTAACAAGATTTTTGTCAATTCAATTGCAAAATCTTCCAAATTTTATGCTATGGAAAGCCAAAATCAAATGTAATATATATTGCAATAATCATATAAAATATTCTTAATTCCATTTCATGGGAAAATGCCAAGTTTTCCTAGAAGTCAGTTATTACATTTCACAGTGATCAGAAGACTAAAATGGAAAAGTGGAAACAGAATATTGACACCAGCTACAACTTCATGCGCTGATGACAGAATTCTAACTGGTCCAAAACACTGTTGCTATCAGAAAACATTGTCTAGAGTTAATCCCTTTCAATGCCTTCTGTTTCAACAATTCTGAATTCTTTTTTCTTTAAAGTTTTTATTATAAAACTGATGTATAGTGAGGTTACAGTTTCATACGTTAGGCATTGGATACTTTTCTTGTACTGTTTGTTACCTTGTCCCTCATACCCCCCTCCCCCTCCCTCTTTCCCCCCCTGTGGTGTTCAGTTCACTTACACCAAACAGTTTTGCAAGTATTGCTTTTGTTGTTGTTTCTCTTATTTTACCCTTTGTCTCTCAATTTTGGTATTCCCTTTGAATTTCCTAATTCTAATACCAGTACACACTGTTTCCCATTCACTCAGATAAGACTACAGAGATAGTTTAGATACAATCACAAGAAGGTGATACACGAACATCATCAATAGTAGAAACTACAGATACACATGGGATGTTGAAAGTAGTTACAACTGTGATATAACAATCATTTCCATAAAATGGAGTTCATTTCACTTAGCATCATCTTATGTGATCATAAGGGTATAGCTATTGGGCTCTTGTGATCCTCTGCTGTGACTTGCCTAAACCTGTGCTAATTATTCCCAATAAGGGAGACCATAGAGTCCATGTTTCTTTGGGTCTGGCTCACTTCACTTAGTATAATTTTTTCCAAGTCCTTCCATTTCCTTACAAATGGGGCTATGTCATTCTTTCTGATAGAGGCATAAAATTCCATTGTGTATATGTACCACATTTTCCTGATCCATTCGTCTACGGAGGGGCATCTGGGTTGGTTCCAGATTCTCGCTATGACAAATTGCGCTGCAATGAACATTGCTGTGCTGGTGGCTTTACTGTGATTTTGTTTGTGTTTTTTTGGATAATTACCCAAAAGTGGGGTTGCTGGGTCATAGGGGAGTTCTACATTTAGCCTTCTGAGGACTCTCCATACTGCTTGCCAGAGTGGCTGAACCAGTTTACATTCCCACCAACAATGAAGTAGGGTTCCCTTTTGGCCACATCCCCTCCAACAACTGTTATTGTTAGTTTTCTTGATATATGACATTCTTACTGGGGTGAGATGGAATCTCAATGTTGTTTTGATTTGCATTTCCTTTATGGCCAGTGATGTAGAGCACTTTTTCATATGTCTATTGGCCATTCTCATTTCCTCATCAGAGAAGTCTCTTTGTAGGGCTTTAGCCCACTTGATGAGTGGGCTATTAGTTCTTTGCGGTTTTGTTTTGGAGGAAGGTAATTTTTTTAGTTCTGCATATATTTTAGATATGAGGCCTTTGTCCGTTGAATGGCCGGTAAAGATCTTCTCCCAGTCTGTGGACTTTCTGTTTATCTTGCAAGCTATGTCCTTTGCCGTGCAGAAGCTCTGCAGTTTGATGCAGTCCCATTTGTCCAACCTTTCTTTGATTTGTAGCCTTTCTGGGTCTTTGTTCAGGAAGTTCCATCCTGCGCCAAGGAGCCCAAGTGTTTCTCCTACTTCTTCCTTTAGTGTTTTCAGGGTGTCTGTTTTGATTTCGAGGTCTTTAATCCATTTGGAATTGATTTTGGTGCAGGGTGATATATAAGGATCTAGTTTTAGTTTGTTGCATGTGTTGAGCCAGTTTTTCCAGCACAATTTGTTAAAGAGGCTATCTTTCTTCCAAACTATTGTTTTAGCCCCTTTATCAGAGATTAAGTAGGCGTAGTTCTGTCGGTTCATTCCCAGGTCTTCAATTCTGTTCCATTGGTCTTCAGGCCTGTTCCGGTGCCAATACCAAGCTGTTTTTATTACTATAACTTTATAATACAGCTTGAAGTTGGGTATTGTAATTCCTCCAGCACAGTTCTTTCTGCTTAGGATTGTTTTTGCTATTCTAGGTCTTTTATTATTCCATATGAATTTCTGGATTGCTTCCTCTATTTCATCAAGGAAACAATTCTGAATTCTGTTATATGTCAACCGCAAGGAACATATTTCATCACATTCATATCAGAGTAAGCATTTCTTTTGATTCAAATATTCATCATTTGCTATGATGAAAAGAATTCCAGTTTCTCCTGTCATTCCTGGTGGTAGGCAAAACACTTTCTCATAGGATTCTTCAGGTTTAACAACTGACAGAGACCTCTAGCTTTGCAGCACTATTGCAGGCAATGCCTGCAGCGTTTGCTTCTTCCCACTGCTGCTGTGACCTCTCAGAGTTTTTTCTCAGGTACTTTGGATAAACGAAGTTGACTGACAATGAAGGGCAAGTTCAAAGAGCTTTATTTAGGAAAAAAAGAATCTGGGTCCATGGCCTCTGTTGAGGTGTCTTTACACTGCGAAGATTAAAGGTGATTAGTTGTCTCTGTATAATTAGGTGTTTGTAAAGTATTGTTTTATTGGTCAGGTCCTGTGATACCTTGACTTCATTCACAATAAAGGCCCCTCTGCAAATTCCTCCTTCCCAGCACTATGGGAGGGCATGAAAATTGAGAAACTAAAAAGGGGCTAGATGAAGCCAGAGACAGGATCTTTTGTGTCCTATTGGACTCTCTTTTTAAATAATATTGTTTCTTTCACATCTGTTTTTGGCTTGCCTAGACAAGATGATGTCCTGGGGTGCTGGAACCAACCAATTTACCCTTTCAAAGACATCCAATATTGTTTTTTCCAGGTTTTTGAAATATGCACTGTTTTGTCATCATCCATAATCACCTTACTGTGTGACAATACATTAGAATGTAACTGTTACAATAATAAAAAATTCTCACAGATTTTTATCATTCAGAAAGAAAGGCTTTAAAAACTAGATATTATAAATTGTACATAGTGAATGGGTTTTCTTTTTTATTTTTAAACTAATAAACAGACACAAACTTTGGAATAAAACTCAATGATACCTCTATATCATTCACCTGCATTCACAAGTTTTTCTTTAATATTTTACACATTTATTTTATACTTCTCTCTGCAAAAAAAAGTTTGGTGAATGATTTAAAAGTGAAGAGATACTAACCTACCAAGCCTACACTTTAATACATTTATCTCTGAGAAACAAATATACTGCTCTCACACCTACAATAAAAACCATATATATCATTTTATTAGAGGTATCAACCATAGTTCTGTATTCAGATTTTCCCATGTTGTCCAAAGCTGTTTCCTATTACTTTTGTATTTCTCACTTCAGATTCCAAAGGTCATATAGTTATATCAGGGTATATAGTAAATCTGTTGATCTCATATTGTACCTGGGAATTTTCTGTAAAAACCCTTATGATCTTGTTATTGTATTTTTCTTTTATAGAATTGAAATAAGTTAAGTTTAAATTTGTGATATGCTTCATTGTACAATATGGATATTTTTACATTTTTTTCTCATAACTAAATTAAGGTTAGATATTTTGAGTCAATATTAAACATAAGTGCAATATTATTTTATTGAATAATAATGGAAGTTATTTATGATTATGTGAAGTTTGTTTCTCCAAACAACCTGTAGTGTTTCTCCATGATTGTGTGAAAATTCTTTTACTCACTGCATAAACTTCATCAACTGAAAGCCTATGTAATGACTCATTTTTAATTTTCTTAAGTTTTTTTCTCTTTGTTTTGATGTAGCTGATACATTTGAGTACAAAGAAAACTTTGAAAGGGTTTAGACCTCCTCCTTTTTAGTGGGTGTAATTATAGACCTCAAAATTGTTTGTCTAATTCAGTCAATGATAACAGCATTCTGATTCCATGTTCATACTTAAAAATGTGCCTAATATGGCCAATGAAGTCCTTTTAAGCTGGACTCTGCTTTGACATGACCCATTTTATCCTTAGTATTCTCTTATCAGGTTCATCAAAGTTTCTACATTAACACAATGTGGATTAATGTTAACTAAATTCTTAGGCAAAAAAGTAAATTGACTTACATGCCCCTACTCATTTACGTTCATTAACCCCAAGTTGCCAAACATAGCAATCTCAACTGGAATTTTTTTCCATAAACATATTATTTATTTAATTCCCCTTATGATATTTTAAGATTTCATGTCAGGGCTCAACTAATATGAAATGCAACCTAGTCAGAAGACTTCCCTTTATTGGAAAACAAAAGTTTTACAATTTTATTCCACATTAAAGGTAACTACAAAACATAGTTGCATGGGAAATACTTTCCTAAGGATCATTTTCATCTAAGTTTAGAATATTTGTTTATAAGGCTTCAATTCATCTATAAATATATCTTTACACATAATTTTCATTTCACTTTTAAAAGTCTGGTATAGAATTAAAAAAATACCTGTTGTCTTCAAAGTAAAAGCAAGACAGTAGGGTTGATAAACGCGAATATCAAGGACTTCACAGTGTGACTCCTTTAAACTTGAGAATATCATGAAACCTAGGAACTATTCTAATTTTTCTTATATTATGTTTTACATCCTCCATAGCAAAAAAAGAAGTTCTTTTTTCATATAAACAGAGGGGAAAATGGCATTTTTCCCCAAAGTGTTAAATTCTTATTCTATACTGTAACATTTGCACAGAACATTACAACTCTAATATAAATTCTCAAAATAATAATAATACTTAACCAATTCTTATGTTTTTTCAATAAGAAGAGGCATTTACTAAAAACAATTTTTGCAGTTTGTCAAAATGTCAAATTTGAACTAAATTATATGTCTTTAATCTTACTCTTACTATTTTAAATTATATTAATACTTCCCCTGCTCTTGTAACTGTAAAATATAATCCACACAAATCATAATTGACTTTTAGAGTACTAGAATGTTTTGACCACTCAAGAAGTGATTTTTTTATATTTTCACAAGTTCTACATAGTAGAATCAAATATTATTTCTTTCTGTTGAGAGACAATAACATTCTGTCACAATACATTTCATGTTTGTTTTACATTATGCTCACAAAATTTTACTGAGCTGAATCTCATTCTCTTTCCTGGAAAATAATAATTACTTACATAAACTTTGATCCAGGAAGAGTCAGAGATTCTTCCTAAGGACTAAATCAGATTAAAATATTTTTAAGGGATTCTCCATGCATGTGGAATTTTGTTCAAGAAATAATTTACTGATAATTAGAAATCATTTACTGATACTTTTATTAAGAAGAATTTAACACTTATTCAAATCAAACTTTGGTATTTAGTAAAACCATCCAAAACTACATAGGATATTATTGGGGTAACCAGAAAAAAATTAAAATCACATCACATTAAAATTAAAATCAGATGTCTTGTGTGATAAGTATATCCAATGTACTATGCTTGTTTAATTTCCCATTCTATATATATTCCAAACTCCAGAAGATCCATACCAAACATGGAGGGTCCTAAACGTTGAGTTTGTAATAATTCAATTAAAATTTGCCTAATCATCTCTCCTCTGATACTAATAGGAGAAAGTAGGAAAAAAATATTTATTAGATTTTTACATATATTTTATGTTTATAACTTATTGATTAAGCATAGCTTTTTGTTTGACTGTTTCATCTATTGTGCTGTGCTGTGTAGCAATGTGGCCTGCATGAAGAATACCTTCAAGGACCTACAGGGTGAATGTGTGCTTGAATACACTTTTACCCATACCCTGTCCCTCTAACACTGCCATAGGTATGTGTAGGATTTGTGAAATGCTTTGGTTTGTCACCAGTTCCATGAAACAAATGAATGCTTGAAAATTTTTCCACAAAATGTGTGGTAAAAATGCTTTTGAGGAAATGCTAGCATACTGGAATGTATTAGAGAAGGAATCGGAAGAGTACTAGGCTTGGGAGTGCCTCATAGCAAGCGACTCCTTCCACTACATTCCTTGATCTTCCCTACGGTGCTGCATGGAGTTCTTCATTACATCATTAGCACAGTCATTCAGAAGTTTGTCCTGCTAATCCTAAAGAGAAAGAGTTGCAATAGCCACCTAGTTGAAAGTGGTTGTCCCTTACATTGTATACTGGAAGCTTATTTTCCAGAACTGATTGCTAACTTTGTTGCCAGTCTTTGCTCTGATGTAATACTTTACCCACTGGAAACAGTTTTGCACCGACTTCACATTCAAGGAACACGCACAATAATTGACAACACAGACCTTGGCTATGAAGTACTTCCAATTAATACACAATATGAGGGAATGAGAGACTGCATCAGTACCATAAAGCAGGAGGAAGGAGTGCTTGGTTTTTATAAAGGGTTTGGTGCTGTAATGGTACAGTATACACTGCATGCAGTTATCCTACAGTTTACCAAAATTATTTACACTGCACTTCTTCAGAATACCGCCTGAGATTTAGGTTCTATCACTGCTTAGTCGAGAAAACAGGTGGATAATTTGCTATGAAATTATGAAGGATAAAAACAACATACTAAGTCAAAAAAGTGGATTGGAAAGGGAATCTGGTAGGCAAAGTCCAAGCTGATTAAATTGACTTTTCATTTCTTTCAAAGTATACCTATATATTTTGGATCAAAATGATTCCAAACTTCCAAACTCAATAAAGATAAGACTGTGAAAGAATTAAATTTGAACGTAGCACTCATGCTAAAGTAAAATTGTTGTTGGGAAAAAGCAAAAATATCATCATTAAATGTACAATGAGATTTCATTTAATTCAACCTACACTACCTGACCGTAGGATTTCTTACATTGATTTTTACCTTCTAGGTTGATTTTTGGTATGTGATCCTCAATGTAACATAGTATCAGGAGGTCTTTAAGCAAATACATGATTTCATTATTGGGAAAAAATTATTTAAGGATTACATCTAGCAATCTGTCAGCAGGAATCAAAGAAGTTTAAATTGTCTTTACAGAGCTATTTTAATGGCTTGTATATATGTATTATATAAAGCCAATTTGTGCACAAATATAACTTGGAATTCTGTACTTGTAGCTAAACATTGCATAAAAAGAAATCATCTGCTTTACATCAGAGTAAAATAACAAAAGCCGAGATGCCCAAATGATTTAAGTCAAATAGAGTGTCCACATCCAAACTCAGTGTTTCAATGCCAGCATTTGTGCAATTTTGTTTGCTTTTAGCTAGCAATGTGATGTGTCAAACTACTTTTAGAGGCACTCTTTAAGAAAGTAATCATGACAACTCTTACTGTTTCCATATTTACAAATTTGTGTACTTAAGCCTCACTCGCCTTTCATTTCTGAATGACTTAGAGGAGACAAAATTAAATTTCACCTGGAAATTTGTGTCTCTTGCCTTCTATAATAGTCATCATTAAATAATGGCTGCGATTTTTTTCTTTCAGTTTTGCCTACAGTTTTATCCAAACTGGGTATGATGCTTATACAAAAAAGCAAGATATCTTGATCACTTTTTATTTTTCAAAAGTTTAAATGTTTGGATAAATACTAAAGAAAAAATACAGACTTTTAAAAAAATGCTTTTGAGGTAAAGCAGATACATTTGAAAAATTCTAAACCATGAATGCCTGAGTAAGCAAATAATGCGTTTACCTATGCATTCTTTAATCAGAGTACACATGTATATGGGTATACATTTATATATACATAGTCAACATTGTTTTCAACTTTATAGTGACAGAATATTACGTGAATCCAATAGAAGTCATACAGTAATTTTCTTATCTTTTCATTGATTAGCAAAATGAAGCATAGTATTTTGCTAGACTGTAAGAGAAAAGCATGTCTTCTTCATGATCATTAGGATGAATCACACATGTTCTACTTCATCATGTTGCTAAACTTAAATTGCATTAAATGCATTTCCTGAGAAGTTAGGAAAAAATATCTCCGTATATATGTGACAAATCAACATGTAAAGTAATTACAACTTGCAAGTATATGGACCATAACAAAACACATCCTATTGAGACATAATGAAAATGCACGATATAAATTCACAGGCATGGCATGGTAATATCTTGAGAGATCTACTTGATTTAGAAGTAGAAATACTCCTTCAAATGTAACATTGTTATTGTAGATGCTGTTTTTCTGGTCTTAGTGGTAAAATTATATTAGGTTCAGTAGAATACCTTAAAATTCATGAATGTTTTCTCAGTTTGAGGAGACTCTACAGGTATAGTAAAAAGTAAGTAGTAGATAGCATACCAAAAGACAAGAATTGTTTTTAAAAAAACAATAACTCGAAGTTGTAGTTGGAACTGAAAGCCAGTGGAAGAAATGCAGACAAATAGAGACCAAAGGACTTAGATCTATTCGAGGTATCAAATTTTATCCAACTATGCATTTCAGAAAAGTTGTGGACATTATCTGTATCTATGAGCTAAGCTGACTCAGAACCTAAAGACACAATGAGTATCCGAAATTTGATGTGTCCTTTAAGAATGAAAGGACTATCACATCTTTATAAAACGAGGCCAAATGTTTGTTCTGAAAGAAGAGCAATATTTAGTTTCCAGTGGAGATATGAGGATCATGAAAGAAGAGCAAGAGTGAACTTCTTCCATCAACCCCTTTGTATAAGGACACTGGATACCATTCATTAAGACCCCCACCTTTAATTACTCACCACTGAAGACCTAATTCCTTGGTAACGGTGATTAAATTTCAGTGCATCATTTATTTTATTTCTTTATCTCTTGTAAAGGTGATGTACAGAGACTTGGCAGTTACATAAATTAGTTAATGCGGACATTTCTTTGTGAACAATATCACTCCTTCCCTTGATCTCTACTAGTCTTTCCTTCCTGCCCCCATCTACAAGTTGTATAGTTCATTTTAATACAGTTTTTAGTATTGAGACTACATTTGTTCAACCTTTGTCCCAATAGTTCTGTATCCCTCTTCTCCTACCAGACACAGATAAACAACAACAACAACAAAAACAAAACAAAGGAAAATAAAGCGAAACCATCAATAAAGGGGAAACAACTCTATTTTCTATTTACTGGAGTTCATTTCAACAAATATTATTTTATATGATCAAACGCACTTATTTATTATGCCTTTGTGATTCTTTCCTCATTTGGTCTCACTCTGTGTGACTGCTGAGAATACTGTTTAATTTATCCTATCCTGTTGTAATTTTTTGTTGTTGTTATCTTTTACCATCCTCTGTGTTTGCTTCGAGATTTACAGACATATTCTAACTAATAGAAATGAGGGACACCATGCATCTTATATTTCTTTGCATGTGGCTTACTATGTATAATATAATGGTTTCCAAGCCTTTCTGTTACCTTCTAAAGGGTACAATGTCATTCTTTCTAGTGGATGTATAGAATTCCTTTGTGTGTATATATACACCAAAGTTTCTTGATCCATTTGTCCACGGAAGGGCAATGGGACACATTCAAACCATGGAAATGATGATACTACAATAAAGAAATTATTAGTGACAACTTGAGACACAATAGATGGTAACAAAAATATCATTTTGATTAAATTATCTTGAGACAATTATAAAATGCACAATGAAAATGCTTACAAAATTAATATATATATTTATTTCAACATATATATTAATTTGTTGACTATTAGTTATAAGTATTAATAGTGATATACTTAGCTTAATACAAATACATAACATAGGTCCAAGATGTATTAGAATTTCAATGAAAAAACTATTTATATTGGAAAACCAAACCAAGAGTATTGGATCACATTTGTTGAATTCAGTAAGGATGTGTGGGAACAAAGACATAGAGAAAATGTTTACTGTTTCCAAAGTAAAAAAAAAAATCAGTTTTAGTAAACTTTTTATCGAGTTTCATGTGAAATCTATTATTTCAATTCATCTTTATAACTTTCTACTATTGTTCCATCTTTTAGTAACAGGTAATTTGAAAAGGCACTATGCATTTTACAAATGCTTTCTCTTAGATTTCTAAAAAGATGACTTTTTCAAAAAATAAAAGCCAAGGCATTTTAAGTGAGAAAAAAATCTAAGATAATTAAAGCCTCCAGCTGAATGCATTTTTAATACCACAGACAACACAGTAATTGATATATGAGATTCTGGAGCACATTTTGGATTTTAAATTATTTGACTTTGCTGAAATGTGTTTAAGTGCACTAACCAGATCTACTTTCAGTAATTCAGCTCTTAATGACTACCCTTCACTTCCGAGCTACCTTTGATGTTAAAATAGTCTAAGAAATAATGTAATTTCCCCACATGCTGGTTGGGTTATAGTCAGATGTTTCTTAAATATTTCATGTAGGAACTCTCTCTGACCCCTACCACTGTGAAAATGTGAGGAGATTTTACTAACAATAATTTTATATCTTGTAGTTCACTAAATTAACTGAAATGATCAGGACCTCAACCAAAATTGATTGCTCAACCTAAAATAAGATCAAAGTAATAAATCAAAAGGCTTTATCAGATGTAAAAATACAAATTAGAAGAATAAGTCCAGAATAATTAATATTTGCAACATTCAACTGCAAAAGACCTTAAAGGTAAAAGACTCATAGCACATTAAAAACTAAACTTTTAAATAGGCCTCTGAAGCTAAAAAAAACTCTGTAACCTAAAGAAACAGGCATAGTACCACAAAGCTTTATTAACAATTACAGTGTCCAACTTCTCTGCATATTTCCTATACTACCATCAAAATATTAAATAGATTGTTATGTATGTGCACATTTAAAACTATTTCATTCCTCTCTCTTGCATATCATCCTAGATCATGGTTGCTATGCTCATCATAGTTTGTTTAAACAAACTATAAATAAACATTAAAATGGAAACTTTGAGGATTTTATATAGTAATGGAAACAAGCATTTATAAGCTCTAATTATTGTCAACAAACTACCAAATATTGTAAGTATATGAAGAGATAGAATTAAGGTAAGCATTTTTCTCAAGGAGTTTGATTTACTTTAGATTATTTGTAAAATAAGGATGTAAATGGCTGCAATCAAAGAAGAATTAATATGATCAATCAGAGTTAATTAGCTGGTTTTATTTCACTGGGAGAATAAGGAACCATTTAATGGTAGCAGTGATGTATAAATTTGGTTTGAAAGCAATATAGAAAGATCATTCCAAATGCAGAATTAGCATGGAATCATGAAATGTAGAGTAGATTAGCAAGCAATTTTGTCAAGAATTAGGGACCTTTTCATCCTTAGAGGCTTTCTTTTTTTTTTTTTTTTTTTTTTTTTGGCCAGTCCTGGGCCTTGGACTCAGGGCCTGAGCACTGTCCCTGGCTTCTTCCCGCTCAAGGCTAGCATTCCGCCACTTGAGCCACAGCGCCGCTTCCGGCCGTTTTCTGTATATGTGGTGCTGGGGAATCGAACCTAGGGCCTCGTGTATCCGAGGCAGGCACCCTTGCCACTAGGCTATATCCCCAGCCCCCTTAGAGGCTTTCTTTAGCAATCTTGTTGTGCATCCTTCAGAGCCTGGAGTTCCCCTGAACAACTTCGTACCTTAAAGTCATGGAAATCGATCTAGAAACTGCATGTCAAAGTAGACAATATCAAAAGGAAAGCATTATAACTTCCTTTTTAATACTTACATTTATTTCAAATAATGGTAGTGAGAAGGAAAAAATGAAATATTGTTTCCCAATAGTAAGATATGTGATGTCACAAGATGAAACAAATATTAGAATGGATTATGATTCAACCCCAATGAAATGACACATATATATTTTTTATCATAAGAAATTTAGATAATTATATATTCACTATTGGGAATATTAAATCAGGTTTTTAAAATTAAATCATTTTCATTTTGGTAAAGCAGTAAGATCTAAGCAGCAAGAAACAGAGAAAATGAAAAAATTTTCTGAAATCAAATTAAAAGCAAACATATATGACATGCCAGAAATCTATTTAAACGTATATATGCATATACATGTATACATATATAGATAAATATATAAACACATACATATGCATGTATGTATGGAGAAAGAGAGAGAAAGAGAGATTGATTTTGGATGTGTGACCAAAAACATAGAGTATCTCAGATGACATAAGCTAGCACTGTCAGTGTTACTACAAAACTATGGTAATCAAAAATGGTCTGTAAATGAAGGCGAGAAAACCAATGGAGTAGAATAAAAAAAAAAAACCAAATACATATTTCATTTATATTCAGATTTTTTTCCCTAAGAGCATAAAACTCATTCAATAGAAAAAAGTAGGACTTATTTTCCTCCAAAAGAATCTGAGGAAAGTGAGTATATCCACATTCATGAGAAGGAAATGTTATTCTTATCTTGTAGTAAATGCACAATTTAGCTCCAAACAGATAAAAGTTCTTAATGTAAGATGTATAAATGAATCATGAAAAAAAGCAAAGGAGAATGCTTCGTGGCATTATTTTCTGCCAATCACTACATTACAAGAGTAAAATACAGAAATTAAAGGGCAAAAATGAAAGGCTGATGTGTAATAAAACTAAAACTTTGCACATTAAGAAAAGAAAGAATCCTCAGATTTAATTTTTTCTAATTTATTGTCAAAGTGATGTACAGAGAAGTTATAGTTTCATACAATAGGCCTGGGGTACATTTCTTGTACTGTTTGTGACCTCCTCTTTTATTCCCCCTCCCTCCTTCCCCATTCCCTCTCCCCCCATGAGTTGTTCAGTTGGTTTACATCAAATGGTTTTGCAAGTATTGCTTTTGGAGTCATTTGTCATTTTATCCTTTGTCTCTCGATATTGATATTCCTTTTCCCTTCCCTAGTTCTAATACGTTTATACATTATACAGTGTACACAAATGAGATACAGTGATAGTGCGGTTACAACCACAGGAAAGGCTACAAGAGGATCATCAACAATAAAAGCTACGGTTTCACATGGCTTGTTGAAAGTGATTACAACAGGGATATAAAACAGTCGTTTCAATAACATGGAGCTCATTTCTCTTAGCATCATCTTATGCGTTCATTGGGGCATAGCTATTAGGCTCTTGTGATCCTCTGCTGTGACTAGCCTGAACCTGAGCTAATTATTTCTTATGAGGGAGACTAGAGAATCCATGTTTCTTTGGGTCTGGCTCACTTCACTTAGTATAATTTTTTTCCAAGTCCTTCCATTTCCTTATGAATGGGGCAATATAATTCTTTCTGATAAAGGCATAAAGTTCCATTGTATATATTTACCACATTTTCCTGATACATTCATCTACTGAGGGGCATCTGGGTTGGTTCCATATTCTAGCTATAACAAATTGTGCTGCGATGAACAATGTTGTGCTGGTGGCTTTAGTGTGTTCTTGTTTGTGGTCTTTTGGGTAGATGCCCAAAAGTGGGGTTGCTGGGTTATAGGAGAGCTCTATGTTTAGCCTTCTGAGGAATCTCCATACTGCTTTCCAGAGTGGCTGAAGCAGTTTACATTCCCACCAACAATGAAGTAGGGTTCCCTTTTGGCCACATCCCCTCCAACATTTATTATTGTTAGTTTTTTAATAAGGACATTCTTACTAGGGTGAGGTGGAATCTCAATGTTTTTTTTTAATTTGCATTTCTTTTATGGTCAGTGATGTAGAGCACTTTTTCATGTCTCTTGGTTATTCTCATTTCCTCATCATAGAAGTTTCTTTTTAAGTCTTTACCCCACTTGTTGAGGGGGCTATTGGTTCTTTGCAGTTTTGTTTTGGAGGAATTTAATTTTTTAATTCTGCATATATTTTAGATATGAAGCCTTTGTCCATTGAATGGCCGGTAAAGATCTTTTCCCAATCTGTGGGCTTTCTGTTATCTTGCGCGCTATTTCCTTTGCCCTGCAGAAGCTCTGCAGTTTGATGCAGTATAGTCAAAATGGTAATATTGCCAAAGGCTATCTACAAATTCAATGCAATACTCATTAATACCCCAACACCATTTTTTAATGAAATAGAGGAAACAATCCAGAAATTCATATGGAACAATATAAGACCACGAATAGCAAAAACAATCCCAAGCAGAAAGAACATGCTGGAAGAATTACAATACCAAATTTCAAGCTGTTTTAGAAAGCTATAGTAATAAAAACAGCTTGGTATTGGCACTGGAACAGGACTGAAGACCAATGGAACAGAATTGAAGACCCAGAAATGAAACCACAGGACTATGCCTTCTTAATCTTTGATAAAGGAGCTAAAAAAAATAGGATGGTGCTGGCAAACTGGTTCAACACCTGCAACAAGCTAAAACTAGATCCTTATATATCACCCTGAACCAAAATCAATTCCAAATGGGTCAAAGACCTCATAATAAAAACAGATTCCCTGAAAACACTAAAAAAAGGAGCAGGAGAAACACGGGCTCCTTGGCACAGGATGAAACTTCCTTAACAAAGACCCTGAAATGCTACAAATCCTCAGACTCATAGAAAATATTTGTAAAATTTGTATAGAGTATATCTTTTTACTCCAAACTACAGAACCCCTCCAAAACAATAATAATAAATCATAACTACTCATAGGATTTGTGTAAACATTTCTCTAAAAACACATATGAATTTTCAATAGAGACAAGATTAAAAAAGCTCATAGATAGTTGGTAGGGAAATGAAACTCTAAAACAAAGAAAGGTACTGATCCATATTCACTAGAGTAGCTCTGGTGTAAAGGAAGAAGAAAGAAAACCAAAAACAAACAATAAATCCAGAAAACAGCAAACATTGGTGAAGGTGTGGAGGAGCTAGAAATGTTACTGATAAGAGTAGAAAATGATGTAGCAATTTTACAAAAGAGTATAACGGTTCCTCAAACATTAGATATAGAAATAAAATGAATCTAACAATCCCACTTCTGAGTATATACCTATGAAAGGTTATAAGCAAGGCCTTGAGAAGTTGTTTCTATAGACATGTTCAGGAGAGCATTATTCGTAGTAAGGGAAAATGGAAGCATACTGTTTCATAAATCGATAAAACAAATATTATTTTCTACAATACATAGTAAGACAGTATCATTCAATCCTAAATGAGAAGGAAATTCTCACAGTAGAGTTCAATTTAAGTGCAATTAGATTGACCACCTTCTATGTGTTGGTTCATTCTGCAGCACTTTCAGTACTGAAATGTATTTTTTTCTTGCATATATAAAGTTATGACACTATAAAATATATGTAATTATTTAATTTTTCTTCATTTCTTAATTCTTCTGGATTCCCTTTCTGTTTTACCCTAAAATACACTCTCTAAATTATTTGTTTAAGCTTCAGGATCTGAAGACTAAATCTTGTGCAAGACAAAGAAAAAGAGAAGGAATTTTTTGAAGTTCAAGTATTTTTGTTACATATATGCACATATTTTATCATTTACATACATGAATACAAAAACATATTCTTATATATATATTACTAATATCCAGGAGGAAAGTATAATAGCTACTTCACAGAAGAAGGACTTGTGGCTAAAAAGTTAATAGGCTTGAAAAAAACAATTATCTGACAACTAGGAGAAAAAAGTTGGGGCTGCAAAACCATGTTTATTGATTTCCTCCTTTTGTGGGGTTTTAATTAAAAGTATCATTTTAAGAATTTGCTATGTGACATGATTTTTGAAAGAAGACTTCATACACACACTGCCAGTTTGTAAGTTAACTAAAATCATTCCTATGATAGAAATGAGAAATTTGTACTTCAAAATAAGTTAAAAGTGGTTACAAACGCTCACTCTCAACGACCCTCATCCTAAGTTACTATTCTTGGAAGTGGAATGCCAGAATGAGGATCTCTTGAAAATCTTAGTGTTCAAATTATTTTTTCTTCACTTTTTCAAAGGAAAAACATATATACATACTGACCCATGAACATTTTCACACACATGTGGAATTGTTCTTGTAAAATATTATTTTTTATTGTATGTTATCAATTGATTGGAAGCATTTGAACTCAGAAAAATAGGTCGTAACAGACTATCTAAAATGACAAATTTGCATGTTGTCCTCTCTCCTATAAATTTTAGTGATATCTTCTATTTAGTACGCAAAGAAAAATAAACCAAATAGTGAATGCTGTTTAAAACTTAATACAATGGATGAGGTAAATTGATTTTAGACTATGAGGAAAAATATCAATCTCTTTCATAGGGAATAGCAAGCACATTTCTTTTCTGAAAGACATTCCTAGAGTTGTAAAATAGTTAAATGGACTTTAACTACTACTTTAATAAGGTTTGGATGATTTAACCTGGTAAGCTTAAATCACTTTATTACATCAAGTACTAAAACAACATTTAATTATCTGTAGTTAATGGAACAATCAAATGGATTAAGCCATTATACTTAGCGCTCCCAGCAGTACAGAAAGAATGTACATTGGTAAGTTTCAGGAAAAATAGGTAGTGTAGAGGTAATGTGTCAGTATTAACTGTTCATGTATTTCAAACATATTCAATACCAACCCTGGTTCAATTCAGGGATAATAAAGCAGAAAACTAAACAAGTACCAAAACAAAAATAAAATCTGAGAAAATAGCAAAAAAAAAAAAAATAGTGAAAAGTGAGATTCTGGTATTGGATTGTTCCGTAAGGGTACACACACACACACACACACACACACACACACACACACATTAAGCAGTTTATCATCGTTACTTTTATTTATTTATTTATTTTTATTTTTTAAGTTTTTATTGTCAAACTGATATACAGAGCGGTTACAGTTTCATACGTTAGGCATTGGATACATTTCTTGTACTGTTGGTTACCTCCTCCCTCATTCCCCACCTCCCCCTTTTCATTTCCCCCGATAGACCCTCAAAAAGTGGGCTAAAGAATTAAAAAGAGGCTTCTCTGATGAGGAAATGAGAATGACCAAGGGACATATGAAAAAGTGCTCTACATCACTGACCATAAAAGAAATGCAAATCAAAACAACATTGAGATTCCATCTCACCCCAGTAAGAATGTCCTATATCAAGAAAACTAACAATAACAATTGTTGGAAGGGATGTGGCCAAAAGGGAACCCTACTTCATTGTTGGTGGGAATGTAAACTGCTTCAGCCACTCTGGAAAGCAGTATGGAGATTCCTCAAAAGGTTAAGCATAGAGCTCCCCTATGACCCAGCAGCCCCACTTTTGCGTATTTACCCAAAAGACCGCAAGCAAGAACACACTAAAGCTACCAGCACAACAGTGTTCATCGCAGCACAATTTGTCATAGCTAGAATATGGAACCAACCCAGATGCCCCTCAGTAGATGAATGGATCAGGAAAATGTGGTAAATATATACAATGGAATTTTATGCCTCTATCAGAAAGAATGACATTGCCCCATTTGTAAGGAAATGGAAGGACTTGGAAAAAAATTATACTAAGTGAAGTGAGCCAGACCCAAAGAAGCATGGATTCTATGGTATCCCTCATAGAGAATAATTAGCACAGGTTTAGGCTAGTCACAGAAGAGGAACACTAGAGCCTAATAGCTATACCCTTATGAACACAAAAGATGATGCTAAGTAAAATCAACTACATGTTATGGAAACGACTGTTTTATCACTGTTGTAATTACGTACACTATATATTTTTAAAGCACCAGAAAAATTATGTAATGTTCTCACCTGAAAAAGTGGCAGTTATTAAAAGGATAAATCTGTTTGCTTGTTTGAATGCTACAGATTTTACATAAGTATGCAAGCAAGCACGCCATGTTCCTTCTTGCATATGTACAAAAATTAGAAAGGAATTATGCAGAAAAAAAAGAACAGAAATAGTAGTTACAACCACATACTTTCAGATAATAAAATATAAAATAACCTCCAGGAAAATCTGTTAGATATGTGGTGACAAAGTTGTTGCTTTGAAAAGTTCTTTTAAAAATGCTACTTCACCTTTAGGCAATGAGGAACATTATAAAATTATACTTACTTGGAAAAAAATAGAATAGTCATTCTAGTTTATACAACAAGCTTATGTGGCTGTAAAACAAGGTAAACACTTCTTTCTAATTTGGCTTCATGAGACCTGACATGAGAGACCTTGTTTAACCTCTAAATGTTTATTTGAAGGGAGTGAGTAGTGATTGACACAAATAAAAAATAAAAATCTAGGGCTGGGGATATAGCCTAGTGGCAAGAGTGCCTGCCTCATATACACGAGGCCCTAGGTTCGATTCCCCAGCACCACATATACAGAAAACGGCCAGAAGCGGCGCTGTGGCTCAAGTGGCAGAGTGCTAACCTTGAGCGGGAAGAAGCCAGGGACAGTTCTCAGGCCCTGAGTCCAAGGCCCAGGACTGGCCAAAAAAAAGATAAAATAAAATTAAAATAAAAAAATAAAAATAAAAATAAAAATAAAAATCTAATCTTCCGAGCAAAGGAGTACAGATGCTTTGAATGAGATACAACAAGGAGCCCTATCCCTGAGGTTTTGTTCAAATTTTCAGCACTGGATATCAAAACTTGAATGTTATTGGAGAATTAAAATATTTTACTAGTATTATACTTTAGTTATTTCAATATGACAGATGATAACTATGATAAGCATCCTAAACAAAGTAGATGAGGCTTGGGGATGATCACAAAACTGTACAATAATCTGAATTTTAAATATTTTATTAGTGACATAAATATTTCATTTAAGTTCATACTTTTAATAGCTTGATTTTAATTGAACCTTATTGTAGAAATGAAATTCATCAGAAAAAAGTAGTTCAAACAAATAAATAAGTCATTTCTCACCACAGAATGTAGTTAAAATCTATACCATTCACCCAAAAGAAGGAATCAACATTTAAAAACATTTTTATTTTATTTTTTTCATATTTCCAAAATTTTCTTCTGCTTTTACAAAACCAATTATTTCTGAAGTACTAAAATGCAGAAGAACTTTTCATAACAAATATAGATTTTCCTTTGAGCTAATTATATTAGTAATGGAAAATCAAAGTGTATTACTTAACAGAGAAATGTTCATCTGAACAAAGAAGTCGGTTTTATAGCAAAATATTACAAATGTGGGTAGGAAGGACATGCGTGTGGAGAAATTTGAGCAAAAGTCGGCAGGCAACAACTTGTTCTTGCTGAATTTGTACAGCCCCACGGAGCAGTAGACAGCTATTATAACTTTATTGTTTTAGGATATAAGCCTATTATACTCTGCAAATGAACATACTGACATTTTGCTGTATTGGTTGAAAAGATTAACAGTTCTCCAAGAACAGTTCCAAGTGTGCCAAATTAAATGTATTAAAAATTTGAAGGCTTAACGTTCTGGTTGCCCTCTACTGCAAGTGCTTATACAGCAGAGTTTAAATGGCCTTGGTGGCTCTGTTAATAATGTAGTGGCATGTCAGTTTGGGAGAAGCAAATTACAACTTTACTACCTGGTCATAAGCCTTGGCAGGGGCATGTTTTTCTAAGCCATTAATAAATACAGAGTCTAGTGTTAAGGCAGAGGAAGAAAAAATGTTTTCAGGCTCAATTATTTTTATTTTAGCTTCGCATGATTAGGTACACCTAATCAACATACTGCATACTTGATATGCTCTTAAAATGTAGTACAAAACAAATATATATTACTAGTGTGAATTAGTTGTGCAAAGGGGTATTTTTTCTATTTGCATATAATACACTTTGATCAAATGCGCTTTCCTTATTGATGTCTTGAGTCTCTTCTTTTCATCAGTATTTAGTCAGGCTCATTACATTATCCTCATCCGTATATTATCAGTATATTATCATGTATGTCTGCCATATTCACCTGATATTTGTTTCTGTTTATTCCCCTCTCTCAGTTCATACTGGTACCTCCTCCAAAACAGGTGCAATTTTGTAGTCATGTCCCTTTGTATAATGATAATAGTATCATTATCATTATCATTTTTTTCATCATCCTTTAGTCTAGATCCCCCTAAGTGTGAAACAAAAAAATATAATTCTTTCTGAATACAGCATATATATATATATATATACACACTTATGTATTAATTGATCATGAGTCCTGCTTTTTGCTTAATGTTTTCATTGCTTAGTCACATTTTATTTCTAATAACTTCATTTTCTATGAGCACAGATTTTACAAAACATTAAATTATTTTATTTGTCCAGGTTCAGTTTGTCAGATTTAAATAAAACATGTTTATTTGTTTGTTTTGTGCCAATCCTAGGGCTTAAACCCAGGACTTTCATGCTATTCCTGAACTTTTATGCTCTAGACTAGAATTCTACCACTTAAGCCACAACTCTGCTTCTGACATTTTTACTGGTTGGAAATAAGACTCTCAGACTTCCTTGCCCTAACTGGCTTTGAACCACAATCCTCAGTTCTCTACCTACTGACTAGACAAGATTTATAGGCATGAGCCATTGGCACCTGGCTGAAGCCTGCTTTTAATTATGTTAAACTCACAGATTTTTATGACAATCATGTCGTTATAATATTTTAAAGCATATATCATAATTTATCCAGCATGTAGGAAAAAATAAAGATACATAATATCCCTAAAGTCTTACCTTACCCACATAGATGAATAACACACAGCATAGCATAACTCTTCCCAGTGTCTCTGTGTGTGCTTGGGTGCTTATTTCTGTCTGTACTCAGGAAACATTTATTTTACAGTTCAAGAAGGTATTGTTGATACTTCTATAAGCATACTATTACTGGTCACATTGATATATTTACTTAAAATGATGTGCCTTGGTAAACTTTGAAATTGGTATTATCAGAGTTACCATATTAACTAGTATCAAATGGGCCATTCATAAAAGTTAGCTGATCTAATTAAACACTCTCTCAATAATTCTAACATCAAAAATAAAGAAAATAAAAGAGGAAGGAGAAGATTTTGGATAACATTGGAAAAAATACATCACTGTCACTTTTCAGGTTGCTTTCAGAATTTGTCCAGAATCAGATGAGCTTAAAATTCTCCAATAAAAAAACAAAATTAATGATGGCTCAAGACATACATTTTGGGATTTTCTTTTTTTATTCAGAACTGCTAAATGTCCACCTATGACAAAGCAACACATGTACTAATGGGTCAATGTACTTATATTTGCATCTTTACATATAAGATCAGTGAAGAATAAGAATGTATTTTTTATTTCTTTAGTGTGAAAGTAATGTACAGAGGAGTTACAGTTACATAATCCTGTAGTGAGTACATTTTTTGTCAAACTTGTTACCTCCTCCCTCATTTTTCTCCTACCTTCCCACTTTCTCAATCCCTCCAGCCCCCCAGTTATACAGTTTACAACATATAGTCTTGTAAGTATTACTGTTGCATCTGTTCCCCTTTTACTCTTTGTCTCACCATTTTGATGCTTCTCTTCCCTTCTCTAATTGGAACAAACATATACATAATACACAGGGTACCAAAATCAAATTCATCTACAACAGGGGCTAAACCCTAGGGAAAATAAATGAAAAATGAAATAGTTTCATATAGGAAATTAAAATAACAACAATAATGATAAACTTTTTCACATATCTTGGGGTTCCTTTCACTTATGATCATCATATGTGAGTATATGTACAAGCCATGGAGCTATTGTGATCATCTGCTAGACCTATCCTGGGCTTATACCAAGTATTACCAAAGAGGGAAACCATAGAGTGCATGTTTCTTTGGGTATTGCTCACTTCACTTACTACTATTTTTTCCAAGAATCTCCATTTTCTTATGAAAATTTCAGAGGATAAAATCATACAACCTACCTTCTGTGATAGAAGAGAAGGTATTAGTAGCTTTTATTATATAGCTTGTAAGTGTGACTGTGCTTAGCACTCTCAAATTATTCATTATACCTTAAAAGATTACTTTAGTTTTACAAATTTGAGTAATATTTTTAAGAATCATTCATATTTAAAAAATTCCAGGTGAAATAGAACCAAAATGTTAAATGAGTATATTATAAAGTATATGTTTGAAAGATTAAGAGATGAGTTAGAGGAAAGAAGGAAGGAAGGAAAGAAGGAAGGAAGGAAAGAAGGAAGGAAGGAAAGAAGGAAGGAAGGAAGGAAGGAAGGAAGGAAGGAAGGAAGGAAGGAAGGAAGGAAGGAAGGAAGGAAGGAAAATTACACACTACTGACATTCAAAATGCAAAAGTTAGAGCTGGGAATATGGCTTAGTGCAGAGTGCTGGCCTCATATATATGAAGCCCTGGGTTGGATTCCTCAGCACCATGTATGTATAGAATAAGCAAGAAGTGGCCCTGTGGCTCAAGTGGTAGAGTGCTAGTCTTGAGAAAAAAGAATCCAGGGACAGGGCTTGGTCGCTGAGTCCAAGCACCAGGACTGGCAAAAAAACAAAGAAAGGTTAATGAAGAAGTTTGTGGATATACAGGAAAAACAAAATACATGTTGTTTATATAATTATAATTACAGATGTGAGTTGTAGGCACATAAGCAAAAGAAAAACCTAGCATTCCAAAACAAAATAGAATATGTGTTAGCTGATAGCACTTAATGAAAAGTCACCTGCATATCTAATTTACCTTACTAAGTGATGTTGCCTATTTCAAAAATCTGAAAACCAACTTAGTGAGAAGAGAGAATTTGTTGATGCTTTTGGTTGGTTGTTGATGATAGTTTGGCTTACTACTCTCTGAAAACTTCGCATTATTTTCCCAGACTCTGAGGTGGCTTTTATTCAGGGAGCCCTTTTCTAACTTTATGAATTGCTTTTCTAGGTAAAGAAGATCACAGGTCCTACAAACACAATGTCTCATTCCAGAAAGTGCAGCTCCTGCAGGGAAGTATCAGTTTTATCTTCCATACCAGCAGGATAAATATGAATAGAACCAGCTGTGCATTGTCTGAGCAATACTGCTAGGTAGCTTTGCATTGTCAAAATATTACTTTTTATAATACCTGTCTTGGATTTCTTTATCTTAACAACAGTTACTTAATATTCCATATCAATGTCAAAATTTTGTTATTTAAAAAATCTCAACAAGGAAACACTGGATAAATGAATATAAAATCATACTGGAAATCTAAAAATCTCCCATTTTCTTTTAAGTGCAGAATGTGTCAAACATGTAGATGTCTGCCTATTTATTTCTTTTATTTGAAGCATCACACTGAGAAAAACATAGCCCAAGATGTAAACAAGTTTTCAATATTCTCTTAGTTACATGAACATTTTCATATTTTTAACAAACAGAAAAATCGTCCTGTCATCTTTCCAAATAATATAAAACTTGAGATTACAAGCAAGTTTTGATATGTGATTTGAGTTCTTTTGGTAATCAGACTTCTTAATTTGGAAATTTTGAGTTGGATTCCAGCTGACAATAAATTCCAATTAATCAAGTGAATTTCAAGCTCACAAAACTTCAGATGTTTAAATTACCTGGATTTCACAGAAACTGAAGGAATGGAACTACTCAGGAACTAAAGACTCATTACTGAACTAAATCATAACATTACCTGCAAATGTGGACAAGGAAGATTCTACCTAGAGGAAAAGGTGATTCAAAGGTCTGATTTGAGGTCTTGACTCCTGTGTCTCAGAAGCTATTTAGAAGGAAACAAAGACTATAATATTCGGATTCCCCCTCCTTAAATTAAGAATGTAAGGGAGATACACAAACATTCTTTGGCTGTGAAGGTAGCCCGTGCTGCTGAACAGTCACCATAGCAGTAAGAGAGTTTGTTCTCCTGGATTCAATATGATTCTGCTTAAGTATGTTATCTGTGTCTATGACGTGACTCAAGCAAGGAGTTCTTTCAGAGAGGGAACCTTTCAAAAACAGGGATGATGAGAAGTAAATACTTAGGTGAATGGCATCTGCTTCATGTCACAAAAGAGGGGCCAAGTATGGGAACTTAAATGGCATCCTTTAAACTAGTCTTAAATTAGCTCTTGCTAATGGTACCAATGTATCAGACTTGGGAAGCACAAAATTATTTTAAGGCAGTACCAAATTTGTGTGTAACATCTACCTGCTTTACTATAACCTGTATATATATTCACAATCGGGTGAATTGGGGGATAGATTAAATGAAAAAAAGTAAGAGAGACATAACTAGTCAGGCTCTGAAACCAGTCACATAGAGATGTAGACCAAATTCATAGTTATGGATAGTATGAATAAGAATTGTAATTACTGACATCATGTTATGCTTATGGCGTAGAGTTATCATAGCCATTTCCCCAAAATGAACATGAAGGATCATGGAAACCATTCACATTTTCTCATATAGACTTCAGAAATCCCTGTCCTCTCCCAGTAATAGTAAAAGCATAGCTCTGACAAACAATGGACAGATATATAAAAAGACTCCCACAATTGATGCCTGTCTAGGTAGAATTTACATGATGGAATCAGTTTTCTTTAGTCAAACTTGGATAGAATACATTTCAAACATTAGAGCAGCTTATTTATCTTACACAGACACAGTTAAATAAGGAAGAAAACACAGATTTTAGTCTCCCTGCCCTTCTCAGGATCACCATCTGGCAGTTATCCTATGAAAATTAGAGTAGAAACAAGTGGCTCTTATTCCAACAGTCATTGAAGCACACAATAGAAATTTAGAAGAAAGAGAATCTCCAATCACACTCAGCACAGATGTCAGAAATGTAAAATGGTTGGACAGAGTTATACTTCTTTTTTTTCTTCTAAGTTGTATGAGGCAAACAACAGATTTTGATGACTACTTCTGTATGTCATGAGTAAGAAGTAGGGTTTCTGTACCTTGGCGATACTGACATTTGAAGCCAGATCTGTTTTTCTGTGTGTCTAGCTTTTGCATTGTACTATCTTTCACAGATTTCTTGGCCATTACTCATTAGATTCAGGCACCACTGCTCAGACATTAGGTACTTCCATACATAAAAGTACCAAGTAATAAAATTCCCCATCTCCTACACCACATGACAAACCACTCTAATAAAAATAAAATCAGATCACCTATGAATATCTTGTTCACAAACTAAATTCTCACTTATCTTTATTTTTAACTCAACATTTTAAAATTTCATGGTGCTTTGACTCAACATGGTGCCTCTTGATAAATAGCTTATGGAATGTGCTGATACATTCATGAAGTACTGAAAATTAGACCTTGTTTCTTAAGGAAACAAGAAATAAAAGCTCTCAACAAAGACAGGGAAAACTTTATGGTATGCATGATGAAAATGTATTTTTTTATTGCAAGGATGATACAGTGTTTGTATATAACCAAATTTGCCAGATTGTACATTAATGTGCAGTTTTTCTACACTAATTACCCCAAATGAAGCAATTAAATATAAAACTGGAACATTACCTTTATTTCACTCTGGGTCAGTATGATCCCACGATTAGTAGGGAATATGATCTTTGTACAAATTTAGCAGGCTCAAGGGTCTTGTACCATACCTGAGTTAATAAAATGTTGTAATAAAAGACACACTACTAGAGTAGTTTCATTTCTCTTTTATCATCATCTATGACTTATTCTTTTTTATAATATTTTACCTAACTATATATGACAGGTCTCAGTCATGATATAAGATAAAATGGCTTGGTATTCTTTGATTTAGCAAAAAAGGACTTTGCCAATAATTAGGACTTTTAAACAGGCCATGTTATATATCTTGTGGTGCTACAAAGGAAACTAAATGTATATTCAAAAACCTATTATGCATGGAGTTTTGCTTCATTATCAGGATTCCTCATAAAATTGTCAACAATTATGGAGAACATATTCATTTCTATTATTACAGTGAAGAAGGTTCTATAAATTAGATTGACAATAAGCAAAGTAAAAGGGAGTATGGTTCTAGTAATAAGCCATATTATGCTGATTAACTTTCAATTGAGGCAGTGACTCTACTACATATTGTTAGATAATTTTTCACAGAGGTTAGAAGAGTCAAAATTTTTTTTTTCTTTTTTTGGCCAGTCCTGGAGCTTGGACTCAGGGCCTGAGCACTGTCCCTGGCTTCTTTTTGTTCAGGGATAGCACTCAGCCACTTGAGCCACAGTGCCACTTCTGGTAATTTTATGAATATGTGGTGCTGGGGAATCAAATCCAGGGCTTCATCTATACGAGGCAAACACTCTTGCCACTAGGCCATATCCCCAGCCCCAAGATTCAAAAATTTTAATGGGAAGTATTTTAAAATTCTCTTTTGTTGAATAAATTGATTGACTCTTTTTGAGGGAGGAAGCTGAGTTCAGTAGCATGAACTTGATAGTCCCATATACTTGGGAGATGCAATCAGGAAAATCATCTAAATCCGTGTTAGAAACCAGCTTGCAACAAAGGAACACTGTTGCAAAATACATGATTAAATGAGTAGGTGAGAAGAAACATTAAATATATGTTTCCTAATACTAAAGATATTGTCACCTAGTGTTGGTACTCTTAGAAAACTAAGATCTGAGTATCATGGCTAAAAGCCAGTCTGGGTAAAAAAAATTGAGACTCTTATTTCCAATTACCCAGCAGAAAGACAAAAGTGCAGTTGTGGATGGAGTGATAGAGTGTCTGTCTTTTTGCTTGTTTGTTTTTAATTTATTTTATTGTAAAAATGAAGTACAGAGGAGTTACAGTTTCATCTGTAATATAGTGTATTAGAGATAACCTTTGTTATCTAATGTTTTACCTTCTCCCTCATTTGCCCCCTCCCCCCATGAATTGTACAGTTGTTTTACACCACAAAGTTTTGTAAGTATTTCTGTTGCATTGGTTTGTCTTTTTATCCTTTTTCTCTAGATTTTGGTGTTCCCTTTCCCTTTCCTAATTCCAATACACATGAATACAATATCCAGGGTATTAAAATCAGTGCTATCAGGGGTAAAACCACAGCTAAGGAAGAGACAGGCCCTAAATTCAAACCCCAGTATTGGCACTAGTATGGTGTGTATGCATGTTTGTATGTAGGTAGGTAGGTAGGCAGGTAGGTAAGCAGTTGGTAGACAGACAGGTAGATATTTTCTAATGTAAACTGTTCAGTCATTGAGGCAAGGTAGGACAAATTATATCACTTATCCACTAATGGTAAGATATAGGATTCTAGTTTTTTACTAATGTGTGTAAGTTTCAAGTTTTCTGTGTGTAAAAAGTATAATTTCCTCAATATGAACAGAAATAATTATCAAAAAATATATATGAAACTATCTGAATGGCTTTTCAATTATTGATTAAAGACATTCTATATGCAATTAAATTACTCTACAAAGAGGGCATATAGAATTTTATATAAAATTAAAGAACTTTAAGCATACAATACCTGCTTCTAGGGAAAAGAAAACTAAAATGAACCCTTTGAGTTAAGCTGACTCTAATAAAGTCCTACTGATAAACCTTTTAAGCCATCATTTAAAATAAATCAGAATAATTTGCTTTCCTAAATGGATTTTTCTAGTACCATACATTGTGCTGAGTACTATAGTTGGAATAGAAAGAAAGAAATGCTTTTACTTCAATAAAATATTTGAAAACAAGGGCTATAAAACATACCATAATCCAGGAGTGAATAAAGGGCACAATACACTTTCAGAGTTTATTTCCCTGTAACAATGCTTTTTGACACATTTATGATGTTCTTTTCTTTTGGGCTACTGGTAACATCTGCTGTTCCTGTAAACCTCACTTAAATAGGCTATGCTGAAAACTCATGAATGGCCAATAAATACATAGCAATGCAGAATGACCTAAATTTTTAGAATAAAAAATACTTCAATTTACAATAGACTACTGTGTAAATTAATGGAGAAGTTATTCTACACACTATACAGATAACACAGTGGTAAGTAATAAAATTGAAAAGAAAATAATTGTATGTGAAACATTGTCAGAAACATAACAAAGAAAACAATTAGCTAATCTGACTCTCATTAAGCTTATACAAAATTGTGTCACCAGACAAAGGCAAAATTACAGGCTGAAGTTAGACAATAACCATTCACCTCTGTGACAAGCCTAAAGCTTATTAAACATATTTCCCGAGAAATATTTATAAATGGATATAAATTCTAATTAACCATTTTACAAAGGCTTTTAACCCACACTTTTTTTCCTTTACTGCTTAGAACAAGATCATTGTTATTTGGAATAAAACACAATAGATATTTAGTAATATCATAACTGACATAATCTAATGAAGAAAATGAGTCATGGCCTTTTCCTTTGATCAGAATAATTAATATTACTTTAGCTTTAACTGGTACTAGAACATGAAATATTTAATTTCTGTCATTCAAACAAATCATACTAGCAGCAAATAGTTTGAAATTAGAAACAGAGTTGAGAAACTATGACATGACTTTTTGCCTCAATATCGCTGGTAAAATATAGATAAAGCCACACTAAACAAAATGAGTTTCATCTAGTTATGGTGTCTATTAATAGGTAAGAGATCAAAGTATATAGAAAAAAATTGTTCTGGGCAAATAAGTGTTGTCTGTTTAATTTAATTTATAGTAAGGGTTGTCTACAATGGACAGAACTCATATTGAACATTTCACAAATAAAATTAGAAAAGAGTAAACATTTCACTTTCTTTTAATCAACAAGTCCTCTTCTGTTCTTCTGCCATGCTGCCTTTGACTGGGTAAAAGGAATGTGTTGTAGCGTTTTGGCTGTTAAGGTCTCAGGATAGCAGAGCATGACTGCTTGGACAGGCCATAGCAAAATCACATCCTGACATTCCCACTCAGACACTCATTCATGAATCCTTTACCCAGAAATGTGTGGCCCTTGCATTTTATCATTTATCTTAGTCCACTCTGTCAAGAAAGTGGATAAAAACAATCACATTTAAAGAAGTGATATAGCATAAGAGTTACCGCTTATTAAACGTGAGGATAATGTGTATAAACTAATTGTTTTTGTTTTCCTTCAACATGTCAATTTATGAGTACATTGTATCTCGATATCAGTCCTTCTAACATTCTTGCCCATCTTTTCTAACTCTAACTTTCCCTAGTGTTAAATAGTTACATTTTTATGTAGGTACACTAAATACCATAAATGTTTTCACTTTCACTTCTTCTTTATGTTTATCTGCACCCATCATGTTGACAACTTACCAATTACACATATTCCTGCCACCTGGTATTCATTTTGTTAGTGTATGAGTTAATTATTCAGAAGAGTTACATCCTTGATTCTTTACTTTTGGAAATTATACTCTCCTCACTTTACCTGTGCATTTCTGCATATGACCCTGTATAAATACATGGTTAAAATTTAAATCAAAATTCCATATTATGAGGGAAACCGTGTGCTCATTGTCTCTCTGAGCCTCATCTTTTCACTTAACATAGTTTTCCAGGTCCACACTTTTCCCTGAAAATGACACTCTATTATTTTGTCTCACAAATGAATAAAATCCTATAGTATATACATGTCACTTTTCTCTGATCCCCTGGTTCATTGCTACATTATTTATCTTAGTCAAGTTATGGAAACAACCTAGATGTGTGAAAAATGCAAGAGTAGATCTAGAAAATAAGTGCATTTATTTATTTATTTATCATGGCTTACTTTCAGAATAAATGATTTTGATTTAAAAATCCAAATAATAGAAGAAGAAAGCCCTTGAGAAATCTCAAATGGACATCAGGCAGAAAAGAAAATCTGAGTATATTAAGGCATAACAGTTTTTAGAGTATTTAAGGGATCCTTTGAACTTAATGCACCTCAGTAGAGAAGACAAAAATAAAAGATCAAGAATAAGATTTCAAAGAGGTAATAAAATACACACACATACTATATATATATACATACATACATACATACATACATACATACATACATACATAACACCCAAATGAAGTAGAGGGTACTGTGAAGAATTTGGATTAGATTGTGTTCTCCAAGTCAGAGGAAGTCACTATATGACCTGAAGGAGTTTATTTAACTATTTAACTTTCAGCTTCTACTGTTTTAGCATTCAGGTTAAGAGATCAATATCTTTGGTTTTCCTTCCTTCCTTTCTTCCTTCCTTCCTTCCTTCCTTCCTTCCTTCCTTCCTTCCTTCCTTCCTTCCTTTCTTTCTTTCTTTTTTTTTTGTACTAGGGTTTGGACTCAGGGCCTCATGCATGCTTGCTCAACATGCTTGTTCACCCAGTACTCTACCATTTGAGCAGTAGTACCCAAACGGTGCTTTTTGTTGATTATTTTGAAGTAGGATCAAACCACAGTCCTCAAGTTCTCATCCTTATGAATAGCTAACATTGCAGTTGTGAACCAATAGTGTCCCACCAGATAAATGTTATCATATAAAACAGGTAAATTATCTTCTGACAAATGGCAAAGAATTTGGAACTACAAACCATTATTAATGTTATCAATGCTAAAAAGATATACTCTTAGGTGGGGTAAAAATAAATTATCAAGATGCATGAGGCCAAGAATTACACAGAGAAAACTGCAATTGTATTACTTTTCCATAAAGTATTTCTGGGTTCTAGTGGAAACAATAAAATACAAGAAGCAAGTGTGAATCACAAGCTCAGTGAAAGGCTTATGATGGGCACAGAGAAAGGTCATAATGAGATGATAGGAATCTAGGCATATTATAAGAACAGAGATATGATTTCCTACTGGAGAAATGATCTGACATTTTTGTGAAAAGCTTCTGTTTCAAAAATGATTCCAAATATTTTTTAATCTCAAGTTCTTCTTCATTAATTGGTGGTATCAAAACTGGGATGATCCGTTTAATTCCATAGCAATATAGATGTTACATGGATTTTTAAACTACTACGCCTGTCCTATAATACCAAAACACTTGAGGAAAACTTCAGGGAATTGTGGTTTCATAGATTTATCCATGTATCAAACTACTTCACAAGTCTTGCAGCGATGTGTAGGTTAAATATGTATGTAAGCACAGTCTGAACACCACAGAAAAATGACTTACTAGGTTTCGAAAGCATTCAGAGATGCTTGTATCAGAAAATAGTTCAAACAAAAAATGTAAGCAAGGGCCTTGAATCACAAATTGTTTAATGAAAAATGGCTTTAAAGTAGTAGATTTAGAAGAGAAATCATGGAAAAAGTACAATGTTAAACTCTAAATGGATATATTCTCTCTTTGAGCATATAGCAGAGGAATGAAGAATGGATGTACCTATTAAGCACATTTGCTTATAGAGATAGTTATTTAAAAAATAATAACACTGCTAGCATCAATAATCTCTGTTATATAGGAGGTGGATGAGTTTGTTTGTTTGTTGAGAAAGCTACTAATGGTGGAGCATTTGGACCAGGGATTTGAAGAAAGCAGAGAAGTTTTTTATTCGTGGCAGAGCAGAATGAGAAAGTGATCAACAGAGGAAATATTTTTAATAGAATTCATTATAATTTGCAATACAGACAATAAATCATACACTAATGTGCCCAGCTGTGTGCCGTTTAGTTTCTTTTCTCTTTTATTTTTCTTTTTTAGTAGAAGATGTGGAATGTGAAAAGAAGAAACTCAAAGAAGGAGGACGAGGAAGAGGAGGAGGAGGAGGAGGAGGAGGAGGAGGAGGAGGAGGAGGAGGAGGAGGAGGAGGAGGAGGAGGAGGAGGAGGAGGAGGAGGAGGAGGAGGAGGAGGAGGAGGAGGAGGAGGAGGAGGAGGAGGAGGAGGAGGAGGAGGAGGAGGAGGAGGAGGAGGAGGAGGAGGAGGAGGAGGAGGAGGAGGAGGAGGAGGAGGAGGAGGAGGAGGAGGAGGAGGAGGAGGAGGAGGAGGAGGAAAAAGACGAAGACGACGACGAAGAAGAAGAAGAAGAAGAAGAAGAAGAAGAAGAAGAAGAAGAAGAAGAAGAAGAAGAAGAAGAAGAAGAAGAAGAAGAAGAAGAAGAAGAAGAAGAATCCATGAGGGTCTAAGGAAGATGATGCTAAGCAAAATGAACTCCAAGTTATGGCATAAGTGGTTTATCGTAGTTGTTGTTATTTCCAATAAACCTGCTGAAATTATGCCTTTTTTGTCTTTCTTCCACGTGGTTTTGCCCCTGATGTCTCTGTAACTGATTTTTGGGAAAAAATATATATATATAAATCTAAACTAGGGAAGGGAAGGGGGTAAAAGGTGAAACGATGCAACAACAATACTTACAAAACTGCATGCGGTAATCCAACTGTACAACTGAAGGGGAGAGGGAATTGCGGAGGGGGAAAGTAGGACAAAAATAAGGAAGGAGATAACAAGTTTGATCAGAAATGTACACGTTGCTTTATGTATGAAGCTGTAACACCCCTGTACATCATTTTGACAATAAGTAAATAATTTAATTAAAATATTTATGGTTTTATGAAGTAAAACATTCTAGGAAGCTGAACACTCGTGGCTCATACCTACAGTCCTAGCTACTCAAGAGACTGAGATCTGAGAATTGCAGATCAAAGCCAGGCCCAGCAGAAAAGTTTGTGACTTTATTATTAGTTAACCACCAAAACTGAAAGTGCATCTCTGGTTCAAAGTGGTAGTGCACTAGCCCTGAGCAAAAGAGCTCAGCAACAGCAAACATAACTGCCCCCCCCAAAAAAATCAATAAAAGAAGAAATCTTTTAACAGCTGAATGAGTTTAAGTGCCTCATTTAAGTCTGTAATTCCATGCTTCCTTATTTATACTACTGAGATGAACACCCACTACTTAGTGAGAATTTAAATTAGATAAAACAAATAGGGTATTAGCTGGTAACTGATAACATATTACTGGAAACCATTACTGATATGAATGTGGAGAGTATGTTCCCTAGTGAAGTACAGATAAATTATTAGAGTTCAGAATTACAAGAACTATGCAGATAGATTTCTGGACATGTTACATGGAGGATCATTAACAAATAAGTAGTAATGACAGTAAGCTTCTTTAGTGAAAGTAGAAAACTGACTTAAAGAAGATAGCATATATATACAACCTACTGAAGACCATGAAGAAATTATGGATCAGACAGTAAGTCATTGTTTTCAAACATATAACTCATATTTGATACATAGTAGGCAAACAAAAATATTTTCAATGAAAGAATACATAAAATACTGGTACTGTTTCTAATCATATGAAATAGATATTTTTCAAATAAGAAATAAACCCAAAATATTCTGTCGTTGTAACTCTTCTTAACATATCATTTTGTATTTACATTCTACTTTGTGTTTGACAATTTTTTTTCATACCATTCTTCACATAGGAAATAATACAAATTAAAAGATGGAGAGATGAGAAGTGGGAAAGAAAGTTTTAACTTTTCCTAAAATGTCATCAAAATCATGTTTATACCAATTTTTTGTCAATAAAATATTTCAGTGTAACTGTAACATTAAGAAGGAAAATACACTGAGTATTATATATTTACAATTTAAAATCAAATCAATTTTTGACACTGTATGTGGAAACATAATATAATAAGTAGAATTTTTAGGAAAAAATATATTTACAAAGTTTAACAAAAAATAGTTTCTTTATAAATGGCAGTAAATGCATCACAATTTGATTAAAATCCACACACTGGAATTCTATGCCTGTATCAGAAAGAGCTACATTGCCCATTTGTAAAGAAATGGAAGGACTTGGAAAAAAATCACACTAAGTGAAGTGAGCCAGACCCAGAGAAACATGACTCTATGGTTTCCCTCATAGGGAATAATTAGTACATGTTTAGGTTAGTCATAGCAGAAGACCGCAATAGTCAAATAGGTATGCCCATATGAACACATGGTGTTCTACATTATGGAAACAAGTAGTATATCATTGTTGTAATTGTTTTCAACATGCCATGTGAAACAGTACCCTTTTTTCTTTTTTTCCTCTCTCATGTTCCCTTCCTGTGGTTTTACCCCTGCTATTACTGTATCTGATCTTAGAACCCTGGATACTATATATACATGTATTAGAACTAGGGAAGAGAAAGGGAATACCAAAATCAAGAGACAAAGGATAAAAAGACAAATCATTCCAAAAGCAATACTCACAAAAACATTTGGTGTAAGCAACTGTAAAATTCATGGGGGGAAAGGGAAAGGGAGAGAGGGGAGGCGGGGGAAAAATGAGGAAGGAGGTAACAAGTTGAATAAGCTTCACTTTGACAATAAAAAAAAAATAACAATATACCTTGTCATTATTTAAAGGTTCATAATCTTTGAACTCGATAATTTTATTTTTGCTACAAATTTCTGTTACATTATTGAAGATAGTTTAACAAATTTTTGAGATAACTTAAGTAATTGTAATAGATTATAAAAGCCAAAATGGTAAACTCCAAATAAAGCTTTGTGTCCTTCAACATTATTTTCCCAAGGAGAGTTAAGAAATCAGCTTAGTGTAAGTTAAGTTTTCTTAAGTAAAAATAATTGTTCAAAAAATAAACAGACTCTCTCTACAGTGCTTTGTGTTTAAGCTGTCAATCATTGCCCCCTATGTAACTAAAATTGCATGTGAAAATTTCACATTGTAATTTTGTGCTTTTTCCTGAACAAAGAAAATCTGATTGATTACAATCATTTATACAGCCAGACAAGAAGAACATAAAAATTCAAATATATCATTTTAAACTTCCATCTATGAAGCTCTAAGAAGTGAAGTAAAATGAGATAGGCTGCCCACTCTCCATAGTGCACACTGCAGCTGTGAATTCAGATTCCATACTTCAGCTTTCATTTCTTCAGATCCTAGGAAGAGATAATTTTATCATTTCTAAAACAATCTGCCTCATATGTAAGTGGTGTCCAAATATTGTTCTGCAGAGATTTAAAAAATAATATTTGGTGTTATCAGTATTACTCTGTGGATTGGCATGCATTACACAAAATTACAGACTACAGCTATATAATTTTTCTTTTATTTTATTAAAGTGTTGTCTTTATTTTTTAAAAAAAGTGATGAGCATGGGTGTTATAATTATATAAGTAAGGTAATTATTACATTTGCTTTTAGAAAATGTTGCTTCATCCTTCATTTTCTCCCACTTACTTCCTGTTCCCCTCTCCCCCAAGTTTTAAGGTTGATATCCAACATGCCGTTTAGTGAATACCATTGTTGTATTAGTTCATCCTCTGACCTGCTGTTTTTGTGATTCCTCTTCCCTTCTCCAGGTCAAATAATTTTTATATTGTCAAAGTAATGTACACAGGGGTTATAGTTACACATACCTAAGGCAATGAGTACATTTCTTATCAAGTATTTTACCTCTTTCATTTTTCTCCCACCTTCACCCCTTCGGGGTTCCCTCCCCACCCTCCCCTGAGATGTACCACTAGTTTACAGCATATTGTCTTATAGGTATTGTTGTTATATTGGTTCACCTTTTACCCTTGTCTCTTCATTTTGGTGTTCCTCTTCCCTAATTCTGATACACATAGATACAATGCCCAAAGTCAGTTACAGTGACAACAGGGTAAAATCAGGGGAAGAGAGACAAAAGCATTGCTCCATTGGTAAGGAAATGAAAGGACCTGGAAAAATTCATACTAAGTGAAGTGAGCCAGACCCTAAGAAACATAAGACTATATGGTTTCCTTCATTGGAAATAATTAGTATGTGTCTATGATTATTCTAGCAGAAGAGCACAATAGCTTAATAACTATGTACATATGAATTCATAAGATGATGCTAACTGAAATGAACTTCAAGTTACAGAAACAAGTGGTTTAACACGGTTGTTGTTATTTTCAACGAAAGGTAAATTAAGATTTGAAAAAAAATTAACTGCCATTTTGTCAAATATCCTTAGATGCAGGATATTTTCAAAGCTTACTGATTAATTAAGAAGGCAGTTGAATAAAACGATGAGCCGAATGGTAAAGTATCTGTTTATATCAGGATGTTCACAAAGTCATTCAAGAAAACTCTAAATCATCAGTGTAATTAAATGAATTTTATATTCTTATGCGTTCTATACATTAAGAGACATCGAACGGAATTTAAAAGCATCTCTACATCTGATGATGTAATGGTCTCAAACTCCTTAAAATAACTGTTGGAAGCCATCCTGGAAATTAATATATTTTTTTCTCAGATGATAGTATTAGCATATAATTGATTATATTTTCCATATTGTTTTGTTACAGCATAAAATTGGAGTCATTCAATGAGCAAAATATGCACATATGCCAAGTGAAATAAAATAATCATGTTTATGTGTATAATTTTGGATCACCAAAAATGCAACATTTCTGATAGCTCCATATATACTTATATTTCTAGAGAATGTTTTAAATGTAGGATAGCTATTGTTTCAACTTTAGTGTAAATTAAACGAATCGTTCTTTAAATTATGTTGTCTGGTTATTATTTGCAGAGTTATCTATTACTGATTTAACTTTAGTTCTTGAAACAAATTTGGGGGACATAGGAAAAGTTTAATCTGTTACTATTTGGAGAATATCTAGGTTTTATTTTTGTTGAAATATGCTGTCTATCTTTCAAAACCAAATCTATTATGTTATTGGAGACAATTTGAATTTGAAAAGGCAATAAACAAAATTTTAAAGAGAATTTCTTCTATTATTTTTAATTCCATTGATTTGGAAAATTAACTTTGACAATTTCTTTTGGTTTGGACAGAGGGTCTAGGACCTACAGATCATATCTCAGATATTTCATCTGTATATGCCATGATAAAAACAAAACTTGGTTGTTAGCTTTTTATAGGGTAGCAATACTTTCATTTGGTTTCTGAAGGGAAAATATATACTGACAATGCAAGGTTCTATCCCACACAGATTGACTGTACTTAGTGTTTAGAAATGGACAAGGCCATCACAAAGTACATTCTAATTCTAACCTGACTTCAATTCTTCTAATAATTCTAATAGACACTGTCTGCAGTTACTTGCACAACCCCTAAATGTTCTACATATAATCCTGTTAAGTGCTGGAAGACCTTTTCTAACAAGTGGGGACTGGGTTAGTGTTTAACAAAAGTATAATTTCACTAAAAAGTTAGGTAGGGAAAATCATGTACAAAAGATATTAATTTAATTTTGTATGACACTTGATAAGATATCATCTTTTTGTGTACTAAGATGAATTCTTTTGTTTTACAAGACACAAGATCACAAGCTCAATGCATTTTTGCATGCACAATAATCTGTTCACTGTCAAATGACAAATTATCTAACTTCCAAATGGTTGAATCCCCAGGAACTCATTCAAATAACTAGTTTACTCATTGACTATAGCTTGAGTTCTATTATAACCGCTTACTAGAATTAATTTATAGTAATTTATAGTACATGATGAATTGAATGAGGTGACAGCTGGGCATTGACTAAATATCTCAAAATAGAACCAAAGAATCCCAAATTGCCTTATTTGTTTCTCATTAGCTTTGGTGATGTCATGCTAAACTTTCCGTAATGATGGGTACAGAAAGAGAAAGGAGAGAGTGAGAGTGAGAGAGTAGGTTTTCACACAAATCTTAGTGCTGTCATTTCCCTTTTTACCTCATATTTTTTCAATAATAGTTTAAAAGTCTTTGAAACTCTTGTGTAAAAATAGTCATATTTTAATGAGACACATAATCGTGTGCCTCATCCCCCCTCCCTTTTTTTGCCAGTTGCAGGGCTTGAACACTGTTCAGGGACTGGGCACTGTTTCTCTGTATTTGGGCTCAACACTAGCATTCTATTACTTCAATCACACCTCCACTTCGGGATTTCAATTAGAATTGAGTGTTCTAGACTTTCCTGCTTGGGCTGGCTTTGGACCACAATACACAGATCTCAGCTTCCAGAATATCTAGATTTACAGGGAGGATCCAACCCAGGTCCAGGCAGGACACTCACCTTTTTTTTAACTTCTGATTTCCCAACCAACTTCCATCAATTCGCAAAAAAACAAAAATTGAGTTTCAGACAACAAAAGGGATTTAGCAAAAATATACCAGACAAAATAATAAATTTCAAAACCTCTGCAATGCGGGGCTGGGGATATGGCCTAGTGGCAAGCGTGCTTGCCTTGTATACATGAGGCCCTGGGTTTGATTCCCCAGCACCACATATACAGAAAGTGGCCAGAAGTGGCGCTGTGGCTCAAGTGGCAGAGTGCTAGCCTTGAGCAAAAAGAAGCCAGGGACAGTGCTCAGGCCCTGAGTTCAAGGCCCAGGACTGGCCAAAAAATAAAAAATAAATAAAATAAATAAAACCTCTGCAATGCTAGAAGATAACAATAGAATTCATTTCATTTAAAACATACCTATCATTAATAATTTTATTGTGATTCAATTCCAAATCAAACTTCCAGTAAAGTTTAATGAAAGCCAAAATTGTAAACTCTACCAAAAGAACAGATTGCACCATCTGTTTTGGATTATTTCAAATTTGACCTGGGTATAAGTTTATGAAAGATTTCTGCACTGTATGCTGTTATTGTTGTGTAAAAAGGAGTGTCAACTACATTTTAAATACAATGCATTATAAGAAAGTTAATTTGCAAATGTGCAATTCCTTCAGGATTTCTGATGGGCATTAGAAACTACTTTAAGCCAAAATTTCCAAATGACTAACTTGTCCTAACTGCATCCCAGTGAGTGTCAGACATTGTTCAAGCCACTGCATAAATACACCCTCTGGCACTTAGGCATCAAGGCCAAAAGAACCTCATTTTAAATGAAATGCATTTGGTAAACATTCAGCATAATCTGTGCCAATTGTGAAATTAAAGTCTGTTGATTTTGCCAAATGAGTAAAAGGAGTTTGGTGACTATGAAAAAGACTGAAAAATC
Organism: Perognathus longimembris pacificus; assembly: GCF_023159225.1. Classification (NCBI taxonomy): domain Eukaryota; kingdom Metazoa; phylum Chordata; class Mammalia; order Rodentia; family Heteromyidae; genus Perognathus; species Perognathus longimembris. Next base: position 19,715,666 of record NC_063181.1, on the reverse strand, counting down.
CATTTCCATTCTTGCAGAAACACTGTCCCCATGCTCTACATTTTCAAGCAAAAGTAAACAAAGGAATACTTCAACATAAATACATTATATGCTACATTAATAAACTACTGGATGCCTTTAGGTTAATTAGTGTAAAGTTTGGGTCTTAATATGTAATTCATACCACATCCGTATTGCCTTTTTGCAGCATAGGAAATGAGACTAAAATGTCCTAATGAAATAAGGTTAAACATTGTGGAGGGAATGCTTTTTTAATAGCCTTATATATTAATTGGCCCTCCAGCTGATCCATTCTGAAACTGCAAATCTTAAGAATACAACAGGAAATATAAACATTATTCTGGCTTCAAAAATATACTGTTAACTCTTGCTTTGTTTAGACTACAGTTGACCTAACAGTATACAACTCAGTTTTATTTTTCACTCCTCTTTTAAAGCCTGTAATTCTCTTTAAGTCAGTGCATACAATGTGCAGATACATGTTCTCCTAAACATGAAAATAAGGCAAGTGTCATCCAATCTGTTTCTTGTAAATGACACAGAAATGTATGGCAGAAGCTTGGGTTGTCTAATAGTAAAATACCACTTTCTTTGGAAAGCTGCTCACTGTCAATGCATCCCATGACATCTACTGCTGATTTTTTATAATACTATTGCAACTCATGGAACTTCCAGAAAGAGAATCTGGATTTTTGTAATCCTCCTATACCAAGCCCCATTAGGTGTGTCTCCTTTTGCTCCAGTGATGTCCACATGTCCTCTGAGCTCAGCAAATGTTTTCTGAGTGCCCCCCAAATCTCAGATCTCTTTGACAGTCTAGAGAACGATGAAGCAGACTTTTGAGGGGTAGCATGATAGTAAAAGAAGACAAACCACAAACAAGAGAGCAGGTGAATACAGAAAAGCTACACAATACTGAGGGGCACCTACAAAGGTTAATCTAGGTAAACAGATTATTGAGACAGTAGCTAAAACTTCCCTTTTGTGCAGCTGTGTTATGAATCTTCATAGAATAATGCAAATATTTATATTTCCTATATTTTCTTCACTGTTATTTTTTCTCAGTATTTGGCATTATACTTTATCTCATGGTAATACAAAGAAGAGAAATGATGTATTTTGAAGAATAAAAGCCTGAAATATTTGGTTTTAAGCAACTTGCATCCTAACGTTTCATTATAGCATATGCACAATATAAAAAACTCACTGATGCCATGATATAACCTTGCCTAGTAAGTTTTCATTCTGACAAGTCATTTATTTTTATGTAGTGTACATATTGTGGTGTGAGAGGCATGATCTTCATTTTTGCCATTAAATAGTAAATTATCCTATCTATCATTTTGCTGGCTTAGACTGGTAGAGTTGCCTTTTTTTTTTTTTGAAACTCAGGTTGAGATCCAAGACTCTATTAGTCAAGAGTAAAGAATCCTCTAAGGTGAAATTATCCTAATCCTTAAACAGACTAGATGAAGTGATTTTTCAGTTGTTGCATTACCTCCAGAGAATATAAACACAGCAGACAAAATGGAGGACAGAGCACTGTTTCTAGGGAAATGTAGCATGTAGATGGTTGATCAAGTACCATCCAACCCAAATAAAACATAACTACTTTAGTTATATATGCACTAATTATAAACATATAAATGTTACTAGGGATAGTTAGAAATCCAGAACAAAATGTGTATTTCGACTTCTTTAGATTTAGATTATAAATGATTTAACTGAATTTTGCAGTACTATAAGATGACTATTTCACCTCTAGTTTATACTCTCGGTTTCGGATAAGCCCATGTTAACAATTTGAAAACCCGTTTTGAATATTTTTAGTGGCACTTCAAGGGAAAAAGCACAAACTCATTTTCTCGTCATAAAAAAAGAGCTTGTTTAATGAAAAAAGAGTACATTTCTAAAAATTCACATTTATGTAAGATTGCCAAGAATAACCTTATGACACATATGTGGGTAGAAAATCTTTCACATTTCCCTATTAATTCAACTATAGCTAGAGTTTTTGAAGACTAAACATTCAAGGCTCAATAAGTCCTTATAAGAGTAAAATATTTTATTTGATTTAGAGAAATGCTTCATTAGATGTTACAAAAGCAAAGCACAGTTGTAAAAGATTAATCAGTCTCATTCATTTGTGTTCATTGCTTTAAATTGTTAGCTGACATAGAGCAAAGATATCTATCATTTTTTTCTTTAAAATTTGTACCTGAAAAGAAATTGCATATGTAGTGGGGAAAGAAAAGGAGTTAAAAAAGATACTGGAAATCCAGGTGCCAGTGCCTCACACCTGGAATACTCGCTACTCAGGAGGCTGAAACCTGAAGATGTCAGTTCAAAGACAGCCTGAGCAGGGAAATCTGTGAGAGTCTTATCTCTAATTAACCTTTCCAAAAGCCTGAAGTAGAGCTGTGGCTCAAGTGGTAGAGTACAATTCAATAAACAAAAGAAGTTCATGGGCAAACCAAGGTGCTGTTTTTAAGCCACAGGTGAAACACACACACACACACACACACACACACACACACACACACAATGATGCTTAAAATAAAGGTAGAGAACAGTAAATAGATGTATTTGATAACAAATAAGCTAATGTTTGTCAAGTAATTGATCACCTATAATCATGATAGTGACTCTTTCTTGGCATCCTTGCTCCCCAGTCAGTGTAATTGGTGGGGGTTGGGGGGGGGGGGAGAATTACTAATGGTTTCTTTTTCATTCATGTTAAATACAGTTCCATTACTAGTAACCGAGGATACAATAAATCCAAAGTGAAGTTTGTTCAAATGATAGTTTATCTCTAAACCAACTGGTTACAAACAGTTGGATGACAGGGGCAGCATTAAGGAAGAGATTTGTTTATTCCTAGACAGGTGCTGGAACACACATGGGAGACAGGAGATATTGGGAAAAAATGAAAACATGGACATTGTTCAGTATTTATTGAAGCATCATATAATTCTATTTGAAAGATTCACTACTCTAATATTTACATCAGATGACAGAGCTGAAAAGTAGCCCTTTCTGGTAATCATTCTATACCCAAACATGGTATTAATTTTGTCCAAACAATGAAGGTACTGATATCAATTAAAAAATATGATATCCAGGTGAAAATTTTCTCACTATAATTTTTTCTTTCATTTTTTTGGTTCTGAAGGTGGTGTGTTATTATTTTTCTGTAATTTGTTAATTTGTTTGTATTAAGGAGAAGAAGAGATGGGATATAAATGGTGGAACAAGGATGAAGAAATATAACCATGATACTAATTAGACACTATCTAGAAAAGGATCTGGATTCCACTGGGTACCGTACTTTCTTGATCTATTCATCTACTGAAGGGCATCTATGTTAGTTCCATATTTTACCTATGGTAAATAATGTTGCTATGAACATGGTTGCACTGGTATAGTTAGTTTGGCTTTGTCTGTGATACTTTGGGTAAATACCCAGAAGCAGGATTGCTGAATCATAGGGAAGCTCTATGTTTCCTTTTTGAGGAACAACTACACTGCTTTGCAGAGTGCTTGAAGAAGTTTACAATCTCTCAGTGTAGTAGCATTCTCTAGGCCACATCCCTGCCAGCAAATGTTGTTATTAGTATTCATATGGTCATTCTATCTGGGGTGAGGTGGAATCTCAATGTTGTTTTGATTTGCATTCATTCTATGGCCAGGGAGCACTTCTTCATGTGTCTCTTGGGTCATTCTACTCTCTTCTTCAGAGAAGTCAATCTTTAAATCTCTATCCCACTTATTAGTGGGGCAAAGTTGTTGTTTTTTGAGGATATGTTCTGGAATGTTATGCATCTGTCAAAAAGAATAGCATTGCCCCATTCATAAGAAAATGGAAAGACTTAAAAAATCATTCTAAGTGAAGTGAGCTAGACCCAAAGAAACATAAACTCTCTGGTCTCCCTTATTGCTAACCATTAGTATGTGCCTAGTATAGTCCTAATAGATGATCACAAGAGCTCAATAGTTATATACATATGATCACATAAGATGATGCTAAGAGAAATGACCTCCAAAATTTGGAAGCAAGTGGTTTGTCATTGAGGTTGTTATTTTCAATGTACTATGTGAATTTTCTTCCTCTGTTTCATTTTCCCAATGATTTAGCCCCTGTTGTCACTGTATTTTATTCTGCTACCTGGGACATACATATATTATATTAATACATATATAACATATTATATATATATGACTGTTCAAATAAGGGAAGGGAAGGGAATATTAAAATGATGAGACAAAGGGTAAAAGATAAAAAAGCAATGCAACAACAATACTCACAAGACAGTATTGTACAACTAGAGTGAAATAGGGGAGGAAGTAGGAGAGGAAAGTAGGAGAGAAATGAGGGAAAGCGTATCAAGTTGGACAACAAATTACTCACTACTTAATGTAACTGTAACCCCTCTGTATACTTCACCTTGAAAATTAAAAAAAATAAATAAAATATGGGTGGGGATGGGGAAGGGAAAGATTGGGAAAGTGAAGGTAGGGAAAAAACAGTTAAAAATAGTTGTACTGATTGTACAGTTTCAACAAGTTTTCAAGGCTTTGTATTTGTGTCTATCATTGTGTTTGTGTCTTTCAGACTGTGAGACCTACAAAGAACGATTATAAATTCTATGGTTAGTTCTTTCTGAATTTACTCACTGACTTCTAAGTTACCTGAAAGCAAAATGGACTGGTTGTATATTTATTGACTCTTTTCCTTATTCATAATGTAAGGAAAGATTAATCAAACCATGATTAATTTGTTTACTCAGGTTATTTTCAGGTATTCCATGTTTAACAAAAACCAATATCAGGGCTCAGTTGTGCAAAACTGATGAATTCATAAACTTATTATCTAGTCAAGTGTAATAAAATGAACATTTAAATACGTAATGTGAATATAAAGGAATGGAGCAAAATCTAGTCATAATATTAAGTGCATGTCATATGAAATTAAGAAATTTGAGGGGAAACATTGGATTGAGAGTGATTCGGGAGAGGAATAAAATAATGAATTTACTCAAGATGCATACATAAACGAATTTGTTGAATGGTGATTCTTGTTTACAATTTCTTCATGATAAGAAAAAAATGTAATTTTTAAAAGTCCATTATCTTGATAAAGAGATTCAATCTAGAAAATATTGCAGTGGCTGTGTATGTGCCTTAGTAGAAAAGTGTTTGCCTAGTATGTGTGAAGCCAGTGCTTCCATTCCTTAGTACCACATCAACCATAAATGCTGGAAGTGGTGCTATGGCTCAAGTGGCAGAGTGCTATCCTTTAACCATAGAAGCTCAGGGACTGTGCCTAGGACCTGAGTTCAAGGCCAAGGACTGACATAAAAAGAACATATTTCAAACTTTTCTTGTAAATTAATTTATGTCCAACAATCGACATCTACAATGGTACTACATTAGTATCTAATTTAGATACATTAGTATCTAATTTATGCTAAGATAGACTTTGCAAATCATCCCATCAAGAAAAAGTCATCTAACTTCTATTTGCAATCTCACATTCTCTGCCATTTTTTTGACAAGCCATACAGAATTATACCAAGTATTAAATAGTCACCATTTCAGTCACCATGTTACTCGTACAATGATCCAGTTCCATTTTTTTATTTCCCAGATCTCTAGCTCTTTTATATTGTCAAAGGACAAGAGGCAGGTATTCAGCTTAACAACCCTAGAATTCAAGGGATACTTTGATGCCACCATTTTAAATTGTCATATATATATATATATATATATATATATATATATATATATACTTAATTTGTAATCTCCTTGATGCTTTCTTCAGGGAGATTCAGAAGTTTAGTCACCAAGTCTTTTTTCGTGTTGTGAATATAACTAAATCTTTTTTGTGGAATTGACAAGTGAAAAGCATTCTAGTCAACTGTATGTAGTCAATGTACCCTAACAAAGTCATAGAGACAAATTTTAGAACTTTTATGAAACTTAGACTGTTGGTTTAGTCTAAACTACTCTTAGACCTATTCTAAACTTTACAAACAATTTTGCATTAGGAGGAATACATAGATAAATTTTACTTCAGATTATTTTCACTCAGGCTTTTGTTGTTTTTTGTTCATTTGGAAATTAGGATTATTTATAGCTATCATTTTAATAAAAATCAAAATATAATTAACACATATTATTCCCTATTTTGAATGTTATCACTTTAAACTTATTTCTGAGCTGCAAGTTTCCATTAGAGTACAATATCACTAATGAAGATTACTATATTGCTCTCAAAATTTCAATCTCTACAAACTTTACAAAAGGAAATGGATTTAACCTGTATTACTACACTTTTTATTCCAAGGCTATAGCCTTTCAAAATGGATAGCAGGATAGGCTTGTATTTTAGCTCATGGTTCACATACTATGCTTGTCTCCTAAAGAAAATTAATGTTGTATCCTGTGAATAGATATATTACAAAATTAATAATTGGTAACCTCTTTGCAAATAAAATCATACAAGCAAAATTTTAAATATTATGTGGGATATTTTACATATTATCTTCCTTTACTATAGACTTCATATTTCTGTTTTCAAAACCCCATTATCAAACCAACTAACCCATTTCCTAATATTTTTATGCATTTAAAAGCACCTTGTTGTGACAATTTAGTAACATAGAATCAGAAACCTAGAATGCCATTTAGGCTTTTCTTTTTTCATTCATTCTTTTTCTTTTTTTTTTTAAACTACAGGGTAAAAGAATACTACTACTAATCCAAAGTGAAAAATCAGTTTGATCTCAAAGGAATGGGTTTTATTGATTATAGCATAGAATGGGGTGCCTGTTCCATTGTCTAACATTACTTGGTCATCACAGAGATATCTTTGCTGAGGAAAAGATGAATATGTGGTAATGCCAACATAAATAATTGCTTAAATCATCTCAGTGCTGTGGAAGTAAAATTTTGTAAAAGGAGAATGTCCTATAAGTGTAAAAGTATGGTGAAGGAAAGCTCTTAAAGTAATTGAGGCTTTTTAACTGTACAGCAGCTTCAGACAATATATGGTTTTAAACCCAAAATTTGGAGCTTTTAGTTAATAACTTCAGACCAGAGCAGCCTTTATCTGTTTGCTACTAGCTTTCGCTACTACAAAAAGAATTTAAGGGACTAAGGGGATATATGTCCTTAAATTGCCTTCCATCCAGTACTGTACAGTGAGACAAGTAGGAGAGGGTATTTGTTACCTACAACCAAAAAGTTTTTAAATGTATTTTCCATCTAAATATTGAAATCAGTATTGATCTATATATTTTGAGAGATATCCAACACTGTGCATTTTCTAATGTTGCAGTCTCCCAGGCTAGTCGGGGTAGAGTGCCTTAGCTGGAGTTGACTGTAGTTTCTTCTGTTCCCAATGTAGAGGCTAGTATTATGTGTAAGCTGGGCTAAAGATGAGTCCAGTAAGGTATTGTTGGCAGTATGAGGGATATCCTCACTTTCTCTTCATAAAATATTGAAGTAACTTCTGTCTACCACAAACTTTGTGGCTTGTGGACTGCACAAATTTTCACTTGCCTTAGAAGCTCCCATGTGGATGTACCCAAAGAAATCCAATATCCAAACAGAGGGGGTTAGACCACTGTCTTGCAAGAATCTCAGCATGGGGGAAGCAAGCAGAGTACCATGTTCTACACTACAGGGTAGAATCAAGGGAACTGGCCTTTCTTGTGGTCCTGTCAGTGCTCTCTGATTCTTTCTACTATCATCCTGCATCATCCTGCAAGAGGGAAAAAAGGTCTGCCAGAGGTGGACTCAGAGGTCTCAGTGTCGAATGAAGTTAAGCTTATCGAAAATCTGGAAAAAAGTCTGTTGCCCCCAATTCTGCCTTACTCTCTGGCTGTAGCTCTCGATTTCCATCCATTATGGGTAACTGGGATTGATGCTACAGAAGGTATTCCACTTTTCTATGAATGAACTTTCAAACTCTCTCTGCTTTTACATGCTGTTGTATTACATCTTTTCTGATTCTGGTTCTGTGCCTCAGATGCTCTCCTGTGAATAGTTCTTACTATATTACTCTGCCTTTCCTTGGCCTTGGACATTTGAAGAAGAAAACTCTAATTCATTGTCTAACTCCAGAATCTTCTCTAAAGTCTGAAAGAATTCTTTGAAATTTCAAACTATAAGAGCAAGAGTGAGAGAGAAGTAAAAATTTACTGTATCCTTGAAAAAAATTAAATAAATTGGAAATCCCTACAAGAAATACCAAACAAAATTATAATGGCTTGCTTAGTACTACCAATGCGGTACTGAATGACTGTACAACATTATCCAATTATAAGCAAGGAGATTATTATGTAAGAAACATACTTGAAAAATTAATTTAAAAAATAAAGGGGAGGGCAAGAGAGGGGAAGACAGAGGAAAGGAGAGGAGAGGAGGTAAGAGGAGAAAGAAGTCATGAGGATGGGAAGGGAGGGGAGGAAAGAGATAAAGGAACGCAAAACAAAAGAAAATTAAGTTATTCAACATTCCATCACACAGTGAGAACAAAAGAGGGCAGGCTTGGGAAAACAGTACCAAACTGAAAGACCCAAACACCTCTTAGAATCCCAAAGATAAGGAAACCAAACACCTCTTCTGAAAATGTCCTATTATTTTTAGATGACTCTATAGTCCCTACCTCATATAAGGGACATACACGACTACACCCAAGGGAAACAGGGAGGAGGGCACAGAGTGAGTGGAAAGAAGGTTAGGAAAAAATAACACAGAAAAGGGAACATCAGCTACATGGGACATTGATGAAAGTGAACTAAGCAACTCATAGGTAGGATGGGAAGGAGGGAATGAGAGAGAAAGAGGGAACAGATGTTACTTAACAAAAGAAAAGTAATGGACATATTCCCTGAAATGGAAGAAGTGGTCTTATTGTCAGTTCATAGACTTCGTAAGCTATGTAATATAGAATGATAACTTTCATCATTATGAAGGTTAAAATGTATACTGTGAAATATATGTAGTAACTTAAACTCAGTAGCAAAATTATTCAACCAAAAGTACTAAATACGGTCAAAATTTCAGTAATTTTTACAGGTCAGTGATGGCTTTATAAGGGGCTTGTTGTTTTATTCCACTACATTTTAATTTAAATTTTCATACTAATAAGTTAAAGCACATTTAGATTGTGAAATAGATACATATGTATTATCTCTGCTCTGCCTAGTTTGTTTAATAGTTCTTAAGATTAATGATTTGAATTTATCAAGAGCTATATTCAAAATCTTCTAGTAATGGATCTTAAGCAGCCAAATTGGTCAAGGCAGCTATTAAAAGGGAGTAATGAAATCTAATTATAGATTGCCAATGAAAGTGTTTAAAAGGGTCTGGAAAAATTAAATGAATTTTCCTGTCCTGTTGGCAAATTCCTTGACACTTGTAATACAGATTTCAATGAGGTTTTTAAAACTTGAAGGACATTTTCTGGTAATGAAACCATTAAATATTTAAAGACATTTTCTCTAATAATTTAGAATTTAAAGTTAGCAACTGGATTATATTGATCCATATGCTTCTAGGAAATAATTTTGTGCTTCTAAGACACATGCCTTGGAAATAAAAGGAGTGAAAAATGCTGTACTTGGAGGTAAAAACAAAACAAGTGATTTTTCAGTAAATGGGGTTTATGTGAACCACTTAGAAATTAGGCCGTGGCATCCTTTAAGGAGAAGTAATTTTATAAATAATACCCAATTTAGAATTTCAACCATCAAATCTGAGAAATTTTTAATTTCATCTTATAGAGAATTCAGAAATTTGCTCAGAATAACAGTCCTGTGAAGTATTGTTGATTTTTATCATGAAAATATTTCATCCATGAATCATAACCTGGGTTTAGACAGTTTTTGTTTTATAGTAGCTTAATTTCCAACAGCCATCTTTCCTCCAACCTGCTTTATACTATTTTTCAGCTCTATGCAATCTTCTCCCAAAACCCTGGATACCCTTTGTGAAATATTCTCTTATCGGCACTTTTGAATGCTCTATTATTAACAATCAGACTGAATAACTGAATATTTTCTGAAATGCATTAGAAGTTTCTATGCCTGGCTAATGTATTGTAAGTATAATTCATTCCTCAAAAATGAAAAAATTATGTTTGTCTACTGTACATGCTCTGGATGAAGTTTTAACAATTTCCATAGATTTTAGTAAATATCCACACAAAACAATAAAAACTATACATATCTATTTAACAGAGCTAAACTTTGTGAATCAGTGCACAGTAGGTAGGTTTAAACAAACTATGTATTTTAGACATCTAAAATATGATTCCAATAACCTATGAGGAAAAATGTAAGTAGAAAATATCTGAAAGTTTTCGTTTTTTTCTCATAGTATTTGGAGGAAAATTATTATCAAATAGTGGCCAAATAAATTATTATTAAATAAAAATTTTGACACATCACCAGAGAGTAATCATGATGCAATTATCATTCAAGGAGATTCAACTATGTTCACTGCTCAAATATAAAAATGGAGTTGAAGTAACTTGTGAGTAACAATCTACAACAAAACTAAATGAATATGTCACCTAGAAGCTTCTCTAAATACCTTAAATAAATGAATTTCTGGATTGCTTCCTATATTTCATTAAAATATTGTGTTGGGGGCTGGGGATATAGCCTAGTGGCAAGAGTGCCTGCCTCGGATACACGAGGCCCTAGGTTCGATTCCCCAGTACCACATATACAGAAAACGGCCAGAAGCGGCGCTGTGGCTCAAGTGGCAGAGTGCTAGCCTTGAGCGGGAAGAAGCCAGGGACAGTGCTCAGGCCCGGAGTCCAAGGCCCAGGACTGGCCAAAAAAAAAAATAAATAAAATAAAATAAAATATTGTGTTGGAATATTAATGGGTATTGCATTGAATTTGTAGATAGCCTTTGGTAATATTGTCATTTTGATTATATTAATCTTCCCAATCCAGGAGCATGGGAGGTTTTTCCATTTTCTTAGTTCTGCCTAAATTTCATTTTTCATGTTTTTAAAGTTCTCATCATAGAGGTCTTTCACTTCTTTGGTTAAGGTTATTCCTATGTATTTCATGCTTTTTGAGGCTATTGCAAAAGGAGTTGCTTTCCTGATTTCAGCCTCGGTCTTCGGGTCCTTAGCATAGAGAAAGGCAATTGATTTTTGCTGGTTTATTTTATATCCTGCAACTTTGCCAAAGTTTTGGATCAGCTCTAGTAGCTTGGGAGTAGAGTCTATGGGGTTCTTTAGGTATAGGATCATGTCATCTGCAAAGAGAGAAAGTTTAACTTCATTTTTTCCTATTTGGATTTTCTTTATATTTCCTTCTTGCCTAGTTGCTCTGTTAGGAATTCTAGTACTATGTTGAAGAGAAGGGGAGAGAGTGGACATCCCTGTCTTGCTCCTGATTTTAAAGGGAATGACTTATTTTTTCACCATTTAGAATTATGCTTGCTGTTGGTTTGTCATTAACTGCCTTGATTATATTCAGGAGTGTTCCCTGGAATCCCAGTTTTTCCAGGGCTTTTATCATAAATGGGTGCTGGATTTTATTGAATGCCTTTTCCACATCCAGAGATATAACCATGAGGTTCTTTACCTTGCTCCTGTTGATGTGTTGGATTACATTAATTGACTTGCATATATTGAACCAACTTTGCATCCCTGGGATGAATCCAGTTTGATCGTGGTGTATGATTTTTTTGATGACCCGTTAAAGTCGATTGGCCAATATGTTGTTGAGAATTTTTACATCAATGGTCATCAGGAAAATCAGTCTGTAGTTCTCTTTCCATGATGAGTCCCTGCCTGGTTTTGGGATGAGGGTTATACTGGATTTATAGAATGTGTCTGGTAGTGAACTTTCTCTTTCAATTTCATTGAAGAGTTTGAGAAATATTGGTGTGAGTTCTGTTTTGAAGACCTTGTAGAATTCTGCTGTGAATCCGTTTGGAACTGGGCTTTCCTTGAATGGGAGATCACTTATTGCCATTTCTATTTCAATGTTGGATATGGATCTGTTTAGAAGTTTTAAAACTTTATGGTTGACTTTGGGGATATCAACTTTTTCTAGGAAATCATCCATTTCTTCCAAATTCTAGAATTTGTTGGCATAAAGTTTTGCAAAATGGTCCTTTATTGTGTTCTGAATTTTGGTTATTTCTGTGGTGATGTTACCTGTTTCATCCCTGATCTTGTTTATTTGTGTGTGCCGCCTTCGTTTTTTGGTCAGGTTTGCTAGGGGTCTCTCTATTTTGTTGATTTTTTCAAAGAACCAACTTTTTGTTTGGTTGATTCTTGAGATTTTTTTTTTTTGCTTTTCCCTAATTCATTTAATTCTGATTTCATTTTAATTATTTGCTTCTGTCTATTGACTTGCGGTTTGGCTTGTTGTTCTCTTTCGAGGAGATTAAGGTGCTTTGTTAAGTTGTTGAGTTGCTGTTTCTCCAGTTTGTTGGTGTATGCCCTCAGAGATATAAATTTTCCTGAGTACTGCCTTTGCTGTATCCCAAAGGAGCTGTTACTTTGTGTACTCATCTTGGTTGAATTCCTAAACATTTGAATTTCTGTTTTAATTTCTTCAATGACTCACTGAAAGTTCAGCAGTGTGTTGTTTAGCCTCCATGAATTGTAGGATTTTCTGTGGTGGCTGTTTGAGATGAGCTCTAATTTTATTCCATTGTGGTCTGAGAGAACACAGGGAAAGGTTTTGATACTTCTGAATTTGTACAGATTTTCTTTGTGCCCTAAGAATTGATCTATCTTGGAGAATGTTCCATGTGCTGCTGAAAAGAATGTGTATTCTGTTTTTGCTGAATGGAATATTCTGTAGATGTTGGTTAAGTCTAGTTGGTCTATGCAATCGTTTAGTTATGTGATTTCTTTGTTCAGTTTTTGGTGCGTTGATCTGTCCAGTGGTGACAGTGGAGTGTTAACGTCACCAACTATCTTGGGATGGTTGAATCTTCCTGTAGGAGAGATCACTTTATTAATATGTAGTAACCTTCTTTGTCTCTTTTTACCATTTTTAATTTGAAGACAATTTTATCTGATACTAGGATTGCAACTCCGGCCTGCTTATGGGGGCCATTTGCTTGATAGATTTTATTCCAGCCTTTCACTTTTAGAAGATGTTTACTTTTGCTGGATAGATGTGTCTCTTGAAGGCAGCAGAAAGATGGGTATTGAGTTTTGATCCAACTTATGAGCTTATGTCATTTGATTGAAGAATTAAGTCCATTATTGTTGAGAGTTTAAGATTGAGAGATGATCATTTGTTACTTTCATTATAGTTATTTTGTTAAAAGCTGTGTCTTCCCAATTCTTGATGTAATATTCTGGTTTTCTATTTAGGGGTCATTTCTCTGTCTGTACTGTAATCTTGATTATTTTTCCTGTATGGTACATCTTTGAGGATTTTCTGTAAAGCTGGTTTGGTGGAGATGTACTGTTTCAGTTTTTCCTTGCTGTGGAAGACTTTTATTTGATTTTTGGCTATGAAAGAGAGTTTAGATGGGTACAGTATTCTTGGTTGGTAGTTATTGGTGCTTAGGGTTTGGTATACCTCATTCCAGACTCTGCTTGCTTTCGTGGTCTCTGCTGAGAAGTCTGGAGTAATTCTGATTGGTTTTCCTTTATATGTGATTATTTTCTTTTCCCTAACTGTTTTAGTGATTCTTTCCTTGGACTCTATTGATCCTGTTTTGATCACAATGTGTTGGTGGGATGTCCTATTCTAGTCTAGTCAGTTTGGGGTTCTAAATGCATCTTGTATCTGTATAGGCCTATCCTTCTGGTTATTTGGGAAGTTCTTGGCTAATATTCTGTTAAATAGGTTGCCTATTCCATTAACTTCTTTCTCTAGGTTTTCTTCAGTACCTGTTAGCCTTAAATTGGGCTTCCTGATTGTGTCTTGGAGCTCCTGGAATGCTGGAGGAATTACAATACAAAACTTCAAGCTGTATTATAAAGCTATAGTAATAAAAACAGCTTGGTATTGGCACCATAACAGTCCTGAAGACCAATGGAACAGAATTGAAGACCCAAAAATAAACACACAGAACTATGCCTACTTTATCTTCCATAAAGAAGCTAAAATATAGTCTGGAAGATAGATAGCCTCTTTAACAAATGGTGCTGGCAAAACTGGCTCAACACATCCTGCACCAAATCAACCAAATCCTGCACCAAAATCAATTCCAAATGGATCAAAGACCTCAAAATTAAAACAGATACACTTAAAACACTAAAGGAAGGAATATGAGATACACTTGGGCTCCTCAGCACAGGATGGAACTTCCTTAACAAAGACCCAGAAAGGCTACAAATCAAAGAAAGGATGGACAAATGGGACTGCATCAAATTGTGGAGCTTCTGTAGGGCAAAGGACATAGCTTGCAAGATAAACAGAAAGCCAACAGTTTGGTAAAAGATCTTTACTTGCCATACAATGGACTAAAGCCTCATATCTAAAAGATATGAAGAACTAAAAAAATTACATTCCTCCAAAACCGAACCACAAAGAACCAACAGCCCCCTTAACAAGTGTGCTAAAGACTTAGGAGGCTTCTCTGAAGAGGAAATGAGAATGGCCAAGAGACATATGAAAAAGTGCTCTCCATCACTGGTCATAAAAGAAATGCAAATCAAACAATATTGAGATTCCATCTCACCCCAGTAAGAATGTCCCTTATCAAAAAAACTAACAATTACAAATGTTGGAGGGGATGTGGCCAAAAGGGAACCCAACTTCTTTGTTGGTGGGAATGTAAACTGCTTCAGCCACTCTGGAAAGCAGTATGGAGATTCCTCAGAAGGCTAAACATAAAGGTCACCTATGACCCAGCAGCCCCACTTTTGGGCATCTACCCAAAAAAACACAAACAAGAACACACTAAAGCCACTAGCACAACAATGTTCATCGCAACACAATTTATCATAGCTAGAATATGGAACCAATGCAGATGCCCCTCAGTAGACGAATGAATCAGGAAAATGTGGTACATATACAAAATAGAATTTTCTGCCTCTATCAGAAAGAATGATATTGCCTCATTCATAAGGAAATGGAAGGACTTGGAAAAAATTATACTAAGTGATGTGAGCCAGACTCAAAGAAACATGGACTCTATGGTCTCCCTCATAGGGAATAATTAGCACAGGTTTAGGCAAGTCACAGCAGAGGATCACAAGGGCCCAATAGCTATACCCTTAGGAACACATAAGATGATGCTAACTTAAATGAACTCCATGTTATGGAAACGATTCTCATATCACTGTTGTAACTACTTTCAACATGCTGTGTGTAACCGTAGCTTCTATTACTGATGATCTTCTTGTATCCCCTTCCTCTGGTGTACCTGCACTATCTCTGTATTTCATCTGAGTATATTGGAAACTGTGCATACTGGTATTAGAACTAGGAAACTGAAAGGGAATACCAAAATCGAGAGACACAGGGTAAAAAAGACAAACGACTACAAAAGTGATACTTGCAAAGCTGTTTGGTATAAATGAACTGAACAACTCTCTTGGGGAGGGGAAGGCAAGGGGGGGTGGGAAGGAGGAATGAAGGAGGAAGTAACAAACAGTACAAGAAATGTATCCAATGTCTAACATATGAATCTGTAAGCTCTGTGTACATCAGTAGAAAATAAAAATTTAAAAAAATCCCTTAAATAACAATAATTAAAATGTTTACTATTTTTTTCAAATCCAGAATGAAAAACATTAAATAATTAGCAATCTAATTTACAGAGCAGACTTAGGCCAATTATTATCAGACAAATATTATCATGCCAAATAGTTGCATTTTTTCTAGTTTCTATGTTCTGGTATTTTTAATTTCACAATTGTTATTTGAAAATACCACCTTATTTGTTATTTATGGTTCTCAACATTAAGACAACCTCCTTAAGTCTATACATGGTGGTCTTCAGCATACTAATTGTTGTTCAAGGTTGATTACTACTACATAATCACGAAAAATATCACGCAGAAAGAACTGAGCACCTGGCCCTTTATGGAAGATACAATAATGAATAAGATCACAATGATTCCTTTTAATAACTTGAACATTCAAATATAGATAAAATATGCAAATTGAATACCACTTGAATACTTGTGTACACATAGAAGCATTTTTACTTGCTTGCCACAATTTTAATTATATTAGGCAAACTGTAAAACCATCCTCATCATGAAAGATCAGACAATCTAAAATTGTCTGTGAATTGAAACTAAATTAAAAATATGTTTAACTTTCCATCTCAAAGTAAATAGGATATTTGTATATTTTAATTCATATCTCCACTAAAGCTTGCTATAATTTCCTCCTGTGGTTCATTTTCAAATGGGAACAATTTCACATGGAAAATGTTTCTTAAACAAACTGTCCCTAATTAATAATCATCTGGAATGTGTATCTGTAAAGATTTAAAAAAATGTGTGATGTAAAATAGGAATTTTGGTGTTCTTACAAATCTACCATGTGGTTTTCTTGTGTGCCTGAAACATCATAGATCATGACTGTGTCAGTAATAAACCATTATCAGAAGCTTTCCAAAAAATTATGAATCAAGGATCCATTAATGGAAATTTAAAATAAGGACTGGGCTTCTGACGACTTCGAAGACAGGATATCTAATTATTATTATACCCATTATGAAGTTTCAAAAGACTTATTTCTTGTCTTCTACACTGTCTGTTTAAAAGCAATACGATGTGAAAACATTGTGCTATAATTCTAATATTCTCATGACTGACACCTTGGACCAACAGTAATGTTGGGAAGTGTCAGCAAATCTTGTTATCTACATTACATCCACAGACTGATGACAAAACTATTGCTCTCTGCGGTTGCAATGGACACGGTTAAAACTGTTATATTACATTGTATGATGAATATATGCCTGACTGCTCTACCACGTATTAATAAACTTCAGGAAAGCAGGGGCCCGGTTTTATTATTATAACATTCCTAACTGTGCTTCCACTGTCCTACCTTTGTGAAACAGATGAGTAAATGTCTTAGAGAGACAAGACACAGAGAGAAAGCAAGCCTCATATCAGAAAGGTATTATATGTCACAGGTTACAATTCGTAGATATTGGGCCTGGGAATGGGGCTTAGGGGTAGAGTGCTTGCCTAGCATGCATGAAACCCTGGGTTCGATTCCTTAGCACCACCACATAAACAGAAGAAGCTAGGAGTGGTGCTGTGGCTCAAGAGGTAGAGTGCTACTAACCTTAGGCAAAAAGAAGCCTGAGAGAGTACTCAGGACCTGAGTCCCAAGCCCCAGGACTGGCAAAAAAAAAAAAAAAATCATAGAAAGTTTAAAAATGAAAGTAAGTTTCAAAATATAGTAGTAACAAATAAATTTAAATTTTGAAATTATATCTTAAAACTTATTTTTTGGTTGAACATTGTTACCCCTTCCCTTGTTTTTTTCTTCCAATCCTTCACCACAAACTCACACTCTCAAAATGTAAAGTTCATTTTCAACATATTGTCTTGTGACTATGAACGCTACATTGGTTTGCCCTTTGTCTTTGTCTCACCATTTTGATGTTTCCCTTCCCATTCCTAATTCAGATAAACATATATAAAATATACAGGGTACCAAAATCAAATACGGTGATGTCAGGGGTTAAATCATAGGGAAGATAAACAAAGAAAAGGAAATATTTCACATAGTACTTTGAAATAACAACAACAATAAACTACTTGCTTCCATAACTTGTAGTTCATTTTGCTTAGCATCATCTTATGTGTTCATATGTACATAGCTAATGAGCTATGGTTATATTCTTCTAAGACTATCCTAGACCTGTACTAATTATTCCCAATAAGTCCATATTTCTTTGGGTCTGGCTCACTTCACTTAGCATGATTTTTTTCTAAGTCCTTCCAATTCCTGGCAAATGAGGTGATGCCATTTCTTCTATTGGAAACATAGAATTCCATTGTGTATATATACCATACTTTCTTTGTCCATTGATCTACTGAGGAGCATCTGGGTTGTTTCCATATCTCAGTTACAGAAAATAATACTGGAATGAATAAATTTGTGCTGATAGCTTTGGAAAGGTACTCACTACCTTACATATGTAACTATAGTCCCTCTGTATATCATCTTGAAAATTAAAAAAAAACAAACTTGTTCCTCCTTTAGAAAAATATTGTCAGTGAAATAAGCATTTCGGAATTTGTTATCAATCAATTGTTGCAACTTTGTATCCAAATATTCTAGTAATTTTTGAAGATGAACAAATAACTCTTTTGGAGAGTACACCATACTAATTTCCAGCTGTAAAGTGTTTCTCTGTAGCCAATTCTGAACAAATTCAATTTTGCCTATTTTAAACAGGTTGGAAATTAAGAATTCTAACAAGATTTAGGAAGTGATTAATTGTAGTGGTCATGACTTTGCAAGGCCTAGAATGCACTTATCTTCTTATTCTTATGGTTTTTTTTATTAATGTTGTATAAGAATCAGCAAGAATCAGACCATCTCATAACAGGTTAACAGTATCCCACAGAGAAAAAGCATCTATTCAGCTGTCAGGTCTGAAACAGCGGGTCACAAGTAAAGTTATTGCGATTTTTCCTAACATCCTCTTTCTTCTCTCCAAACTACACACAGGCATCTGATGAAACTGAGAAATAAAAATTTCCTTATAATGAAAATAAAATCACCCAAGTTCCTTCAGAAATGCCTGATTACTCCAGCAATATCCAAAATATCCTACCCATGAGGAACCCTGCTTAGAAGAGTTTCTGCTCTGTATTTGTTTGGCAATCTAGTATTCTAAGGCATAGGAAGACATACATATTAATGTGCTGAATTGTTATGATAATCGAAACTTAGTGTGTATGCAAATTTTGGAATATATAATAATCATCCCAGGGTTGACATGAGTAGGAGAGCAAAATCAAACACACAATTGTTCAATAGAAGTTTCCTTGAGAAAATATTGTTTGGAAAGACAAGAATGTTTCACCTACCACATTTAGAAAGGCATTAGATATTTCAATTCCTTCACCTCATTTGCATAATAGCTATTTTTTATTGTTATCCAAGTTTGAGAGCTGAAACCTATGATTCTCAAAACAATCAATAAAAATACTTATTGTTCATATAATCCCACAGCTAGTTATTGCAAAGCAGGGAGCCAAATTATGATCTTTTGATTTATTTCCAGTGAATTTGTTTTAACATGGTCTGCTCTCACCTTGATTCTACAATGCCTATCCTCTTTTCTCCTGCTACAAGAGGCAGTGATAAATGCTGAAATTGTGTGATGAATTCTTAAGCTGGCTCTATTTCTCATTTTCACTCAAGATAAAATAATATATATAAGAAAGCAGAAACTTATCAGAAAATTAGGCATTGTAGCTTAATAAATTCAATTTGGGTTCTTATACGATATCCAGGCTATGAAGATCTTTCTGAGTTTCTTTTTCTTAATTATTTTTTTAGTGAATCAGGAACTGTAGACCTTAAGTGTAAGAAAACATTTTCTATCTGCAAAGAGAGAAAAACCTTAGCAGAGTGCTTAGAAAACAATCTGTTTGATATAATATCTCCATAAATACTTTTAAATTAAATTACCTAAACTACTTTAATCTTTCCATTTTTAGTCCCCAGACTATCTTTGAGAAAAACACTTTGAGTGCAACAATGCTCATAATATTCTTGTTATTACCAATGCTCAAAATCCTCACCTGGTAATATAAAGCTACATTGCTTCTGTCTGCTAAAATATAATAGCACAAGATTAAAAACTTCCTGTTTATGTAAATTTGAAGCAGCCATTGTTACAGTCAGTTTTAATAATGAAAAGAATCATAATAACTTTTTTAAAGGACTGATAATACCTGAAAATGCCTATATAAGAATTAGTTTTGCCAGGAGCTTTAGTAAAAATGCTCTTTTGTTTGTTTTCCTATTAGAGGAGATTCCATGGGTAATCTTACTTTATGCACTCTTTCAAAAACTCCAACAAAATTAGATAGCATTTAAAAATAAATAGAATCTGTTATCCTAAACCTTCACAAGACTTATGTGACAGCTAAATTACTTTTTTTAAAAAAGATCTAAGACTGATGTCATGAGAATTGGGCCATCTAACATAAAAATTTTATAAAATGTTCCTCCATAAAACAAGAGTGGAGCAGTGTTTGTTCAAATCAATTTTACTCTAGCATTAAATTAACAAAGACATTCAATAAAATCACCAATAGCTACTGCAAATGCCTTAAAATGAACATAATATAATGGTGTGTTAACATGCCCTATTCTCTCATGCATCTTTCCTAGGCCCCATGGTAACCTTGAGTTGATCATAGACATAGAAACCAAACAAGCAGTCATGTGAGAGATTCACACAATTCCTACCTACACTGCATCAGCTTAGCTTACTTATTTGACTAAAGTCAAAGCTTATTCACTACAAATAAACTTCTCTGAACAGAGATGCAAAGCCCTATGACATACCACTGAGACAGAGAATATGTATGTAGAACACATGCACATATGCATATGCATGTATATATATTTAAGCACATATATGCACATATACACATATGTACATGCATATTTATATATACATAATATGTGTGTATTTATTTTATTAATTTATTTATATTTATATCATCAGACCTGGAAAATAGAAGAAATTAAAGAAGAAATGCTATAGTAAGTATTTGAATAGCCAATATCCCAAAACATATGTTTTTAAAAAACATTGTTTTATTCCAACAGACTAGAGATAGCTCAACAAAGCAGTCATATATCACTGTGTTTAAGTTCATATAACCCATAAATTCAACTTTAATAACAAAATCAACATGAGGACTGGATATCAAAAGGAATATAGTCATGAAAAAATATAAATTGTTACACTGGTACTAATCTGAAAAACTATTTAGAAGTTTCTAAATTAGTAGATTACACAATGAATCCACTAAAAAAATGTCAAAATTTCATAAGGGAATGAAACTGCGTACTGTCAAATATCAATTTAACACAGAAGAAGATTATAATAGAGGAGGAGAAATAGGAGCAAAGTCCATTGAAACAACATAAAACATGAAATACAAATCAAAAAATGAAAGATATGAATTCTAACCTATCAGTGATGATATTACATATATATATTAAAAAAATCTCAATCAAAGATACACATGCAGAGCCTACTGTAAGTAATAAACCACATCATGATGTCCACAATAGATATTTCAGATTCAAGTCTCAAAATGATACAACTCCACCACATCTATTAATATTAAAACACCACTTAGACTAATATACTGCATAGAGTAAATTGTTACAAGAAATAAAGAATAAAAATTCATATTTATATAAGAATTGATCCAGTAATAATAATTGCACACTTCAGTAATCCACTTTCAACATTGAATAGAATAACTAGACAGAATGTCAAAAAAAGAACAAAATCCCTTACAAACTATACATAAGAGCTGTAGACCTTTCTCTGAAAAACAGTATTTATTTTATTCAAAGAATATGGGACATTTGTCATGACAGACAATATGCTAAGCAGAAAACAAGACTGAATAAATTTCAAAGGTTGATATCATCATTACAGTTTCCAATGAGAAGTAAAGAAGGTTGTTTTTTAAAAAAAATATTGAACTACTGTATCCAAATAGTAGATTATATATACAACTAAATAAATTACTAGAAAATACGAATGACTGGGTCTGAGAAGAAAAAATGTACTGCGAATTCTTTAACCAATTAATTGACACAGGAAATAAGAAACCAATGGTAGTAAAAATACTTTAAAAGGGAAAATTAAAATAAATTAAAAATGTTCTATGGTATTTGACTGGAAGTTGTAATATTGTACTTGTGGAAATACACAGTATGTTAAGTTGCAGATTTAGTGGAATTTACAACATTACCTCAACTGTTTTATGTTTTTTTTTTTTTTTCCCCAGCAGAAATCAGTAGGCAAAGACGAAATTTACAGGGAAATGAAAGAGCTCCACTATAGTGCCAAACATCTTGAAGTGGAAATATAACTGGGAGAATTCTCAGTTCCAACTCAAAATTTATCACACAGATTACAACTTTAACTTTGGTACAGATTTTTAAGAAAGGAACAAGGAATTATTTTATAAAACTACTTTCGGGTTATATGTTCGATGTTTAAAATCAAGGAAATTTTATGTTTAGACTTTGGTCCTATCCATAGGATATCTCATTGTCTTTATGCAAATAGAGCAAAACCCCAAATAATTTAAATTATAAAACACTTTTCTGTTCATAAATACTTTGAGTAAGGTATATTCAACTTGTAAGATCAAATTGCTATTTTAAAAATCAAGAAGGAATGTATTTTAATCTCTATACCTAAGTCAATATGTTACATTTTGTTCTCTTCAAAATGACCAAAATTGAGTTCTACATTTAATACCATTTTTTTTTCTGTTTTAGTCAGGTTAACTATCATTGTCAATCAAATAGGGATTAAATTAGTGTCTACTAAATATTTTCAAATGCTCTAAATAATGCATGATAATTATTGGGTAATGAATTATTAATTTCTGGTGCCAAATCAAATACATATTAAATAATTTTATATAAATGTTAGATATTTGAGAAAGGGTCTTACTAATTAGTCATGTTTCCCTTGATGTTGTTGGTTCAGCCTTCTGAGTGTTATGAATATAGACATAAAGAAACTCACTCTTTTCAATAAAGTTTAAAGTTGACAAAATATTATCATCTAACATCATCCTATACTTTTAAAACCCAATCCACCACCATTTATAACTGCAATCTAAAATTACATTAATGTAAATAATGAATAATTTCTGAAATCTGATATATAAAGCATTCTTTTCCCTTGATTTAAAACATCAATCCACTCTTGTTTTATTATTTGAATTCTACTTCATGTATTTTTACTTGGACATCTTTCTGTACTTTCAAGTCAATGAATCTGAGCAAAAATCATTACCGTTGCCCCAAATCAATGTCTCCTCTAGAGTATCCTTTCCTCTTTCCCTCTGAACTCTTTCACCTGCTCATACACACAAAAATCAATCCACCTCAAAGATCCACCACTCTCAGAGAAGTAATCTGTCTAGTTTCCACATAGTACATTTTCATTTGGTACCTGAAGTATTTTTATTTCATTTGTTGCTTTATTTGGGGAAAAATTTAAAGCAATAATTCATATAATAAGCTTAATATTTATTTCTTAAGTTTGGTTTTAAGTTTTTTCTCAGAAAGTTGCCTACTATAACAAAAGATGGTAACATTATTTCAGTTGCAATGAAAGTGACTATGGTTATTTCCAAGTCAAAATAAAAACTTTACTAAAAATAACTTTCTGCCTGTCATCTTCAGAAGACATAACCACAATTCCTTTGCTGATTGAGAAAAGTACTTTGCATTTCCACTCATAAGTACATTTAGTGGGGGCTGGGGATATGGCCTAGTGGCAAGAGAGCTTGCCCTCCCATACATGAAGCCCTAGGTTCGATTCCCTAGCACCACGTATACGGAAAACGGTCAGAAGGGGCGCTGTGGCTCAGGTGGCAGAGTGCTAATCCTTGAGCGGGAAGAAGCCAGGGACAGTGCTTAGTCCCTGAGTGCAAGGCCCAGGACTGGCCAAAAAAAAAAAAAAAAAAGTACATTTAGTGTATGTTAATTATACAGACATTTTCATATATGTATATAATGTACTTTATTGTATTGACTCATTGTCTACTTTTGTCTCCTTCTGATTGCAAGTTCCCTCTCTGATTCAATATATTCTTATTTATATTTTCACATGTTTTAAAACATGTGAAATCCATATATGGGAGAAAATACTTGATATTAATTTTTCTAAGTCTAGGTTATTTTGCTTACCATGATGATCTGAGTAAGTTGAAGAAGTTGATATTGAAAACAGGAATGAGAGCTAAGATGCATAGTTCTTGAAAGATACATAGATAAATAAATAAAGAGATAGATATGAAGATATATGTAATATGTATTATGTGAATATATTTTTATATGTAGGAATATTTACTTTCAGGCATGAGCAATGACTTTCTTAATAAGGCTCTAATGATGCAGTAAATCATGGCAAAAGTAGAAAACTAGAATTTTATCAAATCAGAAAAGTTTTGCATAATAAATGAAACAAACACAATGAAGAGACAAACTACAAAACAGGAAATCATATCCCCATTTGTTTTATAGATCTAAAAATGTAAAAACATAATGATGCTTATGTATTAGTTTCACAGATACATAAATGCATATAATTTATTCTGTACCCACTGCCTTAAATATGAAACTGTAACCCCTCAGTACATCACTTTGGCAATAAATAAGTAATTTTTCAAAAAGATAAAAACACAATGCAGGAAGGAGGCTATATAAGAATAAGGTTTGTTATGTAATGGAAATCAAATAGATATTAACTTATATCATATTGCATCAATGCTGTCACCTTATGAATGTGTGTAAATGTGGGGGTGGGGTGGGGGGTGTATTCTCCATTCTCCATAGTAACTTCAGAAATATCATATAAAGCATACTACAGGAAATGAAAAGTTAACCATAATGTATTACCCAGCATTACAAGAAGGAAGGAAAGACAAAGAAGCAAAGAAGGTATAAATGTTATCAAAAACATAAACAAATGACAATCACATACTATCATACTCTCTGTAGTTACTTAAATGTAAATCAATTTAAATGACATAATAACATAATGAAATGTAAAAGCAAAATCAAGCTATGTGTTTTTCATTTTAAAACCATTTTATTCAAAGAGTATAAAAGTTGGCCAGCACTTTTGGATCACACCTATAATCCTAGGTGCTCAGGTGACTGATACCTGAGAATTATAGGTTGCTCTCTCTCTCTCTCTCTCTCTCTCTCTCTCTCTCTCTCTCTCTCTCTCTCTCTCTCTCTCTCTCTCTCTCTCTCTCTCTGTCTCTGTCTGTCTCTCTCACACACACAAAAAACAGGAGTGGAGCTGTGGTGGGATTACCTTGAGCAAAAGCTCAGAAACAGCACCTGGCCCCAAGCCCCAAGACCAGCACAAAAAATAAATTCATAAATAAAATAAACAGGATAAGAATGACAAAATTAATTGGATGTCAATTATCACAATAACAGAGAGAGACGTTTTGTAGAAAGGGAATTATCAATTCATCAAGAAGACACAAACATATATATCTTCACATATATGGTCCAAGTATCACTTATTAAATATAGAAAATAAATATCAAATTAAAGGCACAAATAGCGAGTATTTCAGTATTGATAGAAACATTATTACTCAAATTTTAGTAATGGATGGAACAAGAAAATAAATGATCATTAAGATAAAAAGAACCTGAAAAGTATAAATGAAGCAGACATAACACATATTATGGAACACTGTATCCAACAAAAACTGGTTATACCCTTCCTTTAAAGTAAACATGAACTGTATCCATGTTACATTTTAGGCTAGGTCACAGGACACATCTTAATAAGTTTTTTTTTTTTTTTTTTGGCCAGTCCTGGGCCTTGGACTCAGGGCTTGAGCACTGTCCCTGGCTTCTCTTTGCTCAAGGCTAGCACTCTGCCACTTGAGCCACAGCGCCACTTCTGGCCATTTTCTGTATATGTGGTGCTGGGGAATCGAACCCAGGGCTTCAAGTATAAGAGGCAAGCGCTCTTGCCACTAGGCCATATCCCCAGCCCCTTAATAAGTTTTAAAAGATTATTTTCAATGGCAAATTATCTTAAATTGTCTTTTGGAATGATTTTAGAAATCAAGAGCAGAAAGATAAGAGAAAATTCTGACAATATGTGAAAATGAAACAATACATGCCTCAAAAAGCAGTGGTTCAAAGAATAAAGAACTGCATATTACAAAGTAGTTATTTTTCACTTTAAAAAGTAAAGAGAACGTTCAACTCAAAATCCTACCTTTTTACTTTAGGTAATTAGAAAAAGAAGTATAATATGAAAACAGCATAGGAAGAAAATAATAAAATTAAAGCAGAGGTAAATGATAGAGAAATAATGGGAAAAATCAATTAAGCCAAGATTTTTTCTTTCAAAAACATCAACAATCAAACAAACTATTATCAACTTTGTCTGACAAAGGAATAAAATAATATAAATAAATTTAGAAATGAATATTTTACGTATTTTACCAAAACAAGTGGTTTGATAAAAATAAGATAAGGAAATACTATGAAGCAATCACACATCAAAAAGATAATAACATCAACAATCATTAGCAAAGTAAAAGTTCCAAATAGACTTCATGGGTGTAAGGCAATATGGGAAAAAAAACATTCAAACAATGAAAACAGTATCACACTATCCATCCATTCCACTGACAATTCTGCTAACATGTATCACATATTCATAGACAAACTATTCACAATACAGGAAGAGTAAAAGGAAAGCAAATTTCTATCAAAGATGAATAGGTAAATGATACTCCATAATGATATATAATGAAATATTATTCAGAACTAAGAAGAAAAGAATTCTTATACCTGCTACATCTGATTAAACACTGGCATTATGCTAAAATGAAGTAAGATGCGTTCTGAAAGATAAATATTGTATGCTTTTATTACTCTAATGTCTCTTAGAGGAGTCAAATTAATAGAGAAAGGTAAAATTTATTATTTGACAGTACACAGAGAAAAGGAATTTCCTGAATTGTAACCTTAAAATGTTTAAAGTGGTAACTATCCATATTTATAACAAATATATATGTAAACAAGAATATACAGTTTTACTTTTCTTTATTTCTCATTGCTGACATTAATTACATGTTATTTATAATGAAAATTACAAAAAATAAAATGGACATAACTCGAGGAAGATTTTAATCCCAATGATTTCTTGTTCACCAGCTTAGAGGCATTTTCATTAGCATAATAAATTTTATTATCATTATATAATTATCTATAATTATTATATCATATAACTATAATTATAACTAAATGAATATCTCCTAAGCAACTACAATATGTTAGGGGCTACACATAAGAGAAGATATTTTATTTTATTGGCTTTGTCCCTTTCAAACTTTGGTAGGAATCAGTGCTTTCTTTATCACTTGATGCCAAAAGAACTTCCTCTTGGAATTCAAGCTTTTTCTAAAATTTCCCTCTTCTCTCCCTACTTTATAAAACGTAGAAGCTTTTCACAGCTACTTAAAACAACGCGTTTTAAAAATGAGAAAAAAAGATGTCATATCAATTCGTATATACTTTAGTTAAAAAAATCCTTAAGGTATTTTTATTTGGAGGGCTCAGAATAGATTGTCAATTAAACTGTTTTGAACATGAATAAGGAAAAAATTCACAAAACCTTAAAGCCAAACTGAGGGAGGTTCAATTTTCAGAACATACATGACAAGACTCAGAGAAGTCCATCTTTGGGAGCCACAGGCCAGAAAACTAATTCTTCCTTATAAATGTAACCAAATTCTAGCTCATTCTGACAAAGCATTTTAAGATCTCCCTAGAGACACAGTTCCCCATATGAACTTTCTAGAGTTATGGTTGCTCCTTTTGCTTTCTTGAGAAATTATGCAAAAGAATTCCCCAATTACAAATTTCTTGATTTTCTTTTTTCAGAAAGGAAGAACTGAGTCTTAAACACACCATGCTAATCAACAAATTTATAAAGATTTTTCAATAACCTAGTATTGGTTTATTATGTATAAAGTACTACTAGCAAGCTTAACCCTTGGAATATTTAGACAATCAACCAGAGCGACTTTGAAAAATAAGAATTAATGTTTCAACTACAAAGTAGATAAAACTGAATGAGAAGAGTGTGATATATGCACTCACAATACAGAAATAGCAAAATATTCTGAAAATTCACAAGAGAAGGGCACCAAGTGTGGATATTTATTTTAATCAAATAATAAATAATTTAGATATTCATATCTATGTCAATGCTTCCTACATTGCTGAAAATTGAATGATTCACAAACATGAAAGAAGAAAAGGAGCTTAAGCAAAGGGGTTCATAGTCTGATGAGAAATTTTACAAGATTACATTTAACACACAGCTTGTGTGGAATATGCAAATTTTAATCAAATATTTCTAATTCACTTTCTTTTTTTCTCTTTAACATATAAATCTCAACTTTCTAAGTATTTTCTGGAACATGCTTGGAATCCATTAAATATCTGTACAATAAACAATCATCCAGAATGAGATTTTGATATAATTTCAGCCATAAGAGAAATGGATAACTCGTTTTTCTTTGGTAATGACATTCTAGTTATTTCTTGATACTTGAAATTATGTTCTCATTCCCTTACATTATACCAACTAATTACAAAACCAATGATATCATTGTGGGTAGACAGAGATAATGAAATATTTTTCTGTAAATTGTCTATGTTTCAGACAATGCTCTTCTAGTTATAGGAATAGTGATAACGAAATATTTTCGGCTTGACTGCAGAAAGACTTTTTTTTTTTTTTCTGAAACAATTGAAACTTTGAGATCTTCATCCAGAAACTGTTTAATTCTACACATTTTCCAAGATTTATCAACTCTCAGAGCTCAAAGGAAACTTTACCAAAATATGCTTTGATTATGCTTTCCAAATATTATTCATTTCAAATAATGAGGAAATAAAAATAAAACTAAAATTGACCCATCAGAAAATGGCAGTGCTACAATAGTATTTGTGGATGACTCGATTTCTAAAGATTCTTTCTTATTAATGTTGATATATTTTGCATATTTTCCAGATTGTTTACTTGAGAATAATTCAAATAATTGTACTACTTATGAAATCATCCAACCATGTAAATATATGTTTATAGAGAACAAAAGACAGGAAGAATAAATATAGCATCAAAATTATTCCAAATCACAGATGTCTACATTTGCTGCAATGTGTTACTTCAAGCATAGGTAAGTTGTGCTGTGTGTTCCTTCAATGTGTACTAAAGTCTAATACCAAGTTCCATGAGTCTTTTTATTCCTTATGGTATAATAAAAGAAAATTATAATAAAAGAATATCTTGCTTTGATTTTCATTTAAAATATATCTGTGTTTTGTGCATGGTTCTTATTCTTCTAACTTGCTGATTTTCTAGCTTTTATAACCTTGAAGATGGTTTAATCAACAATTAAGTACAAGTGTTAGCTAAAAACATTTTGCTGTATCTATTTCTAATTATAAATTGATTTGATTTAATCTTAAGCTGCTTGACAAAGGCAGTGCGTTATGTCTTGAAAAACATTGATATCAATACTATTTGTCATATATTAGACCCGCTACCACCATATCAGTGAAATAAAGAAATAATCCAGTTCTGAAAAATAAAAGTGTATAATAAGCCTCCAGTGCCTATTGAAAGGACATACAAATGGCAAAATACTTCATCTAAATTCATATTGATAAGGTTTAGTAAACATCCCCACCTAGAGCTATTTTTTATTATAAAGCTAAATTTTATTACACAATGTGTAATAGAGCACATATCCTCATCCAAACCTACCCTTTAGTGTCAGCTTCAGGCTTCATGTTTGAATTAATAGTTTGTGTAAATTATCAGTTTTGACGATTAAGATAGGTAATGATTTTTTTGAAATAACAGACAGTTTAACAAAATGAATATCACAAAGCTGAAATTAGATTTTAAGAGGTTACAAGAGTGGGAGGAGGTAGAAGAATGAAAATAGGAATAGGGATCAAATACAAGAATCATCAATACACATACAGGATAATGGAAGTGAAAGGTGTGGAATGGCTTTGGGGGAATGGAGACAGACAGGATGGGGAAGAGGATGGAAAGGGTTGACTGATCAAGAGGCACTGGATACTTCGATGGAGACAATAAATTCAAACTTATAATTTGCTGTTCAGAAAAAATAAATTAAAATTAAAAATAAAATTTAGCATGAAAAGGATTATGAATAAAATGTAGAAAAAGATTCATGAAGAGATATGCCATCAGACTATATTTTGTTTTGTCAGTCCTCAAAAGAATTGACTGAGTGCTAAATATCACAAAATTTGAGAACTATTTGTTTGAAGTACCATAATCCATGAGAGAAATAATCTTTCAATGTGAATTGTGAAGTTGAATTTAACAACAAAGTAATAATAAAAATTGGGTAAACCCTCAAAGTAAGGTATGGATTTCTGTGACTATTAACATATGCCATAGTTTTTATTTCATCATTTTTAAATAGCCAACTTGTTCTAATATTTGAGTATTTTTTTTCTCTTTTGACCCAGGAATGTCCATCATTTCTGATAAAGTAGGGCTTTATCTTGGACTGTCTAGATATTTCTTTTTAATGAAGTCATTGGAATTCTAATCCCAGATCAAAATGCATTGTACTTACAGACTGATTGGTTGGATGATAACTCATTTTATGCCTATGTAAAAATAATAAAAAAATTGAAGATACCACTGACTAAATAAGATCAGCTGGTCTATAGGCAGTGTGATTTTTGGCAGTTCTTTGTCTCCAGGTTTCATTTGGCACGCACCTTGATTACTCTAAGGGAAACAATATGTCAATTGTACTCTAAATTTTGCATGTTCCCTGGCATTTTCAAACTAGTGTGTGTGTGATTTTGATGATTCATTTAAATGTTCACGTTAGAGACTTCTCAACTGAAATCGAGATTGCACTTTTGTATCATATAGTTTAGATCTGTGGTTCCTTAGCCTGCATTTCCTATCTAATAAACCGACAGCACTACCAGGGAAAAAGGAGGTAAAGATGCATGTGGATATAATTTTAGCCACTTAAAGAGAAATTTGTCTTTCTTCTCTGGCATCAACGTTCATGAGATAATCAAATATACATCACCAAGAAGCATCTGTGTAGGAATCAAAGTTTTAAGTAGTGGTGTCATGTTTAACATAGTTTTGCCTATGACACATCTCAATTTCACCATTTAAATATACTATAAACAGGAGGGATCTAAAATTTACCTTTAATGTGATTACTTTCAGTTGTATAGAGACATAGTAATAGAATTAGAATAATGAATTAAGAGAACATCTGAAAATGTAGAGGAAAATTAAATAAATTTAACAGATAGCCATGCCTATAATCCAGGGGACTTTCATTTATATGAATTATACTTTCATTTTATGATTCATTGGGCCCCATGAATGATCAAAGTGAATGGTCCACTTAATGCTCATTGTGTGAAACATGGGGCATAATTTTATCATTTGGAATCATTGCCCCAATTTTATAGTTGTATATATTATTTTATAACACAATTTCAGTCATGTCTATGATTTATTTAATGCTTGGCCTACCATATAACATCAAATTGTAACATTGTTCCTTGGAGGAAATATAAAATTTTATCACAATCTGCTCTACATTAAGAGTTCTACAAATGCACTGTGCTGACAAGAAGGAACTTCTCATAAGTGTTTTATGAACTCTACTTGTCATATTTTTATGACTAAAGCAAAAGAATTTCTTATGGACATTAACATCTTCTGCAAGACAAATTATTGTTTTCTTAACTTCAATTTTTAAAAAATCATCCTCAGTCCCTAAACACACTAGAATAATCTAAATTTCTTTTGCACTGTTGTAGCCTTTGCTTAGAATGACTATTAATCTTTTTATTATGTACCTTGAAACCCTACACTTCTCAAGACTGAATGATAGAACACAAATTGTACTGCTTTTAGAAAAGGACCCACCTGCCCCCCCCCCAACACAGAGTAACCCTGATTGCTTATGAATAAAAATGTGGTGGTAGATATTATTTATGTAAGAAGAAATAAACTTGACTTTTCTTAATTCCGAATATTAATCCACATGCACTCATACACAAATAGCGAAATCACTGGAAAATAAGAAAATGACTAATGAAACCAAAATCTAAACATGTTCTTTAAGTTGATCATAATTATGTTGTGATATAGAATCATTACAGTGTTATCACAATAGAAAATAATTATGTGGAAGTAGTAACTTTCTAGTACAAAATCATCTTGACCATTGATGTACTGTTTTGCAAGTATGCCATTTGAGGTTTCTGCCATCTGAGGTATAGTTCCAATTATATACATGTATTTTGGAGAGAATGCCTATGGTCAAAGGAAGCAAGAGGGTAGGAAGAAATAGAAGAGACAAAAAAAGCATCAACATTTAAATGGAAAAATGTTATGATGGAAGGCATGAGGTAGAGATTAATGACAATTTACTTTAAGAATAAGATTTAGTCTGGAATAAAATTTTACAAGTGCTAATTAAAGTCTTTAGAAAATTTGACACAAATACTGTTTGAACCAATTAAAATACAAATAATTAAAATGCAAACAATGATTATACACTTACTCTAATTTCTACAAATATTGATTCCATCATGTTTTCATTAACCATCACACAGTAGTAACTCACACATATGTACAATTGTCATTTATTACTGTGTAAACATGAAGGTTGAAAATATAAGAATAATTAAATATTTGAACTGATTTCAAAGGGTGTAATAAGGAAACACATGAAATAGTATTCACAAAATCTAATTTTAAGGAAAAAAATTAAGACATTTCTGGAGATAGAGCTCTGTATTTCTTTATGCTGTTATATATAGTTTGAAGATGCATTAGTAAACTCTGTCGCACTTCTGCCTATATCCACATCTCTTTGCCTTTAAAGTTTATGTAACTAGTTTTGGAGAATATTTCCCACCCAGTATATCTGGGCTTATTTTACTCCAGTTTATGGTCCAAAAGTATTAAAAACTGTAATACAATACCAAAAAATTCATGAAATATTTATGGATTTTTTATTTTGTTTTTCAGTGATGTTTATAAGAATTGGCAAAACCTATCCTTCTAGAAAGATTGTAGACACATGTGGCTGAAAAGTGCATGAAAAAAGGTTCAGTTTCCTAGTTCTAATAACTGTATACACGGTTTCCAATGTACTCAGATAAGATACAGATATAGTGCAGGTACAACCACAGAAAGGGGATACAAGAGGATCATCAACAATAGAAGCTACCGTTTCACATCACATGTTGAAAGTAATTACAACAGTGATCTAACAGTCATTTCCATAACATGGAGTTCATTTCACTTAGCATCATCTTTTATGTTCATAAGGGTATAGCTTGGGCTCTTGTGATCTTATGCCATGACTAGTCTAATCAAGAGACACAGGGTAAAAAAGACAAACAATTACAAAAGCAATACTTGCAAAACTGTTTAGTGTAAATCTACTGAACAACTCATGGGGGGAAAGGGAAAGAGGGAGATGGAGGGGAGAATGAGGGAGGAGGTAACAAACAGTACAAGAAATGTATCCAGTGCCTAACATATGAATTGTAAACGCTCTGTATATCAGTCTGACAATAAAAATTAAAAAAAAGGTTAGTTATCCCAACCAAGCAGTCACAATTTAGCCAATTATATTAAAAGAGGTATAATCTCATTTTAACGAAGTTTATAATAGTTACACGACTGTGTACTTAACAATGGACAGAAGCTACAAACAATGGCAGCCTGACAGCAAACACATGAAACAACAGGAAAATTATTTCAAGAAGCTTGAAACATAGAGATGTTCATTTCATAATGGCGTAATGACCATAAAACAATTGCCTATATTAAATTAGGAAACATAAAATGTTTACCTAATAAATAATTGTACTAAAATAAAGTTTTCCATATGAAATGCTTAATACTCAAGAGAATTAATAGCTATACATAAAGACTCAAACAAACATATAAATAAAGTCAAATTTAGAGAAATCACAGAAAAAGGAAGACTAATTTGTTGGTTATAAAAATGTTATCTCAATTTCCAAGCAACTAAGTGTCTCAAAAGAAACTGTAGCATGAAATTAGATATCAAAGGAAACATGTGGCACTAAAAGACCTGTGAATTCATTCAGGCATTTTGCAATGCACTGGCTCAATAAGAAACAAAGTTATTCTAAGTTTCTAAAGAAATATATGGGCAAATGTCTCCAGTCTAGATTTAAACAAGCAGGTTTCATTCAAGGTGTATAACAAAAATTCTTCATCACTTGTTTTGGAGAAGTTCAGTATACATGAATGCTGTGGGAAAAGATAACTGGTTCATGGATCCAAAATTTGTGGACAATGCCATAAAATTAAATCTTAATGAAATCAATAAAAAAGTTTTATTTAAGGGAGAATTTTTAATCATTTACCTTGGTTTATTTTATTTTAAAAGAAGACTCAATAACTTCAGAGAAAACAATCTTAGTATAATTTGCTAAAAGAAAATAATTGAGTAGGTATTTTACGTGGAAACTTGCTCAGTTTACAGTCTCTAGAGAACTGCAGATCAAATTCAATATGCAATACTATTGCAAGTGCACCAAAATGACTAATGTGAAAGAAAACATATAATATTCATCTCATTGTCTATTGTAGTAGCATGAACCACCCTGAAATTTATTGGTTTAAAACAGCTACCTCTGAGGTTTTATATTTTCTAGGAGTAGTAGGTGTGTGTGTGTGTGTGTGTGTGTGTGTGTGTGTGTGTGTATTTATAGAGATTGAACTCAGGATATTTGATACTGTACTCCTAAGCAACATCTTAAAATACATGATTTTTATCTCATTATTTCTTTCTCATTGATTTTCTGTCTTCTGTCTTCTGATTTCTCTCATGATATCACAGTGAATATTGTAACAGACTTACAATTGTGAATTTTCTGCTATAGCCTGTAAATTAATCATTAGTCAGAGACAAGTCTAATCAAGTGTCTGAGTTGGTAAAAATATTAAAGATAGATTCACTTATGTGATAGACATTTATTAAATTTGTCAGAAGCTGAAATTCTCTAATAATTTCAATCAGACTCCCTTAGCACAGCTGTCTGAAGGTACTAAGACACTTTACCTAAATGGGGGAGAAGGGGGTTCAAGATGCACAAAGAGAAGTTATATCACCTTTTGTTGCTCATTAGCCCTGAATATTACAGAACTTCATTTCTGTTGCAGTCTACTCATCTGATCCTCATTTAATCCCTGATTCAAGCTATAGAGTATTAGATTCCCCCTTTTTGGAATAGAGTGAGTACATATTTTAGCTGTTATCAACACAAATGCAAATATTTCCCAATACTATTGATAGGAATGTGAAAAGGTGGTTGATCTAGTTTTGAAACATGGAAGAAATTGCTAATCATATGCATATTTTGGCAACCAGCAGTTCTAGATGATTGCATAAATGTAAACATGTGTTCTTCACAAAGCACTCAATAAAATTAAAAGTATAGTAGTGTTTAGTTCTGAAAAAGGAAAATGCAGGTACTTTCTTTAAAGTGAAATGGCTAACAAAAATTTCTCATCTGAAATGATTTTCTTGAAATGACATTTTGGTAATTTTATTCTCCAGATGCAAGCTCTATGTTTCCCTGTATATCTTGTATCTCAGTGGAGTATTGTTTACTTCCAAAGTTGGAAGTGAGTCATAAAGTAAGAGAAGACTGGTTCTCCTGGGCATTGAATCTTACAACCAGTAGCCACATCATCAGAAAATATACAGAGCTTTCAGAGATACTGCCGTAGGTAGGAACTTAACTAAATAATCTGTGGCTGCCAGCTTATGCCAAAATTCCATTCATGAAAATAAACCAACTATCATTTATTCATAAATGATATATTTAAATCTATCTCTAAAATTGAATATACATATATATATACACTAGCTCAAGATTCTACTAGTAAGAAAATAAATATGAGCTTCCATCTTTCTGAATATTTTTTACTTTGCTTAACTGTATGATCTCCAGTGCTATTCATTTTTCTTCTAAATGAGTTACCATAATTCTTATAGATGAATAATACTCTACTCTGTATATGTGCCATATTTTATTTGAAACTCATCAGTTCACAAGCACAAGTTCTATTGTTTGGCTATTAATGTGATTTTTTAATGCATAAACAAACACAGGAAATAATTCAATACCGGCAATAAACAATTTAAATCCATTTAACAGATACTGAAATCAGAAAAATAGAATAAGCTCAGACTGTCAAGAAAAATTGTTAGTTAAATGATATAAGGGTCCAAGGAGGATGTTAGTGAAGGTCTATTTAAGGATTCATATTAGTGGGAGGGGAGATAAACAGGCCTTATGTTATGTCGGGACAGAATTGTTAATATTGTCATCTAGAGAAAATTGTAAGATATTAAAAATGACTCCCAAGTTTTATGTCATAATCATAGTGATTTTCAAGTAAAATATTAATAGTGCCAAGTTTCACCTTCTCTTTGTCCAAGACAAAATGTGAAAG
This sequence comes from Perognathus longimembris pacificus, assembly GCF_023159225.1. NCBI lineage: Eukaryota > Metazoa > Chordata > Mammalia > Rodentia > Heteromyidae > Perognathus > Perognathus longimembris. The sequence goes on along the minus strand of NC_063181.1, from coordinate 19,679,355 downwards.
GAGAGATATAGCATAAAGTTTGATTTAAATTGTAAAAAGCCACAACTCAAAATTTGTACAATAAATTGCTGAACATTTCAGCCCATCTTCAGATTATCAAAGATAAATCTAAAGGACTTGAAATACTCTTTGTTTATGATATTTTAAAAGGAAGGATTCATAACGGATTTCACAGTAAAAGTCTGAAATAGTTCCTCAGGAAATATCTTGCAGATCACTTGCATGAAATGATGAAGTTTCTAAGATTCTTAAGGCTATTTTTCCATGGAAACCCTATAGAGGGAGGTTGAGGGAGATGGGAGTTTTCTTTAATGGTATGTAATTTACAAATATATGACTAATATCATTTTATATGTTGTATATATTCTATTTATGTGGATATATACATATATCTTGTGTGAATATATGTAGGCATTGAGGTTACTATGACTTTACAGTGGTTTCTAGTGCAATAATAAATAAATAATTCTGATATATTTATGCAGTATAACATTGTCTCTGGAGGTAGTAAATAGAGGAAATCAGACATATGTTTGGTAACTGTATCTTCCCTTTGGACATATGTTTGGAAACTACATCTTTCCTTTGACCCTTCCTAATGTTTCCTTATCACCAGGGTGTGAACTGCTCCTCTCAGCCATGTCTCCCAGACTGAAACTCTGGAAACATGGGGGGAAATTATTTGATCCTTATCACTTTTTCATGTCAAGCCTCACATCACAGAAGTGACATAGATGAAAAAATGTGAATAGGACTATTAGTCTAGCTGTATTATGTAAATGCTGAAATTGGGTGGGGATATGGTTTAGTGGTAGAGCAACTTTCTAGCTTACCAAGAGCTCTAAATTCAAACCATATAGAAACAAAAATAAATATATATTGTTGATGATCCTCTTGTGTCCCCTTCCTATGGTTGTGCCTGCACTATCACTGTATCTTATCTGAGTACATTGGAAACTGTATATACTGGTATTAGAATTAGGAAAGTGAAGGGGATTACCAAAATTGAGAGACACAGGATAAAAAGATAAATGACTACAAAAGCAATACTTGCAAAACTGTTTGGTGTAAACCAATTGAAAACTCATGGGGGGAGAGTGGGGAGGGGAAAATGAGGGAGGAGGTAACAAACAGTACAAGAAAGGTATCCATTGCCTAATATATGAAACTGTAACCTGTCTGTACATCACTTTGACAATAAATAAGAAATATATGTATGTATGTATGTATGTATGTATGTATGTATGTATGTATGTATGTATGTATATATACATACTTGGATTTCCAGGAATAATATTCTTATATACTTGGTGGCAAGGATCAAGATCAGATAAAAGAACAAGACCTATCTGTGGGGCATGCCCACCCCAGATGCCTTGCAGCTTTAAGAGGTGGCTCTAACTGCCCCCACCTCCCATCCTCCGGACTAAGTGCAGCCGAGATGGCCGCTGGTGGTGAACCCACAGGCGGTCATTTGGGCCCTGATGTAGATGTAGGCTGTCCCTTAGGGAGGTCCCTTGGCACTCACCCCTGACGGACATCCCAGGCAGCCAATCATAGCGCCTAGCTAGGTGCGCTACATCCTCCCCTTCCTACCCGCATCTGGCCTTTATAAATTTGATTCCTCCCTGAATAAACGGAGACTGTGTGAAACCTTCTCCCGAGCTGCCTGATTGTCCTCTGGTAAAGGGGGGGCTGGGTGTGGGTGGTTCACGACTCTTTACCTCCTCTTGGCTAGCCCCGTGGGGTACACTCCCCGCCTTTCCTGCTGGCCAGGAGAGCGCTGGGGATGAAGGACCCCAACACTATCAAAATGACAGAGAATTTAGTAAACATAACCTCTATTAGAAGGTTATAGACTCCTTGAAGGCCAAATTAAAAATGGAAGAGGAGAAACATCACATATCCATTAATCAAGCTACACACACACACACACACACACACACACACAAACACACACACACAGAGTCATCTAATTGGATAAGTCCTCAAGTATAAGCATTTGAATAAATGAGACTAAATGATGTGATAACTTGTAGTCAGAAGTGGATATTACCAAAACAAGAGTGAGTGTGTCTGAAGAGGGTTGTAGGATTTCATGTGTGGATTTGGAACTTTATTTTAACTTTAGAAAATCTCAAACTGGGGATATCATAAGAGATAACTATAGGGTTGTGTTTAAAAGTTTATGAAACATGTTACACAGTTCCCCTCATTTGATGTAATTAGAAGGTACCTATAAATCAACAAATAAATACACTGGATGGTAAAAGACAAAAAAATACACTTTTGCATGATAAATTGCAAAGGACTCTGGACATTCACACATTGAGACCAAAAGAGGATATTTTTAGGAGAAGATCACAAAGACTCAATAGCTATGTGCATATTGAGTATATAAAATGATATGTATTGAAATGAACTACAAGAATTGGCAACAGGAGGTTTTTTTTGTTAATTTTGATTTTTGTTTGCATGTTTTCTTTTCTTCTTTCTTGCTGTTATTGTTTTAGGTACCTCCTGTCTTGTTTGCAAGTTTTTCTGTTTGGGAGAGTGTAAGGAGGGAAAAGAAATGGTGAGACAATGGGTTCATAGATATAGCAGTGCCACTCACTAGACTGTGTTGAAAAAAAAATACTCTACACAACTAGTTAGTCGGGTTGGGAGAGAAAAACTGGGAGTAAGGGAAGGGTGACACTATTAAAAAAACATGTTAAAAAAAGACACTGTTAAAAAAGACTATCTGACTTATGTAACTGTAACCCCTGCATACATAACATTTACAATAATAATTATAGCTACTCTGGAGACAGAGCTGAGGATTTATGGTTCCACTCAGCCCAGATAAACAAGTTAAATAAATGTTTACTTTAGTGATAATATTTCAATAAACCTTAAATGATATATTAGTTCATAACAATTTCATATCGAATGCTTGAAGTAAAATATTTTACAAAAAATAAGTTTTGATGTGATCTTTGGCTTCTTTCTAACTGTAAGCTTATTATGAGGTTAGATCAGGAAAGGTATTGGAAGAATGTTAAGACACTAATTTAAAAACATTGAAATGTCAAATACTTTTATATAAAATATTTTGTTTAGCCTTTAAGGAAAAAAACCTGAAGATATTAAGAGTAAAAGTAGGAAACATTGATTCAAAAAGACACTTAGAAAAATATTACAGAAAGGAAGAAAATAGTTTTCCAAGTGAAGAAAACATAAGACTCCTTCTAAATTTATAAGAAACACCAGTGGGATATTTTAAATGGATGATGAGTAATTTAGCACACTTACAAATTGACTGTTTTCAAAGGAAACACATTTGTTTAAATGTCATTTGAGTGTTCTCTTTTGTTGTGAATGGCTGTTGGGTGACAGTCATTTGCAAATAGCAGATACTTGATCTCTCTCTAAAGCAGTGTGTTCCCAGGGAAAATGTTTAATTTATTTCCAAATCAACTCCCTTCAGGATAGTTGTTTATCTCTTATTTCCTTTGCCCCAGAGATAACTCAGTTTGGGTGGCTATTTTTGCTAAATTACACATTTCCTTGGGCATTGCTTGTTTATGTCTAAATGGTCTTTCCCTAGAGTGGTGCATGGAACATTGTTTTATCTATAATAAAGGAAAACCATGTTTTATTTATGAATAATGCAAGCCAACACTGAAAAAAAATATATGCACAAAATGGCTGATTTCTGACTTTTTGCAAAGTAAATATCTTTTTAGTTTTTTTGTGACAATAAAAATCAATTGCACTTAATTCTTAACTGACATGGTAAAAGAAATAGTTCTCCACATTAAAGCATTTCATATTGCTCTTAAACTACATCAAATAGTACTCTGTGGACACTGACTTTTCTAAAAAGATAATTTCAAATACTGAGAGGATCATATACAAAAGAGATTTGTAATTTTATAATTAAATAGGTAAATAAATGTAAAATGTTGATTTATCCTGAACACTACTTTTAAAAGTATCCAAGTAATTCCTAGGGATTAGTTCAGTTCATATAGAATGAATTGCTTTCTCAAGAAAATAACTTGAAATAAATCAAAGAAAAAAGAATATAAAAAAAAACTAAGCATATTGTATAATTGAAAAGGAGACACAATCGAAATCATACTTATTATATATTATGTATTGAAACATTAAACAAAATTAAATCATCTGGGCTTTTCCACCCACTAGATTCTAACACTTTCTATTTACTGGATAATTGTGAAGTAATTTGCTTACTCAAGCTAACCCAGGAGACTCTTACCCTGAATTGTGATTGTTATCATCATTTCCCTTTCATTCTAAATAACAAATTTATACTTAGAACTTCAGGTTGATCAGAGCATTTACTATCACATCACATTGGGTAGCATTCTTTTGCATTTCATTTATGAGCCATTTTATTTGTTAGTTATTTTTCTATAGCCCTTTTTAACTGTCAAAATAATTTTTCTGAATGTTTAGTCATTCTTTCTTGTGGAGAGATGCAAATCAATTGAAATAATCTTCAGATAAATATCTCAGAAATGGCAAATAGGACAAAGAAAACATCTCTTTTATGTATATTGAGAAGTTTCCCAAATACAGATACACTGGATATTGTGTCACTGAAATTAGTGAGGAACATATGTTCAAAGAGACAACTTCCTTTATATCATAAGATAAACAAAGTAAGGCCTCACCTTTTTTAGTATATTGATACTCAGAATTTTTTCAGTATATTCATGTACTGTTCTATGCTAATCTTTAATTGTATTTCCCTAGAAAGCTTACTGTTGTTCCTGTGGATATAATAACCTTGCTCTTGTATATCCCTCCCTTCCTAAATTGGGCCACCTTATTTACAATGCTAGTAATAACCTGTTCTTTTTGTTGCTGTTGTTTTGTTTTGTTTTTGTCTGTGTGCTAGTTTTTTCCTTTCTTTCTGTTTTTTGTTGTTGTTGTTGTTTTTCATTTTTATATTGTTAAAGTGATGTACAGAGGGGTTACAGTTTCATACATAAGAAAGTGAGCACATTTTTTATCCAACTTGTTTTATTTGTTTGTGTTTTAAAAGTAATATGATCTAGGCTGACATTGGAAGTTCTGTATGCTAACTACTCAGGTGGCTCAGATCTGAAGATCCTGGTTTAAAGCTAGCTGGGGGAGAAAAGTCTGAAAGATACTTATCTGCAATTAATCACCAAAAATCTGGAAAAGAAGCTGTAGCTCAATCTGTAGATTGCTAGCCTTGAGCAAGAAAGCTGGGGGACAATGCCCAGGACTTGAGTTCAAGTGCCAGAACAGAAAAAAAAGAAGGCACAGGTTTGATAGGAAATGTACTCACTGCCTTACATATGAAACTGTAACCCTCTGTACATTACCTTGACAATAATAAATAAGTAAAATAAAATAAACAGCACTCTAAACATTCACACAGTGCAACGAAAGGAGAATATTCTTCAGAGAGGAATACAATGACTCCATAGCTCTGCTCATATGATCATATAGAATGATGTTTAGTGAAATGAACTCCAAGAAATGGAAACAAGAGATTTTTGTTTTACTTTTTGTGGGTTTTATGTTTCTCACCCCCTCCCCGTTTTCTTCTTTTATTTCTGTACCTTTTATTTTGTATGTAAACTTATCTGGTTTGGGGAGAGTAAGGGAAAAACCCAAAATGTAACTGTAATATGTCTGCACAACACCTTTACAATCAAAATTAAATTGAAAAATAATACCATCCAAGTTTATTTTAATCTTTACTTTTTTAAACAAAGCAAAGAAACATAAAGATGTGAGAATTGCCTATAATCTCAGTAGAAAGAATGTGTTGTTTTGAAATACTTGCCGTTCTATAAATTTTCACAAAGGGACCCTTAGCAATAAAAACAAGGTCTTGTGTTTTGATTTGAGCACATAAAATTTGCCAGTAAAAATTATGAACTCAATAACATGTCCCCTGGTTAATGCTTCACTTCCATGTTTACTCTGGCTCCTCCTATTTATGTCCCACCATTCATCAAGTCTGAAGGCCAACGCTTATAAAGTTCTTAATTCTTCTAGTTCAACAAAATTTCTTACGAATAATCGATGATACTGCCTGTCCAGTCGAGGTACATAACATGAAAGATCAAAAGGAATGAGTCCATATATATTTTTTTTCAAGGCTATGGTAATGGGAAAATGCAAGGCTATGCACTTCTATCTAATATCCTTCAGAAATATAGCTGTCCCTGGTTAATATTGGTTTTGACACAAAATCATACCTGCTAATTTTAAAGAAATTAAAACAACTACTCTTTGATCATACATATCAACAGAGAATAAAGATTCTTAGATACTATAATATCTCTTTTAAAAACAGGAGAGTGTCTCAAACCTGTAATCCTAGCTACTCGGGAGGCTAAGATCTGAGGATTGTGATTCAAAGGCAGCACAGTCAGGATTGTCTGTGAGACTCTTATCTCCCATTAACCACCAGAAAAAAAAAAAGGAAGTGGTATTCAAGTGGTAGAGTAATAGCCTTAAGCTGAAAAGCTCAGGGACAGTGGTCAGGCCCAGAATTGAAACCACACAATTGACAAATAAAAATAAAAATTAAAAAAAAACACCACAACAACAAAAAAAACAAGAATAAACATACCATATCCATAGACTACAAATTCTGTTAAATAACTGGTTTAATGCTGAACATTCAATTCAATAGTTCACCATATGGAGAATTTTAGAAGCTGGAATCTCCTACTTGAAAATCTGGTAGGCCTTAGAGTTTACATTATCAAGTATTAAAGCAATATTGTATTTCCCTAGATACTCAGGGATAGAAAACAGTGAGTATTTCATAAACCATCACTGATTTATACAAAAATATATACTCTATCATCACTGTTTAAGTCATCTACAACAAATTTTATTGTTGGGTCAAATATTTTAACATAAATTTCATTAAATTTCACCTGTACTTTACTATCAATATAATGTATAATAAATGTCATACTAGTTACTTTTAACTTACTATATACTTCTTAACTGCCACAATTGTGTATTTTAATGTTATTTAAATTTTAAAATTTTACTCAGCTTATGTAACTTACAAGATTTTACTAATTTACTTAGTATACATAAGCTATAGCACATAATGTTGATTTTTATTCTATTAGATAATATGAGTTAAGATCAAGAAAAAGAATATCAAACATATTGCCTCATTAGTATGACTATATATAATTAATATTTTAATTCCTGTTTCTATATTAGGACTGCCCTTCAAGCCAATTATTCAGTATTTGATTAATTTCAAATTAAAAGTACAGAATAATCTCTTGTGCCAGTTTTACTTCTTTCCCTTTGACATTTTTTGCCAATTATTGGCTGAAATTTGCAAAGCTCAATGAGCCAGTATTCATAAAACTTTGAATTTTTTTCTAAATGGTAAAGAAATTACAGTTTTGAATATAATAATATATGTGTATATATGTGTATACATATATATATATATATATGACTGAACATAAACTAAGCATATCCAAGGTAGTGATTTAGCACTGCAAATTATAGGCTTGAAAAGACTAACACTAAGCCATTTTTTTTTCCCCCAAGGATAGGCATGAATTGGATCATGACCTTGAACGGTAATAAACAGCCTAAAGAAGATTTCTGAAAAATGAGTTAGTGATCCTTTTCTTCTCTAATAGTGGAGTCTCCTCTTATGATAGTTAAACTGTTGACCTTTATATTCTTCTGTAGCCTGAGGGACAAACCATACCATTGGATTTACTAGATGTGCGAACTATGCCTCTGAGACTCTAAATAATTCCACTGGGTCAATTTTAGAGCTATTACTTATTCCATCAGAATATTTCCCAGGTTATACATGATTATTTCAGTGGCTCATGTCCTATATTTTGTTAGTCTGGACGTTTAACAAATCCTTCCCCCTTAAATCAGTTGCTGAATGCCATTTAGTATAATATTGATTGGGGTCAACTACTTGGAAGCATTATATGCAATTATCTTTCTTTTCAATTTGTGTAGTGTCACTATGGGTCATTTTCTAAGGAAAGAAAATTTTAGGCAGAGCTAGTACTTTATAGGTAGTTACAGAGCTGTGCTTTCAGTAAACTTCATAAGGACATAATGAAAAGAAGAGTAGGTAGAGGGATCAATAGCAATAGAGTTGCAATTGAAAACTCTGCTAATGACTGGATAACATGGTCTCCAACTGAGCCCATATATGTGTACTCTTACACCTATAGAGAGGTGGGAAACAAAGCCTCTTATCCCTTCAGCTAGAGGCAAGCCTTATGGATGCCCATTTGTAACATTTCTGGAGCCAACATAAATCACAGATGGAAGAATCAATTCTTGAGGCCTAAAGGAAGACAAACAGGCCCTTTTCTACAGCTATCACTATGGGAGCTATAGTATTAACTTATCATGTAGTTTTTTTTTCAGTTTGAACTTTTTTTTTAATGGTACGAATGACTGGACTTTATTTCTTTTTTTCCCCTTATTTATTGATAAAGTAATGTGCAGAGAAGTTACAGTTTCATATATTAGGCCTTGGGTACATTTCTTGTACTGTTTGTTACCTCCTCCCTCATTCCTCCCTCTCCCCCTTTCCCACTCACCCCATGAGATCATCAGTTGGTTTACACCAAATGGTTTTGCAAGTACTGCTTTTGTAGTCATTTATCTTTTTATCCTTTGTCTCTCGTGTTTGATATTCCCTTTCACTTCCCTAGTTCTAATACCAGTATATACTGATTCCAATGTACTCACATTAGATACAGTGATAGTGCAGGTACAACCACAGGAAGGGGATACAAGAGGATCATCAACAATAGAAGCTATGGTTTCACATGGCATGTTGAAAGTAATTACAACAGTGATATAACAGTAGTTTCTATAACATGGAGTTCATTTCACTTAGTATCATCTTATGCATTCATAAGGACATAGCTATTAGGCTCTTGTGATCCTCTGCTGTGACTAGCCTAAACCTGTGCTAATTATTCCCTATGAGGGAGACCATAGAGTCCATGGTTCTTTGGGTCTGGCTCACTTCACTTAGTATAATTTTTTCCAAGTCCTTCCATTTCCTTATGAATGGGACATGTCATTCTTTCTGATAGAGGCATAAAATTCCATTGTGTATATTTACCACAATTTTCTGATCCATTCATCTATTGAGGGGCATCTGGATTAGTTCCATATTTTAGCTAAGACAAATTGTGCTGCGATAAACATTGTTGTGCTGGTGGGTAGGAGAAACACTTGGGCTCCTTGGCACAGGTTAGAACTTCCTTAACAAAGACCCAGAAATGCTACAAATCAAAGAAAGGATGGACAAATGGGACTGCATCAAACTGCAGAGCTTCTGCAGGGCAAAGGACATAGCTCGCAAGATAAACAGAAAGCCCACAGACTGGGAGAAGATCTTTACTGGCCATTCAATGGACAAAGGCCTCATATCTAAAATATATGCAGAACTAAAAAAATTAAATTCCTCCAAAACAAACCTGCAAAGATTCAACCTCAGAAAGTGGGCTAAAGACTTAAAAAGAGACTTCTCTGATGAGGAAATGAGAATGGCCAAGAGACATATGAAAAAGTGCTCTACATCACTGGCCATAAAATAAATGCAAATCAAAACAACATTGAGATTCCACCTCACCCCAGTAAGAATGTCCTATATCAAGAAAACTAACAATAACAATTGTTGGAGGGGATGTGGCCAAAAGGGAACCCTACTTCATTGTTAGTGGGAATGTAAACTAGTTCAGCCACTCTGGAAAACAGTATGTAGATTCCTCAGAAGGCTAAATATAAAGCTCCCAGCAGCCCCACCTTTTGAGCATCTATCTACCTAAACATGCTTCTGAATATATACTTTGGTATTATTCACCACTCAGTACTTTTCACCTTTCCCCTCCTGCTCACCACCTGAAAGTAGTTATTTTGTATTCATGTCCCATCAGTGAAACAGTTGACTCTATTTTTATCAGTGCCTGGATTTGAACTAAAAAATCAACCATGGATACAACTGATAGTGG